>NC_133974.1:54205516-54830516 GCF_047716275.1 Strix uralensis
AGCACTTTCAGGATAAGGCCCACTTCTTCCAGACCAAGACATTTCTGTTCATTCAGAATGTTTTGAGAAAATTTAGCAATCTTCTGAAGTGTATTTCTGAATCCAAGCACTGAAGTACTTGCTTTGAAGCTAATGTTCTTACAGATTACAGTACTTAAAGAGCTTGTAGAATTGGCTGTACTATTGCACAAGTGAAGAGATCGCTTTAGGTACTAATATACATCTGCAGTGCTGAAAGACATCAGGAAGAAAAGTCTCTCTGAGATTTAGAGCACTCCTATACAGGTCTGACACAGGTAGGAAGCTTCAGAATAAGGTACGTCTGACTAAGGAACAAATAAAACCAAAATCAAACACAGTTGGTTTCAGGTGATACAGTGCATATTGAGTACCCCAGCTGGTGGCAGACAAATATTATTTAAATGTTTATATTGTCTATTTTATTTATTATTTTATTTTATTTTATATTTCTACATGGATCTGAGTAAACTGGAGGTAAAGCCAGAGAATTTTGTCTTGCATTGGAGAACCATACTCCATGGATCATGTCCCATGCTGACCACACTTTGGTGTTCTAGGGACACTATCTCATGCTTTGGTGAAGGAGAAGAAAAGGTCTTTTGTTTTCCTTTTTCTTAGACCATAAATGTCTTTATTTTCTGTGTATGCTGTCTGTATACTGTTCAGGTGTCCCCACTGAATCTCCATTTACAGCACTTCTGCCATCTGGATTGCATTTGACACCTTGTGTTTTCAGAATACATTGCACTTTGAATGTGTTTTCCTTGCACACCTTTTCAAAAATGCCTCTTTCAGAATAAATGTCCTTTAGAACAGACTTTGACTCAGCCATAAGAATTGTTCTTCCCAGCTGTTTGTCTTCAGGTTGACTGCCGCAAGGAGTTGCATTCATAAAGGTTTAGATTTCATGGTCCTAGCAGCAAGAATTTGCTTCCTCTTCACAGGGGCCCACACCTTTGCGAAGTCCACACAAACTGTGCTGCTCACCATTAGATTACTCTTGAAGTGGAAAATATGTTATGTGGGACTTGTTTCTTTAGGTGACACACAAATATTAGCTTGAGATCTAGTTCAGAAGAAAAATTGGATCGCTGAAGAGACATTTGTTTAGAGAGTCATCAGTGAACATAGGTCCTTTTCTCAAATTTTGATCCATTAAAAAACTTTTAAGACTCAGGATGTCTTTACAAAGCTCAAAATTTAAAAGAGACCTTGCAAAGTACATCAGGTGGCTTCAAAAACAGAAGTGGAAGAAGAAACAGGTCTCTTCAATTTCTTTGCGGTGGGATAATCAGAAAGAGCAACAGTCTGTTTGGGACTGTAGTTTCGCAACACTGTCTGAATCAGGCTGGCAAGCACTGGAAAAGTAAGAAAGAAAAAGAGAAAGACGAGCAGGATTAAAGGGACATCCGGAGGCACTGGGTTCCCTGGCACGAAATGGCTACTGAAGTTGTGAAGTGAGAAAAGCTAAATATGATTACAGTCTTCTTTTAGCCATCTGCTGTGGGTTTTCTTAGCTTTATTTAGCCCAGCATCTGAAACACAGTCCTTGCAACTATGCCTCATTTCTTTACAGGTATTCTCCTCCAGAAAATGACTCCACATCTTAAAATGATGTTCTGCCTCTGCAGTGCTACAGAAAGGTTACCCAGATGTCGGGATGCATGTTGCTAAAATGGAATTACTAAAATTTGCACCAGATCTTTAACTCTGCAGAGGTGCAGTCTTAAGTAGCTGGATTTCCCAGTGCTGTTTTTTAAACCTCTCTGCATGAAGACCTTGTTCTTTTCAGTTTTACTTAAGGATTGCACCTACTGCCACACTGTAAATTACAATTATTTTCTAGGAAATCAAGTTATGTGGACAGGGAGGATTTGAGGTAAAGTCCAGGAGTTTTGTTTACTTTTACCCATGCCTAAATTCCCTCTTCAGAATATTGATAAAAATGAGTGTTAAGATTCTTGCTACCTTTTACAGGACATTATGTTTAAAATACAAACATGATTCTGACTAATATGATGCAAATAAGATTCCTCACCCAGTGACTCATTACAAATAAAATCCAAATACACAGTTATCTACATCTAAAATTGTTGCTGCTATTGTTTCCAGATAACTTGGAAAATCAGAAAAACCACACTCAACACGACAGAATATTTTGATACCACTTTTTAACAGTATTTCTGACACATAGAAACAGAAAACAAGTAATTAATTTTATCTTTCATCTTTTTAAATTAATTTAATATCAACAATTTCAGCAACCATAGGTATAATATTATTTTCCTAGTTCAGGTTGATATTTATACTTACAAGGACACTGAATTCAGGGCACTGGATCTCTTCTATTCATAAAAGACCTCATTAAATACTGCCTGACAAATAAAAATTAATATTATAGATTAAGCCCAGTCAGTGTAATTCATTGCATAATGTCTATTCATAATATGCTCAGTGATATAAAGAATGGAAAATAGGAAATTTACACAAGTATTTGCAAAATTTTACAATGCTGGGAAAATGGAGACATTTCTGTTAATGGATACAAAATAGAGATTTGTCCATAGTAGCTCTGACCTGTAATTCTTAAAAAAATCCCCTTTTTATATGACATAAATAGTAAGTTACCATGCTACATCAGCCAGTTAAATAATTCTAATGATTACTGTGTGTAAAGAGAGGACATTTGACTAGGAGTTGAAAGATATGAGGTCAAGTCTGATCTCCAGCACTGGTCAGTTGAGGTGGCCTCAGAAAAGTAATTTCTCTGTGACTCTATTTCCTATTCTTTGCCATTACTATAATTTTAAACTAAATAGGGTGGGATTCACTACGTGATCATCTACCCCGAACCTCATCACCTAGACTCTTGTCATTGTTGCTTCAGAGAAAATAGTAGCTTTGATCATATGATTCATCTGAGCAGAGAATACATCTTTCAAATTTACAAATCACACCTTTGAAGTCATTATTTCTTTCTAATGGTTACAGGTGCCTGGATCAAATATACATGATAGACATCTAAATTTAGGTGAAAAGAGTGAGACTCCATTGGATCCTAAACTAACAAGTCGTATGGTCCAGAAAGAGTATCTCTCCAGAGCAAAACACTTGTTGCTGAGGGTCCAACATCCAGGGGTTTTACTTCAGATGAGAATTAAAAGACATTAGAGAAGCACATCTTTTGGTTTGGTTTCACCCCAGAGGAATCCATTTTACAATCTCCAAGGTAGTTCCATGATGAGATCCAAAGTGCAATAGGTGCAAACAACTAAAATATGCTCTTCCAAGGTTCACTTCTTCTCTGAACTAAAATACTATTATAGATGTGCCCATTGACTCTTACTTTCTTACTATGCCCAGCAGAATATAGAGTCAAGACTCAGAATTATTTCACAATATTGCAATAACAGACACTAATAATACTAGCAATCCTTCAAAAATTATTTTCCCAGCTTGGGCTGATACTTATGAAGAGTCTGATACTAATGGATTTATCTGTTTCCAGCATAAAATATTTCATCTTTATTTTGTTCAGCCTGCATAGCATCTTTCATGTTGTGGATCCCTTCCCAAACTCACTTGATTTTGACTAACTGGCTTTCTCAAGGGTGGGGGTGAGGGAGGAGTATTTGAAGATCACTCTCCAAATGACTCACACTATCCTATGACTTTCTGCACTCTTTGATGCTTTTGGTCAGACTCAGCATCTTAAGTGCTCTGCTTGCAGCAATAGAAAGGACATGAACTTGATCTTTTATTGCATATCACTCAACACTGTCTAATATACCTGTGTGGGATTCAGCTGTCTGTCAATCACCATTTTACTTTGTAACTTTTTACTTCCATTTTGCCACCCCAGCTCTGTCTGGGAATATTTTTCATCCTTCCAAAGCCTTATTTGTGATTTTCTTCCTTCTGTATCATGTTATGGGGCTGGTGAAATTCAGATTTTATTTTCCTTTTTTTTCCTTAAACCCATAATTCCAAAAGTAACTGAAGGATTTAAACATTGCTTGTAATGTCAGTGTAGTACTGCATTACAAGGTGTATATAAAAAATATAAAAATCAAACCCTCGTTTTCAAAACAGACCCTTAAACTTTTTTTATGTGGGGACCCAGTTGGTGTTAGATAATTGCATGGCTTTGCCACAACTGATCCCTAGTTAAAGGTATGAAATTGCTGAATTCCTGAAGTTGTTTGGATTGTTTGCGATGCTATCAACATTTTAAGGTTAAACAGTGAACTCTAGATTCAAGTCATGGCAGGAATGGAACAAGGATTGATTTTCATGTGTGGTGGGTTTTTTTTTCAGGTTGGGTTTTTTTTAAGTCCTCTTCAAGTCTGCACGTAGCCTGAGCTGCAATAACTGCAGCCCAGGGCAGTGTCAGTGAGGCAATCAACACCTTATCTGGGTAGCTTTCATTTCCTGTTGAAAGAGGTTGCTGAGGTATGCACTGAATCCACATCTCCCCCCACAAACTACTTCATCCTCTTTGCTATCTCCCCAGTGATCTTCCTTCCCACAGCAGAGGAAGAAGGCTGGGCCTCCTCATACTAGTGGAAACGCCTTCCTCTTCAACGCTGACTGCTTTGATTCAATATGAGCATGAGGCTGGGGGGATCCCAGACCTCCCCCAGCAATTCAGGGTCCTCCCAAAAGGCTCCACCAGCTTGGGTGGCACCAGGATATGGCCTTCATGACACAAAAAGAATGCAGGAATTTTCTGATTTTCTTTCTCCTTAGGAATTTCAGTTGTGACTTTTAAGGAACTGACTTGAACTGTATGTTGTGGTCCCCCCAAATCCATGATTTCCATAATAAAAGTAATGATACATGATATGGAAGTAACTTTATTCTTAATACAACAAAATAACTAAATAGTATGATATTCAGCCAGTTACAGTCTTCCTTCCCTCTGCTGGCTAATGACATTAAATGACAACTTGATGGGAGGCAGATTATTTTTGAATTGTATAAAATTTTATTTTTAAATTATAGGATGACCTAAAATCAGGTTTATACATAGAATAGGTTAATAAATGGTTAAATATTCCTGCATAGGCTTTAGACGTCCCTGTTTCCTTGGGTTTTTTCCCCTTTGGGTATTGCAGACTAGATTTGTCTGGGCCAATAGAAATTAATTTGCCCTATAAAATTTACCCTCCCTGAAGCAATGCAGCAAACTCAGCAAGATTGTTTTGTCTAAGTCACTTAGAAAGGGTTGGGTGGGTTGGGCAGCCAGCGACTGTTCAAGTGAGACTGGAAAGCAGCAGAATAAGAAATTTAGATACCAATCTGAGACCAAATTCATCACTAGCAATACCATCAAGACCTCTATGTTACATTTCAGTAGGGGTAAAATGCATAAAAACTGACATAATATAGCAAATTTTCTAACATTCATTAATACATCAGGGGAAGCAAAAGTTGGAAATTTCTCTTTTCCTCTCATCTCCCATGTCTCCTATCAAAGCCAAGTAGCAATGTCTCTGAAAAAAAAAAGAAAAAAAAGAGGAAAAAAACCCACCACACACCCCCCACTCACACCACTCAAAAAGTCAGAGATAGTAGCTCAATATACTGAGAAAGTCATAATATCCACTGTGAATTCTAACTTCTTCGAATGAGCTTAACCCAGTAGCTCACTTTGCTACTGGAAAACAAAAATCATCTCAAGGCTGGATGTGGCAGGGTCTTTTAGTTGTAATGCTGACCCTGTTAAGGTTGTGCTGCATCTTTGTTCTCAGCTCCAGCTGCAGTATTTTGGCTGTGGACTAGTTTTACAAATAGTTATTTCATTTCCAGGTTATATTGCTTGCTATTATAACAGCTGAAACTATAGACTCCCCTGGAAATGGCAAAATGGTAACAGTGCACTGCCTCAAACTGCAGTCTGCACAAAGGTGGAAAATTTCCCCACTCCCATCAACTTCAACAAAAGTTATAGAGAGCAGGCATGTCCAGTGTACAGTACCCTTGTGTACAGCTAAGCTTTGCAAAAGTTACTCCTTACTGCTTTCACCTTCTTGCATGAATGCCTTTACAGAAATTATTCAGAATTATCATTAATTCACAGACTACAGCTGAATAGACTTGGAGGGCACAAGGGACCATTTTGGTCATGTATCCTGCTTAGTAGAGACCATAGGACCTCCCTCAATAAGTAATTCCTGACTTGCATCCAGACCTTCTGATTTACTAAAGGGACTTAGCCAACAGACAGTTCTTCATTGCTGCACTGTTTGTGAGCAACTCATTTCCAAATTGGTGCCTAAATTTTATATACTCACAGAATGGTTTGAGTTGGAAGGGACCTTTAAAGATTATCTAGCCCAACCCCCCTATCATGGATAGGGACATCATTCACTAGACCAGGTTGCTCAAAGTTCCATCCAAACAGACTTTGAATACTTCCAGTGATGGGGCATTGTCACGGTCCACTCGGTGGACTCGTGATGGTTCGTTTGCTACAATCTCGAAAGTGCAAAATTAAGGTGACCAACACCAAAGGGGATGGCAGTAATCAAACAGTAAAACTTTATTGTGTTGCCTGTGAAGTGGCACGTGATAGTTAGAGATGGGTGAAAGAAAGGAGAAAAGTAAAGTTAAGTTTAGAGAGAGGGGGGAGAGCGATTATAGCTACCACCGCTGATCTCACAATGTCCTAACGGTCCCAGGTCCAGCTGATGCTGTGTCGTCGATCGTCGTGGTCCTTGGTGGGGAAGCTTCCAATTTTTGTTGCCCAGAAGTTATCTTTTATGCTTAGTAACACACCTTGCTCCACCTCTGCCTCAGGGGTCTCTGCCCTTCTCAGAATTCAATTATCATATCTCCACCCTTCTCGAGCGAGACCATCACGCATGCGCAGGTGTGAGTGTCCAAGGTGTGGTCAGTCTTGGAGGCGGGTAACCTTCAAGCAGGCGGTGTGTTTTGGTCTAAGGTTCATGATTTCTTCGTCGATGTTATGGCAACAGTTGCGAGCAATCTTTTTTGACAGTGGCTAGGCAATTATCTCTAACAGCTCCGGCTAGGCCCAGGTACTGAACAACAGCACAGCACTCTTTGTACTGCACGGCTCAGGCACCGAAGAACAGCCCTGCACTGCCTGCACCACAGGGGTCAGTACTCAGGAGAACAGCACAGCACTGGCTGTGCCACACGGTTCTGCATTCAGGAGCCTTTGCACCACATTCCACTCCAGGGATTGGCACCTGTGTTCCAAACAGGCCGTTGTCGGGTACCTCACTGTCCATGTCCCCGATGACAACGTTGAGACAATGTTGATCTTCTGACCAACTCATACAGGCATCCACAACTTCTCTGGGCAACCTGTTCCAGTGTCTCACCACCCTCATCATAAAAAATTTCTTCCTTATATACAATCTAAATCAACTCTGTTTCAAGTTTATTTGTTCTGGCTGGTTAACTAAGTCACATGCTATCATTTCCTTCCCTTGGAAGTATGAGTCAGGTAAGTAACAAATAAAAGAAAATATGCAAAATACTATTTAATACATGAGGCACTGAAATCATATTCAAGTCAACCATTATGCCAGTGTACATCACCTGAGAATCTGTCCCCCAGGGAGAAGAAATAATATGATATGGTTTTTATGATGATAATCAGTAAGCATATGAAGTTTGTAACTTCACGAATTCACTTTTGAATAAACCCAGATAAACCATTTTATTTCATTAGGATTTGCAAAAGTAGAACAAAGGACACTGGTTTATTAATAGAACATGAATACTGAAGAGTATTTAATGTGGCTAGAACATAACTGACTTTGTCTTCAAGCACTGAGGAAACTGAGATGGTGATAAGGAGCCATAACTTTCTGGTTTGGCTTCAGTTTTGATTTTGCTTAAAGCACAAGTGGCAAATGATCATATGTACCTTTTGCAGAGAAGAGGTGGCATGAATAAGATTGTCTTGCTGCCAATGCATCCTATGAAATAAGATTTGCTGGCTACATTGTGGTCTTTTTGCTGAACAGATCAAGAGTAGCCTGATAGACAAGCTACTGTGAGGCTGACATAAAAAGTGAAGGTTTATCACCATTTCAAATAAGCTTTGAAATTTTCTATCTGAGTATTTGCTAGATGCTTGGCAATATGAACTCGTCAATCTCTGGCACTACTACTGACTGCATGTGTAACCTCCTTCAATTAACATCACTTCTCTGCATTAGCTGACACATTTATAAAGACAGTGGTAACACATACCGAAGCATTAACTAGTCAGTGTTACTCTGGTACAAGAGCACCAGATCCTTATTACCACACCCTTATTAGGTGCTCATTTTATCAGAGTGAAGGTCAAGGCAGAAGTTCTCCATGTAAATCAGCTGTCACTTCAGAAAGTGTCTAATAAGAAAAACAAAACAGAACTAAACAATATTTAATCACTTATTTAGATGTGTTTAAATCATGAGCTCTGTGAGGCAGGAGCAAACTACTGTCCCTGCTTGTAGAAAACCAGTATAATGGGCAGAGCTCTTGGTAAATCTCTGCGCATTATAACAATGACAATAATTATGTAGCACATTTCACACAATCACAATCTTAGTAATAACATTAATGCTTCACTCTTTGCAATACTATGTATGATTCCATAAACTCTAAACTGCTAATGCTTTGTGTATACTCTGCCTTGAGACTGATTCTTGAAATAATAGAAAATAAATTTTCACACCTTAGCAAACTCGTTTACAAAACTTGTCTCTATTAACAGGGGATCAGTAATTTCCGATTTGTTGAGTTCTTATGTTGTCTCTTCTAAGTTTGTAATTTAAACAATTCACTTTTACTTGGAGCTTAACATTCCTAGAGACTGACATAATGAAAACAATAAAATTAATCTTTCTTCTTTCTTCCTGTGTACTACAGTGCAGGTTTTATTTTAATGGGATTTCTGCAACCTACTTTTGAATGTCTTTCTAATGTACAGGTAACTGCCATTGTCCATAATTCAGCAGATTTCACAAATCATTTCTCAGTGCTTCCACAGCACTGGCAATATTGGCTTTCCATAGAGCACATCAGGCTGCACAAACAGCCCTGTCATTTTTTGGCTAGAAGTACCAAGTGATCTTTCAGTTTGTACAGTTTGCACTATTCAGCTACCTGAAATTTCAGATTTACTTCACTACTGGATATTAAAAGGCTCGGGTATCTCATACTCAGGTGGTTTTCTCTTGCATTGCTTGAGTCTGGTGCAGATTACCTACTCTCTCAATTCTGGATGTGAAACCTGTTCAACGTGCCTCTAGACTGTAACTCAACTCAACTTTGTTAGCAGTCCTCTCACTCATGACAAAATTGTGTTGGATACATGATGAATGCTTGTACATACACACAATATCTGAGCTAATCAGGCAGTCACAGAATGACAGAAAATAGGGCTGCAAGGGGTGCCACAAGGAAGCTTCACATTCTCATTCACTCAGAGCTGACTTCTGTCTTGAAGACGCCGTTGTGCCCTGAGCAGAGAATTCCCCACTGCCCCTGGATAGCCCTGACTCTGCTGCACTGTTCTGATTGCAGAGAAAATGTAAAGAGGAATGAGGAAGTACTGTAAAAAGTCAAGGATCTGGAAAAATGTGCATGTTCTTAGATAACAGGTACCTGTCCATCTCAGCAGTAACATCTAGCTCATCCTAATCCAGCTCTTGCCAGCACTCTGCTGACAAGTGTTTTTTAAAGGTAACTGGTCCTGGGAGGGAGATGTTAACTAAGTAAACTCTGTATTGCCTGCACTGACATTTTCAATGAAGCTGAAAAATGAAGAAGGAAACCAATCCAAGCTGACTTGGCTGTTATGTGAGAAAAAAACAGTAGTGGGTATAAGTGGGAGAGAAATATATTTTTTGCTAAATAGAAGACTTCTGACTAGAAGATGTAATTTGCTGAACAAGAAACATTCTTTTCAGGGATTTTTTTTAAATTGAATTTAATTTAAAAAGTGAAACAATAATAAAAATACTTCCTTCAAACATAAGGTTTCTTGTGCCCTCATTGAATTCAGACAAAGCAATAAATACTGTTCTTTTAAAATCTATTTTTTTTATTTTCTCTCTTTCATCTCCTATTGTATGCCAAACCTGCTCAACCTGCATGTTCTTGGTAGCTATTAAAAGAAATACAAGAATCAGTATTATTTTTCTACTTCAACATAAACTGGTTATCCAAATATTTTGGCATTAAATATGAAGAGACAACTTCTATCATATCAAAACAACAGAATTTCTTTTTTATTTCTTTTCAGGGAGTTTAATGGAAAATAGTAGAGAACTTGGAAATTCCCTCAAGGATAGTTCTACATAATAATAATTTTTTTCCTCTTTCTTTCTGCTTTTGGGAATATCTTCTCACTATTCTGTATGAGACTAAATATATCTCCTGAACTATATTTCCAGAGTGGAAAAAAATGGATCCATTAAAAATAAATAAGAAGGACTGATTATTTTTTGTCACTGAAAATGTCCCTATTTTATGGCATTTTGTAAGACATTTTTAAGAGCATGACAAAATTCTGAAAAGTTTGGGTAAAAAGAAAAAAAAGTAAATCATATTAACTTATTTATGAGTCTTCAGTGACAAATAAAATCATAAGGCACGAATTTTTTCTTCTAAATATTTTAAAAGGCATAAAATACCTAATACTTATCTGTGGTTCTTTTCTGAGACAATATAGTTGCACAGGACTAATGAGGGATAATTTATTAATAGTGTTAGGTTTTGATTATATTCACCTCCAGCTCTTAAAAGCAAATAAGCTGTTTTCAAAGCTCTGAAAAGGTTTATTAGCTGCTTCCCAAACCTGTGCCTACTCTCCTTATCACCTCATTCTTTAGTGAAGTCCATCCTGGCCTTGCTAATTTGACAGTTATTTTTTTCCTTCTGATTTTATTGTGAAAGGAATTATCAAGCTTATCAAGGACTGTTCTGTCAGTGAGATGTACAACATCCCGTGTATCTCGAGATCAGGTGTCTGGAAAAAATGAACAAAATACATTGATTTGTAACCGAGGGGGGAATTTCTGATATCTCACAGTTTATGCAATTGTGGTTTAGGGCAGAATTCGTAAAAGTTTGTTTTGTTCGCTTAAGCCCTCTCTTCCACAGCTGATATGAGACACAACTTTTTCTCTGGCAGCTCCTGTGATGAAATGGCTACAGAGATTAAAATACCCTGTTTTGTTTATTTAGTTTATGATTTTGTAACAGGATGGATCCTTGAGATACTTTATCTCCATGTCAGGGCTGTCCTGGGGCACAGCCAAAGCAATCAAACCATCACTACCCTTACTCCTGTGCTTGAACTGCAGCACCCGTGTCTGACAGACCAGGGGCTCAAACAAGCTACGACTGTTGTTGTGCTTGCTTACTCATCACATCACCTGCCTTGGCGTGTCTCCACAGTGGGCACCTGGGAATGGCCTCCTGGGATGGCCACGCTGGCAGGAGAGATGCCTGAGCACTGCTGGACTTGGCGTGCCACAAGCTGTAAATAATGGGACCAAGTGGCGAATCCTTTTCCTGCTTTGGCAGTGTACTATTATTAATTTTATAGCATGTTCAGGAGGATTTTAATGCTTTCCTAAAAAGCAGTTTTGTTGTACGTCTCAAATAACTGAATCATGTCCACTGTTTCTGCCGGGGCAGGAGCGCGAGCAGGGACTGGAAGCACACAGGGAGCAGGAAACACAGTGAGAGTGTGTTCACAGTCCTGTCGAAGTGCTACAGTCTTCCCCACTTGAAGCATCTCAGCTATGCCAGCCCTGCTTGTCTCTTAAACAGAGCTGCCAACTGGGCTAAATCGCATGGTGACTTTGTGAGGCTGACAAATGTAGGTTAAAATGCACCGGCCAAGCTCATTTCCATTTGGATTTTACCCAAAGTCTCAGATAAAGAGCCTGAGCAATAATTTGATGCACTAATTAGCCCATAAAAAAGGATTGTTATTTTTGGGTCCTTAAAGTTTTGTTTCAGAGGAGAAAAAGTCTTTGGTATATTTTGAAGAATTTTGTGGAGATGTCTGTTGCAAGTAAGAATAAACAAACAAGCTCTTTCAAATTCCTGGAAATGACCAAGAGACGTGTTGTGAATTCTTTGAATTAGTAAAACAGACTGCAAGTGACCAAGTGTGTAAAAAGCAAGGTTAACATGTCATGGAAGACCACAGTTGTTTAATCTGTCTTCTGCATTTTAACTTTAATTTTTTTCTAAATATACTTTATAATTTAACATTTGATTCATAACACAGTACAACAAAGGATCAGTGTACATTTTGTTATAAAAAGCCTACACTGAAAGAATACTAAAGCTGCAGTATGAAGTGGTGAAATCTTAAGAAAACATTAGTTGTCCAAATTTAATTTACTTCTGTTAATATAGCTTTAAGAACATGACAGCATAACATTTTTACAAATATTATCCTTTGGTACTCATCCCGTGTGTGGTCTCACACCTTGTTTACTGCACATCCTCCAAATTTGCACTGAATAGTTAATTGTGAATAATTAATATCATTACAGGATATTATCCAAAGTTTTCTGGAATAATTGCCTAGAGTTAGGTTTCCCAGCCCTTATCAGTTAATTAAAAATAGTGAACCAGCAAATCCTACTGGAATCATTGGAGACACAACACTTTTGAAGCACTAATTGCTTATTTAGGTAACTGCATTAAGTCTGCAGCTCAAGAAAACATGCTGGAGGTGAACTGAAGAAATAACCCTCCAAGCCTTCAGGATTTAGTTCTGATCATAGAACAGTTTTTGTGAAGTGTCATCCATTCTTTGCATTCAACCCTCATGCTGAGTTGCAGAAGTATAAAATTGCCTGCCAGCAAAGTTAGCATGTTGAAGGAAGCATGCTAACATGGGCTTAATGCTGCTACAAGGACATAGCACTTGAAACAAACACATTCCTCTGCCAACATTGACCATGCGGTGAGTATCGAACACTTGTTCTGGTCAACAATAGAAAAGCAGATTAGGAAAACACTGCTGATCATTTATAATTGCATCCACAAATTCAGATCTGGGCCTGGTTTGACTTTCCTTCATACCCATGTGAAGAAGTAACTTGGCTTCTGCCAATGCACTAAAACTGTTGTCAAAACAGCATATGTAGAGGACTCAAAACCCTTCTGAGGACGGGTAAGTAAAATAGTCAATGTGCTGGCTATCATAAGCAACAACCTTATTGGTTATCTGAATAGTATTAGCTAATGACTCGTAGGGGTTTTTTTGTCTACCTTTTCTGTACTGGTAGCAGCTTGCCCCTCAAAAGTCCACAAAGAGTTGCTTAGTCATGTATATCCAGGAACAGCTATAGGAGTTTCAACCACACCTTCATATAAGCACGTTGGATACAACAGGGACACTGAAACAATCTCTGGCTCTTTACTCTGTTTATTACTGCTTTATCTTTTACCATGTCCTTGGTTTTTATCCACTCCTCTCCTGTCTAGGAGGGTGAGAAACCAGTACTTTCCTCTGTTTTGACTCCACTGACTGCAAGGACACATAGTGAGAGCCACAGGAAAGGGCATGGCATTCCCCAGCTATATCCTAGTTAACCAGAGATTTGCCTTTTCCAGCCTTTGAAAGTCTCTGAGAACACAAAAGGGAGAGAAAAGGAAACATTTCCACTTCTCTTTTACTTCATTCTCTTCTCATAAACACGGTGAAACAAGACTGTAGGCCAGACCCTTTGCTTTGTGTGTAAATCAGCTTCTGTGGAGCTATGCTGTTTCATAGAATCATTATTTCTGTTGCTCCTGCTTGCATGACTGAAGCACCCACAGATCACAAGTGAGATAGGAGTCAGCTGCGCTAGGTGTTGTGCAGATAAAAATCTTTTGAAAGCTTTTTCTCCAAGTGTTCACCAACTGACTACACAGAGAAACTATAATGGGAGGGAAGCAGGCAGCAAAGAAGCAAAAAGATGTGCTTACTCAGGGTCCCTCAGCAGAACAGTGGCGTAGCTGGAAATAAACTCCAGGTATCCAGATGCCCAGATCACTGCTTAGGCCAATACACTGAGCAGCCTTGCCAGCTAAAACAAACATTTATTTTTTCATCTGTTGCCAAACTGCCAACTACAGTGAAATGTGCTAACAAGATGTACAAAAGGAGGTTTCACTCTTCAAGTCTTTTTGAAAAAACAAAACACTTTTTTTTTTCTTATTGCTCAGAGTCACTCTATTAAATATTTCAGATTTTTAGGATGTTGGACAAATTTATTTGGAAAGCAAAAGGAGATTCATTACTTTTTATTTGAAGCTGACCTCTGGAAATACTATGCAATTCTCAAGGATTTTCTCTCTACCACTTCTTTAACGTGTACATAGACTAACGCTGCTGATCAAATGGTAGATTTTAACAATTAGGGTTCTGTATCAAGTGAAGTTTGAGGGGCAAGCATCTTGCTCAGATAAAACACCCAACAATACCTAACCCGTTTATCACAGCAGTTACCTTCTGACATTCACTGAGAAGTTATACACCAACTGTAAATTATGTTGCAAAACTTCCTCATATTAAATGCTGTCAGCAAGACTCTGTTTCAGCTCGAAGTCTGCTGAGCAGAAAAAAACGTCAGCACAGCAGAAATATAGTTCCTTGTGCTTGACCGGAACTGGAAAAAAAGAAAGAGAACAAAAGAGAAGAAAAATATAGGAAGAAAATAAGAGGCTCTTTTTACAGTATTTCTAATTGTAGCTTTCAGAAGAGAATAGAGAACCACCTTAAGATTCTGAGTTGGAGTGGAGGGATTTTTTTTATGTCACTTCTTCATAGCCTTAAATCATCATCGCTATTGGATGCTGATTTGCAGCTATAAACTACTTGCAGTGTTTACATTAGGGTTTCTGAAAGAAATGCATATCTCAGGCCAGCAGATCAAATACATCACTGTCTACAGGAACTGAAGTGAAGCAAGTATGCATTGTATCCAAATGAGGCATGCAGGAATCCAAGGCAAGCAAAAATTTAAGAAGTTACACCCAAAAAAGCTGCTCAAAAAGACAAGAGTGAGGACCAAGAAAAGGCATATAGTGAGCTTTTTTGCACACAGCAATTAATACAACAGGACTACATCTTTCTGTCTTTATGAAAGTAAAGGCATTTTTCTTTTCTGCTCATTAAACTACAGAGAGGGCAAGGTAGGCTCTATGGCTTATTTCAGAATCATACGTGCTAGAGCAGGAGGTGAAGTCAGATTTTCCAGAGAGAAGAGAACTTTGGGCTAGTCCTAGTTTCAGTGTGATGGGTCCAAGAGCCAAACATCAGCTCTTGTGCCCATGCTCACTACTTATGGAGGTCACAGGGCAGGAGGGCACAGAGCCAAAGGGAAGCAAGCTTCCCTCGCAGGAGAGCGACAAGTCCCCTGAAATTGTCTGCTGCATCCCAGCAGCTGAAATAATCTTCATGCTCCCATAGGTGGAAAGACTTCTGCACCAGTCCTCAGGTCCTGCTTCTCCCCCTCCTTGGTTCATTTATGTCGTGCCTCTTGCCCAAATAGCTTCCTGCTTCCACCACCAAATGACACTCATTCCACTGCAAATGGCCCCTTTGAAGTTGCAGGGGAGGGGCCTGGATTTTATCCATGGCACAGAATCCTAGCATAACTTTAACCCTTCTTATTTTTTTTTTTTTTTAAGGGGGGGTGAAGCAGCAGTTAATGAAAACAAGAGGAAGAAAAAAATACAAAGATACAATTTTGTCAATCTGTATTCATCAATTAACACATTAATAAAGGGTTTCCCAGAAAAAAATAGATGCTACCATATCTACCCATCCTTGTATGCAATTGTCTCACCAACTTGAGAAGATTTTCACAGCTATGTCACTGTTTAGTCAAAGGCTCTTGCTTTCAAGGTCAATTAGCCCATGGTCATGTCACAGAGGGCTCCAAAGAAACTCCTCTGGTCTGACACCTACCTTTCATGACTATCCATGTGGAGGAAGGGGAAGTGAAACTGTTAATTGGTTGTCAAGAAGGATGAAAACATCATTCCTTTGGCTTACTAGATGTTTGCACATAAGAAAGCCTAAATGCTTAATTTTTTAATTTAGCAAATTTAAAAAAAAAAAAAAAAGTTCTTGTGAAATCCTTTGGAGTCCAGAAAATCAGTGCATCTTGGTTTGAGTCTAAGGCCGTATTTTTTTCTAATGACAATAAATAAAATGAAAAGTTTTGCTGAAATGAGAAATCATAGCTCCCAGATGACAACATATAATTTTAAAAATGTGTCAAACCCAGTCACAGGGAATTTTTGGAATGTTTATATTTGTTAGGGAAAGATTTGGCAAAATGCATTCTTGAAATGTTTTGATTTCACTAAATCTGCCTTTTTACATAAAATAGAAAAAAAAAAAAAAAAAGAAAAAGATCAGTGAAAGAAACTTTCACTGAGCTCAAATGACAGATGGCCTTTGGGCTATTCAGCTTATGTTAAATGAAGAAAAGTCCTTAAACTGTAGTTCAGGTCACTGCTTAGTCTACAGTCTGTTGGTGTCCTTTTAACTCCTGCTGCATTTCTCAGATTCATAAGAGTGGACTCTTCCATTCAAAGCACAACACAAATTCTAGCTCAGGTCCAGGTTTTCAACTGCAAATGGAAATCATAACATTATCTTCCCCTAGCATGTTCCTTTGAATGTATATACAATGGTTCACTGGGACCGCACAAGAAATCTTTGTAAAGCAAATTGCACACAGCCTATAAAGCCGTAATGAACAATTAACACTGTAAGGCATAGGCTAGTATAATCTTATAAGAGCAGAGATACTTCTGTTGAGAGACAGTGAAAAGAAACCAACAAAAACCCCAAATCAAAAAAACTCTAAACACAAAATATGAATAAAGCATGAAAACTGGGCAATACAATCTAAAATATTACCTTTTAGCACTTTCTCAATTCATGAGAAAACCAAATAAAATGCATTATGATCCTCCTTAAGGAAACACATTATGTACACTCATATTGTTTAGTTCAACCTAAAAGCTGTATAAAACAAGCTCTCCCCAGTGTGTTACACATTTGAGACCCTTGGGATTTTTCTTATAGTTTTATGTAATTTATTTCTTATAAACTAATCTCCTACTTCCTCTTCCAGCATGGAAAGATGTTTTATTGCTATGCTGTTTGGTTTAGCAATGGCAACATGCCATAGACAACACTCTGGTAAGTATACAAAGTAAATTTAACATTTTCAGGTCCAAAATATAAAATTGTACTGGAATGCTCACCCAATTTTTTTTTCACATGAACTCACCTTCTTGAAACTCACTCTTCTTTCACAGTGATATTGTCTCATTGCCTTTAATCAGAAGCACAATTGTTTCTGCAATCTGTTTGTTATACACTTGTACTCTGTGCGCTACCTGGTAGGTTATTTTCTTATCTACATAGCCAAAGTAAACTATTCCAAGCATGTCAAAAGATCATCAAGAAGCTAGTGACAATGCTAACTATTTTTTTGTTTGCTCCAGCTCTTTGGACTAGCTTGGAATGCAAATCCCTTCCCCAGCAGATACTGCACATGGAGGAGCTTCAGGAAAGGTGGGAACATTGAGTGTAGCAAAAGGCAAGAGTACAAAGGTCTTACAAGAATAAAACCAGGACTGCCACAAAGACGGCAGCAGAAAGCTTTCACATCCGAATTTCATTTGAGAAGACAGGCTGAGGTGCGCACAGTTTGGGCTGCAGACTAATTTCTTGGCACCTATCGCCATTAAAGCATTCTGCCTCCATGGTATTTTTGGGGGTCTCCTAAATCATGAGTTCAGAACTGTAGTATTAAAACACTGCAGTGCATGTTTGATGTGCAAAACAAATGCAAAATACTCATTGCAGAGAATGATAATGTGAATCAGAAAACAGCATAGCCTAGACATTTGGGCACTCTCATTTCTGTGAGAACTAAAAAAATTTGAGGGTAAAATATTTTACAAAGAGATGAGAAACTTTATTATTTTGACTTTACTTGCTTACTGAAAATTCAACTTTCAGACATGACATTCAGCTTGTGATTCATGAATGTAAATAACCAGTTTACATCTATAAGTGCCAGTCTGAGCAACCTAATGCAAGAATTGGAACCTTTTATTTGAGAGCCACTGGCTTGATAATGGAGGTAATTTTTCACTACATTGCACAATTAACCAGAGGAATTAACCTTCTTATTTAATGTTTTTAATACCTTTCCAACATTTGAAGTCAAAGCTTAATGCAGTGTTTTGACTGATGCTGTGCTAGATAGTAATTTCTCCTGTGTGAGTTCCACTGTATATTTAAAATCTTCGGGACAGAAAACCCTGATTTTGGTAAGAGTTTCCAATCAGTATGATGATGTATAGTAAGTATTGTTATTACAATTTTCAGCAGCCATTTTTCTATTCCATTTAGGAAAGAAATTACAGATGGAAAAAGGGGAGAAAAGCAACCTCACTCCAGTTTGTGATCATGCATTTTTATAGTGTGGTTTTAATTTATTGATCTGGCATCACGTTCTCCTTCTATTCATTTTCTTCTCATCACTTAGATTAAACAAGTTGTCCTGGTATATTGAAATCTTAGTGACTGAGAAAATTCAGGTGCTGTTACTAAAAAAGAGTTGCTTTGGTCTGCACAAGTACTCACTTTAAAATTTAACAAGAGAGGGTGACATTTTTGGCTAAATTCTGATTTTATCAGAACTAACGATCTATCCCTACATATCAGTGGTGATGACCTCTAATCTCACTAGCAAAATGTTTGTTTACACAAAAGCTATTTTCTGGATTTAGCATAATTGACCACAGCAATTACAGTGAAGGGAATTTATGTTTCATTTAGAAAACTCCTGGATAGCTTTTCTGGCAACATAGGTAGTTTAAGCCTTTAATCTCCAACAAGCATGTTTTTCAGCAGACTAACCTATAAACTGTGGGGTTTAAGAGCTCTTGTGTTTGTTTACATGTCCAGAACCACACAGCTCTTGGCATGCACGTCTGTATGCCCAGGGGAGGTGTCAGCCTGGCAGCAGAGGAAGAGGAAGGTTGCAGAATAGGTTTCCAGCACAGGGAGAGGCAGAGCTCTCTGACCCTCCCCTGGCCTGCCTGCATGCTCTGTCCTTGCCCCGCAGGGATCGGATCCCTAGCTGCAGGAGCAGATCAGGCTGCCTGCCCAGCCAGCAGTCATGTAGGTATTTCCACAGGTGGTAGGTTTTGGACAGTATGTTAGCGATTTCCATTTCCATACCAACCTGGGGCCATTTCAAACCAGTACCCTAGAGGAGCTGGTATCATCCAGCTGGGGAAGCCCTAAGCCCTTCACACCCCAAAATTATCAGTTACATTCTTCAGCTGAGGAGTTTGGATGAGAGCTCAGCAAAGTGAAATTTTCCTGACCTGTAGTGTGTCGCAGGCAGGACTAACCACACAGAATGTGTCATTTTTTGTGTGCTATTAGGCAGGCTTGCTTTAAAATTCAGAACTTGGATAAGAGCTATTTCTCTTTCTTTTGGCTGACTGCTTCTGTGGCAACGATTTTGGTTGCCTGATAGGAAGTGATTAGAATATCCTCATAGTAAGTTGGGATTTAGTTCACCTCCTATGTCCTATCTTCTGTGTGCTAAGAATTAAAAACTTGAGGCATTTTGACAGTATGTGCAAGGCTGGAGAGCAAAAGCCAGTGTTTGAATATTTATTTTCAAACAATGGTACCTATGAATAACCATACATATCTCTATAATCTTTTGTTATTAATTAATCATATAATAGGGTCCTCAACATTAATTTTGTCTACAACTAATGGAAAAAATTCTACTTTATTAAACTGATTAATTGCTCTAAATATGCTTTTACAAAATAAAAGGCCAAGGAAATTTGTGACATTCTACAAGCCAAGGTCTGTCCACTTGAGACTCAAAATGAGAAGCCAGTCACTACAGATGATGTAAATAGTTATGGTAAAAGCAGTCTTCTAATTTCTTGTGCTCTTAAACCCGAGGAAAATACTTGATGCCTCTCTGAGCTGAATCATCAAGGGTTTCTTGTACCCCCAAACTTTCTTCTAGACTTCGAAGAAATTCAGGCAGATGTCAGTTACATTAAACTTTATTTTTAGAGGTGTTTTGGCCCAGAAAAGTGAGCCACTTTCAGAAGTCTTCAGATTTAGGTCTTAGAGTGGAATGATGGTTTTCAGGGAAAAAAACATTAGCTTTCTATTTGTCCTGATTCAAACAGGAAAAAAATAATATCGCTTTTCATTATGATTCCAAATGACAAGAAATCTAAAACTACCAGCAAAGTGAAAGGTCACTGAATAGTATTTTATTGTTCCCTCTTTACTAAAATGTTCCCAGAATCTCAGCCATGTAGAGCTGAAATGCTACTTTCAAAGTCTCTGACCAAGAGGAAGTAACCTTCAGGCCCTACTGCATGTCGTGTAAAAGCTCTGCACAGACCACAGCCCTGGCAAGGGTACTTGGGGTCCTTTCTGAATGCAGGTGTGAGAGCTCATTTCAACACCTCATCATTTCAAGGTGAGTTAAGTAAACTGCCTTATATCAGAAGTTGTTTGCTGCTATTCACTGGCATAGATTTGTTTGGTTTATTTGTCTGTCTGTGCATTTTGCTAATTTTTTACCAGGAAATGGGTATGAGGCCACAGGAGCTTTTCTGAAGAGAGAAGGCTGTCCACAGCTGTTCCACCTGCCCTCTGGAGCTGGAGAGTAGAGAAGACCCCACTAGTGCAGAGAGGTCCCTGCCTGGTGGGTTACACACAGGCACATCTCAGGCACTGTGTCCACCTTCTCCTCAGCCCTGCAAAAACTAATCCTCCCTCAACATGAGTGGCTTGCAGAAGGACCTGGCAGGGAAGCATAACAAAGAGAAACTGCCTTTTTCAGGGCCTTGGGTGAGACCCTGAAATGATGCAAGCAAGGCAAAGATTCACTGATTTAAAGTTGATTTTGAGTGTCAGTAGTTGGCACTGCTCTGAGAGGAAAGAAATTCTATTTCATATTTGGGGAAATGCAATCTATGCTGCTTCTTTGTGAGAGCATTTAATTTTAAAATAAACAGATCAGAATGGATTGAGAAATAATGTGAATATATGCTTTTTCAATAAATAAACAGAGCAGTGGGGACATGACTTGATGTGACTTTTCCTAATGGAACGTGATTTTGACTCCGAACAGCAAATCAGACTTGTCAGATGATAAAGGTTAGCCTTGCCATTAAAAACTATTGCTATTTTGGCTAATGTTAAGTATATGTGCTGCTTAAAATAAACTGTATAGCATGGATAAGAAAATGCATTGAGAATACACTCAAGCTATCTTCCCATTGTTGTAGGAACCTGAATGCCACCAAGCACTCCACTGTGACATGGAAACAAACAGCCAGTCTTTGTGGCAACATTAAAACCTCATGAAGGTTTGTGAGTCTTGTGAATCTTAAATAAGTTGACCGTTTGTTTTATTAGAAAGCAGAATACACCTTTACCATGTCAGTGTTTTAAGTAATAGTTCTGAGTATTGCCAAACACACCTATCAAAAAATGAGTCACTAAATAAACCAGAGGCTGCAGAACAAAAGGGTAGCTGTGACATTTTAACTAAGTTTTACTTCTTCCTTTTGGGCTAAACCAATGCCTGATCACAAAACACATTCACGTCTAGCATGCAAATTTTCTTTCTCACCACAATTCAAAGCAATATAAATTATAGTTGTTTACATCAAGTTTCCACACTCTTTTGAGCATTGGGCTTCTCTTGATTTGGCTAGCAGAGATCCCACAATGTAACCAATAAACTTCATTCCCTAAGCTGTACTGACATCATCCTGGCTAAAAAAACAAGGAAGTAAGCTAATCGGAGATCTCCTGATTTATATTCTGTAATGAATACAAAGGGGCAGAAACCAAGGTCTTTTAAATGGAAACTGTCAGCAAAAAAGAAAACAGAAGAGAATTATTTTGGGAGGTGTCCAAGAAAGAGCAAAAGGGTCATGGGGGAAGAGGGGATACTAGAAAATGAAGGCATGGCCTGGGAGATAATATATACTACTGCAATATTGTCCCACCTGGTAGTGTTATGTGCTCACAATGCCACGTCAGTCAGACTTGTGAAATGAATAGTGGAAAAGCATAAATAACCGGGTTTTGCTTATAGCTCTGAATTTTATAAGATTTTCTTTTGTCCCCAAAGAATATTCACTTAGAGAAAATATTCACCAAATTAAAAAAAAAAATAAATAAAAAAACTTTAGGTTGAAGAAGATTCTTTCAGCTATTGGGCATCTTCTGTTTCAAACTCTGTAAATATATTTATGAGTCATTTCATTTTCATTTCAAACAGCCAGAATACCATCTGCTTTTAAAATTTTTGCTCATTTTTCTTTTTTTTTTTTTTTCTCCCAGAAAAAGAATTCCATTAAATCACCTTGAAACCTCAGCTCAACATCCTGGTGTTGCCAAAACTTTTTTCTGCATAAAAGAGTCACATCTGTACTCATTAAGGGTAGGATTTATCTAAAGGAAAACTGAAATACTTTGTTTCTAATGCAGGTTGAAAATCTCATCTCAGGACTAGCCCACTGTGACTCTGGCTCAGAGCTGAGTGCAGGGACACAGCTCAGGATTCCTCCCCACCTCTGCGGTACAGGGACAGCCTCAGCTGGGACACTCACTGTTCCTCACACCTCTGTACTGGGATCCTGCTGGACCATTATCTTTTCCTGTTCAAGTGCAAACCTTGAAGAGCTGTGGTGTACTGTGACTGAAGTCATCTTCTCTCAGTTGGGAAGGAGGACATTATTCCTTAAGAGATGTATCTCTGTGTGACAAGCAGTGTGTCCTGGGAGGCACAAGGTAGGAGAAAAAGGCTTGCTCTTGTGACTCACGGCTGCAGAAATTTCACTGGGAAGAGGATTACTTTCTTTTTCCAAGGATAGTCTCTCCTCCCTTTCCTTCACTGTTTATTCATTCTCCAACTGCCCTTCATGAACTGAGGTACAGCAGCTCTGCAGCGGCTATTCTTTCATAGAGGTACCTCTTTCATAGTGATACTTCCCAAGATGAAAACAGTGGATGAAACACCATGCTTTCCTCTGTACATAATTGGTACAGGTCATGGCTGCTCCTTCTGTTGAACTTCTTTGTTATATTACCTTTGGCATGACGCAAGAAGAACAAAACAAATCTGTGAACGTCAAAACCCCATTTGGAGGACAGATTTGTCAGCAGGTTTACCAGCACTGAGTTCAATTCAGCTGGGCCTTCTCATGCCAGTAGGTGGGTTGAGCTGCTGGAGGAAGACTGACATGTACAAGGGTACAGACTGTTAAGCATTACTCCTGCAGCCATAACTGCAAGGATTACCTTCTCTGACAGTATATGAAGCAAGCAAAAGGAAGAATGGGTCATACACGTGCTTAAACACAGCATATACTCTTTTGGCATTGAATCTGAGAATAAGAGTCCTGGAGGAAACTGCCAATACAGGAGTAGAAAAAAGAACTATACTTTCAAAGGAAAAGAGAAAGGCAAGGGAAGAAAAATACAAGCTAAATGAGCTGTGGGAAGACACAAAACAGAAATATCAATCCAATAAATTATTTATTTTTTTTAAATCACATAATTACATTTGAGCTAGAAAATAGTGGCATCAATTATAAGTGTTCAACCGTAATGGAAATAAGGTATTAAAGCAAATCAGCTAATCCTACAAAAAGCAGTAAAACAGCTATTGTAGGGGGGGTTAATATATTCTACATTGGCCTGAGATCAATAATCATTTGGGAGGGAGGGTTGTTTCTGACCTGGCTCATTCCAACAATTAGGTTGGTAGCGCAGCTCTGCAAACAGATGTAACATCTGAAGGGCTAAGCATTTTGCAACATGCTATGAAAGATATAAATGCACCCATAATCATAGATGTCCGACTGCTGGAAGTACAATTTCTGCCCAAACCAATGATAATGGCAGGTTGTAATTCAGAAACTGACTGGACAGCAAAGCTGGACATGCAGTAATGATACAAAGTGTTAAACAATTCATTTTTGTAATGGTTCCACCCATAGGAGTTACAGATTTGAGCCTCTCTGATAATAAACCTCTTTCACATTTGTGCTATGTTGCAGTGAGCGTGGTGGCACACTCTAGGAAATGCAATCATTGCTAAGATACTCACACACTATCTGCCAAGAAGATATGTGACCTGACTTCCAAAACTGCAAGCAAATTGAGAGGGCTGATTTACCTTACCTATAGTACATCTCTTGCAAACATCTCTTGCAAACATCTCTTGCAAATATGCATGTTCATATGCAACTATTAATTGCATCATGTTTCCTAAGCTGTTTTGCCAGTTTTACTGATGGAAATATTTGTTTAGGTTTTATGGGAAGCCAGTCTTCAATTCTTATTTCCTGGCATTTGGCAGCTCTATGCTCAATGTTTATGTCTCTTCAGTGTTATTTTAAAAAGTCTCAGACTCAGCTGCTTCCAGTGAGTAGGAAAAAAATGCACCTCACAGCAGTGCCTTTCATGAAAACCACAGGCCAGCCAAACAACTACTGATAGGAGTTCATTTTTACTGTTCAAATGTGCTATGAAAGAATTAGCTTCCTCTCTTTTTCTCTAACACAAAGACAAAAATAAAATCAGTTACCACTGGAAAGTTGAAATATTAGTTCAAAATACCCTTTATACCCTCTGAGGATCAAACACTTTACCTAACAAAAGCTTTCTCATTATTCATATATCTGTCACTAGCAAAACTTCCTTATAGTGACAAACTTTACTCAGGCAAAGCCTTTCTGCCTTGCTGCAAGGTTGCTTTAATTCCACTGTCAAGAAGAAACAGAAATCTTATTCAGAAGTCTTTAAATATCTTTCCTTTTGTGTGACCTCTTTATTGCCTCCAAATTTCTTGAATCCTGTAATCTGCAGGTACTGTCGTGTTAGACTTGTGTGAGCTCCAGACATAGCCAGGGAAAGGGTTTTTCCATACTGTCACTGACATGCTGACTGTTTTGCTCTGGGGGTTCATACACAGAGGGTTTCTGGCTCAGCTCATATTTACAGGCACCCATTCATCCATTGTATAACCCCTCTACACTAAACTGAATGCAGTTATACCAGACGTCTCTGATTTAAAGGTATGAGATTTCTTCTTTTTACTTACAAGAAAGGCTATAAGAACTGCCAAAGAAAAATGCAAAATAAAGAAAACAACAGGCTATTTCTAATCAATAACATCTGGACAGAGCTGCATTATGGAATTTTAATATTAAAATTAGCAGTGTTTACAGCATGTCTTGAATGACGTCAGTCAAACCCCTCTCATCAATCTTCTGAAAAATAAAACAAAGCTAAGAGTCATAAAGCAACATCTTGGAATAGTTATGGCATTACTGATGTGTAGCTGATGGAAGTTTTATGTATTGCATCAAATCAGACAATGAACTCAGATGTCAGCTTGCAACATTGCTTTGTTATGCATGGCAGTCCTTCATTCTGAGTAGTCAGAAAGAGATAAGTGAATTCCAGTAACATTTGCTGAACTGCCACATGGTCAAAAGAAATGCCATATGAATAGACTGGCTGTGACAGGACATACTAAGGCCGAGAAGATAATCTTTATTTTTCTGATCCTATGAGGCAGCTGCCTTCTTTATTATTGAACTTGTGTTCTCTGTGCTCACCTTGTTCTGTTCAGTTTGACATTTTGATCTGGTCAGCTGGAGATTTCATGCTGCATTGAATGTTAGTATTAGTCTTGTATGTTGCTGACCACCTTCATTCTATATCAACAGATCATAAATGTGGTGATCTACCCAACTGAGATCTTCAAGACCTGAACAGTTGGGTGCTTAAGTACTGCAGCACTTAACACTTCAAAACATGAAGAATTTGCATTTTATTTTTCAAGCTGGACTTGCACCTGTTCTTGCTTTATGTACAAGGCTAAAAATGTTACGTAAGTCCTTCTTCCCAAGCTGTTTCTTGGGGGAATGTTTGAACTTATAGCCTCTATGTATTAATTCCTTTCCTGTTTGGTGCAAGATAACTCTTTTTCTAATCCAATTCATTGGTATCCCAATTGTACCAACAATGTCTCATTTGTGCCATTCAGAAAACAGCAACATTTTCTCTCTCAGTGACTGGGGGTTGGGGGAGGGAGGCAGTTAGTTACACTGTACACTTTGAGCAGAATACTGTAAATGTCTGTCAAAGATTTAATATCATCACATGATGATGCCAGTGCAGGAAATATGGTCCTATCTGATTTTGATTAATTTATATAGGAATGAAGCTCAGCAATTTCCTTTTTTTAAGCATCACACTGCCCCTGTCATTCCATGATACCCATTTGTCACTCTGCCATGTGGCACAATGTTTGGTGGTCTCATCTTCAGATAAGCACCTTGAAACTTCAGATCCATTTTTAAACTGGACCTGGGATAAGAATCATATAGGATAAGATAATTTACTTTCTTTGAATTTTAGTTGACTATCCTGAAGCCAGATGCTTTAAGGAATGCCTTTACACTTTCTACTTTTTCCTTTAAGTCTTATTTTTCTTGTTTGCTTCTTGTTCATATAAACATAATAAAAGATGATTATTTTTAAGAGCAATCTGAGACACTTCAATAATAGTTTCTCAGCAGGGATCAGTGGCACCTAAGTAACTCCTTGGAGCTTTGGATGACATGACAGGGATATGACTGTCAGTGAATCAGTTTAGTTTCTAGGTAAGTAAATTACTGGATAAGTAGAAGAAGAGAAGTTGGGTTCTTTTAGGACTGGAAATTGAGATGGCTGTAGTCCCATCAAAAAAAGACACTCTCATAAGTCCCATTCTGCAAGCAAGAATGTGTGCTTATCCTATCCTGAATGATGAAAATGATCGGCTCTTTGGTTAGTATTTGTCACTCTTACATCACTGCATTGCAATTCTAATAAATGTTCCCTCATCTTTGTCTCACATCTTATCGCTTACATCAGTCCTGAGGTGCAGGAGGTTCCTGCTAGGTGACTTTTCAATATACAGGTTTTCCCCCCTACCACCAATCATTTATGGGTGATCTCTGTTTTTCCCTTTATATTTAACTCTCATTAATTTTAATTAGACTTAGACTAAGCCCAAGCCCTTTAGCACAATTTATAAGAAAAAGAAGTATATCATGCCTGCCAGATGAATTTTCCCAGAGCTCTCGCAGCTCTAATTTACACTACAGACACACCAGGATGTGGTTGGAAGAAGCCTTGCGTTTCCTGCTTGTGCATGCTTTGGATGCATGACCTCAAAATGTCAAAAAGTCACTGGGTCATGGGGACAAGTCCGGCTTTGTGAGTTATGCTTTCTGGCTTGTAGATACGAAGCACGTAAACAACTTTTGAAGATATAAGATTTAGTTTTAACAGCTCAAGAGAAGTCACTGGGTTAGCTTTTCTTCTCTGAAAGAGACTTACATATTTCAGCCTGAAAATTCTCAATTGCTTCAGCTTTTCACTATGCAAATTTACAAACAGGGAAAGTGTGTCATGAAATGACATACTAAATCCCAGAAAAATTATTTATCAGCATTTAATTTTTTAAAAAACATGCTTGGCTAGTAAACACCCCCCATACCTAGTTTTTTAGCTTTGTTATTTCTCTTCATTATCTATCATGCAAAACTGACTTCTATTCAGCTTCTAAAATGTATTGAGCTCTTCACTGGTAAGGATCCTTGAATCAGGTTTAACCTTGGTGGCCTGCCATCCGGAATAGAAAGAGAAATCTTAATGGGATGCAGGTGCAGCTGAACTGCACCATTGATGAGGTGGAAGAGACCCTGAGGGGATCCTAAAAGTCCCTTATGAAAATCCACCATCACATTAAAGGACTGAGATGATTTCCTTGCTTTGTGGAATCCCTTTTTCAGTGTCTAGAGATGACATCCCCAGTGCTCACCGCAGCACTTCCAGAGAGCAGGGTCCTTTGTGGTTATCAATGACTTGATAAAATACCTTGTACACAGTATCTCTGCATCTGTTGGAAATGTCCCTTTGAATCAGGACCTTTCTGTCCTTCCCTAGCCTGCCTTAAAAGCTGTATCATACTGAAATATGACTCAGAAAATAACCCACCCAGCAGGACACATATATTACAGGAGCACTGATCTCTGAGGAGGTCTGATGACCAAAACGTATGGTCCCTTTGACTCCAAGTATAATTCCAAAAGGCCCTTTTTTATTTACATAGAAACCAAATTAAATCTCTTTCCTATGCTTTCAGTATTCACTGTACCACACTCGTAGTGTGGAGACATAAAATAGAAAGTGCCTGAGAGATGCAGTTTTTGAAATGGTGATAGCAAGTCATACTTAATGCCTCTACCTCAACTAGCAGTGACCTGGCACCTTTTCCTTAGTGAATGGGGAATTACCATATGGAATTTCCAAGAGGTTGAGGTCTGCTGAACCTCACAGTCTGATGCTCTTCTAATTGCTTGCATCAGTTGCTATAATTAGGGAGCCCTGAAAAATATACTGAATACTTGATGATGTTAATTATCATCTTTCATACACAGATTCATTTTAACAATGTCTGACATGCACTTTAGGTAGGTAAATATTTACCCTGCTAAATGCTTTTGCACCAAGACTTGAAGACCACTGACTGCATCCACACTGCACAGCACTTCGCCTTGGGACTCTCCTGGGCCCTGTGTTGTAACCTCAGGCCGTAAGACAGAGTTATTATTTTCTGTGTATTTTTTTCAGTTCAAAGTGTCTGAAACAGTGTGGGGACTGTGATGGACCATATCAGCATTATGCTTTTATATCATTAAGCGCAGGAGATGCTCTCCATGCCCTGGAGATGACCGAGAGTGCAGTCTCCTGGAAGACAGTGCAAGTGCAGAACTATGCAGTCTCAATCACAGTGTTTACCTGCAGAGGTCCCTGGAGTGAGCTTCCCCCAGAACTGTACCTGGGGTTTAGGTTTAGAAGAGAGGCAGCTGATTCACTTTAAAAGGGAGCCCAAGAGTGAATATCTGCAATGCAGGCAGGCAGTGATCGGGACCAGAGAACAAACTGCAGACCCAAGCACTACCTGACGGACGGACGCACGGACACACACACACAAACACATTGTAGCCCTGATAGTGACTGGACTTTTTGACACTCGTCAAAGCTAGGTACTGTTTCTGCTCTTGAATGCTAATTGAAAAGGTCCAAAAGAAAGCCTTAGGGACAAGATCTGTTCTCCTCACAGATCTCAGGGATATTGGACGCCTGCATTGGTCTTGCTTTTCTGTGGACACTGTCATTGACTTGAATGCAAAGGATAAACATGAGCCAATTTTTCAGAGAAGCAATTTTCCTCATAGGCAGGCTATTCAATAATTAATTGCTGATAAAAGACTAAGATGCTTCTCATGCTCCGTTTAGATAATGCTATGAGTGTCAGTACTTGCATGCATTGAAGGAAAAAACCACTAGAATCAGTGATTAACACCCCCTGATCTAGCCTTATCCTTTATCTCTTCTTATATTTTTATTGTTTAAAGACAGTAAAACTACAGCTGGTTAAATACCCTAATGTTTTTTTTTCCTCCAAAATAATCAGCTTCATTTGATTTAAAAAGAACAGCCAGAGCAAGTTAGCCATTTATTTATTTTTCCTTCTAAGTGGCTCCTGGCAGGAAAAACTTTTATTCGTTGCTGGTATTCTCATACACAGATCTCACCTCCAGCTGTGCTCCAGTGTTTAGGTTCCCTGGGCAGGCAGTACTTTTATTACTGCATACTGATTTCAACCATCAAGAACACAAGGGTGCATGATGTCAGTCCACATCAGGTAATGGGACTGTTCAGGGTTAGCTCTGTTCCCTTCAGAGCAAATTAATTCCTCTCACCACCACTGACTGGGTCCTCTCACCATTGAGGTCTCCAGGAGTTTTGCCACTGACGTCAGCAACAGAATAAGATCCAATATAAACTGCTTGGTTTAAAATACCTGTGGCTGTATTATCTTGCAGTACTGGCAGGGCATTAATAGCTGTCACCTTGCTTTAGCACCTCTCACATCAATGTTAAACCAAAGTCTTTAAGCCATTTGGGCTGTTTATACATTGCCAGTGTTACATATGGTTTCATAAAGAGCCACATAATATTTATAAAAGAGCCTGGCAGGGTCCTCATAGATGCAATGGCTTTTTTATTTTTAACCTACTTTTTCTCCAGTTTAGGTCTTGCCTGTTTCAAACTGAAGTGGACTGTGATGTGGTAGCCAACTTGACTGCCAAAATCAGAGCATGGGATCTCATCCAAAACTCACTGTGGTCAAGGAGAAACTTGCCACTAATTCAGTGGGATTTAGACCAGGCACTCTTGAATCTCCTCTCTCATACTCAAGCTTTGCATCCCTGTAATGCCTTTGGCTTCTTTGGAAGGTATCCTGATCTGCAGGAGGGAAAAGAGAAAAACATCTCTTTTTGTATTTATTTTCTTTAAACATTTTCTTTTACATTGTTTCAAATGCTTTTGATTTATAGATCAGCACACAACCAAAAACAGTCCTTGGAAGTGACAAGGATTCAGAGGCTTGTTTGCACAGCTTTAGACCAAAGTCTGCTTAACTGTGAAAAATAACATTTTTGTAGGCTGTTACTTCTTAAAGAGCTGCTGGTGCCTTCTGGAAATCTTTGAGGAATAGTTTGTTTAGGAGTGAATCTGCTTAGGACAATATACAGTTTTATTTTTCTGGTCTCTATCTGCTAAAAGCAACCAGAAAAGCAACCAGAAAAGATACTCAAAACTTCAATGAGAAAAGCACAAAAACCAAAAATCATATTTAACATTCATGGAACAGAGCCAAATACTCTTACAAATAATGTAGGCTTAATGATCTGTTTTTAGAAAGAGACCAAATCTCTGAGAGTTTTTCAGCTGGAGTGGAAAGCTATTCAGATTACTTTTTTTATGCAAAGAAGCAACACTTTTCTGCTGATGTAAACACTGTATATACAGGCAACAACACATGACCCATAGACCAGCAGAAAATTTGACAAAGAGGCCCTATACTTTCTAACAGTGCTCTCCTTAGGAAACTAAGACTTCAGGTTACCCTTAATCAGAATTAAGATAGAACAGGGACATAATATGGGGAGTTAATTCTGCAGGACAGTGAAGCATCTCCAAGTGTGAGGAGCCATTTCTTGATGCTGTCAATGCTTTCATTGCTACCCCTACACTTCTATGAGAGATTTGGTAGGGACTTGAGCAATCTTTGTTGCTGTCAGCAGCCATCTCATCAGTCAGGACCGTGTGAACATGAAGTAGAAGAGAATATTCTTGAAACTGTCTTACTTTAAACTTCAGAGCAGTCTGACATTCAGACACTACTGCTCAGGTTTTTTACCACAGTTACCCTTATGCTAAGCCCATCTTAGTGTAGAAATGAGTTGGGATTCTTAGCAGTGGAATTTATTTTCCATTCCACTTCCTCCCTATTGAGTTTAAAACATAGCCCTGTCTAACCTTTTTCTGATTTCCTCCCTCATACTTAATCATTTAATTACAAATTTCATCAAGACAATAAACACATCTCTAAGAATCATGTTGTTTAGCTGCTTTCATGTTCCTCGACCACCTGTCCAACTCAAGACACTGTCAGAGTACTGAGAGTTTTACAGATTCCCTGCCAATAGTTTATATTGTCACAGTTTTGCAATCATAAGTGGGTGTCCAAAAGTTATGCAGAGATACAACCTCTTACTACGCATTGTAGAAATTGAAAGCAAGTAAGCTAATGCATCTGTGTAACTTTCCATTTAACATTACTTAATAATACATCAACTTTTAGCATTGCATTTTATAAGAGTTAATGAACTCCAGTATGCTGAGCTCCAAGGACGTGGGAGAAGTCGGTATCTTAGCTGGATCCTGATGTTTCTACTTAGTTTAATTCAGCTCTTACCAAACAAAACTCTTGTTGAAGTCAATGAATATTTAACTCAAAAAACAATTGAATATAGACAGAGAACCAAATTCAACATTAATTTGATTAAATGTCTTTTGGCACAAGAACAGCAGGATTTGGCCTTAAGCAACATTTCCAGGATTGGATCAATGTTCTTATACCACAGAAAAAAAGACCTGAAAAAAACTAAAAGGCAGAATTCACAAATTTCCTATATTAACCAAACAATGTATTTTTATTGACGTTAGTTTCCTATGGGAAAGTTTGCAGTCAGTGCTCTGTATGGGAGGGGACACTGTACAAAGTCACATCCATCCAATTCAATCTACATGAATGTTCTCATTTTTTCCCTCATCCACTGGATAATTAAACTGCAAGAGAGCACAACTTCATAAAAGCTTTTTATCATTTTTATCAGTTTCCAGAATCCCTTCTCAGAACACAGCCTTTTCTGACCCTGTGTCAATCAGGCACATCTGCCCCATTTCAACATTCACATCAATATGCTACTATAGGACAAATCTTTAAGTTGATCACTGCCTCCAGGCTCAGCTTAGCCTTCAAATTATGTAAATACTTCCTATTCAAAGTCTGTCTTTATTTTCCTGAGAAAAGCTGAAGCTAAGAGTTGTGATATCTAATCTGTCCTTTTTATCCAGATGTGAATAACAACAACAAAAACACCCCAGACCCTGAGGAAACAAAATTTCAGACATAGGCTTGTTTACCTTAAAATAACTTTGCCATTTTTGCTTCCTAAGATGAACATGTTTTGTCTGCTTGACAGGAAACAGTTAACTGAAACATGGAGTCCTCTCCCAGTGTTTTTCAGAGGAGAAAAGCTCACACCAAAGTCCATATGGTATTCACCCATAAACACAGACACACGACAGGAAAAATGTATTTTAAGTCTGCGCACTGTGTGTCTTGGAAGAAGTTTGTCAAACAATTATGAAAAGAATTCGGCTTCCTCATAGCACCCTGGGAATGTACTCAGACACTGGATCGGTTCTCATCTGGCTTCAAAGAAAACACTTGAATAGGTCCCATTTTTACAGAATAGTGTTTATAATGTAATTTTACTTCTCATTGGGGATCTCTTTCTTTGCCAATGTTACTTTTAAATAGGATGATTAATATTTAAAGTCACTTAATTATCATATGTTAACCCACTTCCAGAACTGGTTACAGCTACTCTTTGATGTATAAAGGAACCAAACTCACCACTGCAGCATTCTCATGAAATGAAGATATTGGGAACACGAAAAAGAAAGTTTTCTTCTTTCTTATTCTCCCCCTTTTTGGATGAACACCTTCTCCAACCTTGTTAGAATCATGTCCAAGCACCTATTTTTGAAGAACTTCATTTCACTTTGTCGGAGCTGCTTTTTTCCAGCAAGGTGTCAGTTATGTTAAACTTCTGAATCTGTCATGCTGGGAATTTCCACATGCAGGGAACAATATTGTGCAGAGGCTGCTTGCCATTTGCCAAGTTAAACTTTCAGTTGTTTGCAATAGTCATGTTACATAATACTTCCCACTATTAACATTAAAAAATCACTATGCAAACAGGTGTATTTCTCCTCTTGGTTTCACACCTAGCTCCCAAAAGCATTAGTGTATAGGTGAGAAGGTGTCAAATGGAAAGGCTTGTTAGGGGAAAGAGGGCTTTATAAAGCCCCTGTGGATGAATCAGCAGAACCATCCCAGTTCTCCATCTCTCTGGGCATGACTGGATTAAGTGGCTATAGATTGCCGTTCCCACTGTTGTCCAGTGCTGCACTTTGATGGAGGATAGGAAAAAGAATTGTGAAATAGGCCCCCCAATGCCACTGAATTACAAAATCTGTATGCAATGGGGTGGAGAGATTGGATTAAAAGGTGTTCAAATTGCCTGCAAACTACATATCTGAAAGATCTAATTAACTTAATGGTCAGGGCAAGCTTCAGTTTTCTGAGATTCTCTCCTTTCGTTCACACATCTACAAAAAAACAGACAGTTGCAACACAACTCTTAGCCACTGTGAATGGGAACGTCAGAGGAAAAACATTCCTAAAAACATTCTTTCCAATACCAAAAGAGATAAGATTGAAGAGTGGTTCAAGACAATCTACCTAAGCCTTCTCAGCTGAGCTACGATTTACTGGTGTTCACTACTTATATTAAAATGTTTTAATGGACTGAAGACATGACATTTCTTGAAATACCAAGGAATAATTTTAAATAGTGAATAAATCTGGATTTTCTTTATCAATTTGTTTGTATAGTCTTTTATAGACTACAGACTAGTAAATTCAGCAATCGTTAAAGTCATTTGGGAATAATCAGGTATCTAAAAATGTGATTCTCAGAGTAAGCATACTGAGTACTGTGATGCATTAACTACCCAGTCAGAAATTTGGAGGAAGTGAGTCTCAAAGTCCTTCAAACACATGAGCTTTGACATCATTGTTAAGGAAGAACTTAAGGACTATTCTTAAATCAGTCACCAGACCCTAATATCCATCTTGCATGCTGTCACATAAAGCCCTTTCTAGATTTACTGTTAGGCACCCAGATGATCTCTACACTAGAAAATGAAACAGGGCCAGGACACAGGCTTGACCACTAGCCCAAAATGCTACTTTACTGTTGAAATGGGAGAGTAGGTATACCATATGGATGAGCTAGACCTCTTCCAGATAGTGCCCAAGTACAGTGTAGGAGACAGCAGATGTCAGGGACCAGTATGACATGCCAGACATCCCACTACCCCAACAGACTACACCACCTAGTTCTCCCTAATACTCCCACACATGCTACATATCATCCCACATATGATAGAGACTGGATGCACAGCAGTTTCTTGCTATGAGAACATCATTTTGTTGGGGTGCAAGACAACAGTCATATTATTTCAGATACATTAAACTCTAACACATGACACCTTAGATTTATAAGGGCCACATCTTGTTCAGGGCTGAGTGCTAAATTGTACAAATAGTATTTCATCTGTGTTCAGCAGTATAAATGTAAGCCCAGGTCTAGGTGCCCCCGGGGCAGAAGGATAGGCATCTAGATGGTTAGTCCAGACAATACAACAGTACTTTTTGTAAAAGAGATTAATCATTCTCAAGGTAGACAAACAGGGGTTTTTTATAAATCATAGCAATTTAAGGTGGATTATTCAGGAAATCTTGATTGTTCTCCTTTATTTAGGTGCCTACATTTTATCTAACTAGTGGTTTATTTGTCTATGTGTTATTTTGTATTCACCCTGGAGACCTCTTACACTGACTGAATGATGGTATAGCTGAGAAATACAGTAGAAGATGAATGAATATAAGATACATGATAACAAAATGCTTTTATTGTAATGGCAATGTTAAGAGCCAAAGACTATTCCTACAAAGCTTTATGCCCTAAATGCATCTTGCTATTGCAATATGCTCATAATTAATTCTTCTAAATAAAAAATTCTCTCTCACAACTCATTAGGCAGTCATCATCCTGAGTTATCACATGTTTTCCTCCTTTCATGTAAAAACAGTACAGAAAAGGGGTGGAAAATAATAATATTCTTATATCTGTGGATTATAACTTGACTGACACCTGTCAAAAATTGAGAGATTGGAGGAAAATAGGATTGTGTCAAATAAAATGTTCCCAGAAAATAGAAATGGAGCCTCATTACAGTCTCTTGTTCCACTTTCTGTCATCCTTTCTGTAAATTATTAATTACATTTGAAAAAAATGCTGTATTTTGTGTTTTACAACAGCTAGAAGAAAATATCCATAACATACCCGAAACTTTATTAACACAGATGTAAAGGAGTAGTATATTTCCTGCTTCTTCAACATTTGCTGAGGCTCAGTTGCATCTACCTGAAAAAAAAAAATAGAAAGAGACGGTATTGACCCCCTTTGCTTGTAGGCTGACTTTTAACACTTTTAATAGGCAAATCCAGTTATGCCGTTTACAAAGCAGAAACTGTTTCTTACCTTGCTTCAGTGAAAAAGGATTGTGTTAGAAAACACCTGCTTTCTCTACTTTTGAACACTGTGGCACCACAAGATGGTAAATCAAGTATGAAAGCACGTAGCAGTTTTTTAAGGCATCCACAAAACTAGCATCAAGTACAAAACTACATGGCTGCATAGCACAGAGCATTAGACTAGTAGAAACTCACTCTGCCACTTCAAATTGGTTCAGACAACCCTAAATAGGTAATTTTGTCCTAGCAGACCTGATGTTGCCTCAGGTATTGTCTGTCTGTGCTGCTCTAGCTTTATACTGGGTCAGAAACGTTCTGCTCTCCTGCAGCCAGCATAAACCAGCCTAAAAGAATAAAGCCAGCACACATATCACATTCTCCAGTTAACTTTGTAGAGTTGGGATCATGCATCCATGCCTGATCTGGATTAAATCTGCACAATCTGGTGAACTGTATTAAGAAACACAGATTGTTCAACAAGTCAATTTGACTGAAAGATGATGTACCCTGCTCATAGGGGCGGCTCGGACAGCAGATCTAACAGGGCCAAGGTGCTGTGAGGAGCAGAGAGAAAAAGCTGATGAGTAACAAGATGTTCTCTCATTTCTCTGTACCTGAAGTCCTCTAAAATCTCCTTCTTTGCATTTTGTGGAATTTGAAGTGCTCGCTAGAGGCAAGGCTCTGACTTAACAGCCATGGTCTGGGATAGCTGTGATGTTTTCCCATGCCCGCTTGTCAGCCTCTCCCTTTCCCATGTGTGTTCCCCTCCCCACAGGGAGGGCTCAGGCCCTTTTGACCAACAGCAGCACACAGAGTACCTTTATTGTTCATTAGTAAGGGGATATAACAAGATTAGCTAAACTAGATCTGCATTCAGAAGGAGGCCCATGAAAGTAATAAGTGATGAACATGTATGCAAAATTTCACAGTTTTATATTTGTCTCATTTTAATCTGCTTGAGTTTGTGGATCAAGACTCTTAGCAATTAAATTCCGTGGTTGTTTCAGGTAGGGATTTCCAGCATGTCCTCCTGAACATATCAAATTGAAGTTGAAAAGAGCCTTTTATAAAGATGATGATTTTTTACAAACTTTTATAATGTTCTTTCTCAATGAGTTCCACAGTGTTTCCAGTCCTACACACTCATTCCAAATGGTTTCTAACATTCACTACCCCTTTACAGAAATAAGAGAGAATAAGGCTCACAACAAAGAGTGAAGGACTGCAGATGAGTGATCAGTAAGGTCAGTACCTTGGGAATATGAGGTATAACTTAAGGTCCGTAGCTAGGAGATCTCTATGACTTATGAATCTCTGATATCCTATCTTTGGTGTTGACATCAGATAGAGCCGAAATGGGAAAAGAGGCTACGTCTATGTAGCAGTGTAGCTGTGACCCTTTCTGTACCTCCTTTTCTTTCCCTTCTAAGCCTTGACCCTTCTCTTGGATTTGAGCCCCCTAGGATAGTCTTATGGTTCTTTCTCTCTTCCTTCAGTGAGCCATGATCTACATTTTTTTAATCAAAGTAACAACTTCAGACCTTTGAAAACAATAAGAATAATAAGGTTAAGGTGAAAGCCATCCCTATGTATAAGGTTGAAGCACAGGAGAAAGTATGAGAGCTAGCTCAGTAACCCAGGAACATGTCAAGGCAGAGAAGTGGCTCTGGTTTATGCAATAGTAGTCCTTGTCAAGTGAGGGTAATGGGGTGTAGGGCTTTGTCTGAAACACACAAAAGTGTTCAGGGTTCCTGCAATTGCTTGTGGCACAATGTTCATACACACGGGACAGCAAAGAACAAATTTTTATATACAGTGACTTAATGGGATGAGAATGGAGCTGCAGAGGAAGGAGTGTCAGTACATATACTGATATACCGGTATATTACACAGGTATACTGATATACAAGTATATACTGAGAAGATGGGAAATTTAAAGGTATGAATACAGAGTGAAACGTTCCCTTTCGCAAAAGCGTTAAGCTACTGTGGCCACCACAGTATAGCAGTAGTTTTGGGACATAGAATGTTTCCATTTCTTACCAACCCTGTAAGCCATGACATAGTTCAAACAGCCTGAAGAACAAACAGAAACTGTCTTCCCGTAGATCACCACATATAGAACAGGATATGATGATTTCATCCTTTAAAAGCACTCTCTTTCAAGCAACAACAAAATTAACAACAAAACCAAAATTAACAAGATGTTAAAGTATATTCTCTGCCTTCTCTTCTTATAGTGAGTTCTGTACGCTCACAACACACAAAACTCCACTCTGTCTGCAAACTACACTGAACAGATGGTTCTTATGCCAGCCCAAAAGTTAAACCTGCAGCTTAATCCCTAGAAAGAATCTGAGACACCACAGCTCAGTGCTGACTTATGTTCTTAGAAAGGAGAAACTACAGAGGCAGAAACACTTACAAAAATATCTACAACTGAAATAAAGAGGCAGCATCCAGTGGACTGCAAAACCTTTCTGTTAAAGTTTGCTTTTTCCTCATTCTTGTTTAGTCCCTTTGCCATTAACACATGATGTCATCTCTTGCTGTCCTTCCATTTGCTTAGCATTAAACTAGCAGATCACATTCATCTTCACCTGGCTGCTGACAGTCCTGATGGCATAAAAACAGCTTAAAATGAGACATGCACTTCATTGTTTCAAAAGACACACATATAGTCATGAAAGCATCAGGCAGATGGACATTTCTTACTCAGATGACCTCATTTACAACCAGAGCTCTAGCAATTTGCTACAACTAATGCTCTCTACAGCTGCAGAGGAGACAGGTAATGCAGCCTGAGTGGCTGAAGATGCTTCACTGGCATTGCTAGGAGCAGGTAGGCAAGGCTAAAGTTAATTAGATGGGTCCATAATGATGGGATTCTGTATTTGTTCTTCAGTGAATGCTGGATCGAACCCACAGGTATTTTCAAATTTTAAAATTAATTTGCTACCATTTGTCAGATTATTTTCACAGAGAGGAACCAAGCTGATTTGTTCTGGTTGACAGTTTAAAATTGAGGTGTATCAAGATGAGACAAAACAAGAAAATCTTGAAAATATTAAAGGCTGAAAAAAGCTGAAGCATTAGCTGGGGTATTTTTAGACTTTAAGCTCTTCAGGGCAGTGATTGTCTGCTGTTGAGTATTGTACAAAGCTGAGCACATTGCTAGCGCTAAACAAGCACAACATCTCTACCACTGAATCTCTTCACACTAGATAAAAGGGGAAAACACTGATACAAATAAATAGGAAAGCAGAAATGCTTTACTCAGAGGGAACATCTGTAAATCAAATTATGCAAAAGGATTCTCTTTCCAAAACCTGGACTAAACAGGCAGCTTGATCACATATTTCCACAACAATCAGTTTTTCGCACGTACTGTCTACTTACTGCAGACCAAAGCAAGCTTCCAGGAAATTACTGCCAAAGTGTACAAGTTGACAATTTTAATTCCAAAGACAAAGATTTCCTAATGTTTCTGACTCAAATCGGGCTACATTAAATTACATCAACTAGAGAATACTATAATTGAAACAAAAAATTATCAGTTGAAATTTCTTTTGAAAAGGCAAAGAATTCTTAATCAAGAGCATGATTTTTCATTCCTTTGCATCCCAGGACATCAAAATTGTAAAAACTGGGCAGCATGGAAGATAGTACAATTATATACCATCATTCTCTGATCATTTACATTAAAATTCCATTTTTCATTTGCAATACGCAAATATAAATAACTTCACAAGATGTAATCATGCTCCTGGTGTTTTCTAAGATAATAATAGTCCATTCAATAGTAGTTGAAAACCCCAGGCATTGCAAAACCCAAATGGGATAACATAGTGTATTGTTCAAACTAAGAAAACAAAGGAAGTTAATCAAGGTCCTTACTTGACTACAGTTGTCTTCAGACATAAGACTTGAGAGGTATTTCTTAACCAATGATTAATGAGTAGACACCTAAAAAAAAAAAAAAAAAAAAAAGACTGCCAAATTGTAACTTGTTTGCTTAAACAGCACAAGAGTAACTGTCTAAAAAGCAGCTATTACCATAGAGTTTATGCAGAAAAGCAAGCTCTCTTTTAACCTTTCAGACAACGTAAAATTATGGTTGCATAAGTATTGGTCAAAGAAAAAGTATTCAGGTCTACTACAAGATAAATAATGAAAGGATTTGAGTTCCAAAGGAATCTGAAATATATATTTTTACTTTCAGTAATTTTTCAAGACATTTGAAAAAAAATAATTGCAAAAATATAGGAAAGGAAAAATAAACAGATATGAGATACAGGATTCACATGACAAATATAGGGCTCATCAGACAACAGAAATACTCCCTGAAGTAGTTAGGAAGATGCTAGAAGTAACTCAGAGGTTTTACTCTGATCATCACACATCTTCCTGCAGAGAATAAAGAGAATTGCCCATTTCTGAGATGTCACCCATTTCTTTCTGAAGAAATGTCATGCCATTGAGCTCATTTCAAAGATTCTGAGGTTTGATGTAGGGAGGAAAATAGGAGAAGTGGGTGATTTCTCCACTCTCTTCAGCAGCCTCTTAGGCACCATCTGTTTCGGGCTGTATTATATACATGTGTGCACATACATCAAACAAATCCCCTTTGGACAGACACCTCAAGAAGGTCCATTAGCTGCAAAAACACTAGACCAGTTTCAGCTTTGTTACCACTGATCACAGTGAGGAGGAGAAACCCTGAGCTGGAGAGTGCTTTGAAGCCTGAGCAGACTTATACATGATGGTAATGAAACGAGGTGCAGCCTCGTCCACTTGCTATGAAGGGGTTGGGGGTCATTGCACTGTTTTTGTGAGAGAGAGCAAGTAGCATTACAGCAGTGCTCAGCACAGCTAAACAATTACTTCTAGAACTGCTGATTAGAGGCAATCCTATCTCAGATAGAAGAAATCAAGATTCCGGTTGCTATCAGAAGAGGTGTTTTAAAAAAAAAAAAAAAAAAAAAAAAAAAACAGAATACTAAAAAAGCTGAATTAGGAGGCAGGGGAAAATTGAAGCAGCTTGTGTTGCCACAGATGGTTCTTCTGGCATTCACCACTGCTTGTGTGTAAGTAACAGTACCTAAATGAAAAGGATCTATCAAGGCTGTGCGTGTAATAAGAAATGGTATTATTGACCATGCAACAAAAATTCCCTTTACCTGAAATGAGCTAATTCTTTCCGATCACAGTCTGCCAGTTAATTCTTTGGAGATTACAATTTAAATAGCTTTTCCTCCAAGATCTGTGTGTGCATGTCCTTCAGAGAGGATGCAGAGAAAAGCTGGTAAAAGAAAGACTCAGAAGCGGTATCTTAGTGTTGCCAGGAGATTCTTCTTCCTTTCTGTGTGACTGAACGTTCATTAAGCAAAAAGACTAAAAAGCAACCTTAAAAGTTGGTCGATGGAGCAAACCTGGGCCTTATGGACACAACTCAAAATTTCAGGTCATGAGGAATGCTACAGTAGTTACATATAAAAATAAGAAGAGGCAATAAGAATTATCTAGAGGAATCTGAAGAGGTAAAATTGATGTGATGGAGTAGAAATGAACAATGAGAAGTGGTGGTTGAAAAAAACTGCAAAACAGTCTCTGCATCTCTAACTTCTCTGTTACTATATAAATCTTTATTTTAAGATATTAGAAATGTGAAGGTGAGTGGGAGGTTAATATTAGACAGGAGATAGAAAAAGATTTATTACCCATGTTCTTTTTTCCCTACTACTTGGGTTTAGATGTGACTGAACAGTTAATTACTTATATTGATGGCTTGGCAAGCAAACCAAGGAGAACAATAAACTTGAAGCATCTCCAAACTCTTCTGTTTAGCATGTGATCATCTGCTAGAGTAAAAAGCCTTTGCCAGGAGACCCAGGTATAGTTTTTGTTAAGGATGTCACAGCTTGGTTTTTCTGATTTAACATTACATGCTGTGAAATTTCTTCTAGAGATTTGATTACACTTGGCAGTAATACAATAAATGCATAAGAGTAGTGTTGCACTAAAGCTACAGAATATTTCAAATTCATTCATGAAGCTGGAGGAGATTTTACTTTAAGGGTGTCTATCAGACACTGTGATCTCATGTAAAAGCTGTCTGCTGCCAGAAAGGATGGTCCTGTGTTTCTCCAGGTTGCCTATTCCCACCACCATCAATGGTACCAGAACTAACATTTGTAGGGTGAGTCAGATCACCATGCAGCTGCACAAACACACATGCCTACTCAAAGGAGGAAAAAGAATATCCAATTGGGGGTGCCAGGCCATACTTATGTCAAATTAAAGTGACTAGTACCACAGGCTAAAAAATATGCAGGATATTGCTCTCAGCCTGCAAGCAGAAATCTCAAACAATAGAAAACTTCATCTGAGAGCACTGTGTGACCTTTCAAGTTAGAACACTGGCAATAAAATGTTTTGAAATGTGACCATCTGGTTTTGAATAGATAACTGGAAATTCAATTTATCACTCCCAAGCTCCTCAACTTGTTAAGCACCAAATCAATGATTACTTGCCCGTTCCAAAACCATAAAGCATATACCCACTATAATGTCCCTTGCTTTTTGCCTGTAACAAGGCACCGCCTCATAGCGAAAGAATGTCCCAGCTGCTACCTGCATTCTTGAGCACCTAACTCAACTAACGAGGAAGCACAGCAGATCAATGGGCCTTGTACCAACTTCTCTCGCCTTTCCTTTCATTTTCTTTAATTTTTGATCCACAGTAATATATGAAGGCTACTGATGATCCAAGCTGAGATCTGTTTCTGTATTTAAGTTCTTAATTACAGTTGTTGATTTTTGGTGATGCTGAAATCCTACAAATCCTATGAATATCATAATTTCTGTTGATGAAAACCGAAAAAATAAGCTTTCTACATTTATACTGAAGTGCTGTGGGTTTTTTTACTACAAATGGAGCAGCTATGCCCCATACCCTGTGGAAGAACTACTAACAATAATACATTACTATGGATCAGAAAAAAAATTAAAGATGAAGAAAAACTGTACAAAAGACAAGAGAAAATAAAGGGTATCACAGCCCAAAAGAAAGAGAAAATTTAGGAAAGAGCAAGTTCATTATAAGAATTTTGCCAGAATTAAACCAAAAGGATTTCCACCATGTGATTCAAAATTGAGTTTTACATGTAAGGGTTAAACTTCTCAATTTAAAATCTGTAGCTCAAACACTTGCTGTACCTATTAATTTCAAGTGGAAACTGGAGATTTTCATAACTCCTCAAAATCATATCTATTGAACATATATTGTGTATGCAGTTTTGCCTAGTACTAGCAAAAGGCCTTATAATGAAAAAAAACTAAAATACAAACTTCTATAATTTGATTTTTGCTCAGTTTCACATAATGCCTTTTTGTCAAATCGTATAACTTTTTCTGGTATTTATTATGTGAATATGTGCCTACTAGTGCCTCAAACAGCAATAATGTCAATTTGTCAGTGTCCAATGTTGACTCTAATTTACTTTTAGTATTTATCATCTTAGATTTGTTACATGTCCTTTCTTCTGCTAATAGAGAATACTCAAGCAGGGCCTGTTTACCAGCTGGAGGATCCCTTAGCAGGCAGAATACTGGTGCAAGAGAGCAGGCAGGGATAGGGTAGGCTGGTGTAGGCTGAGGAAATATCCAAGCAGTACAAATCCACAATAGCCAGAAAGTTTGCAAGTCATGTCCACCTCACCCTGAGTGATGGAGCGGTTGTGAGCAGAGTGCACCCCAGTTTCTCCCCCCTGGAGCATTCCTTCTAGGCTGTTATTACCAGAGCAGGATAAAGAGCTCTTAGATACAAAAGATCCAAGACAGAAAGGAAATATGTTTCAGACTTGAAAGGACACAGCCCAGGCCTAAGGAACTGGCTTTCTATTTTGATTCTTCTGCCATCTGAAATAGCCATTCCTGCTAATTCTCTTCAAATTCCTTCCAGGAGTCATCTGCTCAGTGGGCAGAGCCTCTCCAACTGCCTAAAAATGTGCATATCCCATTGCATGAACTTCCCAGTTTTCCAGTACTCAATCATCCTCCTGAAACTTGGCCATTGTTTCCATCTTCACCCCTGCCCTGCAACATCTACAGATGCTTCCTGTAAAGCTGAGCAATTTAGTTGCACCATTCAGGAATGTGTAGATAAACTGGCTTTGAAGAATTTTGTAATATGTTTGCATGAAAGATGATGTATAAAAATAAAGTGTTTCATTATGTGACCAGCCCAATCTGATCTACCCTATTCACTTGTTACCACTTGAGTAGACAGAAGTCTTCTATTAGTTATAGTTATTCAAAAATATGTATACACACACCTACATATATTTGTGTGTATGTATGTGTGTATATGTGTGAGCTGAGAATTGTTGTATCTGAATAACATACTGGTGATTTTTCTGATTAATCAGACAGAGAAACCAGGATTTTGTTCCTTCAGTGATGTTCTTTTTTCTGGGGTAAAAAAAAAAATATTATAAAAAGAAGGGAAAAGTATGACTATACTGTCATCATTACCACTTTCCCACATCTGTAGAGTTTCTCAGAATGGTTGAAATTTCAAAATGGGAGGTAAACATGGATAATGTTCGGAAAATATCATGATTCTTTTCGGCACTTCTTCATATTTTTCTGGGTTTGCTCACCGATCTTAAACCTCTGTTCATATGAGTTCACCAAAGAATGATGCAATATGTTGAATAGCAGAGAAGAGTTGATGACATGCCAAATAACCATTTATTTTCCCATGTGCAATATTTAACAACTGCTTTTTAATACGAAGTATTGACTATTCTGTCAGTTTCAGGAATGTCTCCAACAAACAGAAGAACCATTGTTAAGAAACAATCAAGTAAAAGAATGAAGAAATGGATCATCTGAACTCTTAGACTGCCCTCATTGCAATAGCAGGTCCCAGGCCTTGCAGCTCTCTTTCTAACCAAACACATTTCACCAATGGTTTTTCTCTTTTACAGTAGACCACAGTTTTCCTTGTCACATTTTACTGGAAGAGTAATATCAGGCAAGTCTACATTTCATCAAAACAATAATTTAGGAAGGAGGAATAGTCTTATCTATCTAACACAAACAAAGTGCTTACAACATAAGAACAATTTTGTACTGGAAAGGAAAAGAAAAACACATTTCTGACAGTACATCAAAGTGACAGTGAGATGAGTTTTCTACTCAGTGAAGTAGCTATTGCACTGTAAAAGCACTTATGCCAGGGTAAAATAAGTTTATGGAATGCAGAGTTCTCTCCAGGTTGATACAGGGAAGGTTTGTATCTAATTCCCTGGAATCAGTGATATGATATCATTATGGATACACCCACAACACCTGCATAAGCTCTAGCACAGCAGGATGCCCTCTCACAGTGACCTTTTCATAAAACTACACTGTATTTTCAGCCATTAACCATGTTAGTGTTGTTATGCAGCTGTTACGCTGCTATTTTGCGTGGGTGCCTCTCTAATGCTGGCTTTTTTAAGGGTCCTTGAAATCACAACAGGATAAATCTTCTTCAGGGAGAAAGTTCAACCACATTCTTTCAGCAGAAGGAAAGCCTTTCCTATCATGCAGTCCTTGAACTCACAATTCTCTGTCCTTCTCCCTCTGTTCTAGGTGACCCACAATGAGTATAAAAAGTGAAATCTCAGGGATTCAGAACATTTCTTATTGCAACAAGAAGGGTTTTAAACTCCCTTCTACATTCCCTAGTTTCATCAGTGCCACAAGAAGAGAAGCTGGTTCAGCGCATCATTGAACAAACAGACATGCCAGGCCAAGCTGAAGATGCCGGTTTTAATCCTGTGTGAACGGCCTGTGTGGCCAACAGGAATTTTACACCTGAAAAAACATCTGTGACACCACCGCTCTGCAGATCTAGACTGGAGGCAGGCCCGTGACTCCTTCACAATAACAGGAAACATTGTCGTCAACAGGGAGCGGGCTGTGCCGGAGCAATCTTTTCTATACAAGCTCAACAGGGAATGTAAAGAACATTCCCTTGTAAAGTTTATTTGGACAGCAAAGGGTGTGGGAGGGCTGCGCTAGGCTCTCACGAGAAGCAAGGTGTTTTCACAGTTTTCTATTAAAGGCTGAAATTCTTTCTGTCTCTTTTAAAATGCATGGGCAAAAAGAAGGAAAAAAAATTAAGAGCTTTGCTGTTTGTTTAGCATCACATCCCTGCTTTTTATGAAGTTGTGCTGACCCATTAAAAAGCCTGTGCCACCCCTCCATTTCAAGCTTTTATTTTCACTTTTCTTCCCCCATCCAACTGCTGTAGCACTCTGGCTCTGCAGATCAGAGCAAAGCCACCGTGAAACAACCCAGCCTTTGCTCAGACCATCTCTTCTACCTTGTCAATCAGGACAAGAGGTGTCACAAGCCATCCCTCAGCGTGCAGGGACCCCGCCAGTTCCCAAGGCAGCTGCACAAGTGCCAGGAGAGCTGCCTGCCCTGCGAGCTCAGACTCCACGTGCCCACAAAAATCTCAGTAGATGTCTTTTCACAGGCTACATATTTCAAAGTATTCAAGGCAGTCTTCTCATCATGGAAAGATCAAACAAAGATATTGCAACAAAATATTGACAGCATTAATATCTCTCTTCAATCCCTGCCCATGCACCCACACTCTTTAATCTTATCAAAGGACAAAAAATGCAAGGATCTCTCTTCATGGAGATTAAGCACATTTTCTTTTGAGTAGTCCCTTTTTAAAATTGTTTTATTAAGGGACTTTCTTCAATTATCTACATTTATTTGCGTCACTAGGAAATATGAATTAAAATTTATTTCATGTCTGTTTATGAAGAAAATTGTCTGGCTGTCTTTTGTGCATGTATTTGGGTGTTGGCAACTAAAGTAAAATTATCAATATAATATACAGCCTTGCTTAATATTTAACATTGTTTAACAGAGCTGCTATAGGCAGCTATGAAAGTGCCTAACTATATACACAGTACACATGTGACACTGAAGTCTGGACTAACCCTTTATACAGGAGTTTAGGACAGGCCAAATTAGTTGGCTATAGAAATTCTTACCATGAGATACTATGAAATAAGAAATAAGAAATAAGAAGAAATAAGAAATAAGAAGAAATAAGAAATAAGAAGAAATATTCTTTTTCCACAGTCCTTGACATTTTATGTCATTGTTTTGCTTAAAAATTATTACAAAGCATACTTGTGGAGTATTCCTGCATAAGTGGCATCTCTAATTGCTATGCCTTTTACATCAGTTCCCAGTGGTGATAGTTTTTCTATCAGGAGTTCTCTAACTGTCTGAGCAACCTTAGGTATGTTTTGAACCACAACACAGAAGGCTATGAGCAAAGAAGAGGTCAGGAATTGCTGCAGTGCAATTTCTCTCTTGTTATATCTATTTCCTACTGGGATCACACTATTTTCTCCCTATGTGTGGGGGCAGCAAACGGTGCCTGGACTTCCTCAGGCTGGCGGTGGATTTTTCCTTGCCATAGGAGTAAACACATGAGCCAGCCATCTGTTTTTTCACTCTAGGTGTACATACAAGTTTCAGTGCACCTTCTGTGAATTAGGGGGAAAAAAAAAAAAAAAAAAAAAAGTCTTTTTGTATAAGTATCTCTGTGGAAACTGGATGTCACTGCCAGACAAATCCAGTTATTTTCCTTGAATCTGAGCTACTCAAGTACCTGAAAAGTCACTGCCTGCAGGTAGCAGCATGGTGGTGCTTTTTTTGCATTCCTCTGAGCAGAGGATGACCAGAACACAAACCTGCTCAGGCCTTGAGCCACAGCTCCTTTCTTATGTCCACCCAGGTACAGAAGTACTGACAGAGCACCAAAATTCATGCTGTGAAGTCTGATTTTCAGAGATCTAGAAATATTCACATGTCAAAACAAGGCAGTTTAAGGTGCTTTTAGAGTTAAAACCATCATGCTATGCTGTTTGGTAGGCTACATACTATTGAGAAGCAGACAATTGGAAGGTACTATTTTCTCTTCAATTTCTCCCAGGCCCTTCTTGACTTTCTAAGGCTGGGCATGACAACAGAATAATCACAGAAATTACTTCAGGATAATTCAGAGACTCCTGTGTTAGCTGGTCAGCTTGGGGACCAGAGGCAGTCTAGACACAGGAGTGTGAAGCCCAGCATTGTCTGGTTTACCTCCAAATGTAGGCATACACTTGCACATGTAAAATACACACTATTGTGAACTCACACACCAGAAAGAAATAAGAAAGTAATTTTTTTTAAAGTGTTTAAAGTAACTTGCTGACAGTCAGTAGTCACTCCAGTCTGAGTGTTGACTCAGCAAAACTGGGTAAGAATACTAGCTATAAGAAAATGAAAATGACAAACGGGTTATTCTTTTTGTGTGGTGGCCAGAGGATGTAAGGCTGACTACATAATTTCTGTGGGTCACTCTTAGCATTTCTGAAAACCATGCACGTGCAGTTCAGCTGTGGCTCCAGTCTTTGAGATAAATTTGAAATTGCGCTGATCCAATGAGTTCAGCTCGGTGTCTGTACTAATTTTCAGGAAGCATTGACAAATAGTAAAGCATACTATTAAATGGTACAAAACGCTTCCTCTGCTATGCTAGGTGAACCCCAAGAGCATTGTACAAAGTGGATAACCACTGGGATATACAGAAAGAAAAAAATCTGGCTGTCCTATTCCGTCATAGTCCCATGTTCAAGACTGGAGCAAATGTAGAGCTGAGATACCATCAGGTGATGGAAGAACTTATGTTATGAGAAATGGCAAAGGTAACAAGGCTTACCTAGTCTCATAAAATGGAAAGCCACACTCAGCTAAGGCAACATTGTTCTTGTGTTCCATATAAGACTGGGCAAACAGCAGGCCTGGAAACAAATAATTTAAATCAACAGATGATGTTGACTCAAGAGCAAATGGGTATAAATTAGCTATGAATAAAGTTAATCTGGAAATTAGGTAAAAAAATGAGTTGTTACAGTCACCAGAATTGCAGACCCATATGTCCCGTTCCTACATGGTGATCACTATATCCTCTCCAACCTCACTCTCCATTCTCCACCACAATCTCTCATCTCAATTCACATTCAACAAAGTTGAGCAGCAATTAACTGACTAACCTAAAGTCATGTTTTCATTTGGGAACAGTACAGTGTTTTGCTTAGTTCAAAATAGTTTATGTCAATATTTCTGAATATTTTCTCTCTTTTTTTTCTTTCTTTTTCCTTACATTAAATATTTCTACATTTGCTGCAATCTGGGGCAAAGCAAATGCCAAAATTACAACCTCTCCCTATGGGTGGAGGTAGTGAAGGGTCATGTTCTCCTTAGAATAGCTGTGGTCCTGAGGAGAGTTGTATGTTGTAATGCTTTAGGGAGTTTATAATTCTTTAAAATTTTGCAGGACCAAACAAGAGATGTACACCTTACGGGTGTTGTGAACAAAAAGCCAAGGATGGTGTGGCTTAAAACTGAACTGTGACAAAAGCTGAACTTCATCTTCAGACACACTAATGAATGCTTTTATAGCTTAGCTATCTTGGCTGCTCCATTCTATATCAACAGTACAGAATGCATTTCAGATTAAAAATAGAGCTGTTAGAAAGTCAGGGGATTTCCAGATATTAATTCTGTTTGGATTTTGCCCTTCGATAATGAGGAATGGTTTGTAGTTTTATTGTCATTCCCAACTGACTGCATCTGAAATGCTTAGCACAGAATTAAGTTTAGCTCTTCCGTAATAAGTTTCTAGAGCCAGCAAAATATGGGCATTATTCCCATGCCTACTTCTGCATATTTCCTCTTTGGCAACAACGGCATATTTTAACCCATCTTGATTGCTAAGAAGTCTCAAGTGAATTCATCTTAGTTAATGATGAATTAATTTCCTCTGTTTGACTCATCACTGCCTTTGGTGCATATCCATCACAGACTGTTAGAATACCTAGTCAGATAAACCACAAGACATGAAAATCCTCTGGTGTGTAGAATTTTAGCCATACCTCTTGGATTTGGGAAATCATACCAGAAATCTCTTAAAAAGAGTTTCTAATGGACTGTCCTGTGCTTCCATCTTCTGTGTAATAAAGAAAAACATCCTGTCCTCTTTTGGTTTTGTTCTTTTGTGTTTTGATTCAGTTATTTAACTCCAAGGTGTCTAGAGGCATGTAAAGGAAAGAAATAATCTCAATTTAATTTATTTTTTATGTCACTTTGTGTCATTTTCTAACACACAGGCCCATTAGAATTAGGAGTATGTAAAATTTGGACCTTTTAAAATCTAAATAGGTAAATACCCATGGAACTTACTCATGCATATAGAATGGTTTTTTTAATTTTCAATTTTCCATGCTAAAAGTTGTGACTTATGTTGGCAGATCACCACAGACAAGAATACCTGTTTCAAAGTGAACCCCTCCTTCTATTTAAATTTTACTTTCCTGATAGTACTTACCCAAAGGAAAAATGTGAGTATTTATATTGCTGTGTTAGAGCATCTACCGTGCAAAAGAGATATTGATTCCAGGAAACCAGTATTTTTAACAACATTCCTGGTGTTCTCTGAAACTGTCTGAACAATGCTTTTCATTCCACTTTATCCACTCCCCCAGTTCTCCTCAAATGAGGTTAAAAAGTTGCTTGACTGTTCTCACACCAGCCTAAAGCAAGGCTTCTGGGACAGAGCGGCAGTATCACACCCATAGAAGATTGGCAAGAAACTAAGTAACCAAGGCCAAAATTTTTCTATCCGTTCAGTCTTTATCAGTTGCCTTTCAGCCAAACTACCAGCTTTCATTACATCCTACACCAGTCCCAGGCTAATCAGTGAGTTTAGCAGGTTAACAGTGTGATTTACAAGGCCTGAGTGCATCATATCCTTTCAACATCGTCAGGGTGGAACTTCAGACCTAGATAATGCAGCACTCACTCATGAAACCTGGGGAAGGAGGCCAAATGAGTTAAGAAGATCACTCCCAGGAGTAAGGATCCCTTAACATTAGCTGAAACTGACCCCAAAACCCATCAATAACAAGGATTCTAATGCATATAATCTTCTGACTGAGTTTTGTAGATTTAGATCTACACTTGCAATGAAATTCTAGTAGAAGGCTTTCCTGGAGACATTTTCTAAACAGAACAAATTTTTTATTTCTTCTATATTTTTGGAAGTGACACAAAATACAGTAACTAAGAAGCATAAAAGAAATAAAGCATAATGGACAGATGGATGCATGCATGCACGGATAGATAGTTAAGGTAGTTTGTATTTAAATGAATTGACAAATCAATTATCACAAAGAAGAACATACTAAATTTATGGGAATTTTTCACATTCATGTGAAATGGGTGAATAATTCATCATTAGTAGGGGAGAGGAAAGTAATATTTATGCTATTCAGATATGACAAATATGAGATTTTTTTTCTATTGCTTACATTTTCACAGAGAGAAAGTATAGTGTGCTCATAACCAGTGTGGAGAATGAGTTTTACTGTGGTTATTTTTGTCACAATAAAGTTACATTTTAATTGTATATACCAGGAAATATGCCAGTATATAACTTATCTGTAAGATACACATGTAGTAGGAGTAAACTGCATATAGGAGTAAAATGCATATCATGCATTCCGTACTTTCTATACAAGAGTTCATAATCTACTTGTAATAACAGTAGATCAGGAAAGTAACTTTTGGATCCAAGACCCATGATATACCTCAGGAAAGTAGACAAGAGCAAATTATGGACATAATCAGAAAAAATTAGAACTTTCTTGCCTTAAGACACCTACAATTCTTAACCAGATCTTTTATTATGTGTATTGATATGATATGATATGATATAATATGATTAATATAATATAATGTAATGTAATATAATATATTGTAATGTAATATAATATATTGTAATGTAATGTAATATCATATCATATAGAATAGAATAGAATAGAATAGAATAGAATAGAATAGAATAGAATAGAATAGAATAGAATAGAATAGAATTAATATAATAATATGTGAGAGTTAACTGTGAAAAATTTAAAGATCTTTGTTACTTGAGTTAAAAACAATCTGTAGATGCCTTTTATTTTGTTTTCTTTTTGAGACAGTATAAATTTTGGACAGTGTGAATTTTTCCTTTTCTTAAACTGAGCTCTAAATGATGTATAAACTCTTGTTCCTCAGGAACAGAGAGGATACAAAGAATAGGGGAGGGAGCAGGACCCATACCCAGTGGAATAAATAGGCTTTCAAAACTGGGAAAAGCTTTGTCTTCACTTTCTGTTTACTTTACCTCATTGTTTGCAAACCCCAGATGTCTTAGAAAGACCTCACTTCTTGCCACAGATTTTCTTTCCTGATGAATCATTCCAACCATTTTTAAACTGAGACAAATGCCAGTTCTCTTTTATTCTATTACCTTTCAATAAACTCACTTTAATGTGCTGCTGTAGTTCAGAGGAAAGTTGTTTGGAACTTGAAAATCTACTGAACACATATCTTTAAAAAAAGAAGGGGAAAAAAATTACACTGACTTAATATTAACAACTTAAGAACTCAGTGTCTCTCATATCTCTTTCCCTTTCCACTGCACAAACTGTTACCAGAACTGGTTTTGAGACACCGACAAAACCTCCAAGGTTTACAGCAGCTGGTATGTTTGGAGACAATACCCTGGTACCATCTGTGCCTCTCCAGTTCCAGCCAAATTAGCCTCCTGCCCAGTTGCAGAGTGCAAAAGGAAGCCAAGAGTGACAGGGAGCCCAGGCAGACTGGGAGTGGTGTTCCGAGGTCAGCAAAACAAGGGTTTTGGCTTCACCGTGACCCAGCTCCTCTGACAGACAGGTAACCTCTTCAAATGACCTGATGGTCAGCTCAAACAAAAACTTGTACCCTCAGAGTATGCTTTGTCTGCAAATATACTAGCAAACAAAGAGATCAGGGGACTGTCTGCTGGCTCATAGGATTGGTGGCATGGCACAGTTGCCCTATGAAAATGATGCTCAATCTCTCCCTTGCATCCCACTGTCTACTGGGAACATCCCTAGATCTGTCTCCTGATCATGCCTGAGCACTTGCAGTGAGACTGCTGCTCGATACAGATCAAAACTGCTGGGAAGCATGCTAACAATTAAACAGTGCAGGTAATCAAGCCCTTCACTTATCCCTGTATCTCTACATCTTTTGTGCCCACACATAGTCCGTAGCAAGTTTTCTTTGGAGGTGAAGAGAAATAATCTGAGCAATACCTTGGTGGCATTAAACATTTTATTGATAGGGAAATTTGCTGAAGAGGTTCTAGTTTTACTCAAAATCTTCCAGTGATACTTCAGCAGCAATGTGAGGACACGCTCTGCTTCTCGCCATTAGCACTCTGAGCCAGGCAAGTGCTTGAGTGTGTGCGTAACCGTAAGCATGTGGAGAGCCTTGAGGTGTTTCATGGAGCTAGAAATATGCTTAAAGCTGAACACAAGAATATTATCTGCAAGAGGGCCAACTTCTTTTACCCCTTTTCTAGTGTCTGCTTTTCCTTCCCACAACCTTCTCTCATAAACTGGGATGTCTTACTTTTTCTGTAAACTGTCACAGCTGTGGGCTGTTTTAAGTGAAATTTTGTCTATTTGCAAGTCATATTGATTACTACTGCTTATTAATCATATAAATCATAAACCATAACTTTGCTTTTCTTTCTATGGAACTACTTTATTTCTCTTGGTTTTGCATATTTCTTATGTAACCTGTAATGTGTGATGATAAATGCTAACAAGAAGATGACAGTTTGATTTGAATGATAACTGTGATAAACATTTTGATTTGAATAGAAAAGTAGTTCACCTGACATCCTGAGTTCTCATAAGCATGCAGAGATAGAGTGAAAAGAGCAGACCTGCAATATAAATTCCTAACAGATCTATCACTGCAGCCATGTCTTTATACATAAGGACGTCTACAAATGTCTGCATCACCCATTAACTTCTGCTTGATCTTCCCTTTCTAATGACAGACCAAAGTGAATTGATGTAACAGGGCTGGGATCAGTAGCTCTGATCCCATAAAAGCTGTACAGGACTTTTACATTGATTTGACTTGGCTTTACGTAAGACCTGGTGTGTGCATTTGGTTTCTCCCAAATTCTTTTTTTTTTTTTTTAGTAATGTAATCTGTTTAGACCACTATCACATAAACCAGTGATTATAATTTAGTTCATTTCTGTTAGCATCATTGCTATTTGGATGACTTCCAACTTGTGGTGACTTTGGCAGCTACACCGTAGGTAGTTAATGAAGTCATGTTTGAGGGCACATAATGATTTGCGGTAGACATGTAATGGATTCCTTGCTCTCTGAGGAAAGCAGTTTAAGGCTTTGAGGGTTCTAAGCTACTTCTCACCCAAGTTCCCATGCTTTTAGAGATAGGATCATGGCTAATACTGAATGGGTGGACATTCTTCTGTAGTGATGAGACGATTCTTTCACTTAGCTACATCAACAAGGCTTGGTAAACCAGGCTATGGAGTTTAAAAATAACATGTGTGCCTACTTGCATTTAAAAAATACAAGCATGATCATTCATATAGTGTTTTCAATATAGTTTTCCAAAATAAACCTATTTTTTCAAGTTATAAGTGATTAAGTTTTATATTTGCACATGATGTTTTAGAAGACTGAGACACTAATAAAAAGTCCTACCGATATAGGTATCCTTTGAGAGTGCTATGTATGTCTCTCAAGTCACAAAAGATCTCTTATCTGTGATAATAGGGACAGAAGATTAGTAGAAGGGCAATTTAAGGCTGTAGATACTAGAAATGTGATGGTGAAATAAAATGTCATTGACATAAAAGGGTGTAGGTACAAATTATGAATGTGCCTACAGCTATTAAGACAGAGTAACTGACATGCTTGTAGCTTTTCATTGCTTCTATGATTTGCAGCAGAGAAATCATCTACTGAAGGTGTATGTGTGCTTGTGTGCACATGTGGTTTGTGGGAGCAGTTGAGTAACAGATTGAGAGATGCAGTCATTAATAGAAAAATATTAGAGAACTGCTAGAAATCCTGTAGGAAGCAAGGAGAGTACCAGCTTTGTTTGTATTCATGGGATGAGAAACTGTACAATATTCATGCTAGCAGAGTGATTAAAGTAAAAAAAAGACATAAACAAAAGGAGAGGAGGCAGTTTTGCTCCTCTTACTGTGTCTCTTTGTTTAAGAAAAACTCAAAACCAGTTCCTCTCTGCTGAAGTAAACTCTGAAGACTCCCCACTGAGCCAAAAGAGGGAGTTTTACAGTCCCATTCACTTTTCTTTTGGTTTCCCAGCATTGTGTCAACCTTTGCACTGTGTCACACATCCGCAGTGCAAGGCACAATACAGTTGCAGTGCTCAGATTGGAGACAGGAGAGAAGAATCAAGTAGTTTTTCTCAAAAAAATGTGGCCTGGATTTGTGCTGTTGCACATCTCTCATTTGGCTCTGCTATCCAGATGCTCTTTGCTGCTAACGCCTGAAGATAGAACTTATTTTGTTTGAAAGCTCTTACATTTTAAATGAGAATCTGGTATGGTAATTAAATGTTCCAAAAATGAATACATTCACAGAAACACAGCAGGCTAAAGGAAAAGGGATCACAGACCAGCAATAGAACAAGGTAATTTATGTTTTAAGTCTAATAGGGGTTTTTTTTCATATTTATATGCAATTTCAGTAGCTGATCCTGAGCCAAAGTTGCTAACTCCTGTCAATAAAAAATAAGAGAAGGAAGAAGAAATTAATGGATATAAAACAAACAAACAAAACCGAAATGTTAGAGTTTAAGATTTGCTTTTCACAGGTGAAACAAGTTTAGAGTAGTCTCAGAAAACCACCATGACTTCTGAATATTTTATTATTTAAGATCACCCTACATAATTTCTTAGCATAAATAAAACAAATGTTAATAGAATATGAGTATAATCATGGGTGATTTTCCAAATGATGTAAAAAAGACACCATCCTTTATTACTCTCCAGAGAGAATATGTGGTGTTCTATGAGTGGAAATCACTTAAATGTTGAAAAAAGGGGAAAAAAACATCCACAAGTAATTTTCACATCAGACAACATGGGACCTGCCTGAAATATATTTTTATTCAAAAGTAATTGTAATGAAAAATGTCATATAAAAAAATATTTTTTTAATAGAGAACCCAAGAGCAGAGAGTATTTTTAAATGAAAGCTCATATGTTTACTGAAATCTGGACATGTTTATATGTACATTGAAATCTGGACATGTTTATTAAAAATATTTATTGAAAGAACAAATATTATAATTTAAAAAGTTAAAATTTTAAGCAATTGCTAGTAAATAAGCATGTCTGCAGTATAATTTAATTAAGAAAAAATATGACATCTTGCAATTTTCAGAATAAAAATAGTTTTACCTTCTCAAGATACTAAAACATTATCAGAATAGTCAGTAACCATAGTAGCTTGATAAAAAATATTCTATATCTGAAGAACCTTTGTTATCTTACAGACAGTTTACTGATGAAAAAATCTCCGAAGAAAATTAATTGGAATGAATCAAGCAAAGTTAAAAGGAGTCAATTATCAAAATCAAAGCAATACAGCAAAATTGTTAATGTATGCTTTCAAATTTATCTTATAATTCCTTTTCTATCTTTTGTGGTAGGAACATGAGGAACAAGTAATGACATCTACAGTTAATACAAATTCTGTTGTAAACCTCATGCACTCCATTGGGACTAAGATTTCCTGTGGCGGGTACAGCCCAGTTCAGCCAGCTCTGCTGCAAACACCTGTATCCTCCTGTTTCCATCTTCCTTTCTTATTCTCTCCCTCCCAGCTTTGCAAAGTCCTCTGAGTAGGAACATTCAAGAGGCAGTTTGAGTCCAGGCAGGTGTTATCCTTCAGCAGAAGAAAGAAGGAACTTGGTGATGCCAGGGCTGGAGCCACTCGTGCTGCTTGGCTACCTCATGGCCTGTGTGTGAGGTGCAGGGTGGATGTGCTCCCTGAAGTGTCCCCTCCTCCCGACCTCAGTCCATGACTCCCAGGTTTCCTTCAAAGGAAGGACAGGGGTCCTGGCACACAGTCAGGATGCAGCCAGCATGCTCCCAGGTCTCACAGTTCAACTGTGGTCAAAGAATTTCACATCTGCTGCTTCACGTCATAAACCAAACTTGGGCTTGACTGTGGGCACTTGAGTGAAGATCTTTGCTCTATCAGTCGTGGCAGTCAGTTAAACATGCAGAGCGTTAGGATAGAAGGGAGGAAAACAACAAGAAAGAAAAAATTATGCTGCTGCATTAAGATGTGGTCCTACTTCACTTGGACTTGACTCTGCAAAGCTCTGGTTTCCTCACTCCAGAAATATTACTGCAGCTGTAGACAAGTCATGATCAGTGTTAAGGTACAGAAAAATTAACACTCAGAGATGTGAAGGTCAGGACTCACTGAGAAGAAATAAAAAGATAAAGCCTATGAGAGCAGACAGGGGCTGAGGCGGCAAAGAGCAGAAAAGCAATCAGAATTTTCTTCTCCTTAACATGTACTGTGGAATGTGCCCTTGTACCGAGCAGTGAAACGTTCATAACTAATAGTGAGCCAAGCATGGATGCTCTTGCTACATTTTTGTGTAATGTTGAGGCAAATAGTTTCCAATAGGAAAGAGTATTTATTGCATAAATAACTAGAATACCAAGAATTACAGTAGTGAACAAAAATATATAAATGAAGTTGCAGAAAATATTTTTCCAAATACAGACAGTAGAGAGGAACTTTTTTCTGCAAGCAGGTTACTCTCTAACTGTTAACATAAAATGTCTTTTCTCTTTTTTGGGTTCAGCTAGTATTAACCACTCACTGCTAGAGGTAGAATACTTAGGAGACAGAAGTGTGTATCCCACTTTGATGTAGCACAGTAATAACTAGGCCCCCCCTTACCAGGAAAAAAAAAAAAAAAAAAAAAGGGAGAAGGAAAAAAAACCCGCACACCCAAAAACCTATTAACTCCTGAAAGATTCACTTCTGTTTTCTATTCTTGGACGAGAACTACAGGTTATGCAGAAATGGATAGGTGTCCCCTAGGGGAGGAGACAAGGGAGATTTGTTACATAGAGACTGATCACCTGCTCATGTTACTGAACTGACTCCTAGATACCCTTTCACATCCACAAGTTTCATCCCCCAATGCACTCATTTGTTGTGTTGCAGCGGTCACTTCTGTAGCAATGGTGACAAAACAATTTCTGTTACAGATGTCTATTTTCAGTCCTTGAAAACTGGCAATTCCATGATTAAGGTCTAATACACTGCTTCATCTTGTCTTATTCCACTGCATCTTAGATGCCCTCTGAACTATCCTTTCTCAAATGATAAAGCCTGCTGCTTTCTGCTCTTCTTATCATACCTTTTAAAACAGCCTGTCTTTTCACACTGGAGTCACTGTCTAGCATGTTGATGGATATTTCTGTTTTCTGAAGATTACAGGCAGGAAAGAAACTTCTCATGCCAAAATTCCCATGCACTTATATTTAGTAGAAACAAAAAAGTTAGGGGGTTAGGGGTTTTTTGTTGGTTGGAAGAGGGAGGATACAGGGGTTTTTAGGTCCGTTGTTTCTTTCTTTGTTTAGGTTTTGCTTTATGGGAAACTGTATTGAAAAGATTTTGTTGGGACTAATGTCTCACATTTACATGTTGTGACCTATGTGTTTTCCACACACTTTTTCACATTTTTGCAAAAGAAACATGAATTAGCTTATGCTGAGTTTTTGGTGCATGTTTAGAGCACTCCCAAGAACTGAGCTAGCTGATCTGAAGCTATGTAGAAACATAAGATTTGCTATTCAAGCTCATATTAAATCTTTGTCTAACCTGTCTGTGTTCTGCCTTTAACTGTGATCAACAATGAATGTGCATGGAAGCAAGTAACAACGGGGCAAGCATGTGACAATAACCCCCAGAAACTATTGCAGCTTCCTAGATCAAGGACTTCCTAGCTCGTTCCCAGCTCAGGGTTTTCCTCATCTGGAAGCCATTTGATTGACCTCACTGGACTTTTTTCTTCCATGTATTAATTTGACTGATTCTTGAGCTCATGAGAACTGTTTTATTCACAAAAGCCTATAGAAAGGAGCTCCACAGAGCCTGTAGATGTGTTGTAGAGAGACACTCAGTTTCTTTGGTTTGAGCCAACTACCTGCTCATTTGGTGTGTGGGACTGTCAGGGTCAGTTCAGCTACTTCTCCACCACAATGCAAGTAATTCTTGAATATTAATACTTATTTGGTCTTGTACCAGCACTGTCATTTAGCTCAAATTGTTCTTTTTCCCTCGTGTTTTACACACTTTGACCTACTGATGGGAAGATTTCATTTAGTGAAGCCATGTTATTTTAGGGTTTGATTGTAACATGGGTATTCCATTTGTCTGATAAATCATCTCCTCTTTGCACCCATTCTCATTTCAAGTTATCCTGATGGAACTTGGCTGAATAAAATTGTGCACAATATTTAGATGAAGACCTCCCCTGGGTCCTGCACAGTGCAGTCATACTTTCTTACCCCTCCTGGAAAATCTTCTCCAGTTTTCATTCTAGGATTGCCTTTGCTTCTTTCCCAGTGCTATATTAGAGCTATCCTGTAGCTGACTCATTCACCCAGTTTCTCTTCTTCCCTTATTTACCACTGATGATGTACCAGAGCCTTAGTAGTCCTTCAGTGCATGACCCCACCTACTATAATGCTAATTTCCATCCCACTTGCTATCCAGGTCACCCAACTTTTCCTGCATGGTATTCCCATTTCCCCCCATTATCGAAAATGTTTTCCAGCTTTGAAGCAGCATCTGAAAGGCTTAACTGCAGATCCTTTAAAAAGTAGCCCCTTTCACAAACCTGCACCTTTAACCTAACCCTCCCCAAAGCCTCTCTTCTGAAAGGCGTTTTGCCATAACAGCTCAATCTGAAGCAAAGAGATAGAGGTAAGCTTCCTTGAGGGCAGCACATTGCACACTTAGGATTACAGAAACGAAAGTGTTTGAAGGAAATGCAGTCTATTTAGCACAGCAAGCCACATGTCAGGTTCCTATGAGGCTGAGCTATATTAAGGAACAAATGTCAAGACATATTATGCTTCTGACAGGCACAGTGCTTCTCATGGGCACAGGGAGGAGTGGAGTACTGAAACAGGCTTGCTACACCTATGAGGAGAAGAGGCAAATGATCATCCCAGTTCCCCACTGAAGGAGATGGACTTCTTATAACCTGCCCATGAAGGTTAACACTAGGACCAGGGAGTGTTGGAAACAGAGCTACAAGGGCTTCTTCACAAGACTTCTTTCTTTGGCGGGCACATGAGCACGTCTAGACTGTGTGGGAACTTCACTGGATGTGCAAAGGTTACTTGAAGTACACATACATACTCAGACACCCACAACTAGATGTTAATTAAGCTAATACTAGCTGACCGAATGCTGTCAATAAAAATTCCCTAATCTGACATCTTTCATTTAAAAAGATACTTTAATAAAAATCCTTCTGGAAAATGAAAGCTGTTTTTCTGTATATCATCACTACCAATGTAAGATGACTGAATAGTACCTGGGAAGTGACTAGTGGCAAATAACGTCAAAATACATACAATTTAACTCAAAAGTCTATGTTGTGATTAATGGATTACAAGTAGCAGATTATAACTGACCCTGGTGCCCAGGTAAACCAGTCACCAGAGAAAAAAGTTAGCACAAGGTAAGACAAAAATACTTTGGAAAAGGTTCAAGGGAGAATTTTCAAGGTGTTTCTTAAAGACCTGCCTTTCCATTCATGGGAGCTAAACAGGCCACAGATGCACCTTGTAAAAAAATAGGGGTAGTGTTATGTTTACATCATTACTACTTTGTATTTTAGGGCAAACTTCAGCTAACGTTAAGAGACACAGCAGTCAATTCTCTCTTACCAGGGCATAGCTTTCCTGAAAAGTAGAAAGGCCCAGTGATGGAGTCACTTTAACTTCAGCTAGGGAAATCACTTAAGGACATATTCAGTATCAAATGCTATTCATCAAGGAGAGGTGCAAAACCAGAATTTACCCACTTTTCTGTATTTGGTTGGCATACAGGTAAGTTGAAATCTCCCAAAAGCCTCCTGCTCCATCCAGGCAAACTTTCAATAAACTTCTGTACATACTTTCCAGTTGAAGGTTTGCTTGCAAGTCTGGCAGCCTGGTTACTGTTCCCTTTCTGTCTTCCAACCTCCCAGAGTCAACCACATTAATTCATTATGGCACTTACATACAACTATCTATTAAATAACTCCTTGTCATCTTAGTTCAGATTTCTGTGTGTTTACCCTCTGCCATCCAGTTCAAATCCCACTAAAATCAATTAAAAAATAAATAAACCTGCTGGCTTCTGTGGAGGCTGAGTTAGCTATGGCCATGTCCTCACAGTTCACTTTCTTTAGAGTTTGTTTCTTTCTTTTCATGTTTTGCTATTGTATTTTTATTTTTGTTTTATGTCATATGATAATCTCTAGTTTTGGTGCTATGAATTAGTTGCCACTCTCTGTGAAGCTGCTCGCCTAGTCTCCCCACCTACTTGCAACCAGATTAATGGATCACCTCAAATCTGAAATTGCTCCTGCGCTGGCTGCATGTCAGTTTCAGTGCCAGGGACTGTGAAAAGATGTCAATATATGTTGAAACAGATGATCAGTAAAATCTGACAACAGGTTTCTTCTAAGAGAGTCCCCCATTCCAATCTGTAGAACAAGCTGGGATTGTATTTTGTACTGTATTTTATAATGGCCCTCTTCCAAAACCTTCTCCAAAGGACAGATCATTAAAAGGTAGTGACAAAATTCAAAGCTTCCATTCCTAAAAAAGATGTGTAATGGCTGTTTTTTTCAGGTTCCAGAAATAGATATAAGAGGTAGGAAATAATCCACAGGGAACATTTCTGCTGCAACATGTGTACTGGTGAGATCAATTACAAGAGCATAAAAATGTGAAACCTTGTCATTAGAACAGTCTCATTCAGAGCTGTGAAAATGCTGGGAGAAAAAGGGTCTGCAAATATTCATTTGAATTTAAAACATTAATTGGCTTCTTTATGCTCATGACTCTTCTCCCAAACACTCTGCTTGATGAACATTCACATAAAACAAGTTTTCTCTCACATGCTTTGTGAACAATGTCAGTATTAGAATATTGTTGTGAGGAGTCAGAGCTAATTTCATAGATTCCCATTTTAGTCTTAGCAACAGCCATACCACATTTACCGGCAAAGAATTTTTTAGTCACCAGCACTACAAACTCAGGCAGGGACCTGAGACTCAGACTGGGTTCTTTCTGATACTGTTATTGCCTCCAACAGTGACACACTTGCTGGTGATATCTCTGCAGCATGAAAGCGTGCAAGGTAAGAAAAAGATCTGCACACTTTTTCTCAAATGTCTCCTGATACTGATGTTAATGTAACTTGATTTTTGTCAAGAAGGTGCACAAGAGAACTTAATTGTTTTTATATACTCATGGCAAGCTTATGCAAAACTGCTGAAATGGTGAAATGTGCTCAGACCTTGCAAATATTTACCTTCCAAATTCTATTTCCTTCCATTACAGTATTAACTTGAATTCAATGGCTCAGAGAACTGGGCTAAAACAGAGCAGTGCGATTTCTATTTTCTCTACTTTGTCTTTTCACCCATCCAGTCCTAGGAATATGAAGTGAAAAGCTGAAGCAGATAAGTTTGTAGGATGAGCCACAATTTTCAATAGGTCAGAAATTCACCTTGGGAAAGTCACTGCCAATTGACTGTAGGAGCAAATGTCCACATTCCTGTTCTGGAATAAGTTCTTTAGAAGTAAGTCTGTGCCAAAATGTGCTTTCAAGAAAACATCATGATGGCCCTCATCCAGTAGAGCATTTAAACACATGCTTAACCTTGAGTGGTTGAAAATTCTTACCTGAAGAGAAATATTTTCATTCCTAAAGCTAAGCACATGCCCATGTTTTTATTATATGAAGTACCATATGAAAAGAACATCCAGTCCTGTTAAAACACATATAAGGCTGTATCTTTGGACACAGTTTTGTTGTTAGTTAGCCCTCCTTTTATTTTGTTTTTTTTTTTTTCCCCTTTATAATAGGCTACTGTTCCACAGACTACTCTGTCAATGAAAGTTAGATAAACACACACAAAATGGACATCAGCACATAGCTTTCAGCATGTATCTCCATCTGAACACTGAGAAAAGAACAAGGTTAATTCACCTGAGCAATAAATCCTCCCAAAACAGTTACTTTTACAGATGGGAATTTTGAATACCAGTCCAACATGCCTACAGACATGGTACATTTAATACATAAAATAGAAAAACACAGACCAGAGGGGACAAAGTGAATAAATTTTTATTTCCATTAACCAGATGATACAATTATCTAATAGGGCTTTTTTTAAGTCTTTCATACTAACTCTTCTAGGTCAATAAACACATTTTGGCTGGAAAGCTTTCAGTAAAAAATGGAACAGGATAGTATTTCCAGCCACACTGCCTGTAAAAAAGGTTACAATGCATTTTTGTGACCTTCTGCCTCTTTGCCCTGGTATCCAAGGTACAGTGACACACAAGGTCTCAGATAACTCACAGAGAAGGGTTCAAAGCCAAAGTGTTGTCAACCTTTAACAGTCATGCCAGAGCACTCATGAGTACCTCTCTCACTCTTTACCTTTCACCTGATATGGGAGTTGTAGGTTGCTGGTCTTAAAGCAAAGCTTAAAGCACATTTTAATATGCTACATTCAGTTTAATGAGTGGTTTATTTTCAGATTTTTGTTTTCATTTATTTTATAGTGGTTTGGTTTGTACAGTTTGCATTGTGTTACGTAAGAAAATTACTTTCTTGTATCATGGTAATATTATTTTAATAATTCTTACTATCATGAACATCATCCCTTTGAAACAACAGTTGGCCTCTCAACTTCTGATGTGAGCAAAGTGGATTTTCTCTTCCAGATAGGGATGCTGCTGTCTTAAAGAGGATCTGGTCCTGTTTTTTTAATGCTAGTGTCTTATTTTTCCCCATATAACAGAATGCCTGATGGCTTCCCCTTTTCTCTTCATTATTCTTTCATCACTTTTTGCTAAACAGAAATGCTTCTCATTTTTTGTTATTTCCCCACAGGATGGCTTTTCCCTTCCCTCTCCCTTTCACACATGTTGTCTCTTCCCCTTTGCCCAGAAAAATTCCTTTTAAAATTAAATTAAAAGTAGGGCATCTTCCATTTCCAGGAGAAAGCTGTTCTTCCTGTCAGCTATACTGTAACATTTTTTTTATACACTGGTTTGGACTGGGTGCCAAGCACTTAAAGGAGGACCTTAAAGAGGCAACAATTGTGAGTAAGCTGCATCAGAAATAAAAAACTTCAACTCTATCAGAGTAGGAAAAGGACTTCGTAAGATCAAGCTGGTGTGGTTCTTTATGGTTTTACTGAACAGAATCCAATGAAAAAAATATGTCTTATAAATGCAGCATTATTTGGCCTTTTGTTATAATCTTTAACATATTTTAATATAATAAATTACCCTCTTAAAATTAAAATCAATTTTTCTTCTGCTACTAATTATTTCTTCTCAGAAATAGAAAGTCCCTACTGGACTCAGTTCTAGTAGCATTCCCTTGCTGCATGTTATTCTGGTCACTGACAGAGAAACTCTGCTCTTAACAGTAGTACAGAATGAGACAGTGCTTACCATGACTAAAAGAGGCAGAGTCAGATATATGGTTCATTAATACCACAAAGAAGATACATTTTGTACATTTGCAGATCCCATGAAAGAAAATAAGCAATGGATTGAACACCCCATTCCCCTTATTTATTTTCAAAAGGATCTTCTCACTTTCCTCCCTTTCTGACTCATGCTTCTAGTCCATTGCAGAAGACAAGCAGAAAGTCTTTTATACAGAACAGCCTCCAAGCTGAAGTTTGATTTCTCTTAATTTTTTTTGCCATTATTTGAGCTTTGCATAGAGAATATAAAAGTATAAATGAACAGCTGCATTCTTGGTGCAGAGTCAGATTTCTTGTGCTGAGTCTAGATTCTGTGATTTAGCAACATCTGAATGTTTCTCATTTTTAATGTTCCAGTAAGTAGGCAGAAGCTGGGCTGAGAGAAATATTCTGCCTCCTCTGGACCTTAACTGAAGTGGAAGACATCTACAGTATAATTTTTATGTATATAGCAACCACCTTTAAAAAGAACAAAGAAAGCCACCAGTCACTTTGTCTACTTTCAGTTCTTACTAAAGCTATATAGACCAGTTATCACGACCACTTGGCCTGATCTCTATTTAAAGAATTAAAGTATCAGATACATGATTTAAAGTAGTAATCAGTTTAATAAAGAAATCACTTAAAAGTAATTTAGCTGACTGAATGCAATAGGAAATTGATCTCCATTCAATGAAAATGACACATTACAAGCTAAATAGAAGCGTTTGCATACTGCAGTGATGCTGGTTCCACTAAATGTATACCTAAATCAGGTTATCTGAATCAGCACAACTTTCTCACCTCAGACACAGTTGGTGTTTTGAGATGCTAAAAGTATTTCCACACTGGGTGGAAAACTGTGCTCTTAACTTAGTCTGGATGGAGTTCAATCATAGAGTTAGTCTGGCTTTAGGACTCCTCATACCACATCAAAAGCATCATAACCACATGACACAAATCACTGTCTAGTGTCAGCTTACTCTTGGTTCAAACTTGCCCAAAGTATTTGTGATTGGTTTTGCAGTACTAGGATTTGGAAGAGTCTATACAAGTGAATTAAAAGAGCAAAAGGCTATTTTCTGGCACTGAAGCCAAATAGGATAGAGCAGCATGCATCGATAATGTGAAACCCTCTTACCCACCAAAATACAGTGATAACATTCAAACACTTACTGGAATTACTTTTGGCTACTACTAATTGCCAAGTTATGCCCAAATCTTATTAAGCGAATGTTAACAGGTGTGAGCCAAAACCATGCCTTGGGCTGTGGCAAGATTTTAGCAGTACAGAAGACTGAGTTTCAGTGCCCAGGAACGTTTTCTGGCAGTCTTTGATCTGCTTCAGTAGAATGTATCAAAGAGTAGTCACCTAGTTCTGTCTGAGACACGCTATGGTATTTCAAAGATGAATAGTCAGAAGTGGCACACATCTTGCATGTACTTTTGGCTCAAGATATAGAAGCTGAGAAGAATATAATTCCCTGCAGCCTTAAGCATCCCCAGTGACAGTAGATACCTTTCTTTGTCTGGGGACCTGAGCTGAGACTTCTATGTTCATATCCAGTTACCATAGACCAGCCACAGCATGACCTGTTTTACCATATCCGTCACACTTACATAAAAATGATACCAAGTCTACGTTGTTTCATACGGTCTGTTTAACTCAGCAGAAATGTAATCTACTCCCATGGAATAAAGAACAAGTCTTGGACTAAAATGCTGACATGACAGTGTCCACATCTGCTGTTACTGATGGAGAAGAAATAATCTATTAAATTGCAGTGAAATATTTTGGACATTCTGTTTTAACTTAAATTAGCAGTTTAAGCCCAAACCTGTTGGGAAACCACAGGCAGAGGAATAGACAATAGCTCAACAATCTTTGCAAATAAATGAGCAATTTTTTTTTTCATATTTATGTCAGAATTCTTCACAAATCCCCACTCATCACTTCTGCTTTTGTATTTCAGAAATGTATTTGGGGAAATCCACTGACTGCATGAGAAAAGGAAGAGAGAAAAAGTGGAATTTCCACAAGCTGCAGTTCAAACCATTACTTTTTTGAAGGAAAAAACCTAAAATAATTTAAAATTAATCATCAGTCTCAAAGCTTTTTACACTTCCAGTTTCCTTATGGTGTAATCGTTCTAGATTGAATTCTGCAGTATCTTCAGAAATCTGACATTGAATTGACTGCCTTACATGGCCCTGCTTGAGCAGATGATTGGACCAAATGACATCCAGAGGTCCCTCCCAGTCTCAACCATTCTGGGGTTCTGTGACTGCAGAACTCGGAAGCTCCTTCACTCCTCATCAATTCCTCAACTACATTGGGAAAAGGACCAGCTGAGTCTTTCAGTGGCACCTGTCACCTTGGTATCCAAAATGAAAGAAAACAGGGATTGGAAAAACTAAAAAGAAGAGAAATTAAGTTAGTAGAGAAGATAAATAGGATAATGGGAGAAAAAAACAACAACATCAACAACAACAAAACCAACAAAACAAAACAAAACAAACCCCAAACCAGCAGCTATGAGCATGTTAACTTAGCTATACTCTACAGGATGCAGTTTAACTCCCCTCCTCTGCTGTTCCGGTTTTCCAACAGTTACTTGGCTGAATATCTTTTGCCCTAAAAATGATAATCCAAAATATGTTTGACCTTAAGCAGTGGCTTCTGGCTATGTACAACTTGAGAATTCAGTTTGACATGGAAATTCTTTAGGACCAAGAAACAGTGATACCTCCCAAAGCCCATATTGTATGGGAAAAGTGGATTTTTTTTACCCCCATTATTCCTCACCTTTATACCAAAATAACCGTCACTAGAACTGACAAAAGGAAACACACCTATGAGAGGATTAACAAGAGTGGGTTGCTAATGTCTGATGAACATCCATTCAATGGAGAATCCCTGAAAATAAAATGCAGGCTACCACCTGGGATTTTTTTATTTTATTTGAAGTCTGAAGTTAGGAGATGGAATTAAGAAATAGGTCCTAGGGGAAGAAGGAAAGAATTTGAATCTTATGATGAAGCTAGTCAGGAATAGTTAATAACGGATGTGAAAGGGTGGCCTTGAAGGAAAAAGTTTCTCCCATCATTAATAAGAGGCTGCAGAGGGACTAGAAGAGAAGGGTCAGGAAGAGGGAGAGAATTCAGAGTTTGAAGAAGCCCAATGTAGGAAGAGGAAGATTGAACAGCTAAAGAGACTTTCCTTAAGTTCAAAGATAACTTGAGAATGATTAGAAAAATGGCTCAGGGAAATGTGGGAAGCTTTTATGTTTTCACTACATCTACATATTTTTTTTGCACTAAAATTTTTTGTGCTAAAAAAAAAATAAAAATAAAAATTATTCTGGAAACTTTATAAAATGTACATGTTTGTTTAATTCCACTACTTGGCAGACCAAAAAGACATCTTGAGTGGAAATGAGACACTGGAGAGGGTGAGTTCAGGTTATTGAGGCATGTACGGAAGCCAGGGGCGTGGGAGCCCTGGGCCCTGTGCTTTTAGAGCACTGTGTGATCACCTTTCCACGAAGGGCTAAGAGTGAACCTGGAATGAACTTGTGTCCAGAACAACAAAGACACAATCACACAAACAAGAGCAAAAGTGTGCGTGTTGTTGGTACTGATTCACAGGACTCATATGAAAGTTTAAGAGCATATCAGTATGAGGAGAATAAATATTTAAATAAACTGGCTAAATTTGAGAAATAAATCTGCAGTGTGAATCATCCTTCCTTGATAATGGAACTTTGTTATTCACAGCATTGTTCTTTATAATTTCAGTCTTCCTTTTCAACTCTTCTCTTTTCACCTAGATTCTGCGTAAGTGGGCCTGAAGTTTTCAAAAGCATTTATCAATGAATCTGAACCTAATCCTACCCTGGCTTTGATTTAGGAGCCTGGAACTCATTCATTGAGAGTTTATTCACTTATTTATAAATACAATAGTTAACCTGAGCTTTGTAAAACAAGTGACTGACTTAGGAAAATTATCTAGACCAATACTCTTCAACAATTGGCATATCATTCTGAATCTCATAGATATTATTACTGTTAGTCATCTGAGAACGAAACATGATGAAGTTGGTTTTTTGTAGTACTGTTTTTGTAATACAGCATTCTGTTGGAAACTCATGATAATAAAGTCACAGTATTACTTCAAACTGAGAATATATCATGTTCATTAGCAAAATTTTTTCCCTGGTATTAAATATTTTTAAAATATTATCAGATACTTATTTTTTAAATAATTTGTTGAAAACATGTGATATAGTCATGGAAAAAGCAAATCTTCAAAAACAAAAATAGCAAGACCACCTGCAATCATGAGTTCAATGTATTACTGAATTGTGATTGTTTCTAAACTAAGTAGTACCGAAAGTGACATTACAGAGCAAATAGAAAGGGTGATCTTTTAATTTCCTCTTAAACTTATTTGTACTTTGTATCACTTCCCACTTTAGAGATTTCTGTTTTGTTTTCTTCCAAAGCCAGACTTGATTTGAACTTATATTTTTCCTGCAGTCAATAATAGGAATACTTACACTAGCCCGTCCTATAGGCTATTTCATGTCTGGCATCATCATTTTATATGACACTACATAGTTTGCTGCTTCAGTCCATCTTTGTGGGAAAAGTGCAGTCTCCAAAACAGTAATTTGCTGTTCTGTAAACAACTGGGCTTGATATTTCATATCTCCATTTTCTCAGATGACAAACTCTTTTTTGGCCCAGCAGATAAGTAAGTACATGTAACCTGTAATTAAGCATTGATTTCACATTACATCAGCCCCTTATAGGCCTAATCCTGCTTACACTATTTATATGCGAAGTGTCTTTTGAGACTGTAACCAGTCATGAGGAAGCCAGCAGCATTTGGCTGCTAACCTCTTCTTTTCTGTCTCCCATTTCTGTTGTTCACCCCAAAGTATGATCAGACGGGTATTAACCGCTCACTACCTGCACATCTACTATAGATGTGGTTTTCTGTGGAAAAAACCCTAGAGTGAAAATTGGAGTAATGAAATCCTGGCACTAACTATAGACCGAGTTAACTCTGCCTGAGTTAAAACAAATCCCCCCCTTCCTTTGACAGGCTGCCATCAGATACCTTTCTGAAGAGTGAGTCTCTGCCGTTATTCCTGCAGACATAGTGAATATGTACTGATCCTCTTCTGCTGCAGCTTTTGTTTCCAGGCCTTCGTTTTCAATGGTTGCCATAGAATCTAGCCATTATCATATGAAAAGCCTCACACAAAAAACCCCCAAAAGCCTGTTGCTAAAGCCATGAACACTTTTCAATTTTCATGTAAAAGGAAAAAAAACCTCTGGAAGTGAAATGGTCGCTGAGGGAGAAGCTGTCTTTAGCTCTCCTCCTGTCTTTCTCCCTAGAGATGACTTGATTCTTGTTTCTCTTTTAACTGCATAAACTCCTTACTGGATCTTCCTCCTGACTGCCATAACAATTACAGGCTATTTATCCACCAAAGTAGTTTTAATTGCCTCATAAGTCAAGGGATAGCCATGTATTTTCTTGCCTAATTTGTTATGTAGACTGCTCTGTTTTAGCATGTGTTTGACTTTTTGTTGAAGATTTCCATGCCCAATTCCCAGAGTCAAAAAAAGAGGTGAAGAACTACTAAAAACTGAAGAACACACACTTCTTGATATGTAAACTTCTTATTCTTACAGGACTGCTACTTTGGTGTAAATAGAGGAAGTGTTTGTTATTGGGGCCGAGAGTCTCTGAAAAAGACAATTATTTTTCCATATAGCCATTTTATCAATAAAGCCCAACCCCATTTACACAGGCTGCAGAAATCACACTCCAATTAGTAGAGCTACAAGAGTAACTCCCGCAATTTCTCTGTTTACTTCAGTGAAAAAGAGGTAAAGAAAATAAGTTTTTGAATCTCAAGACTTTGATATAGAACAGAAGCTTTGTTTTGAAAGATAATATATACAATATTTTTAATACCTCCAAAACCTGATAAGGCAACATAAAATAGATACCACACTGCATCATGTGAATGACTGACTTTCTAACCCCTTGAAATCTATTAACTTCAGGAAGGTCAGGATTTTTCATAAGGAACCTGGAATGGCTTCCCATGTCCCTGCAACATGTTTGAGCATATACAATAGTATGATGTGTATACAGCATGGATGTGACATGCTCCCCTCCACAGAGTTGTTGTAAGAAAACTTTGCACACCCTTCCCTACTTTCTTCCCAGGAACAGTAATGAAAATTTGGCATAAGGAAAAACTGTTAAGAAAATTCTCACTTTTCTAACAGAACTGCTCTGATCAACAGATATTTAATAACATATAGACATCTCACATTCGAGATATATTTAACCTGCCTGGAATCATCTTCAGAGAGGCCCCCAAAATATTAATCTTATTTCCTAAATTTTATTAAATCACCATTTCTTCTAGTTCAGCCATATTTTACACCTATGTTGCATTCCTTTTGCACTATATCAGATAATTTCTCAGGTATAAAAAAATAAACAAATAAACTTTATTTTTTGGCTAAAAATGGAAAGGAAAGTCGCATTACATTTCAGTTACGGACACAGCAGGATTTTGTGGCTTCTGATGAATAGTGGTTGGTAGGATAACTGAGGGTTTTTTTCTTTTTCTCCACTGACAATTTTCATGTCTTACCTCTTTGTTATTCTCTGTGCATGACAGAAAAAAAGAGTAATGTCCTGGCCTGTTTGCATCTCCAGCACCTAAATTCAGAAGCTCTTTGCGACCTGCAACTACCATCGCTTGCGCCTGCAGTAGTAAATAGCTGGAGGCAAAATGTTTCATAAGAAACATAAAATGACACTGTGAAAACCAGGAACCACAAACAGAGAAATTATCTGAAAAGACAAAACTTTATACTGAAGCTGATTATCCTAGGGAGTGTTCCTGCACTTGGCTTTTTTCTTATCTTTAAAATCCATATTCAGATTAACAGAAATCATTTCTACATCTGAGTTTGAACTGTCCAAGGGCTTGTATAACATACAAAACAAACAAAAAAAAAAGTTCTCAGAGAGGCAATGATATTCTTATATATAAGATTTTACTTATAACTTTCATTTCCTTCAGTGTCCCTAGATCTATTGGCATACGGCTTTTAAAAGGATGTTTTAGGCTGCTTTTACAGGCTGCTATAGATAGTCATCTCATTGGTGGGAGGAATTTTGTGGCCAAATCACTGACCTGCCTGGTAAAAAATCTGAGTGGAGGTCACCAGACTATGCAGTGCAAAGGAAGGTGAGGAGGACATCGGCAGGCTCTTTGATGAAACCATACAAGGTCAGAACACTAGATCCTGCATTTTACAGAAGGGACAGCCAGGCTAGAGGAGGGCAGATTTAGGACTCCATGACGGTGAATTTTGGAAGCTTATTATTCTAATAAGAGAAAGGAGACTCTTTCTCCACTAGCAGGTACACAGTTGCAGAAGAGATGTACGGCCCTGATGACAGGTGAGAAGGAACAAGTTCTGCTAGTGGAGGTGTTTGTGCTGGATCAGCCATGTGCCATGAAGAGCTAGCAGTGAGTAACAGTAGTAAGAGATTCCCTTCTGCTAGGTGTGGAGGCACCCATTCTGGCTGTTGTAGACAAGACTTTCACTTAAGCAACCACAGGATCCTCTCTGATGAAACAAAGCTTCATCCAGAGAAGGTGCCCTGCTAGATCTCCTCCTTGTGAACAGAGAAGGATTGGTGGATGATGTGGTGTTTGGAGGACGACTAAGGCACAGCGATCATGAAATAATAGAGTTCTCTATTCTTACAGAGGCCAGGAAAGGGCTAATCAGGACTGACATCCTGGACTTCTAAAGGGCTGACTTTGTCTTGTTTAGGCACCAGCTTGACAGGATCCCTTGGGAGATGGTCCTGAAGGGTATAGGGGTCCAGGAAGGCTGGGCACTCTTTAAGAAGGAAGTGTTTATGGCTCAGGAGCAGGCAGTCCCCAGGTGCTCTAAGAGGAGCAGGTGGCAGAGAAGACCACCCTGGCTGAACAGGGAGCTTTGGCTGCAACTCAAGGAGAAAAGGAGAGTTTACAGCCTTTGGAGGAAGGGGCTAGCCACTCACAGTGATTACAAAGAGGCTGTGAGGCTATGCAGGGCAGAAATCAGGAGGTCCAAAGCCCAGCTGGAAATTAATCTGGCTTCAGCAATCAAAGATAACAAGAAATGTTTCTATAAGTATGTCAATAGCAAGAGAAAGACCAGGGAGAGTCTCCATCCCCTGCTAGATGCTGAAGGAAACTTGGTAGCAAGTGATGAGGGGAAGGCTGAGGTACTTAATGCCTTCTTTGCCTCAGTCTTTAATAACAAGACTAGTTGTATTGAGGGAATCCAGCCCCCTCAGCCAGATGATAGAGACTGGGAGAATGACCCCCCCGCAATCCAGGAGACAGTCAGTGACCTGCCGCATCACATAGACACACACAAGTCTATGGGACCAGATGGGATACACCCGAGGATGCTGAAGGAGCTGGCTGGGGTGCTTGCCAAGCCGCTTTCCATCATTTACCAGCAGTCCTGGTTGACCGGGGAGGTCCTGACAGATTGGAAACTGGCCAATGTGACGCCCATCTATAAGAAGGGTCAGAAGGATGATCCAGGAAATTACAGGCCTGTCAGCTTGACTTCGGTACCCGGGAAGCTGATGGAGCAGCTCATCCTGAGTACCATCACACAACACATGCAGGACAACCAGGGGATCAGGCCCAGTCAGCATGGGTTTATGAAAGGCAGGTCATGCTTGACAAACCTGATCTCCTTCTACAACAGAGTGACCTGCTTATTGGATGAGGGAAAGGCTGTGGATGTAGTTTACGTTGACTTTAGCAAGGCCTTTGACACCGTTTCCCACAGCATTCTCCTGGCGAAACTGGCTGCTCGAGGCTTAGATGATCGCACGCTTTGCTGGGTAAAAAACTGGCTGGATGGCCAGGTCCAAAGAGTTGTGGTGAATGGAGTTAAATCCAGTTGGAGGCCGGTCACGAGTGGTGTCCCCCAGGGCTCGGTTTTGGGGCCACTCTTGTTTAACATCTTTATTGATGATCTAGACGAGGGGATCGAGTGCACCCTCAGTAAGTTTGCAGACGACACCAAGTTGGGTGGGAGTGTTGATCTGCTCGAGGGTAGGGAGGCTCTGCAGAGAGATCTAGACAGGCTGGAGCGATGGGCTAAGGCCAACTGTATGAGGTTCAATAAGGCTAAATGCCGGGTGCTGCATTTCAGCCACAACAACCCCCAGCAGCGCTACAGGCTTGGGGAGGAGTGGCTGGAGAGCTGCCAGTCAGAGAGGGACCTGGGGGTGTTGATTGACAGCCGGCTGAGCATGAGCCAGCAGTATGCCCAGGTGACCAAGAAGGCCAATGGCATCCTGGCCTGTATCAGCAATAGCGTGGCCAGCAGGGACAGGGAAGTGATCTTACCCCTGTACTCGGCACTGGTGAGGCTGCACCTCGATGACTGTGTTCAGTTTTGGGCCCCTCACTACAAAAAGGACATTGAATTACTCGAGTGTGTCCAGAAAAGGGCAACAAAGCTGGTGAAGGGTCTGGAGCACAGGTCATACGAGGAGCGGCTGAGCGAACTGGGGTTGTTTAGTCTGGAGAGGAGAAGGCTGAGGGGAGACCTCATCGCCCTCTACAGCTACCCAAAGGGAGGTTGCAGAGAGCTGGGGATGAGCCTCTTTAACCAAGTAATAAGCGATAGGACAAGAGGTAATGGCCTCAAGTTGCGCCAGGGAAGGTTTAGACTAGATGTCAGGAAGTATTTCTTTACAGAACGGGTTATTAGGCAGTGGAATGGATTGCCCAGGGAGGTGGTGGAGTCCCCATCCCTGGAGGTGTTTAAGAGTAGGGTCGACATAGCGCTGACAGATATGGCGTAGATGGGAACTGGCAGTGTTAGGTTAATGGTTGGACTAGATGATCTTCAAGGTCCTTTCCAACCTAGTTGATTCTGTGATTCTGTGATTCTGTGAAAGCTACTGCAGAAATACATGATTCATCTGATAAAGGCAGGCAAGACCATCCTTGCTAACAGTCTTGACAACTTAGTGAAAAAGACTTTAAACTAGTTTTGTTAGAAGATGAAAACCATGGTGTGGAGGAATGAGAGGCAGGAAGGAAGCACCTAGGGAAGATCATCTCAGTGTTCCCCTGAGAAAGCAGTGCAAGATAGAGCCTGTGTCAAGTGTGTGTTCATAAACACATGGAGTACAGGAAACAACAGGAAGAATTAGAAGTCGAGGCCCAGTCACAGATGTATAACCTCACTAGGATCACAGAGACATAGTGGAATAGCTCACATGATTGGAGTGCTGTAATGACTGGATACATGTCCTTAAGAAGGACAAGTAGGTGAAACAAGGAGGGGAGGATTCCTTACACAAAGGGACATCTTGACTGTATGGAGATTTGCTGTGGAATGGCTGAGGTACAGAGGGCAAGCTTATGAGTTGAGAGGAGACGCAAGGTCAACAAGTGAATGTGATGGTGGGCATCTGCTATAGACTGCTCAGTCAAGACAAGGAAATGGGAAAAGACTTCTTTAACTACTGGAGGAAGCCTTATGATTGCAAGTTAGTTCATATGGAAGACAGTCGAAGTTAGCCTTCTGAGATCCACTCAAACTTAAATTATTCTATGATTTCTTTTCCATGAAGTAAAAAAATAAAAACATCCTTTTATATTCCTTTCTGTGCTAAGAATTTAGAAGATGACTCACTGGCAACCAAACATCATTAAACTGCAGTCATCTCTAGAGACTAGACCTCTAACTCCAGAATACTTACCATAAAGAACATACCAGAACACTGTAAATGAGACCAGATTATTCAGAGCATGGCACATCTTCACCTTTAGAAGGCATGCCTAGCTCGCCTCAAACTACAACCATCAATACTATTATTTGGAGCTTGTCTTACATGCTCTGTATGCATGACAGCTTTGTTACACCTACAGTGGGATAGAAGTTTCTTACCTGAGCTCTAAGAATAGTTGACAAAACCTGAACTTCTTGGCCTCTTGTGTCACATGAAACAGATTTTCTGATGCTCAGTAAAACAGGATGCATCTACATTAGCATGTTAGTGCATTTTTTAAAGGAATCTTCTTGTACACCCTTAGTTACAATGAACGGTTTTGTTTGTATCACAGAGCAGTCTCAAAGCATCTTACCTAAATTTGATTTTGGATTAAGTTAGGACAGAAAGTGTTCCTCAGGATTTCCTTTCCAGCTTTCTAAATCATAATTAAAATTGATCCATACGACTAGAAAAGTGATAATTCAGAGTAACCCCCCCTGCAAAAATGCATGGTACAGACATCCAGTGCTTGGCTTTCCGTTCATTCTATGCACCCATTCTGACAGGGCTGCACACTTGTTAATGTGGACATAAGCCTTAATAAAAACTGAATGTCTATTTATTAGTGAACAACTTCACACACTTTCAAGCACCACAATTTTATATGATTGAGTTTAGAAAGTCTAAAGATGGCCTGATGGGGAAAAAAGCCCATAGTGGTTAAGTAATATTATCATAAAATGTTGGCATCTGTCACAGTAGACATCTGAAAACAATTTGCATGGCTATGTTTTTTGTATTTCTGCCACATTTTAATATTTTAGTTTCCCTGCAAATATTTCTTCTACTAGAAAACACTGGACAGAACTATAACTATCAAACAGAAATTGTTCAGTTAACACAGGTCCATCCAATTTACAGGGGTCTAATACCTCCAATATTGGTCTTATTTGGTCAGACCATTTATTATGCTACATGTACAACTGTTTCTGTATAAAAATTTACATACAAGGGTCACATCACAAGCTCTGAAAAGCTTTAATAATATCATATGCTTCACCTGTAAAATCAGAAACATTCATTTGACCATAGATAATTTCCTGTAACAGAAAAGGTAAAGTGTAAAGACCATTATGTTGGCAGTTTACAACCCTATGAATAATATTGTGCAACTCTGGGAAAATGGGAATCTTCTTTCTAATAGGATGTCAAGTCTCATTTTTCACAGGTATTCAGTATTTAGCAGTACACCAGGGGTGTTTTTTCTGGAAAAGTATGCATCCTGCAAGGGGCTAATCAGTGAGTATAGATGCTTGAACTGTTAAATTCATTTTCATTTTCTCCATCAACTCCACCTTGACCCCAGGAAAGAAATCTTTGATTCTTTTCATTCCTCTCCACAAAGCCTGGCTTGCTGCTTCCATTCTTCTTTTCACTTCAGTTGCCTTCTGTATCCCCCATCCTTGCCTTTAAGAAGTCCAGTCCATCCTTCTCTTATTCAATGTGTTGCATCAGGCAGGGTACCCTTGCTGTTGTTGCACCTATTACATGAAGAACAGAGAGACTTTAAAACAGGAATGTGTTACTGAAATCTTATCCAAACACTGTTGGAGTGTCTGCACGAACCAAACCGTGCTCAAAGATGTGCACTGCTGGCTTCTAAGCAAAAGCAGAATCACTCTTATTGCCATCAGTAATTCAGAGGTGGGGAAGAGCAGAGATGCTGCACAGCATGTCACAATCTCCATCTCTCACATCCTCTCAGGAGCAGCAGCAAAAGCAAACCCAGCACTTCAAGCCTCAGTGTTTCAGCCTCAATCCTTTTTTCCACTGCTTTCTCTCCTGGTAGGACCATCCAGGTCCCAAACACTAATGCCTGGCAGAAAATTGAAGTAATCTTATATCACCTGTCCAGAAGCACTGGCTTTGCAAATGACCTTGATTTTTTTTTTTTTTTTTTTGGGGGGGGGGGGGGGGGGCGGGGGGGCGGCGATTCCTACTGGATTACTATTAGCCAAGAAAACTGTTCTTTCTATGAGATTTTAAATGTTCCTGATTACAGTCCTACCTACTGTCAAAGGACTTTTGAGAAAAGTGAGAAGATTCAGATGCAGCTGGAGGCAGTGGGCATGAATAAAAATAAACAAGAAATTTTAAATTAATTTAACTGAAATAAAAAAATACTTATTTTAAATTTTTTTTCAAGCAAGAAATGTTTCTTTTCATCCTGTGTGACAGCACAGTTTGGGATAGAAATAAAGGCTTGTCAGTTCTCTATCTCTTCCCAACACTGATGTGTATCATACAGTCCCAGAGGCAGAAGACATTCCTAGGCAGAGCCAGCAGCTGTAAAGAAGTTTCATCCAAAGCAGAAGCAGCTGCATGTCTTCATAAACACTGGACACTAGTGGTGTTTTCCAGCTCCAGCTTCACTTTTCTCAGCTGAGGAGCTTCCCCCTCATGCTCTTGAGACCTGTATTTCCATCCCCTCCCACCTCTCCTTGAAAGTCCTCTTGTGCCAGCTTCATTACTTCTGCTTGCCATATTCTCCTTTACTTGTTTCCATCTCTTTCTGCACCTGTCTAGTGCTTTCTACGTTTTTCTAATTAACTAAACCATAGCCAAAAGAACTGCCTATCCTCACCAGTATATGACAGCGAAACAGAAAAGTTTGTGTGTTCTTGACCTTACCTAGAATATCTAGGTGCTTTGGTAATATGCAAAATAGTAAGTTAAACACACTGGCTTCTGAAGATGAGTAGGAATAAGGAGGTTTAGTCCCAGATCAAAGGTGATGTATAGTGGGGAATGTAGATTGCAGTCATTGTCTGTGGTGTGTGAGAACAGTAAAATTAACATATATAAACTAACATCTGCAGTTTATGATTTATCCCCTCAATAGACACTCAGCAAAAGAGGTTCAGTTCAGCTTTCAGAGGAAGTGAAAAAAGGGAATTGTCTTTGATTTTTAGTAGTTTTGTTATGTTTCTGCTGTATCGCTGCAACTGATATCAGCTTCAGTTTCCCACAGTGGTGGTTTCACATTCTTTAACTTTAGAGGCGCTCTATCACATAAGAAGAATCAGTCGCAGACTGAGCCCGATAGCTTTTCAGGTGGACATTTCTCTAGTCAGTGGTAAGAGACAATTATTTGTGAGAGATAATTCCTACACCTACCTGTACACAGCCTATAACTCAGTCTCTGAAGTCCTTCCAATGAAGTGATCAAATATAGCCTATAAGAATGTTACATTGCTCTCCAGACCATGAACCATGTTACCTAAGAGTTAATGGCAAAAACACTTATGCGTGTAAAGATCTAATTTTTAGCTGGTTTTCAAGGTCCTGCAGAATGGCAAAGCCTTCAGTGCCAAGGACCACTGAAATTCAACTCAGGCTATGTACCCTTTCTTCCTTTAAAACTCACATTTGGCAAACTACACTTTTGATGGTTCTTCATCTTGGAAGTAATCTAATGGTTCCTATGATTAAGAACATTAGAGCACCTGGAAGCAATAAAGAAATTATTGGTTTGCTAAGGTGAATCCATCCACAAGACTGGTTAATGAATCCCATGCAGTCCATGAAATAACTGAAGAGCATATGACAGTGGAAGCGTGAGAGAGAACATCTCTCCCTCTACAAAAAACTAAATCCTTCAGGAAACCCAGAAAATGACACTCAGACCAAATCTTTGGAGAATAGAATTCATTAGGATAAATATAGGGTATTTGGTCTCCAAAATCTTTGAGAAAGGGTAATTCTGTCTGAGGTTTTCACACCTTGTGCATTACAGTTTACTTTATTGATTTCCATGTTCACCATGTAGGTTAAGTCAGCCTAGAGGACAAGGGAAAACTTAGAATTAGAGTACCAAGAACATAGTGATGACTGTCAACTCAATGACTCTTTTCCATTTCTGTTGAAGCCCTGTTGCAATTTGACTTCACTAATTTGGCTCAGTTAAGGCTAGGTCTGGACAGGGAATTTCACCTTTTTTTCCACTAATGAAGGAAGAGATTTATTTTCCTCAAAGCTGAGTACTACATTATCCTGGCAGGGCTAGTCACAGTCAGGTCTGTCAAAGGGCATGGGAGAGGAGGAGGTGTAGAGCCAGTCCAGGCATAGGTGATAGGACTGCTGTCAGATCTGCCTGCACCAAAACCCATATCTACATCCTCTCAACAAGGACTAGTAGATGACTTTCAGTCCAAGTGAGTGGAAATTATGGCAAATACCGAGATGCTGAGGAGAGGAAATAGTAGATCCCATGAGTATTTTCAAGTTAATTTTTTATTTTCTTTGGGGAGGGGTTGCCAATAAAGTATAAGATCTGAGGTACTTGTGTCTTTTTACAGGATTAAATGAGAGAAGTGATGTGATTTTTAAAAAATCTTTCTTTTTATTAAGGAGTCTGCACCTTTCTGAATGTAACAGACCTTGGTGCAGTCATTTTTGCTTCTCTCCCCTCTCCAAGAGAGGCTTGCTCATGTATGATCTGCTTGCAATTACAGTCTGAAACCTTTTAGGAAATGCATTTTCACAGAATCTGACTTCCTACTCCATTCTGAGGATATGGGGCAGCACACTACACTGCGGTAAGGCCAGATGTGGCCTTACAACATACTGGCAAGGAAAGCTGCATTCGCAGGACTGCTGGACAGCTGCCCATTTGCTGTGGAGTACAGGCAAGCACACGAGCAGTGTTCATGACATGTCTAAGACCTCACAAATGCACACTATTCCTTAGTCTGTGCTGATTTGTTCTTCTGCCCATGTCCTTGGCGGTGTTTCTCACACAGGGGGTCAGACAGCTCACTCTGGCTACCAGCTTCTTGTAGGATGCAGTTCAAGGCATTGGCTGCCAGCTGTATAAGAAACCTTCCCCTTGTATGAGAGTTGAAATGCTTGAAAGTGTGCTCAGCTCAAACAGCTCAACCATCTACGTTCCCAGAGATAAGGACAGTCCTTCTGAAGGAAGAATGTTGAGAGACATACTTTTCAATTACATTGCAACCATTTCGGCACCTTGCACTCTTTTTTGAGAGTCTTATGTAGTACCACTTTCGTACCTTGTTTTACCAGCCAGCTGGGAGAGATATGCAACCTGAGCCTTATACAGTACCAGTGCTGATTAGCAAAACATGAACCCACTTACCAGTTTCTGGAAGCTAAAAATAAATGAACCAACACAACCAGGAACTGTCTATTGCAGAAATAAGCCTAAACCAAACCATTCACCCAAAGCTGCACTGCCATCAGCAAACCGAAAAATTTCGTGACTTGAGAATATCTGGGACTCTCTGTGTGGGTTGCAAAACAGGTTCCGAAAATTTTTTGCAAAATGAAATGCACCTGTCAGCCTGGAAGCTTGACTGTGATTTTCCCAGTACCCATGAGGGCAGGAAGAGTCACAGCTGGGCTTGGGAGGTACTGAGCAAGATTCCTTTGGCTGGCTAGCAAAAATGCTCAGGTGCTTTAAGAGCATCTCAGAAATATGTGAAACATGGAGACAAAAGCCAATTTCTTTTGCAACACTTGTCTCCTTTTGACTTTCTTGTGATTTTGCGTATTTTTGCATATGTCTACATCTACATGCACATATCCAGGGTTAGCAAACATGAAGTGTTTCCTCAGCAACATTTAAAAAAAAGTGTTGAAAAATCAACAACTGATTTTCTCAAATCTCACCACCATTATCCATAATGTTTTGTGTTATCTTTTTCTTTTTTTCCCAGTCAGAATTATGTCTACAAAATCTAAACTAATGTCTGAAAACAGCTGCCTCTAAAGTGCCTCCTTGTTTTTAAACCTACAAATATATGGACAACAACCAACATACTATAGTGAAAGCAGTTTTATTCTTGAACATCTGATTGCACTTATTCATGCGTTATCAGAAATCAAAAACATAGGACATAATGAAATATACTTTTGAAAGTAAAATGGGCAGGATATTGGGGGAAGGGGGTGGGGATGGATGAGGGAAATCAGAAATGAGACATTTGGGGCAAGGGAAGATCTGGCTAAGTTTGCCAGGAAAAGAAACATAAGTCGAAAACATTCATCAGGATGAACAATGTATTAGAAGTACATAAGTAATACCTCGCCTAAATCTTTTCCTGGCTTCCAGTGCTGTTGGAAAGTGTCAGTTCTTCTCTGTCATGTCTGCTAAGCACATTCAGGGGGGAAAGGGGGGAGAAGAAAAAAAAGAGCAGAGAATGAACTTAATCTTGGAATCCTGGAAAAGTCGCCTATGTGCTTTTTCTAGCCTGTGGTACAGCAAACCAGGTTGCTATGGTAAAATGGGTCAGAGCAGTGAGCAAGTTAGCTGGTGCAACAAAATCAGACTCCTGGTACAGAGATGGGAGGCACAGGCCAAAGCAGACAGTAATCTACAGCTGAATCTAGGTCACTGGGGTGCTTTGTAGCTGCAGCTGTCCATGTGGGACTGTGATCTCCAGCATGGCTCACAAAACCATCCTGACGGCTGGGCTCCTGCTCAACCGTTATGAGTGTACTGGGGGAGCTGTTGCTTTGTCTCCTTCAAAAACAAATTATAATTTTAGATTTTTAATTATGGATGCATATGCAGGCAGCATGTGTCTGTGTGTGTATTATGTATGCACATTTATTTTAAAATAAAACATACTCAGCAGGCACATGGCCCATATTTTGGGAACCCATTACACAAATTAACATTCACACTCCAAATGATCATTATCACATATTTATGGGAACCGTGCATCCCACTCCATGAAGGCTGTAAAGATCTGCAAGCAAACATAAAAATTCTCTTCCCCAGCATACCTAATGTATTCCCCCCCTCAGACAAACGCCCTCCCAAAAAGCCTGGGAAAAGAAAAAAGGCTTTGGAGAATGTCAGGGAGGTCGTCCCACAGTTCAGTCTCTCACATCCCCCCACAAACATATGCTGATACACCCATCCATGCAATAATCTATTATTATCATTTACTATTCTGTGACTGTTTTAAAAAAAAAAAAAAAAAAAGGAACAACAATCAGTTAATAAAAAGCCAGGGAATGGGGCCAAATCAGGAGCAGAAGTAAACCAACATACCACCCACTGATGCTGGTGGAACTACAAGAGATTACACAGGCTCAGGGTTTAGTGTCTTATACAGACATGGTACCCGAGGGGGATGCAAAATGACCCATAATGAAGATTCATATAGAATATAAGAAAAGCGTACTCCTACGTGGTGAGGTGGGTAGCTCTTTTGAGTACAAGGGCTACTATGTCACTAGGTTTTCCTGCCTTTTTCTTTCTTATGTTTAGAAATTCTGCCAGGCAGAATTTGCTGTATTTGTCTGGGATTCCTGGCTATGCAGCAGAGATTCTGAATACATCCCCTGCACACTGATACATCAGTCTTCAGTGCATACAGAGTGAACTTGGAGCTCCCAGGGTACACCGGATTTACTGTGTGTGCAGTGACAACAGCACACAGTGGGTCTGAAGCTCCCCAGAAGCCTCCTGGCACATGGCACATGTGCTGAATAGTTCTTAGCCCATATGCACCAGAGGTCTGACGTACCAAATGCTAAACAAGTCACTGTCATATCTCATTTTTACTCCGTCTTGTGTAAAATTCTGGCATGAGCATATAGTAACACTAGGTAGAGATGTTAATGAAATTATGAAATATTCAGCTTTTGGATGTGGTTTTGGGACAGTATTGGACAGATGTGAATTTTCCCTCTGACAATCACAACATACTAGACATTTCCACTTGAAACAACTACACTGTACCAAACACATCCATCAATACCATTGTAGTTTTTTTCATCATCATATCTCTCATACTGTGTCAGGACTTTTTGCCCATTTCCAGTGAGTGTGAGGGCAGAGGAAGGACAAGGGACAACAATAACTTGGAGTCTCAGAATCAATGGCCCCCTAGATAAATCAGGTATGACAATTAAGTTCCTGCTCTCCAAATCCCACATTATAACACGGACAACTGAGATTAGAATTGTGTTAGTAATAACTTAAAAACTAGGCCAGGAGTAATTCATGACAAGGTCAGCATCCAAAGACAGATGAGGCACTCAAGCTTATTCAATGAACTAAATAGTTAAAATCAATTATGTTTTTCTAGAAAAAAAATAACTAACAATGCATATTTTTATTGGGAAAGCATTTCAGCTCTCATACAAGGGGAAGGTTTCTTATACAGCTGATGGTCAATGCCTTGAACTACATCTGAGAAGAAGCTGGTAGCCAGAGTGAGCTGTCTGACACCCCTTGTGAGAAACACCACCAAGGACATGGGCAGAAGAATAAATTAGCACAGACTAAGGAATAGTGTGCATTTGTGAGGTCTTAGACACGCCGTGAGCACTGCTTGTGTGCATGCCTTTACAGATGCCTAAAAAACCAAGATGAAACGTGTAACGACCATATTTCAAATGTCAGTTTGTAACCAAAATGAAATCTCTCATGTCTTCATACAGAACTGCTAGCATTATGCAAGCACATTGGGAAACTGCCCATTCTGTTGAACAGGAACACAATTAAATAGCTTGCTGGAGATAGATGTGCATGTCATCCACAAGCAATGCAAGATATTCCCTTCAAGAAGGAGATAGCAGAAAGCAATAAGGAAAGAGGAAAAAATGTCAGGACAGGTTCAAGGATGACTTTCTCTCTTCATAGTCACTACTTCACTTCTCTTAGCAATAATGAAGATTGTATACATTAAAAAAGGCCTTGACTTATTCCATCTATCACATATAGTTCATCTCTTCTCTAACTTCAACAGCAACTTGTCTTAAATCCTTCATCATTCTTCTCCTTGATTATTCAGTGATACATTAATAGTTCTGATAACCCATCTGATATAGCCAAGTGATGGAAATATTTGTTTATTGGGCATTGTCTCTGTGGAGCAAACAATTCATTCAAAGCGGACAGTCAAATTCATCATTGGTGAACCATTCTGCATATGAGGTGTATGCCTAATGATCACCAGAACAGACTCATTTAGAGATATCCCTAGAGATATAAAGTTCTGCTACTGTGTTAATAAAATTATTTTCATGTCACTGATACCTTAATAGCCAAGTCTACAGAATGACAGTCATGGAGACCAGGCAGGCTTGGAGATTTAGCTGGACAAAAAGGGAGCAAGAGGATTGTAATTTTCATTTGATACCAGAATTACATACCCCAGAACAGAATTTGTAATTTGATTTTGATCATGTATGTTCTGAAGTTATTTTACCTATAACAGCATTTCTACAAAGATCTGCACATAGAACAGCGATTTAAAAAAAAAAAAAAAAAAGCTGGAAAAAAAAGTTAATTCTCTAACTCTGACATGAATATAATTTTATACTTGCAAATAGCTTTAGCCTTCCTGTTTCCAAGAAAGGCAGTAAATCACAGACTCGGGGGACTATGCAGACATGTACCGAGTGGAGGGATGGAAGGGTGTGGGGAGGGAGGAACAGCTTCGTAGGCAGAAAAGAAACATTCCATGGATGTAACACTGCTGGATAAATCCCCTGTTGCAGAGTCTGTCTGCACATTCCACTGCTAAAGGGCCACGAGTCCCGATAAGGGGTCATTTTCTTAGCCCTGGACAAACAGGCAATTCACAGAAAAGAGCTAATTAACTCTGCCATGTATCGGAGGATCTGAAGTACCTGACACACTTCTGTCATGCTCCCTCCTCTGAATAGGGTGGATGTTGACTGGAGAGGAGCTGCAGAAAAGACTATCTGATAAAAATTTCTCTTCTTAACTATTTTTTTTTACTTTATATATTGGAAAATGTTTAGAAGGAAGGAAGGAAGGAAGGAAGGAAGGAAGGAAGGAAGGAAGGAAGGAAGGAAGGAAGGAAGGAAGGAAGGAAGGAAGGAAGGAAGGAAGGAAGGAAGGAAGGAAGGAAGGAAGGAAGGAAGGAAGGAAGGAAGGAAGGAAGGAGATCTAGCTGTCTAAATATCTACTCATGCAAAGCTTTTATTCAGGCTTTAAATTACAGGGTGAGCTTGCATAAATGTGTCTACTGATAACACATTTAACGGTGCTCAGGTGCTGATGAAAAGGCACATCTTGTACGCTGAAAGATCATCATAATCACAGCAATATCATACACATGGTCTTGTTAAATGGAAGAAAAGTAGAAACTCCAAACATTTGTAATGCACAGAGAAACTCCAGAGTTCATCTCCTGGTCATTTAGTAAATATAACATTCCTGCACTATTTTTTTTTTTTCCCCCAGAATTAAATAACAAGGAGGTTAATTTAATTACTTTTTTAACTATCCCCTCTGTGAAGGATGCAGGCACACATCATCTGCTTTCCAGATTGAAGCTCATGCCTCTTCATCTGTACAATATACATTGTCTCAACAACGACCTTACAGATTTCATGAAAGAAGTGTTGGCTGTTTCCCACTCAATCAGTTAGTATAACTGTAGACTCTTCTCTTGTTTACTGACATCAGGGAACGCCTTAACAGAGCAATTATTGCCTCATACCTCTTTAAATACTGATGGGGGTGTAAAAAGACAAACATTTGATCCACGCTCCTCTCCCTGGAATGTGTTAGGAGAAGACCAGTCCCTCAGTCAGTAGAAAGGATTAAATCCCTTCTCTACAAAATGAACTCCTTGAAGGACATTTAGCTCAGGCAAATGCATTTCAAGAGATTCTTCAGCAAATAAGCTAGAGGGTTCTCTGTGAGTATATTAAAAACTAGCTGTATGGCTAAAATTCAGCCATTGGGTAAATGTGTGAATTAAGGGTATGAGAGCTGTTGTGGTAACAGTTTTGACTTAGTAAATTAACACAAGGTCTGATGGAGGCAGATATATGCTATCTGAGTATGATCTCCAGTCTCCCCAAACCTTTTGCTTTGGACCCCTTCACAGTGGACTATGTACTAAAGCAGTAGCCTATTGTTAAAGGATTTGAAATAAAGAGAAATTACTAGAGCACACTGGCCCTGGTATGCAGAATTTTAGTTCCAACTGTGCAAGCTAAAATAATGAGGATTTTAAATAGAAATACTTGAGACAAAACATAATGTCTGGCAAGGTAACTGGGGAGGAAGCATCTCATGTCATCCATGTGGAAGTCTCCAGCCGTAACAAAAGCTTCCTTAGCCACTCAGTAAGTGACTAAACATTTATATCACAGTTAATTTACTTTGAACTGTAGTTTGGAAAGCTCCTCTTGCTTTCTTAAATGATGCTGCTAAATGTCAAATTCACAATTTTGGAAAGTTATTGTCAACACTTTGCTATAAGTGGATATTAATTAATGCTAAATTGTAATGGCTTCCATAAAACTTCAATGGACGCCAAAAGAAAAAATATCTTCATTTTCTATGTTGCTACAATGAATAAAAAATGAAAAAAGAATGGGTATTCACTTACAAAATAAAATGTTGCCAAGAGCTACATTCAGCTAGTAGCCATTTGTTTCAAGCAGATACTGACTCCTGTCATATGATGAGGGAATATGAGATTTGGTAATCTTACTGGCACATGTCAGGTGAGCATGGCCAAGAAACACAAAACTGTCTCCTAGCAATAACCCTTTTCATCATAGCTATGTTGCACAGTCCCTAAGAAAACTGAATGTCTAAAGAGAACAGTCATGGGGAAAAATCTCACTGAGAGTCTTATGGGGGAGGAACATGTTGGAGAGTGGTAGAGATGACTGTAACAGTTCCAGATTTTCCTGGAAGCACATTTTATTGATCAGAAACTGGAGTCAATAAACTCACTGGAGATCTGAAAATGCTAAACAAATTCACTGAAAAAAAATTTAAGTACCACGATCAGCCCTGTATTTTTATTGATTCAGGAAACTGGAGTAATATCTGACTGTCGAAAGCCAACTGTGACTTTGGCCACTCTTTCATAAGACCAAATACGAAAGTGCCAGAAAACAAGACTTGCAATATGAAAGAAGCACACAAAAGAGACATGAGTCAGTTATAACATAGGATATCAAAGATAGCCAAAATAAAGGCTGGTGTAGCAGATTAACAAGCTTGAAACTTTAATAGATTGTGTCAAAACCACAGCGGATGCTAACAGAGAGACTATCAGAGATAAGATAAAGAGAGTTGATGAAGACACTATAAATATCTCTCACAATGTGATGCGATCAATATGGTAGGAAAATGACCCAGAGTGAACACGCATCAAAGACCAGCTACCTTCAGAATTTAAGTCCATCTTCTGTTGAGAGACATGACTTTTTTTTTTTAAAAAAAAAAAAAAGATCTAAAAGACTTTTAAAACAAAGAGAATGTATTTGTATATAATGGTGGAGGAGATATAAGGTTTAATAATTTAAAAGGTTTTTTGAAAGACCTTTTGTGGGGAAAAATATATCAGATTAAGAACAAGAAAGAATAAAAATAAAGCTTTTTGTTTCTTAGATTATAATTATGGAGTGATATAATGAGTTAGAAAGGGGAAAAAAAAACAAATGAAAGGACAGTCAATCTTCAGAGAGAGGATTTATCTGTGGAAGACTCAGACAATGAAAGTAGGTGGAAAATCATCAAAATGGTCAAGAACAACAACATACCAAGAACTTTTAATGCTCCCCTTGAATATTTATGGAAAGGAAGGAATGAACTAACCCAAAGTCTTGAGAAACTAAATCACAGGAGGAAAAGATCTGGAAAAGCTCTAAAGAGAAGAGCATACTCAAATATCAAATACTATAACCTACAAAAACCTGATTTTTGATAATCTGCTGTAGACTTAATAAAGCTTGTTAACACTGTGTTAACAAGTATTAAGAAAAATAGATTTCAGTCAATGTGTATAAAATCGAGTGCATAGGGTTAAATGAAATTTGAAGATCTATGAAATGGTCATCATAGATATCAACACATTATGACCACAAATATCAAGAAATCTTAAATAATAAGTAATAAATTTTATGAAGCAAGAAATTAAGAAACAGGAAAGAGCAGGAAAGCTTGTTAAATTTTGCTAGGGAGAGTGCCTAGCTTAAAAAAAGCTATGAATGTTGCAGTTCCATGAGCACATTTGATCTGTCCCAATAATTGCCTACCACCACAGAGGCAGACTCTTACCTTTGTCACCATCTTCCAACTCCTACCTGTTCCTTTTTTTCTAGATCCAGTATTCTTCTAGTACTTCAGCAAGTCAATTCAAATCACTAAGGTGAAAGAAAACTAACCTGGGGAAAGAAAAAATTTTCTGCTTATTTAATTATCTGAATCTATTAATCAGGTAGTTAAAGAAGAAATAGAGCTGGCACAGACAGTCCAGAGAAGGTAAAGAGAAATTTTGCTTTTTATTGACAGTGACCTCTTAGGCCTGCTCTACAGTCAAAACAGAGCCATACTCTGAGAAAGACCGAGCTATAGATAATTTGAAACTAATAAAAGTATATTATTCTATGTACGCTTGAGAACTGGACACAGGGTGGAAAAGAAATACACAAAATACAAAGGAATAAAATAATACATTTCAAATTAAAGTATCAATGGAAGATGAAGAACTTAAATAGCATGTGAGATAACCTAAAAATAATTTACATGAAATCTATGAGAAATCAAATATAGAACATGGTTGAAAGTTTCATGGTTGAAAGCGTCATAGCGCTTAGGGATATGGTGTAGTTGGAAGCTGTGAGTGATAGGTTAACGGTTGAACTAGATGATCTTCAAGGTCCTTTCCAACCTAGATGATTCTGTGTCTTTAGGGAGGGGCTCAGAGTTAGGATGACAGACCCCAACTAAGAATCTCTAGAAAAATTATTCCTGCAGTTTAGGCCTCTTGATTGATTCAAGGGGCAATGCAGAAATTATGTAGAGCATAACCCAACTGTTCAAAACAGGAACTGCAAGAAGATTGAAGAAATATTCCCTTGGCCATAAAAAATAACAGAAAATTTTGAGAGACACCTCACATCTAGGATACATGGTACCAGGAAAGAGGAGAAATAGCACATCAAAAAGGAAAGACACATCTTCTTTAAAAGCAAGAAGCAGGCAGCTGATAATGTTGACCATTACATTAAAAATCTAACCTAGTGAAGTAAATAGTGTGAATGCAATGGTTAACAAAGAGCTTAATTAGAAACAAAATTATTTTGGATACAGCAGTGTCAAGGGGAAAGTCACTGAGTGAAATTGACCTCACTTTTCAAAAAAAATGAGTGAATGTTTTCAGTGAAATGGAAATGGAAACCTAAGTGCTTGCAAATAGTTGAAGGACTGAGATATATCTGATACAAAGTGGATGCAAAGTCAGAAAGAATGAATGCAAGGGTAAATAAACTATAGACACAGCAACAGAAAACACAATAAATGTGGAGGCAGCCACAACACAAGACCATCAGGCTGTGGGCTATCATGTCTTGTAAAGAAAGCAAACATCTTGCAGAGTGCATATGATATTCTGCAGAAATAGCAGAGATCAAAATCAGAATCTGTTCAAGATGAGAAACTGGAGAATAAAGCTCTGATTGTGAGGCAGAGACAAACCACTATCTTACTTATTCTCTTGGTAAATGTTCACAGAAGTCTATAAAAGTTTGTTGGTTTTGTTGTTTTTTTTTTTTTTCTTGGTGACGCAAACGAATGAAGAATGAATTTGAAAATAAATAGTGGAACTGATTACAATGTAATTTCTGGAAGCACATACAAATATATGGTGACACACAAATAAATGGTGACTTGCCTGGCTCAAAATCAAAACAAATCTTAATTTATACAGTAAGCATAAAATGAACCCATGTGGTGAAGTCATACAAGCACTCCTGTATAAGGATAAATACAATCAAAACACCTCAAAATAATGAAACACGAAGTTTCCTGCAAGCTTGTTTTCAAGAACAGTTTGCAAATATGGAAAAGCAAAGGATAACCCAAACCTAGGAAAGTTCTTTAGGCTCACAGAGGGAACCTCCTTCAGAGGATGACCCAGAGAAGCTAGTGTAGGTTGCTATCCTGAAACACCAGGCAAACAACACATTCCTTCACTGTATAGACACCCAAGTCTTTTCAAGCTAAAATGTCCCTAATGCTTAGCATTTAAATCAGACTGTCTTATCACTACAGCTTTTTATCACATATAAGCCTAAAATGTTTGAATAAAGACATCAGAAGCTAATAGTCTTTTCTAAGAACAACTAAGGCAAATTTCTCTTCTTGAAGATTTTAAAAATTCGACTAAATAAGGCCCTGATATAAAGCCCCAGCACTCTGATATAACATTAGAGTTAGTCCTGCTTCAAGTAGAAGATTAGTCTAGATGGCCCCCAGAAGTCATTATGACCTAAATTATTCTGTGATTGAATTATTTTTTCTGGAATGAGAACTTGTGAAGAACAGATTTTAAACTCATTAATTTTAGGAAAATTAAATCAGAAAATAATGCAGTTTGGAAAGAATCCAAACAAAAAAAAATGTTTGTTTCTGTAAGAAATGTTCTATTCAAGCTTTCCAACTAAGTTAATGCACTGCATTTCAGTCAAAAAAAAAAAAAGCCTCCACTCAGAAAAACCCTGTAGAAGACAGTTATGACATCTGGTTTTTATTCATTAACTTTTCTTTACAGGAAAGTGCCTTAGCCATCAGGCTGTACAATGTTTTGCTCTTATGTCTTCTGTTGGTCTTTCATTTTCAATAACTGCGTTTTGGACCAAGGACAAAACCCTAGGTGTTGAATTTCCCCAGGAAATACACTAGCCATTGGACTAGAGAGATATTGCCATTAGATTTACTACTCTTTGCACAGATTTTGAAGAATTTTACGAAGTCGAACAATGCTACCACAGGAGCAGGGTAATTTCAAGATGAGTTTAGCACAGTATCTAAGTTCTAGGACCTATATTGTTATAGTTCAATAGGACAGATAGGAGCTTAACAGCTCTGTGCCTTATTTCCTCGATTTGAAAGAGTGTTGAGAACAGAGCTGTAATTCATGACTCATTCAGTAAATAGAAGCCCTCACTAAAGCATTTTAATTCTGAACTGAAGCTAGTCATTAGGAATGTCATTGTATGTCCCGCTTTCAGCACAGAATTTCCTGGCATGGTAGAGAAAACCACATAAGGAATCAGTGTGAAATGAGGTTATTCATGTCTTTTTAATAAACTATTGATTTGGTCACTCGTCTCACAAATGGCAACGATAATTTCCTGCCAAAGATGTATATGTGCATCTTTGTGATCAGGGTGTACATCAGTGTGGTCAGTCACTGGAACAGGCTTCCCAGGGAAGCGGTCATGGGCCCCAAGCCTGTCAGAGTTCAAGGAGCATCTGGACAACACTCTTGGTCATACGGTTTAGTTTTAGGTAGTTCCGTGAGGAACAGGTCATTGGATTCAGTGATCCTTATGGGATCCTTCCAACTTCCGATATTCTGTGATTCTATGATTCTATGATATGTGCGTGTGAAAATGCCCTGAATGATATTCTGGATAAAATTTATTTGATGACTTTATTTGAACATGACCAGTATCCCCTTATTTTCAGGTGAAAGACAGCCACAGATTCATCAATTTGTCACATTCCCTCTTTGACCCCTCATCGACTAGTATGATTGATTGCTCTTTTTCTAACAGTCTTATTTTCCCTTCATTCACTTGGAACCTAATTCAATTATAGTCAACAGTAAAACACTTAGACATTTTAACATCCATACATTTGCTCAGTGTTTCTCCTCTCAGAGGAATGATTTCTGCCATTTTCCTCAGATGAATTCCTTTTAATACCACAGGAATGCTGACTTTTTAAACTATAGCTTTATGTTGGTGCCTTTGATGCTATGTATACATAATATTTTTCATTCTCAGCATGACCCGCAAAGATGCTTTCAAGGATGCTGAGCCTCAGAAATGATTGTTGCCATTCTTGTGAAATTAACCACATGCAAAGTAAAAGACTGTGCTTCTTATGGACAATTTATCACTTCAAAATAGAAACACACTGGGCCAAACCAATGCTGAAGTTAACTTCATTAGATTTAATGGAGTTACTCCAGGACTGGCTTCAGCTAACTGTGCAAAACTATGAAGAAAAAAAGCTTAGTGAAGTCGCATTCTCCATCATGCAAAGCTAAGTAATAACAGAATTTATCCAAAAAGCATGTAGCTTTGCTTTGGTTAATATTATAAGTGCATCATGATCATATTTTCCCATACACAACTGTAGCACAGAAGTAAATGCATGCAAAGAACAACTAGACAACTAATACTCAACATAACTTACAAAACATGGATGATCTAGATAGATAACTCATTTTGAGTTTTAAACGGTGATGCCTTATATGAAAATCAGATTAATAAAATAAAAATCAAACCTTGACTCAAAAGACAAATTAGGATAGATATACGCTGTGTCTATGTCTAGCTGTTTCTGATGTTTGAAAGAAACAGCCGTTGGAGAAGGTCCTTGGTGTGAGGAATAGAGTTTAAGACTCCAGCTTTCCGCAGCCAAATACATCAACTGGAATAAAATTAATCTCTCTCCCATTCTCCCTTCAGGAGGGAAACAGTTTGTTTCCCTTCTCTCTCCTTCCTTGAATGAAGCAAAAAAGCATCTTTATCTTTCTGATTACAAGGAAATACCTATTCAGGAAGGTGATATCAGCTTTTTATATCTTCAGCTCTGGGGCCTTTAGATGCACTGAGGGCTTCTAGTCCAGAGTCTTAAGATGATAGGTCATGAAAACTATGGAAGTCAGAAACAGTAATAACCAACTGAAGAAGGTATCCTATCTTACCATTTGAATTTATGTGAAGTTCAGGTTATGTCATTGGTAGTAATGAATTAGCTTTAGCTAGCTTTAAGTTCTGATGGTGGCATCAGCAAACCTTTGAGCTGTCAGTCCACTGAAAATAGCTGTACAAAATTCTGTGACATTCAGTTAATTATTTCTGTAAAACATAATTTCAGTTGATTTATATATTTCTAAAAACAGAGAAAAAATGCCATTTCTATTTTAAAGAATTGTCCCAAAATAGTTGTATTCTTGAACCTTGCTTACATGACTGTTTAGTGAAAGGATCAATCTCATAAGCGTGAAGGAGGAAAACAAAATGCTTGGTGCTTTTCGGAAAGTATGTGGATCAAAGAAAAAACAGTGCAGGTAGGAGAACTGGCAGCAATACAGGCAAAGGCACCTGGGGCAGAAGTGGCAAAGGCAGAGACAGTGGCAACATCTCTGACGTGAGATACTCAGCCCATGCATCTCAGGCAGGGGCTTTGCTGACAGCTCCTGCTTCTGACATCCCTCCCTCTCTCATCTGCTTCAAGCTATCCTCGTGCTGTGTGCAGTCCCTGCTGCAGCCCGGTTGAGGAAAGAGGTAAAACCCAAAAGTAAAATAAAGGGGATCTTTTGTGACTTTCCCTTTCTCAGCTTTGTGAGAGACTGAGGCTGAGCTTTGTCACAGACTAGTGGCCTGTGACAGTGGTCTGGGGAGAGGAGCGCTCTCCAGGCAACAAAGCACAAAGAGAAAGAGTCGCTGCAATCATATGTGGAAGGGGATGAAATATCTGCCTTGACTGTATTGTAAAAATAACAGGGAAACATGATTCTTAATCAGGATGACCATCTGTCTGTGATGGGTGACAGCCCTATTTTAATGTTTCCTGTAAAAAAGGTCTTGCAGGATTTTGAAGTTAATTTGACCCCCACCTGGAATCTACCTTAACTCTGACACTGCAAAGCATTCCATCATGTTCTGCTTAAACTGACTCTTCACATCACCCACTGGAGAAGTTTCTTAGGTGGAAACCCTGACACTGTTTACAGTTCACAGAAATACTATTTGATAGTTTAGGACAGGAAGTAAAAAATGCCACTAAGCCAAATGAAACTAGAAGGGGGTTTGTGTGGGCAGAAAGTAATGAGTCAGACTGATATTTTGGAAGAGTTACTCAGTTACTCATCTGTCTAAGAACTGTTAGATCAGTCCCTTAGAAAGCAAGTTTAATACTGCTGTGTTTTGACTTAAAATATGTTGACGACAGTGGGTAAACCTGCCATCCTTTTTTAGGAGTAAATGTGTGAACCTATTGAAATTCCTCTGGGGAAAAATATGGCTAAAAAAACCACATGCATTCCCCAAGAAACAGGAATGGACCACTGCCCAAAAGGACGACAACATGAGAGCAGACCTTTTGCTGCAATTGCTTTTATGTATGTTTAACTGTCTGTGAAATAGAGGGGAAAAGAGTATAAAAGCCAACCCAGAAGACGGAGAGGGACTGGGCTGTGTAAATGTCCTGAAGGCACCACCTGAATGTGGTCTTACAGGACTGTGAGAGTGTGTGCCAAGAAGCACCATGCTGTGATGTCTTGCAGTTGGAAAAGCAGAAGCATGTGATTTCATTGTAAATATAACTCCATCAGTGGGGTCTAGTTCCACCATCAATTTTACTTTTTAAGAGAAATAACCTGAAGAAGTGCAACCGTTGTTTAACCTCTAGAGTCAAAACAGGACAACAACAATTCTATGATAAAAAATCCCCTGATGTATTTTCATTACCTCTAGTACTCAGTGTTTCTATTACATTTACATAATAGTGTTTATATTACATTTGATCCAAAATATGACAACATGCAGATGGTATTACATTGTGTTATGATGTTACATTATGTATAGACATTGTACCAGGACAATGATTTTTAAGAAGAAGACTGAACATGCTCATATTAAATCTACAAATGAAACTCACATGACTTCAGGTCTGGTTCTAAATGCCAAAATCACACTGAGGCTCCTTAGCAAAAACATGAACAGCTATGATGAGCGTATTTTATGCAAATGAAATTAAATAAAAATGTCATTTGGCCTGGAGATTCTGACCTTGCTTTTATCTGTATCTCAAAGGACAATTAAGAAAGGGTAAGAACTCATACAATTGCATTCAAATAAAATGTTCTCTGAAAATATTCATAGACAAAATCAACCTTTTTTCATAAAACTCTCTGTCTCTCTCCAGATGTAATTATTTGCTTCCAAATATCCAGTAATGACATGTGATGAGCTATAGTAAAATGGAAGTGGCTGTGAACTATCTTAACACATTAGTTATGTAACCCTTGTCACTCTTATACTTGAAAATTCTGCAGTCATTAGCATGTTAACAAACACCACATCTCTGATAAGAAAGTTTTGCTTTCATGTTTTGCATAAACTTCAGAACAATCAAATGCTTTCACCCACAGCAGATATCCTAAATCCTATGCCAGGAGTTATTATGCACAGTGTCACAATACCCAGGCTATAATCCATCATGGTCGTGCTAGTGGATCCCACTAAGGAATCCCAGCACAGCTGATGCTATTATTCTCTTGAGTCTATTTATATGGTCTACTGAAACTTGTCCTCATTTTGCATTCTTCCAAAACTTTTTTTTGCTGTCTTAGTGGTATCAAACAGTACAGCTTCATGACAACACTATTAAAGAACACAAAATCCAAAATTGCATGAACTGCCACAACATGTTAAAAAGTCAGGGCAATTAATCTCTGAGCAGCTTTTCAGCAACATCTATCTGTGTACATTTTATTATCTATTTTGCACTCCCATCCTCTTCTTCATTCCAGAATGGACTTTCTGTAGTTGGTACTACTGTACTATGGATGTGAGTGTTTAGAGAAGTCTTGATCATTTGAAATAAGCCAGATTGCTAGTACTGAAATTCAACCAAGACAAGGGAGAAATAATATGGTAAGGAATCAGCTGCTCTGAGTAGGAAAATAAGGGTGACGTTAAAGCTTGGGCACCATAATAGAAAAATAAAACTAGAAAAATAGTTCTACAGCTAACAGCAATCCTGTGATCATATCAGTCCAAATGGTTGCTGGTTATCTAAGAGAGGCCATTTGGGCACAAGTCAAGAAGAAACTTCAAACTCACACTTCACAGCAAACTATCCTTGCACAACAGCCCTCAGACACAAAGAGCAAAGGGCCTAAAGCTCTCAGCAGCATCTCCAAGGGAAAGAAAAGCCAGGCAAGGAGGCCTAAGAAAGACTATACTGTATTGCTGATGTTGTTTGTGTACAGAAAAATTGTAAACAGGAGTATGACCAAGGCCAAATTAAGTAGGCAGACTAACAGCATGAGACACATCCATAACTTTCTTCTTAGACCGTCTGGAACTACTTCAAAGCAATAAACAAAAACTCTACTACCCTCAAGAAATTCTCAGTTGCTTTAGTATTGGTGTTATGAAGACAACGTCATATTAAGTTATATTGTAGAGTGGAGTGACAGCGTGCCATTGAGCTCAATAATTATTATCAACTGAGTCTGCATCTAAGAACCCTCCCATCAGACCTAATGGGATCACAGGAGCAGAAAGGAGACATGAAGATCTTTACATACTCAAGGATATCTTGTGTAGCCCATGCAATGACCTCCAGAGAGCTGGAATCAAAGGCACAAACAGGAATTAATCACTTTCAGTGAGAAAACTCTCAAAAATACTAATCTCTTGCAAGATGCTTAAATGCTAAGGTATCCCCTGAAACATTTCAGGAATGATAAACGACAAGTGAATAAATATTGTGTCAAGTGTTAGTCATTTAATACTCTGGAGCAATGTGTCTTAAACAGCATACTGTTGTCACTCTACTGCTTCAGAGGTTCCATTCAAGTATATCTATCACTGCAGTGTCTATTAATCACCCAAGAATTCAGGCCTAAGCTGAAGTTTGACCTAGCAGTACATCAGTAGAAACCAGGTATATTCCTCCTTATGTCTATAACAAAAATTGTCAACTGACATTGTCCTAGTATGAAAAAAGATCATTTCAGAAGAAGGTGTCTGGGGAGTTATTCCTCCTGCAGTGTAACACAAAGCTGATTTATAATCATTTAAACTCAAGGTCGTCTAAGGAGTCTTGCAAAATAGGAATTCTCTGGGCCACTCATTTCTGTTAATGTGATCTCTGTTAGATGCTGGGTCTACATGGGAGCAGCTGCTTTACTGTCAATTTATATTGTGCAATTCAGCATATTACACAAAGTACATTCCAATAGCAAGTTCTGAGGAAGTGGTATCAGTGCCTATAAACAGCCGTAAGCCACTGTGTAGGACTAAGAATAACTTTTGGGAATAGTTCTGAATGATTAGTGTAGATAGAGTGAAAAGCGTCAGTTTTCAAAGGCTGACTTAAAAAACATGGGTGCTACTATAAACTTGAAAGCCTACTGTGGCTGTTTCTCAAAAAAAAAAAAAAAAAAAAAAAGATCTTGTTTTGTCATATATTTCCTAACAAGGGATTTACTATATCTGCCCAGAACTAGTGTATAATGTCCCAAAAAAATTACATTTTAAAGTAAAAGTTGTCAGGTAACCTAATCCCAGTCTTCCATGCTACTCTCCGGAGGTCCTGTTCCCTGAATCTAGCTGAAGGCCATGAGGATCCAGTTGGACAGGCCTTGCTCAGAGATCATTCAGTCTCTCAGTGCATCTGTAATTCACATTTCACACCTCAAAATACAGAACACGACTCATATGAAAAATCAAGCGTGGAAATGTAACAAACTGCTGCTGAAAATGACTCTGCTATAGCACTTTCACATTTTGCCATGTATGCATGCAGCTAGTTTTTCTACTCTGTTATTAAGGATATGTTATTCCATGAGTACACCACATTGTTAAAATGACCATTAATAAAATCTATGACTACTATGTGGCTTTCTCAAACTATTAGACTTATTATTTTAGCTGATTATTTTTTCTGATCCATGTGTTTCTATTGTTCTTAATGTAAATAAACCTATATTTTTGGAACATACTTAGCCTTAAAATGAGTAGTATCTGAGAAGATAAAAAGGCAACTATAAAGTAGACACATCTGTTGACAAATAACCTTACTGTCACAAACATATTCTTATTAAATTTACATATACGGAAAAAAACTGTCCTTACTATAATCATTGAGAATTTTGTCATTGACACCTGCAAAACCACAATTCCACTTCTTATCATTGTATTTGTTTCTGCTATCGTATTCACCAAAAACAGAAAATAAAAATAAGCAAAGGAATTGTATATGTAATTTTTAGCAAGTACTGTATATACATATAATTTACTTTTAACTTTGGGTCAATTTATATGACCACAAAGTGACAAATCATACTGATGCAGTCACAAATTACTGATTAGCAACAAATTGCACTGACACAGTAGCATAGTGTAGTCTTCAGTCACACCTGAATTTGAGTATTGTGAGCTCACATATTTGAGCCAGGATGAATTAAGATGGAATAAAATCATAGTGTATGAAGCTGTGATCCACTCAAGTGAATGAACAGAGCAGAATAAGAAAATTACAAAGAAAATCTAAAGCTACAATGTGGGAACTTATTTGCTCATACAAAATCTATACCAGCCTTATTACTAATTTCTTCCTAAAGGTGTGTAAGCCATTTGGATAGCACTGGCTCACATGGAGAGAAGACTGAACCTCAAAAAGGAGACACAGACTGTATAAGCTCACTACTGCTTAGAGAAGGACATGGTTAGTTCTGAGCCTTATAATGTGGCCCTAAGTTAAATAAAAAACAGTGGGAATCCTCCTTGTCCTTTTGTCCTTGAGACAAAACAAGAGCTGGTTCTTAATGTTAGACTCAAGCAAAATTCCAGTGCTTTCAATGGGAGTTTTGTCTGACTAGTGTGCATGGCATTGTTCCAAGAAGGACGGGGAGCACAAAGGTGAAGACTATGAAGTGATATCACCCTCCTGCAGAATGGTGTATATTGTAAAAGACAAAGGGGTATGTATTTGGATCTTACGGTAACCAAGTTGTTCCATCAACAGCAGTTTTTATGTTCTGGAGAAGTTGACCCCATCCTCTATATGCATAAAAATTTGTAACAGATTTGAGGGCACAAGTGATATGGGCTCGGTCAGGTCAACCCATTTATTACTGATGATGTAATAGGGCATCCCAGTCTGCCAGCCAAGGGGATTTTGGTGTGTTCTCTTCAGAATATTCTCTTACTGTGCCTTTGCTTCCCAGTCCAAACTCTGGATAACAAGCCAGCTTTTTTTTACATGCACGTCTCTCTGCATCCCCACATTCCCTTTGCCTCAGGACATTTCTGTTTAGATTTAAGATGAACAGAGAGAAATGGAATGCACATCTTTTCTACAGTCTTTGATTGTATTTTATTTTTTGTAATTATTATAAAAATATCTCAAAGCTCTGTTTTTCATTTATTATTGCTCATTTGATAAGATGAAGCACTGTATGTTATGAGCTCTTGACTTTTATGTCATCTGAGATTGAAAATACAATGCTAAATATATTAAATATTCACAAGGGGAGTCAAATAGGGTCATGGAAAGTGCCATACATTAATCATACATGTGTGGTATTCCCTTGTTAAATGATACAGTTCGGCTCTGCATTTTCTGACAAATGAGGTCAAGATGTTGTTTGCCATTAGAAACTAATTAGAGAAAATTCTTCACGCTTTTTTAATGAAGTAAGGCAAACTTTTGGAAATGATAATGCAATGAAGAGTCAGACTATGGAGAACGAAACCAAATTTCTTTTTTCAAAAAAGATGTTTCTAAAGAAAAAGTGTGATTAGTTACAAAGCTCATTTGGTTTACATCCACATAATGTCACCAGTCAATAAGGTTACACCATGGATAAGAATCAATGTCTTATAGCAATGAGAGATAAGAGGAAAAAAAATGAGCAAGTGATTATAATTGTGAAATTCTGCTATTATTTGAGCTATTTTTCTTTAGTATTACATATTAGTGGGATCAAATGAAAGAAAGACCTTTCAACACTTAGCTGTACTAGACATTTACGTAAATCAGGTGGTTTTGACATGTCAGCCTGAGCAGAAAAGGATTTTACATAAATCAGCAGAGTTTAAACACTTCTGTGACCAGTGAAAATAACATAAAGAGTTGGTTCTGCATCTTTAAAGTACAAAGTAAAACAAGACAGAGTCAAGAATTATTCTAGTTTTATGGTGGCCATGTCCATGTGGAGTTGGGCAGCAGCAGCTGAGGAGCATCGGCAGCTGGCGCACGCCTTGTGAAGCCCAGGACAGGCCCGGCAGCCAGAGGCTGCCTCTTCCCATTACCCAGGAGAGGGTCACTGGTTGCAAATGGTGTGCTCCACACTTGTCCCTACACCTCAGCCCACTGAGGCAGCCAGCCCTTCTGGCAAGTATTTCAATCTACTCCCACTTACAGTCAAATTCCACAAAACTCTTACTACAGAAACGTGGGTTTTTTCTGTAATTTCATTTTATGGACAATCAAAATGCTTCACAGGGCAACTCTTTTTAGTAAACCAAGAGAAGCTAAATTAGACATGTTATCCTAGCAACAATCTTCATCTAAAAGTGCAAATAAGGGTGTGCCATCACAGAAGTGTTGTTTTTGGGGTTTTTTTTAAATTAAAATAATTGTGACTATTACCACTTTCTTGGACTAAAGTTGGTTTTTTTATTTCCTTAAAAATAAATATTTAATATGGATGCTTAGTGCAGTAATAAAAATGACCTGAATTTTTATATCCTTTTGAAAAACATTTTGAACACTTTATAAGAGTGTAGGTTGGTCCTTAATTATATTTACCATGGAAAAAGAGGGTTGGTCAGTCAGACTCTGTGTGTGCATAAGTATGTCTTTCACAGATGTCCTGGCTGATAAGAAGCATGAGCATACACCTCATCTGTCATCAGAAAACTCCCACAGGAGCTCTTGTAAATGGCCCCACTATGGGAGAAACTTCATAGGGAATCAGGCCCTTTAGCTTTTGTGCTTATAGAACTACATCTTTCTTGTCTTGCCTTGCCTTTTCGTTTTCCTTATAAAAGCATATTGCATATTTCTCTCCCATAGTTCTCATCACTACCTGGCCAATCCGGCAAACTTGTCCCAGACCTCTGGTATGCCCCACACTCAACATTTCTTAGAGTATTTCTTCAGAATGTAGCTGTCATTGCCCTTCATATCCATTATTTTGAGCACTGTTTGGAAAAAGATCTCCCAGGAGACAAAGAGAAGATCATGAGGTTTTCCTGTTCCAGCAGAACAGTGATCTGCAGTCATTTCTACACATATCTATAGGATGGTAGCTCTTCCAGCTCTTCCAAACAAGGTTTTTCTTCTGCTCACCAAAAATCTACCAAAAAGTCATGAGGCTGGCAAGATGAACACACACATGGAAAAGAACTCCATATTTCTGAATTGTTGTTCTAGGAACCGCTAGTACACTTTTGACATTCATTTGCAGCAGTTATACCACTTGCTGTCCTTCAGTTCGTACCATGTAGCAGTCTCAGAGCACAACAAATGGATTCCTCTCAAACATAACTAAAACAAAAGTTGTGCTTCAGGAAATCAAGTAACACACTTCAATTAGAATGAGTTTTCAGTCCACAGGAGCAGACAAGAGCTAGTCCAACATAAACTTCTTCAAAACATGCATAGTATGGACACAGGATCCTCATTGTCAACTGTTTACCCTACAGATAAGGTCTGTTAGATGCACTTTTTACTAAGTAGACATAATAGAGACAGGAAACAACTGCTAGGAGTTAAGAAGGATAAGGCCTTCTTACAGGGGCTTCAGCATAGGATGTTTGCGCTGCTTGGAAGTGAAGGAACCTCCTCAAATGCAGACAATTCTCTCACAAAGTAAAATATGCTTATATGTCTAATGGTTTTGAGGTCATCTGTCCTGCTTTTGGCTGGGATAGAGTTAATTTTCTTCATAGTAGCTGATATACTCTTTAGGATAAGAATAATGTTACTGAGCAGTGCTTACACTAAGTCAAGGACTTTTCAGCTTCTCACCCCACCCTACCAGCAAGGAGGCTTGGGGTGCCCAGGGAGTTTGAAAGGGACACAGCTGGGACAGCTGACCCCAACTGACCATATGATGTCATGCTCAGCATATAAAGCTGGGGGAAGAAGAAGGTAGGAGGGGACATTCAGATTGATGGCTTTTGTCTTCCCAAGTAACCGTTAACACGTGATGGAGCCCTGCTTTCCTGGAGATGGCTGAAGACCTGCCTGATGATGGGAATGAATTCCTTGGTTTGTTTTGCTTGTGTGCGTAGGTTTTGCTTTACCTGTTAAACTGTCTTTATCTCAACCCATGAGTTTTCTCACTTTTACTCTTCTGATTGTCTCCCCATCCCACTGGGGGGGAGTGAGTGAGCAGCTGTGTGGGACTTAGTTGCCAGCTGGGGCTAAACCACAACATCATCATATAAGAAATATTCCATCAGAATCAATTTTTAATGTTTGAGTTATCAGATTACTTAAAGACAATATTTGTGTGTACTTCATGTATTATAGAAGTGCAACAGGAACACCAAACTGCTTTTTTTTGGCATCATTAGCTATCTAATTTCAATCTCAGAATACAACACTGTATTATCCTTCATAAAAACTGATATTCATCAGTCTTTCCTCAGGGCTTGGTGCAATGTTCCATTACCTTTCCACATGGAACTGGATCAGGCCTTCATAGATCAAGCAAAAAGGCTGCTAAAGTCTGAGGGAGACATCCCTGAAGAAGAATTGCAGGATTTCAGCCACATACAATCACAGTATTTCTTACCTTTTAAACCTTGCCAGACATATTGGTTTTAATTCTACCTTTTTTCTTCCAGTTTTATTTGTTTGTATTTTATTGCTTTGGAATATAACTTTAAATGCTTTGAAAATACACTCATAAAATACACAGAATTTATCACCTGTGCTATTTATTGTCAAGTTATAACATCATGACAGTTCTTCCACCCAGACATCGTCCTTTACACTACATCTTTGCAATATCACTTGGAGTATCTATGTGCTTTTGAGTTAGCTTTTTCCACAGCAGATTAAACTTTAAGATAACACTGCCTGTGTTTGCACTTCAAAATCTAAGTACATTTGAAAATTCCCTATTCTAAAGCCAACAGTCATTGTGACAACCTCAGTGACGGATATGTTTATCTCTAATATATTTTTGTTGAGATTGCTACATTACTCCTTTGCCAGAAATTCAAGTTAGCCTCATTTAAACCAGTAGTTTCATGGAGGTACTCTGGATTTCCTACATTTCTTGCAGAATCTTCCTTTCTGCAGATTTTTGAGAGTATGTAATTCTTCAGTCTTCAATGGACTCTGAAGAACATGCAGATCACCTCATCAAAGAAAAACAAATAGAAAGTACGTACACAGAGAGAGATTCAAGTCAATCAATAAAGTAGCTTTATATTGATGTTTGCAAAACCTTCCATCTACACTACCTGCAATGATGCAATGTTTACAAAAAGCAGGAAGTTCCAAAAACTCTTTGCATTTACAGCCTCATTTTTATTTCAGCAATAAAGAAGTTGAAGTATGTTATGTCGTGTGACTGACGTTTTGTATCAGTACTATATAAAAGTTGCTGGTAACTACCCTGTTCTCCCTCCCTGTCCCTGAAGAGGTGGAGTCATCTGTCACCGTTCATGTATCAAAGCACAGCCACCAACTGTGACAGGCAAAATTGCTGGAATATCTCAGACAAAATCCCCAGTAGTCACTCACAATTTGGATCAATCATATGTGCATTTGAAGCTATGGGCTGATAACATGGAAATTGTCCAGGTTCAATGTCAATGTGCATGAGCTTCCTATTCCATTTCCCTTTCATCAAGCTATTAAACAAACTCTGTAAGAAAATGGCTACTAAAACAACATTTTTCTGTTGGCTTGGAGTCTCCTCTGAAGGTCAGGGAAATTTTGGCTGTGTGTCTATGACTACATTTGACCATATATGACTGAGGAACCAAAAACCCTAGGCTACATCTCTACTAGCTAACCAAGCATGTCCAGGGCCCAGCCCAACTGCTACTACATGAGCTTTTAAATCACTAACACAATCCCTGGGCACAGTTTCAACCTGAGCCAACTACAACACACCCAGATCATTTTTTTTAGAGAAGTGGGACATAACACAGGCCAGGACCATTCCCAATATGCAGTTTAAATGCAATCACCCTTTTCTGGGGAAGCGGGGAGAGATTAGCTATGGTGATGTGAAATATGTCAAGCCAATTGACTTCAGAACTGAAGGACAGTGCCTGACCTCTTTTAGTTACTAGCATAGAGGTAGTTAACCTGTTTTTTTTACAGGAAAAACTACAGATTATATTTTACATTTTAGTTTCTTTCATCAGAGAATTGTTATGACCTGGTTTTTGACAGTAAAATAACAAAAAATGCTGGAAGACAGTTTGCTATCAGTACGAGCACAGAATCCTGTCAATAGTAGAAGAGATGCCTAAAATTATTAACAAACTGAACACAAATGTAGCTTCCTTTAACTTCCATATTACAGATAGGCTGGCAATAACACGTAGCAAAGTCTGTTTCTTTTCCTTTTTAATACAGCTCCTCTTGGCTAAGTGTATTTTTCTCCCAATGCCTGTCCATATGTATGCAACAGTTAATTAAAGCTTTGTCCAGTGAAAAATCTTCCCATGTCCTTGGTTACTTATTTCTACTAGTTTGAATGGAAACAAACTGTTCATTGTAGGGTGGACAGAGAATTCTTAGAACCTGCTTCAGTTGGTCTAATAGCCCGAGCATGAAAGCATTTGTGAGGGGACCGAATAATAAATAGTAAGGGTGACAAAAACCATCAGCTTTCAGACCTAACTATCCAGAAGAATGCACAGAATGCAAGAGGTGGAAAATTCAAAAAAACCAGAAATTCACAGGACATTTTTGTGAAAGTGCCAAGGAGCATTTTGACCTTTGCCTGCATTATTTCCCTGGTAAAATAAGTAGCACTGGACAAAATCCCTAGTGGTGTCATACAGTACTAACAGTAAGTCTTCAATTTCTAATGAAACCCCCTATACTTTTTTTACAGTGTATGTTTAAATATTTCATATGTATAAAATAAGGTCAACAACAACTACTTTTGAGGAGACCAACCTAAATAAAAGGAAAATGCAGATCATGAAAAGCATACATTAATCCATTTGTAAGAACATATTTAATGCTGTCAACTTTGGCAGACAGTTGAGTAGGTTTTTGTAAAAAGATGGCACAGCTTTAAAATAGCAGTGGGTAAAATGGTATGTGCTGTGCATCACAGAGTCAGTGGTGAGACAAGCAGAGCATATCCATGGATAAGTCTGTTTCATGAATCAGGAAGTCTGTGTGTCATTCTCTGTCAGCAAGCTTAGTATATCATCACATAAAAAAACCAAAAAACAGGTCCAGGGGTCTCCTTTTTCCTTTTTTCTTTTCATCTTCAGCAAGGCTGAGGCTTTTTCCAGGAGAATAAAAGTTTCAGCAATCAATTCAGCCAAAGCATCACCTGCAGAGATTCTCATGCCAGCCAGGGCACCCCCGTGAGAAAAGACATGCCTGCCCCAAAACAATGCTGACACTATGGCTCCGGACAGAAACTGCATGGGATTACCCATCTCCTTGTTATAGGGACATGAGTTTCTGTGGTGGGCATGACTTTCTGCCAGCCTGGTGAGGCTGGCAAACATTTCCTCAGAAAAAAGCCAACAGTCTTTGGTGTTGAAAGATCTTCCCTCTTCACAGCTGCATGGGCTGGTGATATAGCCAGGAGTTTTAGGCACTTTGCCTTGTGGCTAATCCAAGCCTACTGTCAAGAGTGGGCTTCATTTTACCATCAGAGTTTTCAGGGCTGGCAAAGCCAAAAGTAAGCAAAGTAAGTAAACAAAGGCAGAATTCTCTCCTGGAGAGGAGTGGAAACGTGTTTCTAGTCATTTTACATAATGCTTTTTAATTTCCTGAAAAAAAACAAACAAAAAAAAAAGCATCTTTTCAGTCTCTTTTGAGTTTGAATTTGAGCCCATGCATACTAGGTAAGAGTGAAAAACACTGAGAAGGATGGTTATGAAGCTATGGCTTCAAAGATAACAAATCCTGTATTTTTTCTACATTATATGGCCAAAAAGAAATTTCAATCTTAGGAAGAAACAAAGTCTTGTTCACTTATGACAAAAAGAGATCTCTTGGAGATTTTCGTAACAGATGTAATATCAACCATGGTGTTCTGGCCAGTTTCCAATTCACATAATTACAAAATACCTAACTAAATGTTCCCTCAGCTTCAAAAGTATTATTTACTACTAAATTTAAATTTGTTAGTAGCATTTTTGTGTCCTTTCATGCAGCTGCTGCAGCCTGTTTTAGGAATCAACAATGGTTTTAGTTAATTCAGTTGTCTCTGATATTTACAAAGCATTTCCCTATTTCCTACAAAAGACACCATAAAAATCCACAAGTATATTCTGTTAGTTTAAAAAAAAAAAAAAAAAAGGTGGGAAAATGAAATATAGCAAGGAAAGAAAAGACAAAAATCATATAATTCCCTCACATGCTATCTGGTCAAATAGCATTGCAAAAATAGCTGAAATTTTACAGAAACAATTTGGTGAAAACTAGGTGCTTGGTTGAAATAAGGTGCATCATAAGAACCTTGATTATTTTTTTCTTCCACTACACTTTATGCATGCACTTAAGTCTGTAGACTTTATGTTACCAGAATTGATCTCAAAAGCACTCTTAAAGTATGCATTATAGCAATAAACTGTACATAGAACATAATTTTGAAATCTTCAGAGTCAAATGCAGTCTATTTGTCCTCAAATGTTGGGATAGTAAATGCAGTCTTGGTGGTTTCAGTCCATCTCAGACTGAGGGGCATCAAAGAGAGGGGGTGTTTCCAAACTTTAAAAAAAAAATAAAAATCCTCTGACAATAATATTTGTTCTTATATTTATTATTTGTAGTCATCTTCTGAAATTACTTATCCTTTCGAGCACCACTTAACATTCTCAAAATGAGTCCACTATCTTAAAGAGAAAAAGAATTGGTATATTTGGTCTGATTTTCCATTGCTTGTACGGGGAGATAGAGGGAATCCAAATGAAAGAGAGTAAAACATTGCTGTGCTAAATTGTTGGCACTTTTCCATGTGGTTTTTGTACAATCACTTACATACATTTCATTGTCAGCAGTGAATCAGACCCAACACAATCCACAGTCCACTTCTGCAAGGTGTAGTGGATGGATCTAACAGCTCATCGCTGACAGAAAGCATAGATCCCACCTCCAGCCACACGTATTTTCCATGTATGGTCCTGGCTACGTGGTACTGCCACTCACCTTTTGCTGACTGCAGTCCTCTTCAGATGCCACCATCAGTCAATTCACCTCCCTGACTTGGAAGATAATAACCAGAAAGTTTAATAATTCTCTTTAGAGTTAGCTGGTTGAATTGGCTCAAGGAAAGAGTAAAAGGGTGAGACAAAACAGTGGGGACAGGACTGTGAACAAGAAAGGAAGGCACAGAGCAGGGAGAAGGAGGGAACAAGACCTTCTCCTGGGTCAGCAGCAAGCTGATAGGTTAGCATAGCTGCTTGTTGGTTTGCAGCCATAAACTCTACCTTTGCAGCACCAAATAACCAGTTATGTCAAATTGTTAGATGAAAAAGGAAGACGGCCAAAACTGTTCTTCCCAGGAACTTAGAAAAGTGAATACTCCCTGGGAAAGCAAAGGCACATACCTAGTTAATACTTTGAAGAACTGGGACCTAATTCATTTTAGCTAATGGGGGTGGAGGGGGAAGATTGTGTCTCCTCTTAAGTTAAGTAACTGTTAACAACATTCCTTCTGTTGAGAGGTTAAAATTTAGATGATTTATCACCAGCACATGATGATACTATTTGCAAACATAATCATTTCTAAACTAGAGATTAGGCTGATCCAGTTTAAGACCATAACTCTTTTGGAGCTGCACATTCCTAAATATTAGACTTTTCTTTGCATTTTTATTTTCTTTTCACTTATCCTCAGCACTGAGCAAAGGAATTAACTTACTCAAATAAAGGCAGTAGGAGGTTTTGGTAGAATATTACTTTATTACTCATTGTAGCAGTCACTTGATTAAATCATTTGCAAGACAGACCTCTTGATAAAATACTGTTTACTTACCCCTGCACTGAAAACAGCTGGGTCCCAATCACTGCAGGGTTGATTCAGACATTCAGCCTCCAAGAAAAGATAAATTAGCTTTGAGGTAATTTTGAAAAGACACCCCAAAACTGAAGTTCTTTGGAATTTAGCAATCAACTTTTGTGGAAACAGAAACATTTGCTCTACAATTCAACTGCCATTTGAAGTCACTGCCAAAATACTGCACAGATAACTTTACATGGAGGCACTAGGACAGTCCTGGTGCTGCCCACTTGTTACCTGTAGACAAGATCAACCCTCATTCATTAGAAAGGTTCACATATGTTACGGGTTAAGGCAGCCTGAATTTCTGCAGATGTTGTAGAGCTGGATACCTCTTACAACTCAGTCATGTCTTACCTCTGTACAAGAAATAAGCTTGCTAAAGAATCATATGGGTGCTTTGTTTCCTTAAGACCCTGAAAACAGCCTACCCAGAGCCCTGTTGAATTCCTGCAGGCAGCACAGGTCCTGCAGGCACAGGCTGCTCAGATGCAGGCAGGTTACTGGTGGCTTGGGTGATGCAGTGTTGGGCTGAGCAGCCAGACTGAGGCAGCTGGGCTGGGTTGTTAAGGAGCACAGGAAGAGGTGGGAGAGGAGGCAGCAAATGCTGGAGGATAGCTTAGAGAAAGTGAATGTTGGGAGTGGGACAGGAGAAGAAAAAGGAAGTACACATAGAGTTACTGTATATTTGACTAACATAGCAGACATGATTCATTTTCTGCTGGTTTAAATATAGTAAATTCATTCACCATGTGACTCTGACACACTACTATTACTATCATCATTATTATTATTGCTACTGTTATTATTCTTTCAATTTTATTATATCCATAATTTCCATATTCATTCTCATTTATGTCCCTATGTTTTGAGGTGAAATCACATTAACGGTGTGCCACTAAGGTGTGGGACATGACAACTACTAACTCAAGTCTGGAAAGCTAAAGAGAGACTGGGTACCACTGTTTGGATCACAGCACCTAAGAGCAGTCTCTGAGGATATTGCTTTACAAAACATGTCCAAGACTTTCAGCAAGGCTATAAGGGCCAGGGAGGGGAGGAGGGCAGAGAGCTGGATTTGTCTCCCCCTTTATTCCCCTGACCCACCCACAGAAAGCAGGAGAGGCTCTGCCTTGCACAGAGAGGAGCAGCACTCGTGAAATCTTTGTCAGCAGATGTTGTTAAGATTCCCTCCCTATCCCTTGAGAGCAGGTGCCTTCAGCATAAGGTCAGAGGGGTCTGCAATGGTTAAGTCAGCATCAGACTTATGTGACACTTTTGAAATTTTAGTTCAGTGGTTTGCCCAAAGTTACATTGGGTCAGCAGACTAACAATCCTGATTCCCAGGCTTAGGGTTAAGACAGTGATGCATGAAAACTCAGTGCCAACCAAAAACTGTGATACAAAGAAGGACAAAAAAAATTTTCAGCCTGGGTTAGCTTTTAGCATTAATTGTCTGTGGCCATTGGCTTGCTTTGACTAAAGAGAGCAGAAAACAAGCATTCACAGAAGTTATCACTCTTTTTTTTTGAGAGTGTTGGTGAGGTGACATTTTTCAGTCCCTCTAGACATGTTTCAAATGATACAAACCAGCATCATTCTGTTACACTGATAAAGCCATGAGGATCACATTGAAAAATGGGCTTCAGTCTCCTATTGGAAGTGCTGAAATACTTTCCTCATGCCTTCTAAAAATACTTTCTTGCTGCACAATTTGATATTTTCTAGGTGACCAGATCAGGAAGAGTAAAAGTCTGTGATGTTTTCTAAGACTTCTTACAGATAGATATAACTGATTTTTCTGCATCACATTAGCTGTTAGACATTTAATTTGGTAATTCAGAGGAATTTAGTGCTAAAACTGCCTAGCTGTACCACTTCAGCTCCCAGATCACAGCTTAAAGGAAGGAAAGCAAATGTGATGTGGACATTTCAGACTTTCAGTATCAGCCTGCACGGTAAAAGGCTTGACTCATTTCTTCTGAGTTAGACTTGTCTATTCCTATTATTGAGAGATGTTCATGAACACTTCTTTGTGAGCATCCATGTATTAAAATCTTACTAGAGTATCCTAATTCCAACTATTCCCACTAGGCTGCTGGCAGTAAGTACACCTTAAATAAAATCAGAAACAGGAATTACTCATTAATCAGAAAGCTGGTTATGTCAAGAGCAAAGGAATATTCAAGTTCATGCAGCTAACAAGCAGCTAACAAGCGAACGAGAAATTTGTTTGTCTCTGGCTTCAGACTTACCAAGCACCTTCACCGTGACCAGCAAAGGAAACTTAGAGATGCTGATTGACACTGTTAAAATAAATACAAATGGACTATTATTCTCTGTGGAGATGATCTATTGCCAGAAAACCTGATCTTTCATACCCCAATTGACAGTAGTTAAATCACTCCTAGGGATTAAATTTTTGAAAGGAACTTCTTCTTTTCCTTGTTTGAATTCCTATCCAAATATAAACCTGGCCTCCTTTGATTGACTGACAGTAGACAAAACCAAGTTCTTGCATTCAGAAACACAACGTATATTAAAAGCAATTTCTGAGTGACAGAGAAGCAAATCACCAAACAAAAAAATGTACTTTCATCTTGACTCAGTTGTCCTGCTCATATACTGTACTATGTTAGATTAGTCCACATTAGCTGTAATTTAATTGCTCCTGAGAGAAGTTTGACACTTACTTCCACTGTTACAGTTTCTACTGAATGGTAGAGACTACCTACACTAGTTTTGTCTGAACAAAATCAACCTATGTTAAGGCTTTCAGGTGGATTGTATATAAATTATAATTACAGAATAATTTATTCCAGTTAATGAGAATTTCCCAAAGCATTTTAAAAAAACAAACTCATTTTCAGAGAGCTCAGAGTCTTTGGAACATCCACAAACAAGGTCAAAAGCAGAGTTGTAAACTAAGATACTTTGTCCAAGGTAACTCATCTACTCATAAAACCTTGATGTTTTAACTCTGGACTAATGGGATTACATAAGTAGAACTACTTAATATCACTTTAGGACAAAGCACATACAGATACATAATATTTTCCCATTGATGATAACACTTGTTTTCAGCCATCTGATTTTTAAATGCTAGTATTCCCAAGTAGAAGACTGATGTGTCCAAACCCAGGTGCTTTTGTTTTCTTGTTTATTGAGACAAGGAAATTTCCTTTGAAGGCAGCTGCTCAATGAACCTGCAGGGCTTACTCTAAAAACTGCTCTAATTTTATCTCTTTTCAGAGATAAAATGATTGGGCAATAGCCCCTTCATTTTCAAAGCATTGCCCAAGGCCCAGGAACACAGGGTCCCACAAAAACCACTGGAAATTATGCAGCTGAAACTCCATGTGGTATTTTCAGCCTTCCTTCAGGTAAGTGACCCATCATAAAAGAACATATAATTTCACTGGGGCCTTCTCAGCTTGGAGAATATTGTGAAAGCCAACGACAACAGATAAAAATATCTGGTACCTAGAGTCCTTCTGAGAAACACTGTGGGAACAATGTGGTTGAATTACCTCTGACATTTTTCTCTTAATAAGTATCTGCAACCAATAAGAGCAAATGGTCAAGGATGCTATCACTTCTTTTATCACGGTGAGGATATAATTTACCCTAAGAGGTAAGATGCTTAGATCAAAACCCATTAAAATTTCAATTCCCTGAGTATAACAGTAGCTTTGGGTCATTGTTCTTCATTGGCAGAGAGAGGGAGAATCAGATTAAAAGAATATGATAACAGATTTCATAGATAAATAAACCCCAAAAGGACTGATGTGATCTGGCCTCCTAAGCAACATAGGCCAAATGATTTCTCTGAATTAATTTTTTTTTTTAACTGGAGCACATACTTTAAAAAAAAACAACTAGCCTTGATTCACCTCTTAGACCTTATGAGTTATATCAATGCGGTTAAAAAGGGGGGCTTTATCAAATCTAACTATTTTTAATTTATATACTTGTTTTACAGACTGAAAAAGGCCTTTACTAACAACTTTTCAACCCTTCATAACTTACAAGTGTAAGGAAGATACTCATAGCCTCTCTCAGACATTCTAATGAGGTTGAACACCATGAGCATTTCATATAAGTTACGTTTTCCAGTCCTTTAATCATGTCTATGGCTTCAATGCATCTCCATACATCTATCTGTCACCTTAGCATCCAGTTTGGGTGCTTCTCTACTTCAATTCAAAACCATCCTGGTTATAAAAACATTAAATATTGTAGCAAAAACAGTGATCTCTTCAGAACCTGCATCTGTTCATTGATGGTTCCCTGTTTACAGTTATATTTTGAGATTTGATATGCCTCCAAATTTTATTTCCTTTAATATATGCCATGCTGTTTTTATTTTATCTAGGTTTTAAAGCAAAAAGCAGTGTAATACTAGTGAAACATTTTACAGAAATCTATTACATCGATGTTATTATCTATATCAAGTGAACTAGCCTAAGCAGTAACAAGCTTTTTCCATATTCCATCCGTTGATTGATACTAGTTTAATTATTTTCCATTACCTCCTTCTTAATGGAGACTCAGACTATCCATCCAATTTTTCTGTCCTAAACTGATAAATGTATAAAGCACCAGGATTAAGGTTACCGAGATGTTCCTTTTACTTTTCTGAAGAGTTTCACACTTCTTCCCCAGAAGGTTACTAGGTCTTTTCCAAAGTCAGACCAAATATGAACAACTATTCCAAGAGCTCCTCTAACATCTCCTTAGAAACAAATTATCTAGACATGTGGATTTAAAATCTCCTGGGTTTCTAATAGCTACTGTTTAACACCTTTTGGTTACTCAAATGGAAACCATTTTATTCATTTGCCTGGAAGCTGCCCAGTGGATATTACACTTGCTTATGCACATTGCAGAGACATTTGTGATACAGTTTAGTCTTGGGTTTGGGTACCACCATCTCCAGGCTTGTCCTGGTTCAGTGCATCCAATAGGTTGCCATATAATTGACCTTCAACTGTGCACTTCAGTAATACGACTGAAGAAAAGGTCTGAATTCATGAATGCTTGTACTAACCAGGCAGTTATAACAGGTCAGAAACAATAAGCTACAATTAACAGTACCTGGGCTTAACTGGGAATGTGTTATGGCAATGAATGGGACAAAGACTAGTGAGGCAAAATTCGCTGCTACTAAAGACATGCTCGACCACCTATGCTGGAGAGGACAAATGCCAGGAAATTATTGAAATAATAAAGAAAACTAGGAAATTCAGGTCTTCTACTAGTTACAAAATCACAGAGATTTAAAAGTAGTAGTATATGAAAATCTGTCATTATGAAGAATAACATTGTGATGAAAATGTTCAAGGTTACTTCAGTCACTATTGGTAAGTGTCTGCCATGGAGCTTTATTCTGAGTGTGATACGTGGGAACTATCTACAGGGACTGGATACTGCAAAATACACCACATTTTTTTAGTTGATGTGAAGCCATTGTACAAGCTCCAGGTGAACAATTCACATCTCTACCCCCCAAAAGCACAGCCTGCCAAAAGCATCTTATAACTTGCTATTTAGTGTCTTGTACATAGGAAGGATCTTCATTACATAGAGCAGGTACTCCTCATGAAGGTGAGGGATGTATCTTAACAAACAGTAGAGGAATTCACATTTCTTGCATTTGTAAGGTTTGCAAGTGGAAATCACGTAAATTAGTCTTGTTTCTCTCAGTGGAGTGGTCTGACCTGCTTGCTCCTGTGAACTGTCTTGCAAAACTAGATACAAAACATAGAAAGGCACTGCTTGCTTCCTTTCCGCCCTGTGCAGTGTAATCAAAATCAGGCTTTTCCTTTGTTCCTTCATTCTTTTTTTTTTTCTTCCATTTTTCCTTATTTCTCTCTTCTTTCTTTCCCATTTCCTTGCTTGTGTTCTCTCCTCCCAGTGATGACCCAGTGCTTAGCTGGGGGAAGGCAGAAGGTGTGGGGGCAGGACTGTGTTAATGCCCTAATTAAGTCTGTAGTTAGCTGATGGGAAACTCGTTGTCAGGAGAGCTGATAACAAGCATAAACATGACAAGCCTGTTTTGAAAAGTCATCCTGTCTCTCTGTTTACTTATGCTACTGCATGCAGCTCCAAGCTACTGTCATATATGTTTATATCGCTCCATCTGCATCACTTCCCCACTCCCCCTTTTTTTTTCCTTTAAGGAATATAGATAAAAGCTTCACACATCTTGCATTTCAAGGGATCAAGGAGTGCCCACAGTAGAAGCATATATTCACTGATTTAAGGAATAATAGAGAATATGGAAGAGAAGGATCTGAAAAGGTGAGGAACTTTTCATACATCAGTTTTCATTTTCTGAATGACTTCTTAAAGATGCCCTTGTGCATACTTAATTTTTTGTGATATTTAAATAATTAATTAGGTTAATATTAAATACATGAGATGTCTATTTTACACATATATTCAACAGAAATCTGGAAGGGTTGCAGAATATAATGAAGAGCACCAGTGTGTATAAAATATGACCCAGTCTCTCTGCCACAGCATACACTGCGAGCACAGTGTTTCTCTCACAACAGGAACTGCAGCATTGTATATGCTTTGTTTCAGTGTCAGTCAATAAGCCTTTATGAACTGTTCAAATTATTGTGTGTATGAAAGAGTCCTTCAGACCATTCAAGCTGTGGCTTACAGTTTAAGATTTTTGTTTTAAGATTTCTGGGGAAACCTGTCTCAGTTTCCCAGAGTAGAAGACTTGTTCCAGCATGAAAATTGAGACAAATGATCAAGCCATATACTCCTGAGAAATTCAGCATCAACACGCTCCTTTCCTGCCTTCAGATAATAGCAGAAATGACAATATAAGGCTGTATGCATGGCTATGGAACTGGAGAGGGGTTTGTATTACAGTGGCTTCATTTGATTTTGCTTTAGCTTAGGCAAAAGGAGTCAAGTTTCCAGTTAAAACATGCATTGCCTTCTTGTTGCTGTTGTTTTCTCTCTTAACCACAGATTACTCATTACAGGTAAGCAACGTTTCACAAATCAAACTTTAATTATTTAGCTGACACAGGAGGAGTCTTTGTCCAGTCAACATAAAGAAAGTTCAACTACATTAGCCTTTCTTTTATAGTGGATGGGGTTTTATCAGAATTCATTTTATTTAGGGCTTGTAAACAATTCCAAGAGCTAAAGAGGAAAGATTCATCACAGACTACCTAGTAAGAATGCTTTATAAAAAGAAATTTTGCTATGGACCTAGATTTTTAATATCACTATGTCCCATGGGTCATGAGGAGAGATTAAACCCTTGAACTTCCACAAGAGTCTTCTGTCTCCTGGAGGGAGACCTCAGTGGGATTCATTTAATCTTACTTAGCCATCAAACAGGTAGGTTCCTTGGCTGGACTAGCCATCCAGATACCCTCCTCACTAGCTTGTGAAAAGAGACAAGCTCCTCAAAGGGGCTTTTCTTCAGCCACCTCTGGCTTAGACACCCATTTTAGGATGGTATGAGCTGCCTCCTAGAGGGGCTCATCCCCTTCCCTGACTACACACAGAATCTGCAGTTTAGACAGGACAACTCACGTTGTCAGCTGAATCAAATGGAATGGATGTCATCCTGTTTTCTGGGAGCAGGACCAGGCTTTCATCCCGTATATGGATCAGCTACCAGAATGGATGGAACACGTTTAACTGTTATTAAGGAATGTCCATAACACTAAACAGATTTTCAGTATGAATCATTGTCTTTATCCACCTATCTTAAACACAGTATTTATACAGCTACCAGAGTACCTCATCTGCCCTGTGACTCTTGCTCTCACCACACTTCCTTGGTAGGGAAGGACAGCTGCTTACATTTTGCAAGCAACAGATACTAAGGAACAGAGAGATTGAGGTTCAAGTCTACAAAATGTGCTTAAGCACTGCAACAACTCCATGGCACAGCACCTCACTCTTAGGTGCCTGGCTTCTGTGCAAATTCTGTATCTTCAGGTTTGAATGTGTTTTGACTACAGTCACACAGGGAGCTTCTGGTGGAAGACAGAATTGAGGTCTTCCAAATCTTAGCCTCTAAAAACGTCCTAGTACCCAAATTTTCAGTGTTTCTTTTTTCAAAGTGGGTGTGTTAGCATGCAGTTGTGCTGAGTAAGGTCACCTCTGCATTCATGTTACACTTATCTACGTGCTAAGTGGTAAGATAAATGGCTAAATCCTGCCACACCAGAACAAGCCCATTCATACATGAAGTAGCTACACATCATTTGGCAGTTCTTTTCTTCATCACAGCTGGAGTTCTTATTCCAGTAATCTTTCCTTTCTCACCTTTAACCATAGCCCATCCACAATTTAAACTGCTTCCTTCAGTGATAAAAAAAGTGACCCATCTTCTCCCTAGCAATGTTGAGATATAAATAAAGCTATAATGCATCATAAGGGGAATGTCAGATGTATAGTCACCTGCAGCAGTCATTACAGAAACAGCAATTTCTTTATAAAAATAAAAGGAAATACATGAACACCACTAACATTATTCTCAAATTCAGTGTTGCTAACTCCCAACTGGCCAAACGCCAGCCTAGGTAATTATATTCCGAATAACCTAAATTCATTCCCTCTATACATCCAACTAGATAAGATATCCTAATGAGAGTAAGCAAAGAAAATTTTGTACAGTAGCTCGTGCTGCGTTGGAGAACAACTTTCATGCAGAAGACTCCCAATGCATTTTGGCAATCACAAGATCAATTTAGCTCTGGGTTATGCCTACCCTTACAGGCACAGCAAAAGATGCAAGATGTGACAGACAAGTCTGTGGTAGTCTGAGGTGGAACACGTATCTGAAATCCATTCTCTGCTGGAAAGCCATGATGAGTTAAGGTACCTCAAGTGCTGATGAACCAGGAGAGGTGCCTAATGGAGTCATTCAAAAAGCAAAATTTCTCCACAGTCCTGACTAGACATTAAAGCTCTGTTCTTCTGGTGAGAAGACCTCATCCGTGTCTAAAAGATTTTCCTGAAGTCTGATTGTCATTATGAGCACAGAGGGCACAGTCATTACAGCAGTATAAACTGTAGCCAAAGGACAGAATATATATTTGAGGAAAGCAAAGCTCGGTGAAGAAAAACATTTTCTTTTTATTCAATGTCAGCACAAGGCCCAAGAAAGTTTTTCTTGATGGAAAGGATCCCAGATGTTTCAGCAGCTTTTGGACGAAGCTCTACAGGTTCTTCTCCTATACAAGTCTCAAGTTATATATAAAAAAATAGAAGTTCTGTATTGCTTATAACTCATACTTACGTAATGCTGCAGAAAACCGACATCTAGAGCTAAATTAGCAAGACATTTTTTCACTTGTATGTTTGTGAGCTGCACAGGATTATGATACAGAGAAAAGGCTGATGAAATTCCTCTGGAGAATGGCCTGTAGATGGCTAAAGTGGCTCGCATACTATTTCTAATGCAAATGTGAAAGTTGATTATGAAAAATACCTTCATATATGCATAGAACGATCCATGTTTGTGAAATTTCTGAGACCGTAACTTTCACAGAAAATGTTTACAGTTTCACAGACTGACAAAGGTCAAAGAACACTGGTTAAGTAATACATAGATCTAATTGTACATTTTCCTTCAATGGAAGCCATCATGTGGCTAAATTCCCATCCACCTCTTTGAAGAGTTTTCCAGAGATGAAAAGGCTCTCTCTTCTGTTATCTGACTGGTCTCCAGTGATTCATGTAAAAAAGGAAAACTTCAGAAAAACAAACAGCCTCTTAGAAATATTTCACAACACTAAATAGTCTTGTTTTTAAAGATGCTTCTCTGAAGACAGAGTTACAGACATTACCTCTGGGCAGCTGTCTCGTGCCCACTCTAGCATTGTACTGCTGGGAAAACAAGGCAACTGTTCTCTGAGAAATTAGGTGGGATGAAGAGCTTTGGTAAGACAGTAGGAAAACAACAGAAATATCAGGTCTTTTGCTGAATCATTCTGTCTCTTTTCCATTTTGCAAATCAGCTCCAATGTCTTAATAGAGGCATACTCTATCATCTTTTTATAATAATTTGCACCTATATGGGATCATTCAGAGGAGAAAATAAAAATCATTTATAGATACACACTAAGAAATGAATAAACAGAAAAAAAGAAACCCTGGGAAACTCTGTGACTTGTACTAATTTTCTCAGTGAATTTATGGCAACAAAAAAAGAAAATCCTGAATACTTGTCTCTGAACACACATATTAATTATTGCACTAGCTAAAACAATCTGACTAGGACCAGTCTTGAACTAATATACTAGAAAAAAAGTCTCTCCAAGAACATATTTTAAGTGCAAATGAGTCAATAAACAAAACATGAAGTACAACAAAGGGTCATGTCCTAAGTGTTTATGTTGGAAAAATAGCCTGAAAGCTGACTGAGACCAAAGTACAGTGTTTGCAGGCAAAGCAAATACTTGGTGACAATACAGGCAACCGGAACAAACCATGGTGTAGGAATAAATTTTTTTTCTTTTCCCAGGAGAGAGAAAGGACAGCAGATACAAAAATTATGTAAGTTAAACGGGGCTGCCTTACAACATAAAGAAGTAACATAATTTTCTTCCTCCTTTGTTACAATCTCTGTGTGACTTAAGGCAAGGTTTTAGAATACTATAAACATCTAAGAGCACATCTGAGGATATGGATATGCATCTAAATAATCAGGTGCCTTTTCACATCACACAGTTCTAACAATATAATCAGTGTCAGTTAACATCTGCTTTGAATTACTCTTTCCCTGGTTAGTACCCAGTAAACTCATTAGACTCAGGTGCTGTGTATGTGACTACAATCATACATTACTAGACTGGAGAGTAAGAAAGCTTCATTTAAGTTAAACAGAAAAGTTAGCACATATTTGCTCCTGGAAGACAGATAGTGATAGTCAGTCCTGGTTTTTTATCATATATATATATGTTGCAGCAATGTCCAGACTGGTGGAAGGTATAGATGAGACAAATTTAGAAAAAAATATTTTGAATAAAAAAGGCCCATTTTTCAGAGAGCAGCCATTGACTTCAGTGCTATTTCAATGTTGACAACAGGACAGAGGAAAATGATTAATCACTATAGTTACCATATGCTCACTATTATGTACTCTTTTACAAAGTTATATCAGGGAGCATTTTTGTTTATTTGTCCTAAGCACTTCCCCTATTTTAATACAGTGCTGCCAGATCTTGAGGTTTTGTCAGCAACTTCACAATAACTTGAAAACTGGGTGCTAGAACCATGTGAATATATAAGCATTTTACATTTTCTTCTTTTTCTTACTTGCTTATTTTCTGAGTTTAACACACATCAAGGGTAATGAAAAGGAGAGTCAAAATCCAACTAAAAAATAAGGCTTTTAATTTCACAATCTGTATATTTATCATTATTGTTTTAGATGGCCTTGCTGAAGATTTGTGTAATAGCTTCCCGCTGCTCTACAAAGCTTCACATCTTTGGGATTTCGGAGCCAGCCTCTGTTAATGCTAGGGTGTTATGTGCTTTGGCACAAAGAAAGGAACCACAAGAGTGCCAGGCAACCTGGGTCCCTCTAATGACAGACCCTTTCCAAGACCACTGATCTATTCCTGCCTAATGTCACAATGAAGTGCCTTATTCATATGCTAAGGTAAGAGTAATTATCTAAATCGGGGGGGAGGGTCTGTTTTGGGATAATTAAATTACTGGCTCTTGATATGGGGTAGTTCTTTCTCAGAGCACTGATCCACTCCAGGAATGCTGATGGCTGAAACCAGAAATAGAAATCTCCCATTCCACTCCAAGTTTACCCTCTCTCCGAAGAGTGAAGCTGTGTCTGCACTGGTAGCACACAGCACAGCACAACAGGAGCAGACCTGAAAAGCCAAAGAGTTGGTGCTGAAGAACTGATGTCCATGGCATGCAGATGGGAGGAGTCTGCTGGTTTTGTTCGGTGCAAGGATTTCAGACTAGATCTAGTCCACTTATGTGGGCTGACTGTCCTTCCATGGTTGCAGTGCGTTAGGAGTGTAACTATCACTTAATTTCATCTAAACTGAATACAACTTGGGCATGGAGACTTCTCTGTAATGCAAATCAAAGCATAGTAAATGGGGACAAGGCAAATGAAATCCTGATCCAAACTACTGTGTTAAAGTGGGCAATCCTGGGCTATAAGAGGTGAAAGATGCAGCTTCCTGGCAATCTAAGCCAGAGCTGTTGTAGTCCTACCCCACAACAATTTTTCTCACAACCCACTTTTTATTTCTTCTCCATGATGTTGGCAAGGTGTTTGCCTGGCAAAGCACCATGGTTTCTGGGTATTCGAAAAGAAAAAAAACAAAACAAATAAACAAAAAGTCCACCCTGCTTTTCTATTCACTTCAGTGCTTTTCCCCTTTTCCTCCCAAACCCAGTGCAACGTGGAGGCAGATGAGCTCCAGTGCTCAAGGTGGGAACACTCAGCTGCTGATAAAGTGGGAGATTAGTTGAAAGAGTTTGAGGACAGGACCATGGCAGACCTGACTGGCTTATGATCAACATAGAGGACTGTATCTTTAGACTGGAAACCAAATTTACTAAAGAAGCAGCAACAGGACACACTCTGAAAATGTCTGTGCCTGTTATCTCTGTGGTGTGACACAGCAATATTTAGATATATCAGTCCAAATACCAGGCCCAAAAGCAGACTTTATAACAGAGGTGTTCATTAGCTTGACCTTCTCTGCAGTTTCTCCACTGCATGGTTTAACTAAATCCTCAGTTTCTCCTTTTCTACTCAAGTTTTCTCCTTGGTGAGTTATTGTCTTAAAGTCCATCCTATGGCCTGGCAAAAAGGTTTCTATGAGAAATTCAACAGCTTTCACCATCACCTGACAGCATGGCGTTTCATTCCTGCCCACCTCCAAAGTAATGGGGCAGTGAAATCAATTCCTCCTTAGTTTGCGCTTGTACATAATAATACTTTTATGCATTCCCCATTCTGTAACCACACAAAGACTTCAGAGATTGCAAGAGTACCCCTATGTGCTACTTTCACTCTTGCTAAGGTTTTCCTATGTCTCACTGATGGGAGCTAATGTACAAATTTCACACGAAATCATACAAAAATAACAGTAAGAACTTTGGAAATAAATACAGAAATAGCAGAATGCTATGTCTGTTTCTGTCAGAGATGTGTTAGGGATCAATGGTAGTTCATGGTACCAAGTATAACAGGACTGCATAGAATAGGTGCAAGTATGATGCAACCTACCTTTTATCCCAAAAAAAAGATTCCAATCCACTGCTTTCACAGTTCATCAGACAGGACATCTGAATTTCAGTGAAGAGATTTAACTCTTTCAATAGGAAACTGAATAACCATTACAATAAGTCTAATGGGTATTTTGTCAGTGGTGTTAAATATTTTGCTGCTTCTTTTTTCTTTTTTTTATTAGTTTTGTGAGATGCAGTTTCCTCTGCCCCCACATTCCCTACTATGCAAGATTTCCCAGTGTGCTTTATGTTAATGACGATTTAATATATGGTAGGAAAACCTCGCTAACTTTTTCTTCACTAATCCATAAAGCCCAATTGCTCACAAAAAAAAAAAAAAAAAAAAAAGTTTTCAAATAATCCAGTATGTGACTCTGGATCACAGTTATAAAACATACCAACTTTCAGGCTTAATCTTGTCCAGACTGGTTTACATCAGCAATATTCTACACTTAAAGAATTTTATGTTTTTGTTAAGCCGTGGATTGTCCTTACAATTATTTGAACACACTCTGTACCTAAGCAACTTAGTCAGTTTGGCTTCTATCGCTCATTACAAGAGTTCGCAAGAAAGAGGATGTGTTTTGAAATTATGGCAATTCTCACTCTTAAATTGCATTGCCCTCATTAAATGTTTAATGGGGGAGTGGTTTACTTGTTTATTTCTCAGTATGACTTTTTCCCAATCAGTATGAATCCTCAGTCATTTGTGTGAGTGAGGAAAACCAAAATTTTAACTCTTGTGATTCTTCTCCTGAATGTCACAAGTTGTTTACAAATGTCAGTGGCTGAAGACAAACGAGATTTATGAAGAATGTAAGGTGGTGGGGAGAGTGTGGGAGTCCTTGTGGTCGTCTGCTGCCTTCTCTCTTGCTGTCCTGTTCAGAGCCCAGATGGATTCAAACAGCAGTGCAGTGGAATTCCCTCTTCTGCTCTCCCCACTTTCCCAATTACCTTGTAACATTCAATGTAACTTTTTGACCAGGACCAGGTCTTGAGCTGATATTCTTATGAAGTTTCCTGGTTTAGCCCTAAGATTTAATTATTTAATAACAGTCAGCTCAGAGCCCATTGCTTTGCAAGAAAACAGGATTTATTTTCCCAGAAGCATTCCTTTACATTTAGGTGCATTGCATATAATCTGCTATTGTATTGCCTAGTTAATCAATGCCAGGATGTGCTTGTGAAGTTAAATTTTTGTTTTATTTTCCTGAATAACTATTTCACAAGAGAACTTTGCCTCTTCACCAGCCACACACCCCTTTATTCTAATCTTAATTTATTTTATATTTTATATATTTTATATTTTAATCTTAATTTATTGCTTTCTTGAACAACGCAGGCCTAAGCAGAGATCCCTGTGGGACTTCAGTGATGATCTCCTTTCACTTAAAGCTGACCATATATTTCTACTCTGAGTTTCCTTTATTTTAACCAGTTTTGTCCATGAAAAACTTCCTTATTTTCCCATTACCACTTCTTTAAGGAACTTCGGTGAGCAACTTTTTTAGAAATTTATCTAAACTGACATGTAACTCCTTCACAAGGCAATTTCAGATTTTCTTCACCCTAATTCAAGATACAGACATACTTGGAAATGCCATAATTCTCATAAGATTTGGAGGAATTTTGATCAGCTCTTGTTTCTCCTGTTTCCTATAATTTATGGCACCTGTCACCAGAAAGATGGTGATCTGGATAACACAGTGTCCTTTACTGTTACAGTCTCCTTCCTTCAGACAAGTCAATATATGCAAGACACACAGCAATAAGCCAGATGATTGATTATGCTGTTTGTTAATTACAGTACATTAATAGCCTTAAAGAGCAAACCTACACTATGTTGGTGTGCTAAGCCTGCTTGAAGGTATATTCAGAAAGCCGTATAAATAGTCACTCTCACAGTAGTCAACCTAATTTCAGGGTTCTGTTTGAAAATGGGGAAGAAGGAAAGGAGATGAACTATGTTCAGTCAGCATATTACATCTGCTGCTTGTAAGGTTACTCGTGTTAAAGATCATATATGCCTCCTTTAATAGTGTTCAGTTCACATACCTGTTGGTGGAGTAAATTCAGATAAGCGCACTTTACTTGAAGTTACAGATTTAGCCTTGCCCTTCATCTCCCAGCCTTTCTCAAAATGTTGCCTTTTCATAGATGGAGGGGATTAAAGCTCAGTGAAAATACCAAGAAGAATTCTACATAAGAAATAAAAAAAGGCAACAGTGCTTATGTTCTTTTCTCTGTGTTCTCCCCTGGAATCTCAGTTAAATGGTTTTGCAGCTGGACTTTCTAAGTGCCAAGTCCTTTTCAGAAAACATTTGCAAAACTACTCCTGAAGATGGTCTTAAAAGATAAGGCTGAAAATTGTTACTGCTTACTGAACAGATGGAGAGGATACCACCGGAGAGATAAGAGGAAGAATAGGCATTCAGAATGACCAGAGCCAAAGTAAACAACTAACATACCAACCCCCTGGACCTAAAAGAAGCAAAAAGAAGAGTGAAAAAAAAAATTTAAAAATGCAAAAGCCCCTTTATACAGTATAACAATGTCAAAAAGAAAATCAATTTTCCTGCTGAAGAACTCCCTAAACACTGGCTGCAAAAAGCCATCAATAGTTGCTCAGACCACGATTTATTTTAAACATGTCAATTCTGTCTACACTGATATTAACCAAGCATAAGTAATAACCAATTCACTGAACCTTCACAAACACACAAGTGCAGTATTAGAGCATGTCATGCCAGCTGAGACTAATTTGAGGTCTGCAGGGTGTAGGACTTGGAAGACTTAAACTTTATATCATTGGTCCAGAAAAACTTCTGACAGTATCATGGCCCTATGTGTTTATTACAATGTGCCCAAAAACATATGCATGCTAAAGATGGAAAAGCCGTAACATGAAATTTCAGTGTTGGGTGAAGTGGTAGAATAACATATGATGACAGACTTTTTTTTTTCCCCAGCATAGCTCTTGTGGAAAGTTGTTAGGGTTGAGTTTTTTAACTTTTTGCAAAGGGTCAGCTTGTACAGTCTTTCCTCAGTAAATCTATAATTTGGGACAATTTGGAGGAATTTGTAGAATTACACAGAGGTACCCTGCAAGAAAACATTTTTCTTGAAGTAGTCTCTCATTATCACTTCTGTGGGTGTTAATACTCTGAGTCAGGTAAGGACATGTTCTTACAGCTCATCTGGTAATTAAGAGAGTGATTCTCACTGTATGACTCCACCTAAGATACGCTCTGGAAATTAACATTGCAAGCCTATGCATTGCCCTAAATCCTGAAACTGTTCCTCAGGTGGAAGGAAAGAATAGGCCTACCCTTTTCAAGGGTAACTAGACAACTAAGCTGTAGTTATCCAGTAATATAGGGGACTGCCTCAAAGAGAGTCTTTAAGATGCCATGTGGTTACTCTTTCCATCACCAACAGCATGGCACCTTGAGAAGTTGTGTTCTGCAAGTCTTGCATCTCAAGATACAACCTTGATCAGGGAAGCAGGAAATGAGGACCTTGAACTGTCATCTTCCTTCCCATCTCCTGCACTGAGTTACAATATCCATGGAGGGATGAGAAAAAATAGTAGGATATCCTATGTCAGATACTCCAGAGTTGAAACCATGTCCCAGGCCATCAGCACAAGAGGTAAATGTGCCATACAGGATTGCACTTGTGCTGGCTCCTACAACTGGATGCTGAAAGCATCCTTTTAGGCCACCTGATAAACTCCTAGATATATGTTTTACTCTGTAATGTATATTATGTTTAAGAGAGACCAATGGAGTTAAGAGTTTGTGCATATGTTGCTGATTAAAACCACAAATTGACGTGTCCAAGGAAAAAGATGTTAATGTTAAAGATGACTAGGTTGATTTAACATATTCCTAACCCTAGCATATTGCTAGCTAACCACATTTTGTAAAGGATTAAATTAAGACTGCAAATAGATCTGACCCGCTCTACAGCTGCTCAGTTGCCCTGTCTGATGGCAGGAAGGCAGCAGGAACATATAGCCTGGGAAGGACAGAGCAAGTCTCCCCTGGAAGGGGCTGTCTGCTTTTAGGCTAAACTAATCAATTTATCCATTTGCCAGCTCAGCTTTGGGCTATGCCTTGGCCTGGGGACAACAATCAGTTACCATCCTGAACGGACACTGCTTTTCTGCACAGCCTTTGAGTGTCCCATACCAGTTTTAGCTTAACTCATAAACTAGGCAGGCTAAAATTCATACCGAGAGGAAGGTGTCATGAATCTGAAGCCTGACTGCTCAATTTTGGAGCTAAATGCTAATCAATCAGGAATAACTCCATGGGCACTGTAAAATTTGGTTGTGGAAAGAGCAATTGTAGATTTAATCCAAGTTAGCAGTTACAAAATCATACAATAATTTATTTTGGAAGGTACCACTGGAGGTCAAAAAGTGGCCCTTTTTCAAAGCAGGGCCACTTTAAAGTGAGATCATGTTGCTCTGCACCTAGTCCAGCTAAGTTTTGCATATCTCCAATGACATTCAAAGTACCTTGGTACCTACTGTGAATGGCTCTGTTTACATCAAAAAGTTCCTATGCTAGTTTATACTTGTTGCTAATACATGATTAAGGGAAGATTGTTGTTGTTGTTACCAACGCGGACTTACTCTAAAGGAATTCCAGAATTTAAAAGATACAAATCTTGCCCTCTTTAAATTCCAACATGATTTCAGATTTCCCTTCACTCACTTACGAACATTTATCTTAAAGAGTTTGAGTCACTTTTCAGAGTTCTGGTGTGAGATGGGAATGGACTTCAGTATATATTAACATTAAAGAGAAGTTGAAGATTATCTGAATGTGTGTTTTCCTTTCCTTCAAAATGAAAAAAAAAGCCCAGTATCCTACGTCCTGAAAGTGAGGTACCTTGACCATGTCAGTTAAGAGAAGAAATTCAACTCACACTAAAATAAGGGTGCTAACCACTGGGCACTAGGCAATCAAGGCCACTGCTGTGATCACTCCGCCTGCAATCGCATTCTGAAGGGAAACAGCCACTGTTCCTGCATTGTGCTCTGTAGGAAAAGCCCATTTGCCACATCAGGCATAGCAGAACCTGATGAGTTTGGGCTGAAGAAGACAGTGAGCTGAAAAATTTGACTTTACAAACCTAAAGTGTTTCTTGGCATTCTGCAGGGCAAAATTTTAACTTTTCAAGGAGCTGCCATACAAAAAAATATCAGTGTTACCTGATGTTTCTACCATTCAGTACCAGCTGATCTGAAAAGTGGAAGATCTAAAATGTTATGCATTTATATGCCCACTTAGCATATTTTAATGTGTTTTTAATGCATTTTCTACTTTTTTTTTACATGCTTTTAATCTTAACAATCTTGCTAGCCAAAATTCCCCCAGATGCATATATTTAGCATTGTGTACACTTATTTTCAGATAGGCATACATGACATGGTGATAGAAAGGTCAAATTATGTTTGCACAATATTTTAATCAAGGTAAAATACAGGAGGCTTAACAAGGTAGGAAAAAAAAAGGGACCTGGACAGGACTTCATTAAGTCAATGTTTATATTCTTCCCTCTTTGTTTTCACTGCAGAATTGGAACAATAGAGAAGTTCCTTAAGCATTAGATTGGGAGGGTTGGATTAAAGAAAATTGTGGCAACAATGCACTCCTTGAACGTAATTTAAAGTTGTAAATTATTTAATTTGGTCTATAATCAAAGTCAAAGCAAAATTCATATCTGAATTTCAAATGTCAGATCCAGAATAAGATTCTAATTCTTCAAAAGATTAAAAAGTTAGATCAAAGTTGTTAAAGTGGGTTATTATTTCACTGGGCAAAACTGAAATGAGGTTACGATATGAACTGGATATGGCATCTATGCATTTATAGTGTATTACAAACAGCAGTTTTCATATCTCTAAAATGTGTTTTTCTTATCTGATCACGTCCCTGATGCAGTTCCGGCAATGAACTGAAATTTGATCATAGTAACATTACAGAAAGATATTAAGCTGCATTGTGAACCTGTTTTTGTTTGTGGATTTTTGCAGCTACAATTAGTATGGGCTTTGGATCTACATTTTTTCACATATCCTAACATCCACATATCTGAGAACTGATTCTGAAAGTTTTGGGACAATTCCCACTATTTATCAGTGAGAATAATTCACTCAGTATAACTCCCTCACAGTTAATTTTTTTCTTGAGAAAGGAATAGTGATATGAAATATGTGAAGACCATGACCTTAGATTTCAAAATAGTTCATAGCAAATGCATTTTTACAATGGAGAAACAGGCACATAAAGGTGGTGTGGTAATGGAATGAAGATCACTGTGCAAGTCCAGGACAGGCTGAAACTAAGGAATACAATTCTTCATTCATAGAACAGTTTATGCATGTTTACTCATTGACTACTGCAATGTTGTTATTATTTATAAGAGTATTTCCTCTGTTCGGTAGCAAGAGGACATATTATTTTTACTTTTGTGGATTACAGTGAATTAAAGAGCACAAATATTCTAAGATGTAGCTTGGATTTGAAGCAAGAAGAATCAAAGCAGTACAATTCATTTATACGCTTTAAAGGCTTCTTCAATTACTTTGATGTTACAGGAGGAAAACTTCAATTATGACTTTTTTTTTTTCCTAAAAAGAGCCTGACTGACAGCTCATGGAAACTACATTCTCCATTAGTCAACAGAAGAAACATAGCAAGGATCTTATCATTGCTGCCAACACAGTTAGGAGCAGTAATTGATAATAGTCTCACTGGTGGCTTTAATTTTTTAGATATTTGCCCACTATAAACACAGTTGTGACTTAAATTTTATTACAGAAAAAAAGACCCTAACAAGATCTCCCCCAGTTATTAATAATCTAGGGCAGCTCTGATTTTACAACAGCAGTCTTCCTGTCTCATTGACAGGAATGACCAGGGTCATTCTGAAGAAGTTTTAAATTACACAAAGATGAAAATGAATGACTGTCCAAACCAGTATCTCATAATTTTGTTTGCAAACTGAAATAAGAAAAATATCTGAGCAGTTTTCTGGTTCTAAAACATCAAAGATGGTAGACCTAAACATAGCCTGAGATGGCAGATACTTAGGAACTGTGATTTAATCATATAAAATGCAACTGTTTGAATTAAGATTTTTGTTGAACCCTAAATCCAAGACAATGTGTTCAGTCATTGATCTTGTCTAGTCCCTGTCTGGAAAAATTCAGCTCAAGGATTAGTAGACTGGATTAAATTAGAAAGTAATGAGGTCCTGATAGAGGAATCAGAGTGAGCTGGGCAGAGCATGCTGGAGTCAGTAGGACAGCTGACTAAGAAAGATGTGCTCTCTCACTTTTAGCATTGCTAGGAATATTTTAATTTAGGCTTGGCCCCTGAAAGAGTCTTGTCATTGAAAGGGGTCTTGAAAAAGTACTGAGTCTATTTATTCCCATTGCAAGGCCCTTTTCACTGGCAGTCCCTCATTGTTGCTGAGATAAGGAGAACAAAGGAAATATTTTACAGGGACCTCCAAACTAATTGTGGGTAGAATAGAAGTTATATTAAAGACTTCTCCAATTAGAGATGGTTAGTGTTGCAGAGAAAGAGCTTTTTCTAGGGCAGAAGCCCTCATACGGTCAGTGTTAGGTTAATGGTTGGACTAGATGATCTTCAAGGTCTTTTCCAAGCTAGATGATTCTGTGATTCTGTGATACCTCTGACTTTCTCCTATTTCCCTTCTGAAAAAAATTTTCATTTCACTGTCCCTTCCTTTCTAGGTCTCAGAGTTACCAACTTCCACAGACAGTGACCTAAAATCACCTTTTGCGTACTCTTCATGTCTTCAAACATTTCCCTCATTTCCCCAAATTCCTTCCTCCTTAATCCTTCCCTTTCACCTCAATAACTCCCTCTCTCCCTCTCTTTCACTCCAGAGCTGGACTTATCTGTGTAAGCTAATTAAAATTAAAAGCTATTACAATCTCTTTATATTAAAGGAAAGACCTAACATCCTCAAAAGCACACTGTTATGAGTAACATGCTGTCTCTTAACTGTCCCAGAAAGCTCTCAGTGCAAATACCCACCTCCTCCAGATTCTCTCAGTTCACCCAGACCTCTCTCTACTGCTCCACAGCCAAAAACTCCCCAGGACAGACTCTTCTTGAAGATCCCCTCTCCCCTCAAAACAACGCCTGGTATTGAGCTTGGAGTTGTCTGAATTATCTGTGCAAGCTGACACCCCCTCAGTCCCAGTGGCCACCAGCACCCCCTGCCCTTCTTTCCCAGGCTGTTGTGCTAAGCCAGCCTGCCCACTGGCATGGCTCCTCCTGCAGAAACCAAGCTTCAGCTCCTCTGTCTGTCTGGGTCCCTGGCACCCCAGGCACATTCAATAACAAACTATCCAAACAAGACTCTGACAGCAGAAACAAGAGACCATGTTAGGGAAAAAAAAGAAAAAAGAAAAGGTATTGTAATCCTATATCCTCAGTTTGCCACTCTTTATCCAATACCAAGTAAGCTTATTACAACAGGAGTACGCATCTTGTGCTCTCCTGGCAACACTGAATTAAATCCAGACAACTCAAGGAGACCATTCAAAAGGGAATTTAAAGGAGGGGATTGCATTAGCTGAGTGGAGAACTGAGTAAGGTATAAACAAATATTTCATCAAAGACAAGGTCAGGGTAAGGGCAAACTCTGGCAAGGGCCCAACCATACCAGAGGGAGATGCTGGTGGAAGAAAAAGTTCAGGGTCAGCAATGACAATAAGACCTCTCACCTGGGGAGAAAAGTAAAGGTCTAGAGACACGAGAAAACTTTAGCCTAATTAATGGCTCTCTTTGGGGAAAAGTTGGTACCAAAATAACATAGCTTAATTATTATCAGTCACCATCATTATTGGAACCCATATATCTTTAACTTCGTATCTAGTTAGTAACACAGCCCAGCCCCACAGCATTTCCATTGGACTGCCTCCTTTCTTCCAGGCTGACACAGCAAAGTACTTCAAGGTGGGCAGCCTGGAGACCTTGCACAGCCTGGGCAGCAGCTCCCCTCTCCTCTGAAAAAGGCAATGGTGGGGGGAGGACGTGGTCCTTTGCCTCTGAGATGATGTCTCAACATCACTGAACCAAGTCGTGAAATGCTGAGGTGAACAAGTGGAGCAGGTTTGTTTGTTTAAAGTCATGCCTCAAATGCTATAAAGCAATGCATTCTCAGCTTGTTTTCAGCTCCCTGCACGTTCTGTGACAGAGATTCATAGTGTCCCTGTACTTCATAAGTCCCTTTAGAGAGGGAAAAGCAGTGAATAACAGAATGCCTTGATCTTAAAGAGCTCTGCATTGGGGAGTTAATTCAAACAGGGCCTCATTTCACTGTCTTTACCTAACTGTTAAATGAGCATTTGCAACTCAAAAGAGAAACATGTCATGATTGCTGGATTACAGTTAGGTTACCCAAGGAGTAGGTACCACTCACTTTCAGTAAAAATATGGAAATCTGATCCAAAGACTTCTTTAGTAGAGATTGGGTTACAGAGGAGTGCAGCTCAAAAAGTAGAGAAGTGCAGGCATAAAGTGCAAACTAGTTTATGGAAAATGTGTGCCTTTCCCTCTTTTTTCTCAATACATTTTAATTTTTCAGTGTTTTGTCAGTATTGATAAAGACTGCCACTGTACCTTTAATTCCCATGTTCTGGAAACCAAAGAGAATGAAAACCAGAAAGCTTTGGCTAATCGTTCTTCTGGTGGAACTGAGACCTGAATCTGGCCACATATAGCAGCCTGGTGATGTCTGATACAACCCATTAAAAATGCCCCATGTAGTCTATAAATTACAGCTGTGAAAATGGAACCAAATCCTTTTAATGTGCTTTCCTCAAGAATATATTTTTATGTACATCTGGGTGTTTGCCTAAGTACATATGTTATTACTTAACCTCTGAATCTATCAGGTATATGGACAATAAAATCTACAAAAGTTAAAGCCTAATTTAGTAAAGATTGGTCTGGTTTCCCTGAATTTCCTGTACTTTTTAAAGCAAGCATTAGCTTTTTTACCTGGAGCGCCTGCAATTGCTAGTGTTGCTGAGCAGCTTACAGTGTAGGAAATAAGAGGTGTTACAGAGTTCGAGTATAAAAATTCCTTTCAGATGAAGATCCATTTCTCATTATTTATTTATGTTATGTGTGAGACAACAAAGTCTGAAGATCAATGGTAAACAGGTATGCAGCACAGTACCTTTACTACCTCATGCTTTTGGCCCTGTTACTCCTGGATACAACACAATCAGCTGAGACAGGTCTGGGTAGGGATGTTGAGCGAGGGGACTGTGGATTATCATTAAAAAGTCTTCCCTAAACAAATGTGAAAAAAAGAATGCTCAAACAAACTTCACTAATGGTATGTTCAGTTTTGCAATTTTTTCCGCTGCTTAATAAAGGTCATATTTTACCTTTAAAACCATTGGTGGCATAGTGAGTGCCCAGAAAATTATTATAGTTACTGATGAAAAAAGTGGCAGGGAACTGAAAAGAGAATAGGATGAACATAAATTCTTTTTTTTTTCTGATAATGAAGACTTTTAAAATTATTTTTGAAAACAAATTACTGCTGCATGCAGTATTGCCTGATGTTTTAAGCAGATGAAATAATGAGAGAAATATCTGATGGTATAACTGCTTTAATTGTGCATATTCAAGTAGGGTGTTTAGCTGCCAATTTAAAAAAGTAAATAAAGTGAAATGCTTATCAAAGCCATTTCTCCTCATTTAGGGAGCTTTAATGGGTGTTGGAATTTTTAGAGGTGAAAAGAAGAAAACAGGACTTTCTTCTTATTTTTGTTTTGTTTTCAATCTTTTTGCTTCATTCTAGTTTTGAATATTGCTGAGAATTTACAAGAGGTCAAATTCAGAAGTGAAGTAAAATTTTATATAAGGTACCTGACACCAAAACTTCATCTAGCTGTCATAGAAGTCATTAGGAACTATATAAGCTTCTTAAGCTCCCAGAAAGGGCTGAAATTTTCATACACATGCATAGGACCAATCTGCCACTGGCGCATAGCCAGCATATTTAAAGATGATTTAAAGATTTACATTCTGAAAAGCCAAAGAAGAGATGTAAAAGTCTGAATTCTTGTCACTTATCAAATGCAGACATACCTATGACTTATGTAACTGGAAGGTAATATTAGGGAATTTATTTGTGCCTAAGAAAAAATCAGTTTACAGAATACCACCTTACATAGTATCAAAGTAAGGCATTTCTCTAGCAATCATTTCCCAATATTTTGGCTCACTAGTGACTATCTTTAAATTTAATTTCTTGCCAATCTTTGGGAAATAGGGATGTAAACTTAGGAGTTACCTGCTCAGGTGGGTAATGAATTGCAGATGCTACCAACGTTGTATATCCAAGCAGGGTTTTATAATCCTCAAATGGAGTTTGTTTGGAAAAGTTCAAGGACACCCTAAAAACCAGCACAGGCTCTAACAACTGCTTGGTTTTCAAATTTTGTTCATTTACCCACCATAATACTAATTTCCATCACTGTCTGTTGTTCCAACACAATAGGTTTTTATTAGATTATTTTAGATGCTTTTATTAGATTCCAACTTTTTCAGAAACTCTTCTCTCTTCCATCACCAATGTCAAAGAAGAACGGGAGAAAATCCTTTGTATCAGTAATTTGGAAGTACATGGAAGAATAACCTGTGAAAACTCTTCCTTGCAAGTGGACTAAAAAACAGTTGTGCAGGTAAATGGGGAAAATCAGAGCTATAGGTTCCATGTATTTTTTTTCTGCATAAATAAAATTGAAATCTCCTTACTGTAAATTGAGAAGGTGCTGTCATTCTAAGAAAGATCAAGAAAATTGCCTCTTAAAGAGTGAGCAAAATTTAAACTACACAGTCATGTATGTAAGTACCACATTAGTTTGGTTATTTAGGATTTAAATTTATATAAAATTTCCCAGAAAAGCCTGACCTTTTATTAAAGTACCCAGCATCAACATTTGCCACCCGAGAGTCAGAACTTTTCAGATTATGGATGTTCCTCTATTAGAAGAGGGATACAAACAGGTCAAGGTTTGGATTTTGCAAAATCCTTTGCAACAATTTTAACCTGAACAGAAGAAAGGTCATAGTTTTGGCCAGGTCTGAATATAATTTAAAGGTTATTGAAAATGTATATTCTCACTAAGGCCAAGATCCTAACTGTGTATTTTGATGATTCCAGCTTAGACATTACAATGCCAAAACACAGCACCATTTGGATTGCTCAGGGTGCCAGTATTAGGCTTTTAAGCTCACTATACAGATAATGAGGTGAAGTACACCTCCAAAAGAAAACTCATGTATTCTAACATTTTTAGGTGCAATCTCTACATGCAACAACAGGGCAGGGTTTCTGATGCTAAAGCACAGTGTAAGGAGCCTACAGCTACTACTTATGGGAAACACTAAGTACAGGGTTCCTGAGCTGGATGTGAGTGTGTGTGTATGTGGGTTCCTCAGTGTTGAGCTCTGTCGGTTAGCCCCTGCCTCAGGAGAACTCACTCCCTTTTTGATATTTCTGCTTTCAACTCTGAAAAACGAGGAATCAGATAAAAGTCTAGGATGTTGCATGGTATAGAAAGCATCAGTAAGAAACAAGAAATAACTCTTTACTTGATTATTTATTGCCAAAATTGTGTATATTTTTTTAAAGATGGCCAAAAGTGTTTTAAATGTATAATACAATAAACTAAGCTGTTTTTGCCATAGGATACATGATATGACCTAAAAAGTTTACTTTTTCTATTTCCTGTGATTTACAGAGATACTTATATGCAACCTGAAATTTACACTTTAATTATCATCTAGAGAATCTATTTATTCCAAAGTGACTGCCATGACTTGAATCAGACTCAGTAGAGGGTACATTATTTAAGTTCTTAATGAATTTATAAGATCACGTTCCTTTTTAGTTTAAGGATACATTAGAACTCATCCCTTAATTAAAGCATTCACATCAATCCATGTTGCTGCGCTCTGTGAACAACTTTAGAAGAGACCAGCCACAAACTCTAGAACCATTATAAAATCCTTTAAAAAATGCCTACATCATTTCCTTCTGCTGCACACCCATGCCAGGAAGGGGGATCAGAACTGTTGTACTCAGTGTTAGTGCTGCACCATCAGGAGGTATGCCCTTTTGCGTATAATAAACGTGTGAGAAAAATTCTGCATATCAAAAATTACCAAAGGATAACAGGAAACAATCAGTATAATATAATGTTGTGCCTTAATACTTCCATGTTATGTCAATACATAAAAAGAGATCCTTAAAATGCTAGTCTAAAATAGTTTAAAGGTACCTCATAAAATTAACAGTCCTACCAAGTGTTTATGACATCAAACACCAGATTGCTCTGGTTAAAGGAGGCTGTATACTTGGGATATTATTTACAGAAAGAAAAGACCAGTTCTATTTTTATGAGAAAGGTGTTTTTCTTGTTCAGGACAGCAGCTGATTATCTTCCCACAACTTTTGGGTTCTGTCAGACAATGAAAGAGGCCTGATGCTAGACTTTGTAAAGCCCCCAAATCATTTGCATTTGTTTTGTAACTACATTTCTATGCAAATGTACAGCATTTGGCTTAACATCAGCAGTTTTAAATCCACTAAGTAGACACACTTTCTGAGACTTTGTCAGAGGGAAAGGATTAGAAGACTTAAGTTTGACTGAAACGCTGGCAGAGTATAACTCATCTGAAGAAGTTTCAGGAGTTTAAAATGTCACCTTTTTTTTTTTTTCCTGAACTTTTCCTCTACTCAAAATAAAAAATTATTTTCTGTACCTTGTGAGCTGTAGAAGTTTTCCTTGATTCTTTCCAGGTAATTGCTTCTTTTTACACTACAATAGCTTATCATTAGTCTGTGCACACCTATACCCCAGTAATCTAGATTCTCTTCCGAAACTTGCTCGTTCCATAACACTGCTCAAATTCACTGATCATCTGTCACCATTTTTTATAAGACACATTTGTGATTTCCGGAAATCTTTGGCCATTGATGGCCCAAGGTAGGGTGAGCAAACACACAGGTACAATCCAACACAGTTTTCTGGTAGCCAGAAGCACAATAAGAGCTTTTCATTTTCCCTGGCCACCAACCACCAATACCCATCTTTATCCATTTTATGAGGTTCTTCAATCCAGATCATTTCACACAAACAAAATCAGCACAACTAAACAGACAATAAACTGGAGCACAGATCTGGGAATGTGTGACTACAGGAGAGGAGTCCGGGAAAACCAGCTTGGTTGTAGGAGGAGGAATGTACGCACACATACACACTGAATGGTCTCTGTGTGCAAGTACAGGGAGTGGACACCATTTCTTGCTCTCCCCTTCTTACTAGAAAATTTTGAACTCGATCCCAATGATAGCCATAAAAATATAGCAGGTGCAGATCTTCCATAGCCTGGGACAGCACTAACTCATAGTTATGAAGACCATAAGGGACAGGAGTCATCATAGTCATAGGTGACTCAGGTCACAGAATGTCATCTTGCAATTCTTGCGTTAAGTATTTGAGCTGTAAATTTTGAAACCTAAGTGACAAAAAGTCCATAACATTACTGGAAAATCTCTACAAGTGTTTAATAAATTTCACTACTAAAATGTGAGCTTTATTTTTAGGTTGAATTAATCTAATTTTGTCCTGTTGCTTGAAATTATTTCACCAGAGAATGACAACATCACCTTCATAGCCGCCCAGATACCAACACCAAATCCACTGTGACTTCTTCCACAGCAGTGAAGAGTTAGTCAGTTAGTCCAGGGGTGTGAAAATGAGCAGTTCACTCCCAGGCAGACACTGCAAGGTATTACTAGTAACACCACTGTGCTTCCACCTCTCTTGCCCCTACCTTCTATGTGTGTCTGTCTCCTTTCCTTCCCTCTTTCCCTCACTCTGTGTCCTCTGTGCCACCTGCTATTCATATAGTTCCAGGAAGAACTTCACTGATTTCTTGGCCTACATATATCTGCTGTCATGCCTTGAAACCTGTGATTCATCCATGCAAGTGACTGGACAAGACTCTGTCAAAGCCCAGAGCTTACTTCTCTCCATAGTCCACATGTAAAACAAATGGCCAATGCAGATCCCTTTTCCTTGTGTCATATATCACAATCCAGATCAGCAACCAACAGGGAAACCAAAGAGCCACTTCATTAGCTCTATAATAGACAAATTAGACTAGACTAGACTAGACTAGACTGGAGTAGAAGCATGAAGTGATAGAAAGTCCAGTTGCTCCTAAAAGGGAAACCAAATTTGAGAAATTAGGATAATAGGAATCATTCTTCTGTGTCCTAGTCATTTTTATATGTTGTTAGCTGCTAAGAGCTCTTGTAAGAGGTGTGGGTTGCCAACAAAGATATAGTGGGAGTTATTTAAATTTTCTTTCAGAATTACTAGCTTTGTAGGTTACATGAGAGCTACGGAGTCACTGTACAGGTTTTGCAAGTGCAGTGATATGTCTACAGAGTTATGATCAGATAGAGCTCAGTAAATGAGGATGGGTTTATCAGATGCCTTTGGCAGTGTCATAAAGAACTAGACTGTGCACCTTAAACATTGCAGGCCTATATTTCGTTTTGCTCTTAGTGGGAAGATGTGTTGTTCTTGTAGTCTTTTGATAAAGACACACCTATGAGCTGCAACAGTGGCATCATCCCAGGATTTATTCCTCAGAGAAGAGACGATGCAAAGGCTGGGTTTTTTTCTTCAGATGTCATAGCTCAAGAGATCATAATGTTAGCACAAGACCCAAGGTATTAGATCTTCTTTTCAGCACTTGCACTGCCCTTTCATTTAGACATTCTGGGCATTTATTTTAAATTGGGTACTGTTTAAGGTAAATGAAGACATTACTTTGCAGTAGTGAATATTGCAGTTAGAAACCAGGGCATGCAGTAAGAAAAGGATAAACATTCCACATGGATTTTACTTTGAAAGGTGGAACACAGACTTATTCCGCTCTCACTTGACAATGGAAAATATTTTTTGATCTCTCAGGACATGAAGAAAAATTACTTGTCTGCAAGTCAAACAAGCACAGGTTCTGATCATAATGTGATAGCACTGGATAGAGTTGCTCTGCCTCATTCATGAGATCATTTCCCACTTCCATACTTGTCTTTTTGGAAAATTGCTTGTGTGAACCTGCTGTACGAATCCTTAAGAGTGAAACAGTTTCACCTTTGTTATAAGTGAGCTCAAGTGTAAGGAGTAGACCTGGGCCCTCATTTCAGTCCCTCTGTGTTTTCATTACATGGCTACAGAGTAAATTTCATGAGACACCTAAAAGTTAACATATCAAAAACGAGGCTTTTTTTTTTTTTCATCATCTGTATCCTTTTCCTCACATCCAGTCCTCTGGATGTCCTCACAAATACTAGTTGTGGCACAAAGGATATGGCACAAACATAAGTCCAGAGCCTTGGGAAACCACGGAGAAAGAAAGGATGAGAGAAAAAACACTCCTTTTAATTACAGTCAGTACTTGTGCCTGCTTAAAACCACAACCTCATACACACAGGTTTTTCTTCTGCTTGGGGTGCAATTCTCTTGGGTTCCATATGCTTGCTCTGCATATTCACTTTTTGTCTTCAGGAATTTTTGGCAGCTATGAGCTGTGGTTTGTATTGGGTAATTACTGGAGTGGAATTATTTAAATGTCCACAAGGAGATGAAAGTGGAGGTGGGGATTTACTCACCTAATCCAGCTCTGCTTTCTGAGAGGGAGAAGAGTTTAACTCACAGGTGTTACAGTCAAAACTGGTCTCCACGTTGTTGTGATAACTGGAGCATGAACTCCAGAGCAAACACTCCATTCCCCTGTAAGAGGAACATCCAGCTGGCACAATCATTTGGTTATGAGATGCTTCAAAACAGTTTGAGATCCAATTATGAGATGATGAAAACACTTAGGGGACATACAGGATGTTTGATTTCAAGGAATTACCTCCTTACAGGTAAAATGACCTGTGCTTGTTAGTAGAGAGAAAAATGTCATCTGTGTAATTTAATTAAATTACTAATTCCCCACACACTTGCATTACATTATATAGAAGGAATATGTATTGATGGATTTGCTTTACTCACCTTGGCCAGAGCACGTTCCTGGAGCACAGGTGGCTGGTCCTCAGCTGTCCCTGGGAACCCACCCAGTCAGAAAGCCCCCTCCAGCACTTCGCCAAAGAGATCCCTCCTGGCAGCGGCTGCATCAGTGAATTGCAAGATGAACTTTGGATGACTGAAGAGCAAAACATGTTGGTCTTTTAATCCAGCTGCTAGAGTTGGATTGCTGCCTCTTGCCCAAACATACAACTTTCAATCCCATCCCTGTTCAGCTCAGTTCCTAGCCTGGATGCATTTAAAGTGTGTAAATTATTTGCTCTCCATAACACCACTGTAAAGATGTTGCTGTTTACTAGGCCTTAGCTGTGTTTTCTCCAGGCTTTGAACTTTAATGACTCATGCTGATATATGTGACATGAGTGCTTTCTATATTTAATTATGAAAAAGATTTTTCTGATACTCTGGTTGCAATTTTAGTTTTGGCAGTTGATAAATCTCCAAGGGTAGTCTGAGTGCTTTTGGAAGCGAAAAAGAAAAGGAAGTACATACGTACCTTTAATATCTGGAAAGCTGTAAAAAGAAAAGTTACATCCCAAAATAGGCTCTCCCATCAAAATTCAGACAGTAAGCATGCTGTAAGCAGTGCTACCCCTCTATGGAAGGCCAAAAGTCTCAGGCTCAGATATAAGTTTGCTGAAAAAGCAGAGAGATGTGGTTTGTCTCTTAGTCTACAAGAGAGGTAGTGAAAGACCCAAGGGACCATAAACAGCGCTGTGTGGAAGCAATTGCAAGAACAGTGTCCTCGCCACCACCTCAGACAGCAAATCTAAGTCAGCCTAGGAGCATTTCAAAAGATGATAGAGCTCTCATGCTTGTTTCCTCAAAGCTTATGAACAAAACCCCTGTAAAGCGTGACTCATACTAACCTTACTTGCCATCTCTATTGGAATTCATGTCATGAGTTAAAACCACAATCAGGATTTTCATCTGAAAGGTTATGCATTTTTGTTATAAATCTAACATTAGGAACCTAAACTATGTTTTAAATTTGTTTATCATCAAGTCATCTGACATCTGTGGATCTCATGAAAACTATGGTTCTACTTAATTCAATAGCATTACAACTTTCCATCTACTTTTCATTCAGTCACATGTGTTGTGTTGTGTACTCATTCAGGCGTGTCCTCTGCAGACAACATTTAGCTATGATTGCTGAATTAATCATTTACAGCTCTCCAAGGTAGGCTTTGAAGAAAGTTGCCTGTATCTCAAAGGTCAACATGAGACAATGTTACAAATCCAAGGCTAAAGCTCTAGCTGTTAATACCCCACCCAGTGTGTCTAAACCAGATTATTCTTCCAATAATCAGGTATTTGTAGACTTAAATTAACTTTTGTTTTACTGGGTGATCTAATTCTTGAAACAGTAATCTGAAAAGTTTGTCTGATCTTGGGAGAAAAACGAGGATCTAAAGACTAGGCTGTGCTGCCCAAGGCTACCAGTCTACACGCTGAAGCTGAGAGCCAGGCACAGCGCTGCACTGGAAGGTGGTTTCTTAAAAACACAAATGGAAAATCAGATCCAGGCCATTTACTGGGAAGGATGATACCTTTCAGTTGTCACAGATGAAAAGTCAGAAAGATTAGATCAATGAGGAAAGACATTTCTTCTAACAGTGAAATAAAACTAATCACAGTCCAGTAACACAGCAGCTCTGTATCACCACTATTCATCTTAGAGAATATCTGATCAATGACTGGCATTATTCAAATAAATGAGTCTCAATGAATTTTGCAAATACAGGAAATAGATTTTATATCTGCAAGTGCTGATTGATTAAGCTCTTTCAAACTGATACGGCCCATTTACTGCAGTATCACTGGGCAAAATAAGAATCCCTCTGAAACCACCAGGAAAGAGCTGGGGTCAAAGAACAAGAGGTGTTCAGCTCTACACAGGTCAGCAGGACCATGTAGGCTGTGTTCTACCTCTTCCCTAAACCAGAAGTCTGATTACAGTCATGCCCAGGACCATTCCAAGGGCTTCAGGTTTTCCAAAACATCTGCTCTTCTCTCCTACAGCCATGCAGCAGTCCGTATCCATCTCGAGTTCAGGAAAAACATGAACAATGAAAAACAGTCCCAGCCATACTGTGTCATCCTGTGTCACTTCCATCTGACAATGACAAATGAGAAATGGCACGTGCAACATTAGCCTGTAATTATAATTTGTCATGGCTGTTCAGACAGAGAAAGTACATAGAGAGGAAGTTTGTGCTGTCCCTCAGGTGAATTTTGGCTAAACAAAGTGATTAAATGGAAAATGCACCTAACACCTCCTGCAGCATGTTTCCTTTGTCTGTTGGCCCTTGGGATGCACAGCCAACTTTCAGCAACTGTTCTCTCTTCACAGACATTTCCCAAAAAGTCTTGAAGGATTCAACACCAAGTAATATAAATTGAGGTTTTAACATCATTTTAGCATTCTACTCCTATCTTTCTTCAAGGAGTTTATGATGTCGTCTGCTGCACACCACTAGAAATCAGCATTGTTTGACTATGGCAAGTTGCACACTTGAAAACTATTTTTCATCATCCTTGGAAATGAGTAACTTTGATAAGGTCTTCAGAAAACATTAAAATGTGACCTATTTTTGGCTCACATAACATTCTGCTCATAGCTTGATTTTATATTTACACAACTAATGCACTAACTGGAGGCCTGGAAAATGTTCATTCAAGCCCATCTGAAAATATGCCATTATTGATCTTTTCTTCTAAGCTCTGTAGATCTTCATAACCCTTCTCATGAACTGATAACATTTCAGCAAAGTAGCATTTTCTTTTTCCTGGAAGAATGTCCTATAAGAAGCAGACAACTTCATTATATGACCTACACACTATCTTAGAGATACACATAGATGGAAGCCACCATTCAAACAAATGTAAACCATATATTTTCAGCTAGAAGTGAATTATTATCTTGGATGTGAAGCAGTCTACAGCTGATAGCTGGCTACCTTCTGACTAATTCAAAGATGTATTCCACAAAGCATAGAAATCATAACATATTTCCATTTTTGTAGAACATTTTCAATTTTTTAAACAGCTTTTACATTTTAAAATATAATTCCAGCTCCTGTAAGTTTTGATATAGGCTCTACCATTGGCAGAACACATAGAAATTTCAAGAAGTCTATTCCAAATCTGAGCAAAATGAATGCTGCCATGATGATACATTTAGCACCACCACATCCTTCTTCTTTGCCTTTCTCCACAAATATGCATGTACCTGCACACACAAACGGATGAAGAGAAATAAGGTTCCTCACCCAAACCTGACAGGAAGACATTTATGGCTCTCACAGCCATTGTGTTTCTTTCTTCTGTTGGTTTGCTTCTCTTATAATCCATGCAGCATCAATGAAGAGGGACGTTTAGTCAAAACTTACTTATTTTTTTCAAGTCAACTCCCAAAGCCTATCTGAAGAGGCCACTGTCTATCACTTGTTTCTCTGAGATTAATTTCATTCCGTTTCCAGAAGCTCAGATCCAATACTCACAAAATTTGTCATTTTACTTTTAAATATTCAATTATTTGTTCTGGAATCACTTTAAACTGTCATTCAGGGAGTACCAAAGTGCAACAGTGCATGCATTTAATTTGCTGAATTATAGCTAACCACTATAGCTTGAAGTAACCAATCTTTGTGACCAATCCACTGTGTTAACTGAAGTTAGCAAATATTTGTAAATACACTATATAACATATATACATATGAGGTCATCATCATGTAAAACACAAACAAACAAAAGCAAACAAAAGAAAGACATGAAATTTACTATCTTCACCTCCTTAAAAATTAATCATTTTTATCTATACTCACTGCCACAGGGTCCCTTGACAGTCAATGAAAAAAAAATCCATGTACAAATGTCTATCTTCATGACGTTGCTTATATACCCATTCTAGGATGAGATGGCACATTGAGAGCTTATACACCGATCTTTTAGGTCTTTAACTTAGCTGAGATGGATCCTACCTTTAATTAGCACACTGTATTTGAAGAAGAGGGAGACAGACCCTTCTCAGTGGTGCCCAGTGAAAGGATAAGAGGCAATGGGCACAAACTGAACCGCATAAAATTCTTTCTGAGTGTAAGCAAACACTTTTTTACTGTGAGGTGGTAAAGCACTGGAACAGGCTGCCAAAGAGAGATTGTGACATCTCCATTACTGGGCATACACAAAACCAGACTGTACACAATCCTGGGCAACCTATCCTGACCTGTTTGGTCAGGGGGGATGAACTAGGTGATCTAGAAAGGTCCCATCCAGTATCAACAATTCTGTGATACATTGCAAAGTTTTATTAAATAATATTTGCATTTCACTTTGAAATCAGTTTTGTGTTACGAGCTTGATATATAGCATAATTAAGACTATGCGAGAATGAGTTTTCTGCTAGTTGTATTTCTAAAAAAGAGAAACCCCAAGAGAAATCTGTTTCAGCAAATGTAAATAGTAGTTTGATAGCTAACAATTACTGAGTAAGGCAACATGTAAAGAGGCCCAAGCTCTTTCAATATCCACATGAAGTGTTATTGTATAGTGGGCTTCAAAGTAGTCTAGAAACAGTAGTTAACTCCCCCCACATTTGGAAATAAAGTTATCAAAATCTAACACAATGGTAAAGTTCAGTGATACTGCTGTCAATTTGATATATTCTTCTTTCTTTTCCTTTTTATAAAGAAGAAGAAATAAATTATGTAAGAGACAAACTGATAAAATTACAATTTCTGACATTTTGACATCCTTACAACATTAAGAAAGGACAAAACCTGATGAGAATGAATGCAGAACTATTTCCCTTAATTCTGCTGACACTTTGAGTTATTCATTGTAGTCACAAGTAACCTCTTTTTGCACTATATCACCATATCCGAAAAGTTCTTGGATGAAACCTGACAACATTCTTAACTTGCCTCTCTCCAGCATTTTTTTGTGACTAGGTTTCCCAATTTAATTCTTCTACCAAATGAAAGGCTTGAGTCGTGGAAGGAATATTGGACTGTACTAATTCATAATTTCGGATATAATAGTTTTGCTAGTCATTGTAGCTAATCCAGTCACTAATTTTGGGTATGCTGAGCTTCAGCCTCTTCACTTTGACATCATTTCTAACTTTAAAATACACTCTATTGCAAGTAGACTGAATAATTAAAATGCCACCATGGATTTTGCCTATAGATTATACAAATGTATAGTTTAGCCTTTAGGAACCTTTTAGCTGTTCCCCTGCAAACATCTACTAATGAATCTAGTTTAATAATTGCAGGAACACTCATAAGGCAATATTCATATTTATCTGAGGCAAAGATTCCCACAGTCAAAGCAAGGGGGGACAAAATCAGCACAGAATCGATAAAGAAAACGAACAAACAAACAAAACCCAACCCTACCATAGCCAGTAACCACAAAAGAGTAAAAGAGGTGGAACCAGTTAACCAGCTAAAGGAACATAGCAAATAACCCTGTAAAAAGTGGTATCAAAGCCTCTGTTGTTGCCCATACAACAGACTGACTGTCCAAGGAACAACATGGGCCATGTGGGGCCAATGGAGTTGACTAGGGGATCTCTTGAAGTCTCTTCTTGCCCTGTGGTTCTGTAATTTAAACCTAAATAAAAATTAAGCAGCAGGCAACATTGAACAGGCCTGAAGTTCTCCTCTGTTAGCACAAGATACTAAACAAGGAATAGCAGGAGAGTAGCTTTCTGTGTATGGTCATTCCTATGTAATCATGATGTGGCTTACAAGTCACTTTCCCCCAACCTGCAGTGCTGCAGCATGTTTTAACAAACACAAAATCTTTATTCAGGCTTGTTCAACTTTCCATAATGAGGGTCATAACAGCCAATGTTCATTTGGAAGGTGACGTAGCTTCTGATTGATACTAAGTCTGATACTTCTGATGATTCAAATATGAGAATTTTTCTATTTTTAATGGGCAAATCCTTTGAGGAGCACAAGTATAATCACAGTGAAAATGCTTCGTCTTCTAACCAATCGAAGATAGGAAAATCTTACTGAACGCAGCATAGGAAAACTTGCTGTTATGAATTATTATTTATTTATTTATTGTTATTTACACCAACAGAGAGATACTTTCCATAATATTAAGACCCAGTCTTATGCTTGGATATGTATTAAAGAATGATGGACCTAAGTGTAAGATCATTAAATGGCTGCTCTCCACTCCTTTTTCAGAGGTGGTTTTGGCCATCTATTCTCAGTCTTTCACATTTACTAGTGATACATTTTATTTTTCCTTCTAAAAGAAGCTAGGCAATTTTTTTTTAACATTTTATAACTCTAATGTATTTTCCTTTGCTTTTTTTTTTCCATATTCCTGAAAAAATTATTTCATTTCAAGTGGAATAGAACTTCCCATGCAACACAAAGTGACATTTTGGGGTGTTTTGCTTTGTCAAGTAAAAATTAATTTTTTTATTCCCTTTGATCTGTACTAGTTTTATTTTTATTTATAAATTCTGCTGCTGAACCAATAAAATCAAGTATTCGTGTTGGCCTAGTTTCATCTGCAAAGATTTTGCTGACTCCTTGTATCAAAGAAAGGGTTCCCAAAGCACTGGAACACTATCATTGCTATCAAAATCTCAGAGATCATCACCTTTTAGCCTTATAGTTGGCAATATGGTAAAAGTGAGATGATTTTATAGTCAGCTACAGTCTCATGAGGGCACAGTTTGGGAACAACCACTTCGAAGGTAGATAGCACTGCTTGTGAACGCAGTTCCCAAAGCAGATGACATACCTACCCACTATTTTAGTAGGAAAAGTAGGCACTTTGTGGCTATTGAATATTCTGGACCTGATTCAGACACAGGGTAAATGAGAACAGTTTAATTTGACACAAAATTGAGAGGGTTTGGAACATTCTAGCCCTAATGTAAATGTGTGAAGTTATGCTGAAGAAGTGTAAAAGACTTGAGATTACCTTTAATCTTTATGGGATAATCCAAGTCTGGTTTTAATTTAGAAATGCTCTATCTCTGTATGTTACAGATGACAGATTCAAGCCTAATTAGCCTGGTGATTCATTATATAGAAGTACCCATCTCAAATTGATGGCTTATACCACCACAACCAAAGTCTAATAAAACCAGTATTTTGCCCAGCCATCAAAATTTACTCACACACTGCTTAATCTTACAAGAGGATACACAATGTATTTTGCTACCCAACATCCAGCTAATGGCCACATGACTGGGAAAAACCACTGCAGAGTCAGGTCAAAAAAGGACAGCTCTATTTCTATGGCAGGATAGAGTTGCACTGACAGACAAAAGTCCTAGGTGCAGAGGGTACTTGAGGCTCCCTTCTTTAATCTAATGGACAACAGATGTGCCTTAGTGAGGACAGGATTAATCCTCAAACATCCCATACCCCCTGCTATAGGACACAATGGGAGTTGTTCATATAAGGAGAAGAGTGTCCCAAGGTGAATTTTCCAGGAATGGGATGGAATGGGATTCTTCTGGCTGAGTGCAGAAGAGGACATTGTAACCGCTTCTGAAGTGATGAATGGTGCATGTAACCAGCTGGAGAAGGCCACCTGCATGCCATGCACTGGGAGACATGGAAGTACTTGGGGAGTAGTTAATAACTCCTTGGATTGACAGGAGCAGATTGTGCAGCTTTTTCGCAAATGGTGGCTTCAAACAGTAGATTTGCATTTACCCTCAAACCAGGACAAGAGCAACTTCAACTTCTGCATGCATGTTTGTGTGTGTGTGCATAGACGTCACATTTTATAAAATCCCTTGTTGACTCATTCCAGAAGTGAGGCAGGGGTTTCTTCACTGTGCAGCTTCAGCCATATGCCAGCAGGACGGAATGAATTGAAGACAGTATTCCAAGTAGCCTAATACATTCTTGCTGTTGTAGTTAACTTTCAGTAGAAAGCAGGAGGGAAAAAAAAGGGCTAAAGAAAGGAAAATTCAGAAAGATCTACAGTCCGGGGAACATGAAAGGGATTAACTTGGTCTCCCAGGCATGATTCATTATGCTGATCTGAGAATAAGACAACGTGGGGCTGTGGTAGCTGCCGACATGCTAAACCCCTTGGAAGTCTGAACTGGCAAATACCTCATCCCTTCCTGAATGACTTGCTCCATCTGTGTTTGCTAGTGTTCACATTGACAGCTGCCTGCCATCTTGGCATGAAAGTCAATGCAATTTGAGAATCTGCAGTGGACGTCTAGTGCATGCATACACAAAAGCCCACAGCCTTTAAGTTAACAAAGCCTGTTACCTAGCCACTCCAGTAAATAAAGAAGTCCATGCATCCCAGTATATAAACTAATTCCAAAATCGTTAGGAGTGCTTGAATCCATTAGCACAGTGGTGGCTGAACATGCATTTACTCAGACAAGGTAGTGTCAAGAACTGAAGACTTCTGTATGCATTAACACCCAGTTAGTGGATTCAGATATGGAAGGTATATAATGTTTCTTTAAAAGAAAGAGCAATAAATCAACCTCATTCATGATCTACAGACAGCTGATATTCAATAAGGTTAATAATTAGTTTTCATTTTAGTAACTATCAAAACCCAGAGGATATACATTTCTTGCTATGAATACGTATCATTGAATATATAACAAGAGCATCACAATCATAAGAGGAAGTAAAGAATAAATCGGTGAACAAGGAAAGAATAAAGAAATGAGGTTTCTACCCACTGCTACTCATCAATCTGAGTAAGAGATGAGCTGCCAGTGAGGATTACAACAGCTAGTAACACTGCTATATTCATATAGATCCTCCAGAAAGACAGAAAAATATTAACACATCATTTATAACATGCTGTTTAATGGAATCAAAATACAAATTCCTGCCTATTTTTGTAATTAGCCCAGCCACCCTGTATTCAGAAATAAGGATACATCAGAGGTTTTATATTGAGATTATTTACTGTTTACTGGGTATTTACTATATTTTTTTTGTGTTACTTTAGCTTTGCAAGGTTGCAGATTCACACATTAGTCCTGAGTTTTCTGATGGGGTTTTAAAGAGGTGAAAATACCTCATAAAACAACAAAAAAAAATCATAGCTTCATTTTGCCTTCAGGTTCATGCATTGAAACCAACTAAAGCCTCAGGGTAGAGAAATTTAGGTCACATTTGTGCAAAACAGTTCTGCTGCTACAGTACTAGTTACTCCTGCTTACATAACTGATATTTTCAAGAAAACAAAGTAGTCCGTTTCTTAAAGAATATTTGTTCAAGAGATTCAACCAAAAAAATTTTAAAACCAAAAGTTGAGCTCTAATAAGCGGATTGTCCCAAGAGGCTGCATTACAAGCCAGTAAAGATGTTCAGGCAAGATGTCTGAAGCATTACTCACTGGCCCCCTCACCCTTAACTGCCCTGTGGGTTGAAGCATTGATCTCGTTCTGTCCTCTGTAGCTGAACAGCAACCAGGTGACTTCTCCAGGAGGAACTGTGACTTCTCCTGTTAAACTGAGCACCCTGGAAGCAGGAGAGAGAGAACAAATCTTGGGTGCTCGTGAGCAAAATGTTTGCAACTATGCACAGGGATGGACTACAGAGGTTTAGGGAAGTTGATCACTCTCTCTCACTCCAGACTACAGCTCGGGAGGGTGGAAGTTCCAGCTCTTGGAGAAACAAAAAAACACACAAACTGAGCGAGTTCATCTGCAACACAAAGGCTGGCTTCAAACTGATGTCTACTGAGTGAGGCTTCTGTAAAACCCATCAGTGAGCAGACTTCACCCTCCGGCGTCTTCTGAACCCCTTCTCCATTGCAGGGGATAAGTTTTTTTGGCACAGCTGGAAAAAAGAATAAGATGCTGGTTTGAGAGGGAGCATAGCTGAGGCTGGGAGGGTCAGTGCTGAGTCATCAGAAACATCAGTTTCTGAAAGCCTTTTGTGCAGCTTCCTATGCCAGGAGAGGGTGAATTTGGCCCATTACAAATACTACATGGTAGGTTAGGATAATACAGCTGCAGTAGTCCAGTTTTATGTGCTGCCTGTTAATAAAGGATACTGCTTTGTATCTTTGTAGCTGCAGTGGTTTTCTAACAGTTCAGCAGGAGGTCACGGACTTTCATCTCTGTCATTAGAACATGCAGCTTTATTTATTTATTTGTTTATTTGGGGGCTTGTATAATCCACTGCCCACACTCCCTTTACTCATGAAAAACTTTCAGACAATTTGCATAATTAATTGACAAAATGTCAGCTTAGATAGTGTCTCATCCTTGAGCACTGTTTAGTTTAATATGTTTCCAATTCCTATGATTACCTCCCTTAGGCACAAAGCTGAGTAAATAGACTGGCCTTTCACCGTACCTTGAAGGTCAACTAATTCAGGCTCTGTCAAGCCACTAGGTGATGTGGATACTAAAGCCAAGGATCCTGCACCAGTACAGCTTTGCTTTCTGCCCCCAGACATTTTTTATATCTCCATAAAAAGCCAACTCTCAGGAGCTAGGCATAGGGAGGTTAATCCTTATTACTAGTGACACTGGAAAAAGCTTATGACAGATGCACAGTGGGTCCCTTTTGGAAGACTGTGCATAACTGAGAACATGGGAAGGATGTTTTGCGCAGAACTGCCAGGAGGCTTAGAAACTGTATTAGAAAAAGGCTGTTTTTTTCACTGCATAGCTCATTTAATGAACCTCTGTGCCTCAGGGTAAGGGAATGTACAGTATTTGAGCAGATAATCTATGTGACGTAACAAATTAACCTCTGAAAAGAACCTCAATAGTTATGCAAAGCTGTATCTCGCTTTCTTTTGAATAACTAAGCCTCACATCCAGAATAAAACCTAGTTCCTACTGTAAGATAGATGGCTTGTGCTCTGCTATTACACTTGGTAGCAAAAATAGCAATGGGAAGAATGAAAAATAATGTTTCCAGCTTAGTGGGACATCACAGCATAAGCAGCATGAATAAATGGGAAGTGTACCTCTTCAACCATCCTGCTGCCAAAGGGAAAGTTTTTATGAAACAAATTCCTCTTTTAGCATAGATTGGTTTTATTGGCAGGGAGGGGATAAAACCACAGAGTATCTGGATTGCATAGAATCCTAATTAGCAAGAGTCACTAAGTTGCAGGTTTGTGCTGTGATCTAACTAAAGCACTTGCAGAGATTTTTCACTGTCCCACTGAGGCTGGACTGATGCCCTGAAGATCAGATGAGGCTGCATAATTCCCCAGTGCCTGCCTGAGCCCATGGTAGGCACTGATTCTTTCTTTCCTCAGCAGCTGTTTACAAGGTGCCTGGACAGACCCCTCCCAGGTTTGTTGTCCCCTGGACCATTCGTCTTTGCTCCAAAAAGTGTCCTCTGTTTCACCCGCTGCATATCCCTGCATGACAGAGGACAACATAGGACCCTTCCTGCACTAAAGACACTGTGACTGCGCCATAACCTGTCTAACAAAAACATGATAAATAGTTTGTCTTTTCTCTAAGTGAATTCCTGCCTTCCAAAAAGCCAAAAATAATTTAAATGTCAGAATAGGGTGCCCAAAATTTTGCAAACAACCAGGCCTCAGGATTTCTAACAAAAGTGAATGCAAAATGAACTGGAGCTGGTTCATTACAGATGAAGGCTTGCAGGGAAGCAGTTAACATTCGTTGTTTACCAGCTGTTAGGACGACATTAAGACTTTCTTACATCCAAGGTAAGTGGTTTCATGGAGGCAGTTTTCTGAGCAGTAAGAAAAGTTTCCCTACAGCTTTTGACTCAGGGCAGACAAGCCAAAAACAGGCAAGAAAAACAATGATGATATCTGAGTGAAATCTTAGTGTAAATTACAGAGCTGTTCTCATTCAGCTCCCTTCTGTATTATTCAGAGTCTTCAAAAATAAAAGTTTTATGCTTAGTGAAGAGCTCTCATTTTGGTGTAACTGAGTCTAATGTATTCTATTAATTTCCAGAGACGTGAGAGTCTTTAGGAATTTCTTTTGGTTTGATATATCAAAAAAAAATTGACTTTGGAATGGATTTTTTTACCTTTTCAAAGTATTTCTGTGATAATTTCCTGATGAAGGCACAGAATTAAATGGCCATTTCGTACCAAGCTAAACCAAATAATGCAAGAGAAGAAAATAAAGACAAACCGATTGCACACTGCATCTTTCTCAACATGCTGAACAGGGTATCGTGCACTTGGTTGCTGAAAAATACCAGCTTCAGAGCCATGTACATTCTAAGGGACCATACAGAGCACAGTGCTTATATGTCCCAAAATGCAGCATGCTTTAGATCTGTGCTTCAGGGTATTATTACCTGTTCCTCATTAATTCCAAAGCTAAGGAGTGGTCTGAATAAGAGGAGGTCTAAAACATACAACAAAAATATGAAACGGCTAAAAGTAAAGTTAGAAAGAGACATAAGTTTCAGTAACCAACCACTTAGCCTCCAGTTTTAGGCATATACTTGTCTTTAGCACATGAGTAGCCCCACAGAATGCAAGTCTTTGCAGGGCAGGTTATTAAAAGTCACACAGCAGTAGTAAATAACAGCTGTGGGGAAGCTGAGGAGTTGGATTTTAACCTTGTCACTCCTTCAAGAATGATTGTTCCCTGTCCTGACCTTGAACTAGTGTGATTTTCTGAAGGCAGAAATCCCAAGTTTGTGGAGAAAAATGAAACATTTCTCTGGCAGATTATTTTGTTAATAGCGGCTGTCTTAAACTGATGGGATAATTGGAATGTCCCGGTAAGTCCCAATAGAGAAGGCTTAAGGGGCAGAGGACAGGTGAGGTGGTTAGATCTGTATAACAATGCCATTTCTGTTGTGGCTGTCCTCTTCAAGTATTTGCATATTTGCTCTCTCTGTTCTCTAATTAGACCTGGAACTAGAACTCCAAATGCAAACATGCCTCTGCCGGGAGATGGAGTCTGTATTTGGCCAGAAGAAAATCTTGCCTCTCAGTCTCACCTCGAGTATAAACATACACACGCAAGTGCAATTACAATGTAGAACAAATCTCATTGGAGGCAGAATTTCTTAATTTGTGCTGCAGCCTAAACAATCAGTGAGGAACACACTAAGGTCTTTTCAGCTTAGCTGGAATCAACTTAGAGGGCAAGTAATGAATCTAATTGTTACGCTAGTTTCCATGTCAGCAAAATAACAGATGTACAGTATAATGGAGGAGGGGAAACTTCGTTTTTGTTTGTTGAGCAGGTGCTACATTAACTATCACATGGACGTTTCTCAAGTGCATTTGGAGCCAGTTGGAAGGGAGCCAAGGGCACAGCTTCCATTTCATCCTCTGGACATCCAGCTGTGCAGCTGCATAAGCCCCCAGAAGCAGCTGAGGCACTGAAGACAGTGACACCTTGTCACTTCTCCTTCAACCACTTCTAACGTCCCACCACAAATATCAAATAAATAAAACACCCAGGAACTGCCCTCCCCCAGCTACGTATACCATGACCCAGCTGCCAGATATGCCTCTCAGAGCATGCTAGGCAGACCAGGGGGACAGCAAGTTACCCCCAGCCTTCAGCAATTACTGTGCTCAGCACATCAGGGGATGGGAATAAGTCTGCACATGTGCTAAAAGGACTTTTGGGAAGGATCAGTGAGGCTGTATAGGCGACACAATGATAAGCTCTGTTGTAAAGAAATTATTTGACATGCCAGGCAACTGCAGTCCCACTGGAAACCAGCGTCTGTTTAATAGCAGTGCATAGAAAACTTAGCCTGCAATTAGGCTGAAGCTGTCGTCAACAGACAGAGAGAGGCTTAGTGCTGTTACAGGAGCTGAGGTGGCTACCAAGTGCAGTCTATCTTCTCTGAACAATTCTTCCATGGCCAAAAGATTGGAAACTCCTGCTTATACTTTGCACAAAGCTCTTCACCTAACCAGCGCTGAAGTTGTGGACAAGGGGTAAGTCCCAAAGATTGGAAGGCACCATAACACAGATTCCCAGTGTTCAAATAAAATATGACTGAAAAACAATCTGGAACCAGAGTTCCCAAAAATCCGAAAGGTTACAGGGTGTCTTTTAAGCTACAGAGGAAGGGAAAGCTAATAGGTGCACAAGACAGCAGTATTCACAAGCACGCTCCTTGAAGGAGTTAACTTATTTGCAACAGCTGAAAAAAGGCTAGGTGAGTGTTTTTAAACAAATGCAAAACTAAGTAAACCCAAACATCTGTTTTGTTGTAATAGGCATTCAGAAATTTAGCTGAAGCAAGACAACCTTTGGGACACTGATAATGAGGATAACAATGTACACAAATAATAAAGTACTATGCAATTGTGCAGAGTGCTATATTCTAAGGGATGAAAGTCAATAAATTCAATTTATTGGCAAGTATAAGGAACACCTATACACCTATACATTAGCGATCTACATCGACATTGAAACATATACATCAGACCTGTGCCAGTGACTGAGCAGGATGGGAAATAACAGAGGTAGACTTCAGATGTCACAACAGGGTGTGATGCAGAAACAAAATTTTTAGACTCTATAACCAACTGCTTATTCAAGTAACTAATTGGTGAAGACACAAGAGAAGAAAATACCCTTATTTAAGTAGTAAATGATGCCCAGGCCCTGTTTTGCTCTGCACAACTGTATTCAGTATGCTCAGATTCAGCATTCTTGCTAGAACAAAAAAAAAAACCCAACAACTTCCAACCCTGTAACAGTAGAGGCTTACTTCAGAAAAAAAAAAAAAAAAGAATCACTAAAAATTAGGAAGCTTGTTAAATTAAAAGGAACAGCTAAAGGATAAAAATGCTTACAGTTGCCATGGAGACAGTTTATAAAATAAAAATGAGATGTTCAGAGGAAATGTATACCACAATCAAAAGACTGTGAAAACCTTAAGATAAGTTAGCATAATTAAAAGGGACAGTACAAGAAATTATTAAAAGCATCATGACATCTTTCAAAAGTAGAAGTTTGTGAAAGAAACAGAAAACTGAGAAGAATAAAAAGGTTAGTAAATGTATAATACAGTGTCAAAAGCAATTCTGAGAAAGAGCTTGCTAGTCACATAGAAGCTGTATTTTTTCCAAGAACACAAACCAGGTAGGAAGTGAGTCTTCAGAGTTCAGAGGTGACTGGAGTACAAGGGTGCTCTAAGAAGCCACATAATAAAAGATGAATGATTGATTTGCATCAATATTTGCTTACGAGATGTTTGCAAGGTTTCTGCTAGAGGGAAGTTTGAGAAAGTGTTTAAAATTAAAATATCAACAGCTTCAGAAAAAATCAAGATAGCATTGTCCCAGCTGTCCTAAAACAAGCTCAGCTGTGAATATCCTGGCTATTAACTGTGGTAAATAGCTTTGTCACTCAACCTGGTCCTCAAGCTTAACAGGTTTTGTTTTAAGAGTTTTAAGAGTTTGGTTTCAAGACTTTGCAGGAGGCTCTACAGAAAAAAACTGGCAAATGAGACTGATTTCCATATCAGGTAAATTGGTCAATTACAGTAAGAATAGCATTTGTCGGTAATTAAATAATATAGTAAGAGCAGTCAATCCAGCCTTTGTAAAAGGAAGTTACGGGACAAAGATATGTGAAGTAACAACAAGTGCTCCCTGGGGGCTTGTGCTCTCTGGGGGTTCCCCAGGGCCCGGAGCCCAGGGCAGGGTCCAGCAGCCAGGACGGGGGTGGGGGGGCACTGGGACAGCCCCAGCCCTGGGCATCGGGCCCATGACAGGGCCAGGCAGGGCTGTGTGCTCTCAGGGCCTAGGCAACTTTGCTAAAGGTTCCCTAAAGGGTCATAGTCTTCTTCACCACGTTTTGTGGTTTTTTTTTTTAAAAAAGAAGTTTTCATAAGATAAATATAATAACTCGCTAAAAAATGAAATTAGGGATAATAAATGGTGAGGGTTTTCATAGCGGATGGGGTCTGCCAGGGTTGCACACAGGAACTGTGTTGGAAACTGTGTTCACGTATGTTCATGTTGTTCAGAAACTACATGGAGGTGGTAAGAGCAGATGTGGAAAAGCTCATTAATGATAATGTTATCCATGGCATTAAAAATAATTTACCATATTTGTATTTGTAACTGCACCTCACCACTGCACAGCTGTGACATAAAACTGTGTGATGGGGCAACAAAATGGCAAATTAAATGTAGTGTTCATAAATGCAGAGTGCCCAGCAGAGGACAAAAGACAGTGCCCTGGTCCATGCTCTCTGTTGCTACTTGGGGATAAAATCCATAAGGCTCCACTGAAAGCTTTTCACAACATCAGTTAGGTCATGAGCAGGAGTCAGAATGGCAACCAGCCTCTGTTAAACCTAGGCTATGTACAAAAAAATGCCAGTATGTAAACAAGATACAGAAGTGGCATGTGGCTTCTGCCTGAGGAAAGGTTACATAGGCTGAAAGTCTTTAGCTTTGCAAAGAAATGATTGAGGGGAGAACTGTTGGAGCTTCATAAAGATACAAACAGTCTAGAGAAAATGAATTCAGAATGATTACTCACAATTTTGCATAAAATGAGAAACCCAATGAAACAGGGCAGCAGGTTTGAACAAGCAAACCCCCTTTATTTTTATGTATTAGAAGTTTACATAATAGAACCCATTGCCACAGTGTGTTTAGATGTCAGTAGTCTAAGACAAGCATTGGATGCTATTAAACAAATTAATGGAAAACTGGTTTATTAAACTTGAAGATACAATGCTATTTACTGCTCAGGGAGCCCAAAACATGGATTGGAGGAAGATAGGAGAATGTAAAGAGGTATGCTGTGAAATAAATTATACAACTATATACTGCTAGACTATTTCTCTGAGATTGCATTAAAGGCAACTGTGAGGGTATGGAACCAGATGGAACTTCAGCATGATTTGCAATAATGTTAGTATTATTTTTCCTAAGTTGATACAGTGCTATAGACAGTGATTCTACCTACTGCACCTTCCTATCTGTTACTGCTGAAATGAGTTTCTGCATTCCTCAGATCCTAATGTATTTCATCTCACATAAAGAGGTTCCACCCCTATGCTAGAGGCACTCCCAACATGTTTTTTAGTTGAACTGTTGCTAGTATCACTTTGCATACCTGGAATTTAATAAATGCCTAGCAGTGAAAGGGAAAAAGCAATTCTCCTTACCGTGAAATTGCACATTCCTAAATCCAATAAGGTGAAAGGTGTCAATTCATAGCTCCTGAGACTGCAGCTTCAGAAATATTTCCTTTTTTTAAAAACAGATTAATTTTTGCTGGGGTCAGTTCCTTGACCCAGATCATGCCCCAGTCACATGGTCATTAGCATTGCTGTAACTATGTTTGCAGAAATGCATGGCCAGGTCTAGAAGAAGGGGAAGGCAGGCCATCATTCAAGCAGCAACCTCCACTTATATTGATTGAAAAATCTTTTTGAGGAAAACAGGAAAATATAAGCAGAGTGATTTTTTTCCTACACCAAGCAACTTTCTAATCATGTCATCATACAAAGGTATTAAATAGGCAGACATAAAAGGCAAGGCTTCCTGCTGCAGGAATGAAGAGGGACACAGCTGCTCTCTGGAAGGCAGAGTGTCATCTTCCTGCAAGATACAATGCTATGAGATAACACACAGAGTCACATGCATTCTCTAAAGAGCATAGCCGGATGAACTCAGACAGATACTAGCTCATATGGTTAGCCTTTACTGCTCCAGCTAGCCATAACCCGTGCTTCTCCTAATGCACCTTAGTTAACACCACAGTTGACATTTTGCCACTCAAATTATTCAAGCAAGCACCTCTTAATCGAGTGCTTAAAACGTTAGAATGAACAACAATGAAAAACTGTTAGCTAATGAAAAAGGCTAGTTTGTCCCATACAGTGTTAATTAAGCATTCGTAAAGATCCAGTTCCAGCTTTCATTATGACATGCTGACATATAATGCTTTGGAATACACTGAGGAAAATTCTCTTATTTCAAAACCACTGCTGAAGCAGGGAAGGAAATTACTGCCATCTACTCTTACAATCTGCCAAGTAGGGCTATAAAATAATAAATATAATGCAAACAGATGCAAATATTAGACCTTTGAGCTCATGTATACACATCAATAACTGCAAAGCAAAGCAGGTGGGCTGCTGTACTTTCACTTCTGAAACGTCCAAAATACAATAATTACCTCCCCTTAACACACTGATGTAACTATCTGCCAAGCTGCTAGACATCCATCACTGAGCAATATGCAACTGGTGCCTGTGTGGCAGATTGGACTTTGTCTGTCAATTGGAGCTTTGCCTCTGATGGCATGCTCAGTCCGCATCACAGCGCCCTTCAAGGGCTACTCTTCTAGAAATGTATGCGATGAGCATAGGCAGGCTTCTGCCATGGCCAGAGGTAATATCCTTTCAACATCAGTGTATGAAAGTGCCTGCGTTTACGTTGTACACTCTTAAGTGGAGCTATCAAAGCTGCAGTACCTTCTGTCAACATCTTGGCTCTGTTTTGTGTTCTTCCTTAAAGCAGGTCCATTCTGTACCTTATCAATAAAGAATGTATGCTTACATTCCTCACACTGAGGTAGCCAGTGTGGTTTACCCTGACATCTGTTTTTACACCAGTCAAAGATCTAATTTTCCCCATTTCTTTTCACAACACAGACCAGGGGTGTGTCTCTTGATGTAAAAGTGGTTGGCAAACAACACCCCAGCTTTATGTAATAATCTCACAGAAAGTGACACTCACTGATCCCTTCTCCCAGTTCAGACCCTGAGACAGGATGTGTCTCAGAAACCAAGCCTTAAGATGAATGCTTCAATTTACAAGACACAGCATTCCCTGAGCTCTCACTACCCTACAAGATGAGGAAACCAGCATGGAAAAGAGGGTGGGTCACTGTTTTTCCCCAGTCTAATTTATATGCCATGATACCTAAGCAGTAGGCAACTGGCCCAGCAAGGGGTCTGAGTGTGCCTCATTCTTGGTATGTTGGCCTCTTATAGTCACTGGAAAGAGAAGCAGGTGCCCCAGGAACTGACTGAAAAGGACTAAAATGCCTTGCTTTGAAGAGAGTAAGTCCACATGTTGTCACTGCAGATCACCCTACTGAGCTAGAAGGCAGGCTAGCTCCTCAGGCACTGGAAGTCTAACTCACTTCAGTCTAAACACACTCCTGACGAAATGCCAGTTTTATTTATGTTGTAAACAGTGGCTGAAGTAATTGCTAAAAATTTAGCCATATGCCTATTGCCATAATGGGACCCGCTTCCTCACTCCTGTACTCCAGTATCCTCTCCACATAGGATATGAACAATCAACATTTAGACATTGAAATTCATACGCACGTTTCAGTCTGCGGTGGTGAAGAGCTGCACGCTCCAGTCACCTGAGGAAACTGCAAGCACAATGCAGAAGCTTACTGAAGATTTCGACTGATGAAATCTGGAGGATGCATTCACCCTCCTTTCAAAAGCATCAGGGGATAACATGATCAAAGGAAGAATGCTTCTTAAGCTGTTTATCTTTGTGAAGAATGACCTGATGATGTTTAATGGGATGATTAGGCATAGCTATGGTTTAACGCATATTTAAAAGATTATTTCCATGATTAACTGGTTGTCAGAAAGCAAGTATCTAATGACAATGGAAAAGGAATTTCATCAGTGCCTTCCAAAAGATGATTTGCACTTCTGGTCTTAATATGCAGCTCTTTAATTGGGTCATCTCTTAGTAGTGTCTCAGAAGCAGAACTATGGGTTACTTTGAAATCTGATTTTAAAAATGACATGGAAAGGGATTTCTTCTCAGGTAGGCTATCAGAATCAGTAGTGTCCCTTTTTGGGACAGGGGAGATAAGGGAAGGATGTAGAGGGCAAAAATGTACTTCTGAAGTTAAATATAGATATATGGAGCCTTCAGATTTGAGGCCATGGCTTCAATGCTTTAATCCAGACCACTGGAATTATGAGCTGCTAGAGTTTAGCTTATTAAAGGCCAGAGGATCCAAAGGACTGACTGACATGTGTTAGATATTACACAGAAGAGCATGCCATGGTGCGCAACACATGATGAAACTTTCAAACACATGTACTGCTAGAGGCTGAAATTTAGTCACTACAACACCACAAGGTACAGGCTTTGCAGGAACATGTAAATTAGTCTGATTAATCAGGCAGCATACTTCTAAAACTTCCTCCTTTTCCCCTCTTCCATCTGAAGTACTGAAGTATCTTTGATCAAGTGGAAGAACTGAAGAAGTCAGCTTCCATCTCAGATCAAATCCACAGGCTTTGCCATTATTCAGGATTTACATAACATAAATGACCAGAGTCATTGTGTACAAGAAACCTGATGGAGACACTTTCTTGGGTTACAGGAAATAAGGAACTTAAGAGGTGCATGTCTATGGCTCCTTTAATAGTTCTCAAGTATTGCTTAGCTGGAGATGTTGAATTCTCTGACATATTGAAGGCAGGCAAGCTGTGCTTTCCCCAGCAAAACACCTCCTCTGTCCCTGTGTGACAGTTTTCTCACAAGACAAGGAAAACTAGCCCAGAACTTGGCTTATGTTTTCCTATTTGCACAGAGGAACTCAAATAAATGATCTCATAATGAACAATATGCCAATAAGCACTGCAAACATGTTATTTACACAAAACCACACACCAGAATACCTGCATAATCAAAAGTACACCTGTGGCTATAATTATATGAAAATCATGTTAACAAAGACCAATAGAAGCACCATGTTTCCACCTTTTTATTTTAAACCTTATGTTTCATTTCAGTCTTACAGAAGCTTTCAGATCCAGAAGTTAATTCTAAGGTTGGCTCTAGAGGTTGGACTGACTCTAGGCTCTAGGCTGACTGAGAAAGCCAAAAAATAATATTTTTTCCCAGCTGATGGCCTTCCATACCAGAAGACAAAAGTTTTCAAAATTGTTCCTGACTTTTGCCTTCTCTGTGATTTTGGCTGACCCTTATTTTAGGTGTTTAACCTGAATATTGTGTTAAGTGTCAAAAGTGATACCCACTATTGCTTCAAAGGCTAAAGATGTTTCAGAAGTCACCTTGCTATACAAGCAAGATAACAGGGACAGAGTGACTTTGTCTCAATACCATTACAGAACTTCATTAGAACTGAAAACAGTTTTATCATTAAAACTGTATTTTCTCTTTGTTTTTAGCTTCCAGTTTCCATAGCCCTAATCCAGTCTTTATGCCCTTTTGGTGTTTACATATAGCTTATAAGAGCTTATACAACTTCTTCCCTAGAAAACAAATCTTCAATAGTAATTAAGTTCTAATAACATGCTAGAGATAGAGTCAAATTAGCAGCTTCGGCACTCAGAGGGAGATATAACACAGTTATTGCATTTATTCAGGTAGCGCGTCTGTGATCAGTCATAAAAGGTAAAGCATTTTCTAACTCCTTTCACTTCATCTTTTTATTCAGCTAACATTGTTGGGTAGGTTTGCTGAAGAAATATTCTTTTCCTGTGAAAGTTTGTAAGATTTTCAAAAATCAATTCTAAATTGAAACCAAAAAGTCAAAACAAACTTCAAAAATCAGTATTTTCTAAAAATATCAAACCAAAACACTAGTTAAAAACTAACTTACTACCTTTAATTGACTTCTAATCAAAAGCCTTCATGAACTGAGAAAATTAAAGCCATGGCTTTTCCTAATGTCAACTTTTTGCAATTTCATACCTTTGCAGGGAGGAAAAGAGTTTGAGAAAAGTCTAAATAGATATCTAGAAAAATATGTTATTGTGTCTCAGCTTGGAAAGAATTGAAGGGACAAACTATCTCATTTGTACTTGTCTTTACTGGCCTCCAAGACAGCAACAACCCAGGGCTTGAGTGAATGCAGTCCACAAGCCAGAACTCAAATCACTTTTCACAGTGTCCTCACTGGCTGTAAAGAGCTGACAGTGGTATGGAGCTGCAGTGATTGTGTGGATGGAGAGTCCAATGAGGCTGGTGAGTCACACATTGACCCGCTCTATGGGAACACTTATACACTGAGCTGTGCTACTGAAAGAAAGGAACACTCCAGTCATTTCAGTTTTCTGTTGAATCCACGTTGCCTATAATTTGGACTTTAGTTGTCCCTACTCAATCTTGTAATGTTTCAGTTTTCTTTACCATAGTCAGTTTTGCAAAATACAATATGAAGAATATTTGAATTGACTACTGACAGTTTAAAAACTCATACTAAGGATGATTTTTAAATCTTCTGAAATATAAATGAAAACACTTCTACAAGGTTTTCCCCAGACTCCTATAAATGCTGATGTTTCCAGGCTGAGACTCACATTGTAAAGTCCTTTTCTTCACTTTTTTTCTGTGCAAGGGTGGTGCTTGAAAGCCAAAGAAGAAGTGGTTGAAGGCATATGTCTACAAGAACCAAAGCAGATCACTGTTTGATAAGATTTGCCTCATTATTCATGTTTAATGAAAATCTTCAGAGGGTTGGAGAATTTTTCTTTCTTTTTTTTCCTTTTTATCCTTTTTTTCTTTTTATCTTTTTTCTTTCTTTCTCTTTCTCTGTCCCTTTCTCTCTCTCTATTTTTGTCTCCTTCCTTCCTTCCTTCCTTCCTTCCTTCCTTCCTTCCTTCCTTCCTTCCTTCCTTCCTTCCTTCCTTCCTTCCTTCCTTCCTTCCTTCCTTCCTTCCTTCCTTCCTTCCTTCCTTCCTTCCTTCCTTCCTTCCTTAGTATGGTTCAGTATCAATAGGGTCAGTATCAGGGCAGGAAGAGTGGGCTATTATCTTACCTATACACATCTGCGTAGGCACACGCTGTCAGGGTCAGCCCTAGATTTCATGTGAGTTCACACAGGCACAAGCTGGTGCTCCCAGAGCTGTGGCACCTGGTACCAGTTTATGCCTCCATAAGGCAAGTCTTGAAATTGACACACTGCCGGCCTTACCTTTCCTATGGTTCCATTTTCCTGGACAGATTTACTAACTAACGGGCCACAGAGGTTTTCAGGATCATTTGTATTGGGAAGGGACTAGACTGAGAGTTTGTAGAGCTGGAGGTAATTTTAATGTCCTCCTAATAGCAATCACTTTGTCAAGGTGGAAGAGTCAGTACTTGATATTGTCTGTGCTCATTCTTTTAGTTTACATGAGAGTCTCTCTTTACATGAGATTCAGGTTCAACAGAGAAAGTCTTCTGCCCTTCTAAAATTATCTGACAGTTTTTTCTATGCCCTCTTCCTCAGCCACAAGCATGGTGTCCTTATTTGGGCAAAATTCCTTCTATTGTTGTCAGCAAGGGAGCAAGAGACCAGGACCAAGCCTTCTGCTAAGATGGTGGCTTCCCCTATGAATGGTAATTATTGCATGTCTAAGGCTATTCTTCTTCAACTAGAGCTTCTGACAGACTTGCGGTGGCATTTTAAAGTTGGATGGCTGAGCTGTTCACTCCCTGAGCTGCCCACCCCACCCCTGTGGGGGACACTGCTAGCCTCAGGACAGCATCATCTAAGCGGCTCACAACTCAGCTCCTGTTTTCAGCTGGTCATGTAAGGTAAACCAGCCCTGATTTCAGTATATCTTGGTGTGTTGCACAAATCACTGTGGCAATTCAAATACTCCTTTACAGGAGATCCCTACTCGTGGGCAACACCATCCAGAAGACAGGCAGGGCAGACAGCTAGAGGCTGTCTTCAGACATCTGATTTTAATTTACCGCAGTGAGTCAGGCAGAGTTCTTATTTCCATGTACTTGCATTTGGGAGTAGGTTGGATTTCCAAAAACACTAAGTGTTTCAGGAGCGTAACTACTGTAAAAAATTATTCAGACTAGTGAGCCTGAGTCACTTTGGGACAGCTACGAATTTCACTGATCACAGTTAGAGCACTTTTAATATCCTCCTCAGTTTGCCTTCTAGCACAAGGATGCTCTGTTTTATTCATGCTTCATTTATTATGAAAAAACATCCAATATTTCATGTTGCCAAGATAGTGTTTGTATCTAGTGGGAAGCAGCATGATGAAATCGCTATTAGGACAACGTTTTCACATCTTCTAGAGGGGAAAGGCAGGATATCCCAAATAAGTCACACATATTTCTTCAGACTCTTCCTCATGATGAAAACCATCAGCTGATCCACACAGAGGCAAACCCAGTCCTCATATAACATCAGTAAAATCAGTGATAGTGTTACCAGGGTTGAATCCGGTTCTGTATATCTTAATGCAAACATATTTACAGACTATGCACACACTGCATAACCGCAGACCTACACTTTTTGTCTGTGACAAATAAGGTTAGCATATTAAAAAAAAAAAAAAAAAAAAAAAAAGACAACATAGAAGCTGCATAAAAACACATACTGTATTGACTGAAATTTCTGAAATCTATTACACTGTCAGCTAGGAAAGTAACGCACTTAAAGAGGTCACCTAATGAACTGATTTCTCCCACCTCTGAACAAAGAGCACTTAGAGAAAGACAACAAAATTGTCAAAGCACAGACAACAGCAAGGCAATAAGGAATAATTTTATTTTCCACTAATGTGCATTAGTTCTAAGCTCAAAGTCTTGCTGTGCTCCACAGCAACACAGAACTCTTCTAAATACCACAGCAACAGGCTTTTCATCTTAGGACAGACTGGAGAGGAAAAGACACACTGTACGTGGACCTTAGCATTAATGCTTGAACCCTTCCCTCTATCTTTCCACTGCTTGCTTTGTTTCAAGTGTGTGGTCCATGACACAAATTCACTTCATTGTTAGATCAAAGAAGGCATTTTAGTTTACACCCCACAGGCATGTAGTTCAGACAAATTATTCCCAGTTTCCACTTCTATACTTCAAATGTGTTAAGAATACAGCATGAAAGTTAAAAATAGTTCCGTGTGTATGCTGTATAAATACAAATAATGAGGGCTCCCTTCATTTAGTCCTCTCCAAATCTTAAACTTTTAATACAGAGATAAATGGCTTGGTCTTCTCATGAAGCTTATCAGCCTTGATGAGACTGAAGAGAAATTAATTCTGATTAAATGTCTGTAAGAGATCCTTGTTAAAGTGAATCCAGTGGTGTTCCACTCATTTCCTACTGAACTGTATCTGACCTCTTTCTACCCCTTTCCAATGTGCAAAATTGGCAAACTTCAAAAAAACCAATCTCCCTAAGTCAAAGAAGAGATTTGTCAAACAAACAGCCTGATCTACAGAAGGGATTTTAGTGTCAGGTCCCCTAACGCTCTCACAGAGAGAATGAGCATGTAGGGTGGAATTCCTCACCTTGCACAACAGGCAGGAGAGAGATCCTCCCATTTAAACACAGGTCTTTTAATTCAGTTGTCACTGTGACCTTGAGGAGACAATCTGAAAGGTGCATTGATCTTAAAAGGACATATAACCCTCATGATTCCCAAACTCTACAGAATAACTTAAACATTTTGAGTAACATTAATGTAATCTACAGGAAGTTTTCAGTGTTGCCATCTGCACCACCTTTGGCTCCCATTACAGTCAATGGAGAGAACATAGTACTTCTAGTTTCATATTTGTCTCATGCTAACACAGAGGTGTGAAATAAATCATGTAGATCATGACCTAAAAGTGACTTTTCTTCTTCACACATCTATAAAAGCAGCAGAGGATGAAGACTTAGGATGTAGACATCTACCTGTAAATGTCTAAACTTAATTTTTTCAGCCCAAAACTGTGACTGGATTTCATTCTGTTGAAGGGGGCCAGCATCAGACATCATATCTATGCTCTTCATCTCCAAAGTACAAGTGCCAGTAATGAATGGAAACATGCCAGCTCTTAGGTGAAAAGATCACCCCAGGGGGTAAGGGGATTTTGCAATTCCATTTCCAAGGCCTGTCCACGAGGTCTCTGTGGCGTTCGGTTTCCATTGCCATGCCTACCAATGCCACCATTTATTATAGGCAACTGACAGTATAATAAACAACATCATCCCTAGAGAGGTGATCACTTTCAGTCATTATCAATCTCTTAGGGATTTATGATGCACTGTTTTGTTGCATCGTTTTTCAGATCACTCCCAGACAAGGATACAGCCTGGAGGGCTGGATAGACAGCTACTCAAAAACCTACTCAGACAATGCAGGGTCACATTAGCAAAGTCATAACATTTCCTTTTCTTTTGTATCTTCCATGTAATTTATTCAAGGAAATATTGACCACAAAACAGACAGGGTGTGCTCAGTCTCTTCTTAGCTTTGAGAGTTTTGCTTTATATTGTATATGATGTAGTTTGCTTTCAATTCTCAGCACAAAGTACAATCCCTCAAAACTTCTCCTTGTGAACAGATCTTAAAAACTGGGTTTGGACCACCAAAGTCAATAGGAATATTGCAGGAATAGAACTATAAAATCACTGCAAAGACAGTAAGCAAGCTCCCCCATTGTATACCAGCTTATTTGTTGTGCCTTGCCAATCAGTCAAGAGGGATTTATGCATTGCTGATGAAGAGCAGCCTTAGCTAGTAAATCTGGCATATTATGAATAAGCATCTGTTTATAGCTAGAAAGAAAAGCCAAAATGTTTCCTAATAGCAACCCCTTTAAAAACATTCCCATTTAATTTTAAACCAGACAGAACCATAAATTTCTTCTTTATACCTAAAACTCTACTTCTAGAGGATAGCTGTCCTAATGGCTTCCATTAGTTGGTACAACTTAAGCATTACAGTTATATGATTTCTTGGATGTTTACTAAAATATTGCTTTATACTTAAGGACCACAAAGCAGTCTCGCTCTCAAGCCTCGCCTGCAGCAAGATACATGAAATCACAAACAGTTACTCCTGTGTTTTAAGATCTGCTTGTGTCTACCTTCCACAAAATCATTATGTGAAAGAAAAAGTACTGCAAATGTCCACATGCAAGTTCATTGACAGGAACATGTGCAAGCCCTTCCCCTGATCTCACCAACATAATACTTTTCACATAGTTGTCCTTGCACGGTGCACCTTTATCCACACTTTACAGATGAAAAAGCAAGGCACGGTAAAGTGAAACAAAATGATCTGCCCAAGGTCAAACAGGAAATGTGGACAAAGCTAGGAACTGATCTGTTTTTTCCTGAGCCCCAAGCTAGCACCCATCTTCAGGTCTAGCTCTGGTTTCTTGCAGTGCTTCCAGTATAATATTAAAGCCTTGATCCTTTAATCCCTAGTGGGTGAAAAGCAATACATACCATTATTTCTATTTTTAAAATGCAAGACCAGAAGAGGAAACTCTGTGCAGAAGGTAAATATTTCAAAGGTCTTATCATCACGGCTCTCCATCACTGAAGAAATGATGAGTCTGGAACTCAGCATGATCTGTACTTCTGACAATGAAGGGAAAAAAACACCATAAGAAGGATAGTGATTTGGAGTCCAGTGATATCTACTCCTGATGCACATCTATCTTGCTCCTGTCACTCAGCTCACTGACAAATATAAACAGTGATCATCTGCTAACAGTTAGCTCTGTCTAGACATAGTGTGCTCTTCATTAGCTAATTGCTCACACCTCTCCCATAGGCTGCAAGATGGCAAGAGAATTAGAGGCAGAATGTGTATCTGTGCAGCACAACTGACTCAGTAAATGAACAGCAGGCATTTTACACTGCACCATTAACCTGCCAGTTAACTCAGCAGTTGGGTAGCCTCCATCAGGACCTCTGAAAGTCATCACTTCAAAGCCTTATACCGTGTTTGTGTCACTCACTTCAGGTATGTGGAATTTGCTGGGCTTGGACACCTTAGGAGTCCTTCCTGGTGCAGAACTTGCCTGCTTTTGGACGGAAAAGGGAGGAAGAGAGGAATAAAACTGCAAAGACACTGTAGGACTCAACAGCTCAAGCTAAGTGTGATATGAAAGTGTCCTCACAGTTTTGTAATTATCAAAACGCTGGATGTACATCATAGTCCAGTATTACTGTGCTTTTTTTCTAGAAATTAAAGAAATATTGTATAAGTCTAGCTCTTCTGAAGCATTACAGATTCAGGAACACAATCTGCAAAATTATTCCTCTTTATACAGTTTAGTTGTATTGAATGGATTATGATGAGTTAGTCAGAAATGTCTCAGTGGAACAATTCATTTTGTTAGAACAAAAGCATTTCACGGGAACATACCTGAGTGAAACAAGGAATTTGAATTTACATCTCCTAGAGCCTAAGAGGTACTGCTTACCCTGGAGAAGAATTTTCTTACAGTTACCTGGCAATTGTAAAAACTTCTATTTATATAATAAACAAAAGCACTTTGTTTATATAATTGTGGGGAATGCTCATTACTCATCAGTCATAAGGCTGATGATCCTGACTTTCAGCCTCTATTGGGTTTAACTGGCGAGTCTGGAGGGGACAATTCCTGCTGCCCATCTCACTGCTGGCCATGCCAGCCTTCTGCCCTTCTCACAGGAGCAGTAGGTACAATATATCCTGGCTGCTCAGCCACCATCATTTTGCAGTACATACACCCACAACCAACCACCAATTTCCATTGACATTAGCCACCTCAGGAGTTAACACCAAGCCACGGAGTGAGACAACACCCATCCTGCTGCCTCTGCTACACAGGTCTGGTAACAGCATGGAGTGGGCAGCTGAAGGCAGTGGTTTGTCGGTAAAAACTCAGAATGACCATAGCAGCTGATGTATGGAAGGGGTACAGAAAGTGACTTGAACATGTATTTCACATATTCTGTCTGCATTACCAGTAGAGTTGTCTCCTGTCTGATACGAACATTTTTTAATCTCAGCATTTCATATGAGAGAAATTTTCTGTCTCTGGGTTCTAGCTGTGTTTGGTCAGAATTAGTGCCATCAAAACTTGAAGCAGGCCCAAAGTTTATTAAATATTCCCCTGAAAAAATAAGGAAAAGGCTCAATAACACTGCATGACTTTATAATGGTAACAGGGAAGTAGGAAATTTCATTTTCATCAGTTGTGTCAAGTTTTGATAGGTATAGGCCTCTTTGAAGGGAAAACAACAGCAGCAACTATGACTGGAAAAATACATCAGGGGAAATAGAGTAAGACTCTTCACCCACCCATGAAAAGCCACAGAAAATTAGGACCAGACGCCATTTGGCTCACATAGCCGCTGTCACAGCAACTGGCTGACTCTTGGCATTGCTACACCAATGTGATTGACTAGCCAGTGCAATCGTATAGCATGCCTCACACCATATTTTTCATCATAAATGCCTCAGAAATGTCTATTTCAACACCCATACTTTTCATGAGACTGTCATCTTACAGTGCACAGTTAAGTGAACCTCAGTCAGGTCTGAAAGCCACTTCAAAGCTTTGTACAAATGCTTGTGTCTTCACTGTTTCTGTATTCACCATGTGTGTGTCTTAAAATATGTCCTCCCAAAAAAATGCAGCAAATACATGGGTTTTTTATAGAAATAAAATACTGCATGAGTTTTTGGCCTTCCTCGCCTAGAATAAACTATGCATGCCATAACTATTTTGCTCCCAACCTTCTGCTTTGCCATCTAGCTTACCCCTTTGTCCATCTATGGCTGTTGCATCTTCTGCTTGTTGAGATTAACATACCATATTTGTGTATATATGTGTATACACAAGACACTGCATATGCATTGTATACACACAATACACATTGTGTGCACATGGGGTTTAGATAGATATGGGGAATTGTGCATTGCTCCTGATTGGGAAAACATCACAGAGCAAGGTTATTTATCTACTTTAACATACCTATAATTAAGCCAAGTGATTCATTGTATAGGAACGAAGAAACTTAAATTGTATATTATTTTCAGCACTTTGATGTGAAAGTGAATTTTACCGGCTTAAATATTTTAAAGGTTATGCTCATTTTATCATAATTTCCATTTTATTTGCTTTTTCTTTTAGGGTGTTCTCTCCAAAAAAAAGGGAATATAAGGAAAATTAAAAGGAAGAACAATTATTTTTAAAATGTGAAGCAATGAGTCTTCAATAATACATCATCATTTACAGAATATAAAACTTTATCTGATTTAAGCAAAACTACGCATGTTCTGTATTCGATACAATGGGAAACTACTTTTGGCGTTCACACAGAGGTATATGAGCAAGCAGGTATTTTATTATAGAGAAAGTAACTCCATTACATGTAATCTCATGGAGTCAACATAAAAAGTTTTTATAGATTCTACTTTGCTCCAGCCAAGTTGTGCACAAAGGAAATTCTTCCTGTGAAACTTTATTGAAGACTGTGGTCACGGTTCTTCACAGTATATAGTTTGCTACTGCCCTAAAATACCTGGTAATAGAAAGAATTATTAAAATAGTTAGATGTAATAGAACACGCCTGGGATACTGTTCCAACCTGCAGAGCTCAAACTGACTTCAAGAAACCCTATAATCAAGCAAGATGGGACTATCCAAAAAGTCACAAGGTTATTTTTTTCTAGTTGCTACAATCATTCCTCTCTAGCTATTGGTTGAAGGAGGGTAGCCTTTGCTCAAACACTACTCTCCTTTCAGAGCAGAAGTAAAACACTTCAAATACAGACCCCCTCTATGTGGGCAATCTCTTGAACATGCCAGGAACGTCACCCAGTAAGGACCTTGTCCTTCATTATTTGACAGCTTCTAAATCACCACCTGAAATTTGAAGCCAGCTACTGAAATCACAACTCCATATACTTCTGTCCTGATTTGGTCTGACTGATAAAAAGCAGCCTCTATCCTTCATTATACTAATTCTTAATTTCAGAGGAGAAGCCAAATACCAGGATAACCATAATTTATGTTTTATTCATCCAAATCCCCATTTTGACAGCTGGGTAACTAGGTGCATTTCATTTTTAATAAATTTAAGAAAGATAAGCACAAAATTAATATCATTTGAAGGGCTGGCCTAAAACTGGCTAATCTAAGTGCCTGAAGTGAAACAACAAATAGGGAACTTTATATTCATGGCTGGCAGCCTGTAGTTTACACTGAAGTCAAGCCTGATCCTTGCTCTTATAAGGAAATATTTCCCAGAAATGCATGCATCATCCCTGGAGGTTCCAAGGATTGCACATCATTCTCTTGAGATGCAGTCAGCACCCCTCTCCTTTCCATATCTTGTATTTTTTAAAGTTGAGAAGACTTGTTCATGCAAGGAATATGTAAGACTCAAACCTCCTGTCCTCTAATTTAAAGATTCAATAAGAATCACCCATTATTGGACAAGTGCATCTTTTGCGTGGCAAGTTCTACTTTTTTTCAGACCATTAATTTCAGTGGAAAGTGCCTTGGACTTCATTGAGTATTTCTCTTCATAGGTTAAATTCTTCCTACTGTATTTACCATTCTATGGCAAATTAATCTACAAATACTTTATAATTAGGATTTGGTTTTAAGACTAATTGCAAAAGAATGTATTTACTCTATCTTGAGAGATTACACTATGCAGCTTAGGTTTTGCCAGTAATAATAGAGGAACTTACCCTGTGTTCTGACAATTGATCAAACAGCATCCTACAGTTTGTTTATACACTGGAGTTTTTTAGCAGATTTAATCACTGCGCTATAGAACCTGATTCACTTAAATCACTGTAAATCATTCAAATATGCCTACCTTCTTAATCAAAAGTGGTCTGACCAGTTTATCATATGTTCATAAACTGTCATAAAATTAATCTGTGTGCAAACAATATGTGGACGATATCTTAAACTTCCTTCCCTGTAAACGTATCAATTTTATCTGGACTAAAGCTCAGTTTCCCATTCTGTGAACACAATTTGTATATTCCAAACTCCATGCTCAGCAAATTATGTATTCAGTTTGCCAAGTACTTGCAATCATCACATTTTGGAATGTGCTTTTCTGTTTATCAACGGTCTTTAAAAAACAATCCCAGGCCTCAGCACCTTCCCACTGAAGCCATTGACAAATTTGCTCTGATTTCAGTAAGGTGTCCATGTTCTTATTTTTACTGCTGTATATGCAGTTTCTAGAACTGCTGAATGATAAAATGTATGGTATGGAAAATTATATTTATGTTCAATAAATTAGTTCCATATTACTCTAAGCTGCCTTTATGCATTGTCATTTTTATTGCATCTACCATTTTTTATAGTGCTGCACTAACCATTTTGCTATGTGAGAGCAAGTCCTGGGAAATGTTTGACTCAGGAATAAGACAGAACTTGTACGAGAACTCAAAGTACATATGGCACACAACCTCAACATCCCAAAAGCTTGTTATGCTAAGAAATTACAAGGCTCTTTCCAGTAGTTCCTGTTAACAAGACTTTTCTTTACATTGACAGGCAATTTTAAGTAGCAAACATATTTGTGGGAGCTTGTCTGTTAAAGGATGGGAAAAAAGGGTTACGTTTGACAAATTCCTCATTTCAAATCATGCAAATAATTGGCTCCATGGGGTGCTTATTCTAGAGAGATTTTTTCACAACCTGAAAGAGGGAATTGATAGACTTAAACTGTGAGGTAAAACAGTGAGAAGGAATGAGAAAGCAAGTCCCATAGAAAATTCGAAAAATATTAGGTTTGCATGTTTTGCAGTATGCACTATTGAAACTACAATCAAATTGAAGAAAACATTCAAAGGCTTGTTTTTTCTCATGACTTCTGTAACACATGATGCTCCCTTAGGCAAAAATCTTCTTAGAGATGCCATACTGCAAACCTTTCCAGCTTACTGCTGTCTCACTGAGGTGACGTGTAAAAGGGGCAAATCAAGCTGGCTGAGCAATTATTAAACAAATCCATGATTTCACAAGTGTGCTGGGACATATTCACTTGCTGCTTTGTGCTGCTGAAATAATGCAAAGCAGTCGAATGAGCAGCTGAATGTAGCAGAATTTGAGTCGCTAATCTGAATTAAAGACCATTTCATTGACAGTTTAATCCATGTTAGCTAGTTTAGCCACGGTTCACTTGGATTAAGGATGTACTGGTTTGGGGATTCAGTCGTATCTTGAGAACTCTATTCCCATGGAGAAAGTCTCCATCTTTTACTGGGTTTCTAGAATTGAGTACAGTGATTTCTGGTGCAGCATTATACCAGGCTCTGTGCAAACAGAGGAGATTGGGTGGAATCCTGCCCCTCTCAAAGATGCAAAACTTTTGTTCTCTGTTAATTATTGATAAGCAGAGAAGGAGGAAAGGAATGAATGCATGAAAGGAAGGGAAGGGTAAAATCTGGTCTTCCCAAGTGAGCCTAGATAATATCTTCTTTAAATAAAGAGTGAGCAAAGAGCTCAGATTCCTGTGTTCAGAAAGAGGTGTGGGGAGAACAAACTGCCTCAGTGTACCCCCAGGTATTGCAGAGAGGAGACCATGTATTGGAAGGGAGTTGCACCCTTCCCCCTGCAGCCACCTCACCTTTCAAGAAGAAGTGAGCAGAGGTCCCCTGAGTGTTGCTGGACTGATGTGTAATAGAATCAGCATTTACGCTTTTAATTTTTTTTTCTTCAAAAGTAAACCAGGACAACAGCACATACTGATTCTTCGGGAAACATATGACCTCATAAGAAAAACACAGGACTTCATTGGCAAAGGGCATTCTGGAGTGAAGGCACGGACAGCAGACATACCTTCCTGCTCATGGTCTGCAATTTTAATGTAGTTAACTACATCAAAATTTTGCCAAACCCTTAAAGTCCTTTGGGAAGAAACTTCCCCAAAGGAAAGATATCCTCCTAATTGTCTTCTGAGGCCCACTGAATCTACAACAGTTCAAAGCCTTAAGCCATAGGTCATCTTGCCTGATTCACAACCTGGACTCTTTTCACACAAAGTAGGTAAATTTCTACCTAATGTGTGTAAAAATTTCAATTTTCAGCAAGGCACAAGCTGAAGTTTTAAAAAATCGTAACTGACCATGATTTTTCCATTGTTTTTTATTTCACCAGGTCTGCCTCTATTCAAACCAATCTGTTTTATTTGCACTAAGACTGTGAACATGTATGAGTTCAAAAATATTACATTATCTTTTTTTTCCCTAATGCGGACATGACACAAACATGAAATGTCCCTTTTGGTCTTTACGATAAATCACTTTCCCTAGAGAAAGCGCATGAATGCTGTGATCATAACCCTGTCCAATTAGTAATACTAATTCCCTAAACTCTGATCAGGTTCTAGGGATCAGTGGTCTGATGGGCTTAACTGATCAGCAAGAGTCACTGATTTATTTACCTCTTTTATAAGAATACTTCACCATGTCTTCTTTTCAAATCAGTTAAAAGTCATCAGTAGTCACTGTATAGCTCAGCCACTGTTCCCCTACACTGTTCAATGTATGTCTTTAAGCTACACCCATACCTTGAGGTTCCACAAATACTGAATACTCTGGGAAGAGAGAGTGAGGTAAGGTCCAGAAAATACCAAGATAAAGCTGGGACATAGAATCATCCTTTCAGACTTACTCATGGATTTCTTATCCAGCCTCTGGCTGTATTTGCTAACTCTAAAAACTGCAGGGGCTTGCACACAGTCCTTCATACTCAAGGATGTAAGAGATGTGATGATGATAATTAATCACCTGATCTAGTTGAAGATGACCCTGCTCATTGCCTGGGGAGTTGGACTAGATGACCTTTAAAGATCTCTTCCAACCCAAAGTATTCTATGATTCTATGAATCTATGTTTAGACAAAAAAGGCATTACACTCACCCAGTCTGAGTCATGTCCCAGGACCCCCAAATGGACTTTGTGAACTGGACTGGACCTTAGTCAATCCATGGTAAACACATTTGGCCCTTTTGACTAGGTTACCGTCCAGGGAAACTGCCAGGCAATCCATGCAGAATTCCTATTTTACTTGCCCAGTGCTCATTCTTGTGAGGACTTTTCCTACGACCATACAGGTTCTTTAGGAGTATGGCATACTCTAGAGCCCAAATTATTTCCACCTTGCAAGAGACTTGAGACATACCTGAGATAAAGCCAAAGGCCAATACAAGTTATCTTGCTAATACAGGTAAAGCCAAAAAAAGTAACTATCTTACTTAAGATGCATCTGCAAAGACAAATACTGAATGATGGTAATAATTTACCACTACTGCAACTTAACAAAATGGAAAGATCAAGCCTGCTGAACATCAGCATCTTGAGGTTTAATATAAATGTTCACATCAATCAGTGCTATTTATTTTCTGCTTCCACAAAGAGAAAAGATGAAAGAAAGAAAGTGAATATACTGAAAAGCCCAGATCTAAAATGAAGGCAAGCTAAAGGATTGTTCTTTAAAGTAACTCACTAATTCTTAAAGAACATTCCACTCTGTATGTAGAGGAATTTCAAAGCAAAACAAAATAAATCTTTTTTTTATCATTTTCAGAAGTATAAAATGTAGTATCTGACCACATTCACAAGGGGTACATTCTTTTCTATTTTATTTTTCCATTATTGTGCATTATTCCTCTAAGAATCAAATTTAGCAGCACTGATGGTTTAAATTCAGCATAAAAATAAAATTCAGCAAATGTCATGGCAGCATACCAAACATATAATGTCAGGTTCCCTTATGTTCAGCACTTTGCTAAAGCTTCCCATCCATCAATTAGACAATTTTGGAATATTTTACTTTGTAATTAAAATATAAATCTCTTGTGCTTGCTATTGTTTTGTGGGAAGAACTGCTCTTTCATATAGTGACATCAATATGCATACTTTTATATATACATGTGTGCATTTTTTCAGTTTTCTGGTATTACTCACCATCATCATAATTAAGCAGTTTCTTCCTATTAAGACTTTCCACTTAATACATAGTTCTGCAAGTGGACCCATGCAGAGGGCCAATCTATTTCCCAGCAAGTCTACAAAACTCTCTAGAGTCAGCCTGCAAAGACTCTAATCACAGGAGTGAAACCTTAAATAAGTGTGAGGAGGCCACACCAATTAAGACAGGAAACAGAGTGTTTAACATTACCCAGGGGCTCGGGAGGAAATGTGGGATGACATGAAAAACAGAAGGAACAGGAATGCACGGGTAGAGTGAGCCGAGGAAGATGTCGCTGCTGTTACAGACTATGAGAAAAAAGCAAGAAAGAAAATACTCAAGCCCCATGATGACCTTTAATTCTGAGCTCAATGTAGAGTCCTTGCCTACACTGAAACCTTTCATCACTGTGTTGGGAATCCGCCAACCTTATGCGAGTGACTCTCATGACAGACATACTGAAATCAGTATGGCTGTGATTTTGACCTGTGCTCACAAAGTCTATCAAAACAGATTCATATAGACACATAAATGCAGCTATACAGCTGCAAATATCTATCAGAGGTATTGCACATTTATGTTCAGCTCACTGTAATTAGCTGAATGTACAGTATCTATACACTGACAGCTGACATACAGGGCAAATAATTACACACTGCTTTCATTGGCCTAGTTCTTTGTTAACATAAACTGGTGAGCATTATCTTCATTAAAATATTAGCTCTTAAACATCACACTTTTAACTGTCATATTCTTCAGAGTTTGTTCACTGTCATGACAATTTAATTTGAATAGGAATTGATTCATGGTTAAGCAGCAGCAAAAACATTTTAACTATTTGGAGCAAGAAAACACACAGCTACAATAATTTATTTCAATATATATTTGTTTATTTTAAGCCTTTAAGACAAAAGTTTTCCATAAAGTCTGATTGCTTCATCAAAACAGCATGATTTTGAGCTATCTGCCATCCTACAAATTCTTGAAATTGCAGAATAATAAATGGCACGACCACAGACTAAGGCAAATATAATCGGTAAAACATTTTTTGGGCCAAATATATTTATGACTCATTAATGTTTACTACCATAGACTGTGGACTTCAAAGCAAAGAGCTGGTCCTGGAAAGTTTTACAGCATGAGGTGTGAAATCTGAAATACCACAAGGACAAACAGCTCAGCTTAGAGTTGTCTGAACTTACACAACTCACTGACTGTAAACACAAAGGACTGTCCATATGAAACTAAATAACAGAAAAAAAGACTGTCATGTCTTATTGCTTTTTTAAAACTATTTTGCAGTGAATAGGATCTTTCATAACTTACAGATAGCTCTAATTTTTTGCCATTTCAATCCATCCTGCCTTACTTGGGGTGCTCTGGTCTGTGTGTAAACAAACACAGGCTTTTTTCTAGAATTGTAAGGCAAGGCTGGATTAAGCAGGGGGCTAGGAAGCTGGCATTAACACAGCCCAGTGTTCTGCAGCTCTCTGTAAGAAAGTCTGTGGTGCTGTTCAGCTTTTCCTGTGTACATCAGGACTGTAAGTCATTGCATCAGTGGGGCGTGGGTGATATGAAATCATATCGTTGCTGGATCAGGGCCACTGCACTCCATAATTTGTAGAATCACATTTGCAGCAGGTATAATTCTAGACTGCTAAAGACATTTGTATATACTGACTGCTTCTGCTTACAAACTCATTTTTCATGCCCTCTTTAAAACTATATCACAGTTTCACTGGACTTCTTAACTGCTTGAGCTATAACATTTAGGTGAGGAATTATCTTCTTCAGCTTCAGCATTTTTCACTAATAACATTAATGACTGGCAATCTCTTCCAACCAGTGCAGTGAAAACTGTCTGGATGTACAGCATACAAAGTATTCTTGTACAGAAACATCCTCCCAGTGCTCATCAGGCCAAAAGCTATTTCCTTTCTGTTTACTCACACTCCACAGAAATGAATGAACACTGCAATGAAAGGAAAGACTTTGTCTTAAAGGGCAGCCTGTCATTAAATTTTATTTTATGCTCTTTTTTTTTTTTTTCCTCTCAGTCCTCCATCCTAGCTCTAAAATATAATTCCCTAAACATACATAATTTCAGGAACACCCGCATGTATACTCTAACTATAAAGAAATGCTATTGTCTAAAGCACTGTGGTAGGGTTGTAATATCTGTGAACTGAAAAGTAACTGAATCATGCACAATATAGCATATGCTGATCATGCTGTTAATAAGTAAGTGTAAATATATACATAATACACTCATAATGTCTGAGACTAAAAATGCAAATCAGGCCAAATCGATTTGTTTTAAGAAAAGACTCCAGTTTCCGTATCAATTTCCTGCTCTGATCCACACAGAGCATGTTTGTTCCAAAATCAAAACTTACTGTAATATCCTGCTTCTGTCATGCATCTCTCTTTTTAAGGCTGGTTGTTGAAATACAGACAGCATCCTGATTCCTTCTGCATCTGAAAGGTATATGAAGAAGTAGTACCCGTAGTGGAATTTCTCAGCTTCTATAGTTAAAGTCAGATGCTTAAGGCTATTTAACACAATTAAAGCCAGATGCTCTCAATCACATACAAAATTCCTTTGATATCCATGAAGAGCAAAAAAGAACTTTGTTTTCTTTTTATAAGGAAATTCAAAAGATCTGCTTTCTAAGGCTGACTTCTAACTTTGTAAGGGGTCTTACAAAAAAAAATACGTTTTCCTTCAGAGTATCTATTAACATTTAGCACTTTTTTTTTTTTTTTTTTGAAACAATGTAGAGCACAAATTAGCAAGGACAAACAGGAGTTTTCAACTTCTTTATGCAATCACAGGGAATACACTAATATGGCAATATGTTGTGACACTGTCATAGAAAGTATAGTTTCAGACAGAAAAGGCCACTGATGTAGGATGCTGCTATTTAAGTTGTTATAATGAGAACTTTGTCTTACTTAATAAAAGATCTCCCATTAAAACTACTAAGATAAAATGGAAGTGACGCCATACAGGTTCTAAGCTTTTTGCTTTTACTTCCGTAAGTCCAGAATAATATGAACTCAGTAGAATTGTCCTGGCTTCGACCAGGATAGAGTTAATTTTCATTGGAGTATTTCATACCATGTGATGTCACGCCCAGGGATTTAGGTGGGTGGGCTCTGTGCTTGGGGCTTGCATGCGCGCCGTCTGCTCGTCGGGTCTTGTTGTTGGGGGGGGCGGTCACCGCGCTCGGTAAACCACTGCTGCATTTTACCCGTTTTCTTTGTGGACTCACTATTGTTGCTGTTGTTTTCTTGTTATATTTAGTCAATTCTTTCTTTTTGTTCAACCTATGAATTCTCTTCTTTTTGTCCCTCCCCTGTTTCACCAGAGCTGGGAGGGGGAGGTGAACGACCGGCCACGTGGTGTCTGGCTGCCCACTGAGTTCAAACCTCCACAAGAATCATATCAGTGCAACTTCATGTAAGAGAAGACTCGAGTCTATGTACCTGTTGGGAAATAAGGGAGTAATAACTAACAGAAAATAAAAATTGATACATAGATATTAAGCAACTTCAGGTAAGTAAGGGGGCAAACTCTGGAAACCTATGGATTTCAAGCTGTTATCATCTGCCCAGAAGTTTACTTTGCTGCAGTGTCCAAGACCACTTCTTCCAGACAACAGTAATGGACTATATGGCCATGTCTCAGCCATTTCAATTAAAGTTTGTCCTACATTTGATAGATAATGAAGGCAATTTTATCTAAACTGTGAGTTTGGTACTGGTGTGTCTGGGGTTCCCCGCTGCTGGTTCCCTGGTGGAGAAACAGCATCCAGCACAGAGGCCAAGCGAACATCTTGAGGCAAAAATGTCCGAAACTGCCATAGGGAGACCAGACAAGTTCATTTGCCAGAGTCCTGTAAAACACAGATGTATTTGACTATGCAAAACCCTCTATCGAATGGTGGTATGCTTAGAGATGGGCTTAAACTGCTGTGGCTCACCACCTGTCCATATTTAAAGCACAATTTATTTAAGTCCAGACATAATTCCTCTGTAGGTGCTAGCTGGAATCAGTTCTCATATTCAGTACTGAAGCAGCAATCACACTATAACAAATGCTATAAAACTATTTTAAACTCACAATATATATTTAATTAAGAGTATTATTTAGGCTTAATTAAGTTCATGCTGGTTTTAGAGGGTTTTTTGCTGGGGTGGGTTCTGAAAGATGTCTGATATAATTATCTCCAAATATTAATTGGAACTATTGCTCATTCATACTGAAAACTAAAGCAAACTTTATTTACTAAATCCAGAAGTTATCGGTATGGTAGGGCAATTACTCATTTTAACCTGTAGCTCAGAGATTGAAGATTTTTTTGGGGAAAAAAGGTACATCTAAATTCCCACAGGGTGTTTTGAATAACCAGCTTATTAAAGAGTTGCAATGGAATAAGGTAAGCAATAGCAAACTCCTTAGAATGGTAAAACATCACACAAATATCTATGTTTATCAGCTCAAAATGTATCATTGTAGAAGAATTACAACTATGTCTTCAATGAGATTTTATAACTACAGCTGATTCAATTACATAATCTGATTGCTTATACAAGTTGGAATTTAACAAGTCCCTAAAATCTTTTAATGTTTTAAAATATTTAACAGGCTCAGAAATAAAAAGTGTTTGAGAATAAAACATTTCCAAACTTTTACAGAAATTTCACTTAAAAAGGGGATATATTATTGACCTGTTTTGAGCTTCCTACCTGGATTTCATTTTAGAATTTCATCCTGAATTCCCCTGTTTTATTTCTAACTGTTCTGTGGGAAATCTCAGTTCAGCCCTGCCACATGCCAGCCCTGTTCAAGTCCTGCCCTGGATGCACTTCCACTGCGTGAGGTCCCATTGCTTCAGCCTGATTTACAGAAGTCACAATGTGATCTGTTGCAGGATCACTGTTTATTTGACTCCAGGCTTCGAATAGATGCCTTCATTCTTTGACAGGAGGAAAAAACACAGCACACTGGACACAGCAGACATATGCCAGCATTGGGTGCACTGTCATTTCTGGGTAAAGTCATTACCTCAGAAAAATATCTCTCCCCCCTCTTACAAGATTAGGAAATACTTTAGTGAAGCAGTAGTTTAGAAAAGAAATGTTCTTATGTTATTGCTGGGAGAGGAGGCACAAAATCCTGCACTCTCTTCTACAGCCACACACCATGTCAACAAAAGGAACAAATGATGCCATGAAATTGCCTGAAAGCTGCAGTTTCCCATGAAAGAAGTCAAGCTCACTTCATTTCTAATTTTTTTTGTGTAAAAAAATAAGAAAAATTATTACTGTTTCCTCAGTAGAGAAACAAAAATGACCATTTCTTTTTTTTTTTTTTTTTAATAGGGAAATAAGAAAGCTCACTTCTTTTGTGCTCAACTGAGAAATGGCTGGGAAATTCTGTGGTTTAAACACACAGCATGTACAGAGAGAGGAAGAAAAGTCTCACAAGAAACTGAAGTCAACTCAGCCCACTTTGCCAACTGGAGAGAATATTTGCTTGCAAGATCTAGGAGTTGGCATTTGTATGTCTCCAAGCAATACTTCACAGGAAAGAGCAATTTATCATGCAAGGTGATTGCTCATCACAGCTCCCAGAAAGATAAAAGGTTTCCCATTACTTTCACACACCTTCACTGCCACCTTGAAAAGGCTCAGTATGCCAGTTTTCTTAGATACCCGAGTGTGGGAAGTGGTTTCAGGCAGGGAATCCATTTTCACAGAGATACCTGTATTAGCACGGAGTTAAACTTCTGAGGGACAGACCTTCAGAGGGACAGCTGTCTCCAGCATTTCCTCCACTCAGTGTCCTGGCTGTTGCAAATCCTCTTCACAAACCACAAACTCTCCTGCATTCAAAGCACAGGGAATTCACCAACACAAACCCCATCTTTAGAGCCAGGCACCCAACTTTTGAGCTTAACCATCATCACTTCGCTGAAGTCCCATTCTGGATCTGTCCCATTACACTTATCTATATGCAAAAGCATTTCGTAAAATTTCTCCATCAGAATGGTAGTGTATTCTTTCCCTTTAAAATGTAGGCAACAGAACTTTTTAATATTTTAAGAATGAGAACAACACACATAACTGCGTGAAAGAAATGGAATAATGTTCTTGACATAACCTTCTGAGCCACCCAAGGCATTCACTGTGTCTAATTTGGAGTCAGGATGAGTGCTTTAAGCAGAAGTTTATTTTGCACTTGAATATGTGTTATTTCATCAGCATTCTCTTCTATACTTCTTTTTTCTCCCTTTGCCCAAATGTCAGTGACTTCATACAGTGGAAGTGGTGCAAAATCAAAGACCTTTATCCTGCAGAAACATTTGTAGCAAACAAGACTAAAATGTGTAGAAAGGCCAGGGGAGCTTGAGGATTTCTTGACATGAAGGTCTAACAACTGGTTTGGGATTTTTTTAATTTTTTATTTTGTGTAACTGAATTGCAGCCCAACATACTGTAGTTTGAACTTTTCAGAGGATTCCGACCCTTTGCTGGGAAGGACATTGAAACAAGTCACACCTTAAGACCTTTTAAGACTCTTAAACAAGAATTGCGTGTATTGAAGTTCACCCTTCTTGTGGAATCACCTATCAGAGAGTTTGCACATAACCACTACTGCTTCAGAAGGACGGTGCACATCTGTTTAGTGGTGTCACCCACAGTTGAATTTATGTCAACATAAATCCTACTCAGTCCAGAGGACTCCACATCCTTACCCACATGGAGGACTAGTCTCAAATATTTAAATCAGATGCCCATGAATAAACCACATGTCCATAAATGCGCTACTAGGTCTGTGGTACTTATGTAGCTTATATGATGTAATTTCATTTGTATAGATATGGGGCTCTTCTTTAAAATAGGTGATAATAACTCATAAAAACAGTGTTAGGGTGCTGGAGATTCAGTTCTGGTTTTGCAGCTTACTTGCTTCAGTCTCTATTAAATGTTAAGCTCTTTTTAAATCCTCTTGACTGCATCTCTCCATACAGTTCTCACAGACTGGGGCTGAATCAATGCATTCAGCTCAGAGAACTTTCCTGTAAGGTTTTGACACAGATAAGGAACCAGTTGCATCCTGTAGTTTATGTAGATACTCTTAAATTTGCCAGGCACTGTAGTCAGCAGTGGGAAAGGGAATGATCCCACACTCTCTAAACTTGGAGGAAATGTGTGTCTATTCAGCATCCAAATCCACATCTGAGCTCTACTGAATGCGTCTCAGGTGGACAATAGAGACTATTTTCTTGCTGCTTGGGTTTTAAAAATTATAAAGGTGTTGCAGATGATGTGTTCTTTATCAGACTACAAAGGACAATATGAATATTTTAATCTCCGATAACTCAATAGACCTTCAAGCTCCTCCTTGCTTATTGACTAAAATTGTGATTTAAGAGAAGATACACCCAAAATGGATTTGGTTCAGTGTACTTTGCAGAATAAAACTCAGCTTGCTATGTGTAATTTAAATAACATAGGTCCAGATATCACTCTGGGATTTGTGCTGGGGAACACTGATACTGTCCTGACAAAATCTCTAGAAACACTCATTAAGGGATAAGAGTTAAGTGATATTTGAGAGGCTTCCATATCACTTGCAAATGCAGAACTGAATAACACAGACCCAAACGCTGACATTTATAGGTTAAGAAAGGAGTGTCTGACCCAGCCCATCTTCCTGGTGATCACTGCTGCCAGTGTCTGTAAAGCCACAAGGAGAAACTAAAGTTTCTGTGATACTGCTGTAGTCCCTGTTAACAATTCCTCAGGTATAGAAACCTGCACCAGAAGTCGTGAGTTCCTCCCAGCAGCAGCAAAGGCTCTGGACAGCACCATGCTTTGCTTTTTTTGGCATACTTTGAATTGGGACTGTTAAAACTCTCCCTGTTCTCCGAAGTAGCAAAGATTAAAGATGTGGGCTATCCTTGTGATGCACATAAAAAGTGACTTAGCTATGAAAAGCACTGTTACAATGAGAATGACAGGTATTCTGGAATGTAATCCAGTGACCATCTACCCACGTACCCTTGACTGGCAAGTGTGCCCATGCTCATCACCATGGCTGCAGTCTTACAAGGAACATGCAGAATTGTAATGTTCAGTTGCACTGCTGGGGCATTTTTACTCTCTGTAATGATATGACTAGGACAATTAATTTGTTTAAAATATTGAAAAGCGGTATAAAAATCACTGGGCTTTTCTTACTTTAAAGAAGGTTTTTCGTTGCTATGGCTTACAGCACTGAATTAGCAGAGAATATGAATAAAAGTTATGTAGGAATATATGCAGTATATTTTGGCCATGGAAAAGGCAACAGAAAATCATAAAAAATTCTATCCATAACTGAGAGGGTTTTGCTCTGTTTCTTGTGGAAACTATTTTGCAGCTGCTGACCATTTGTCTGAATTAACAACAGACCTTTATTTCTTCTTGGTCTGACAGATTGTGTATGCTGGACTGCTCCATAGGATTTTTCCTATGCATCGTGGCAGTGCATGTGCACATTAAATTTTTTAAGGGGGAGGGGGAAAGCCAGTCAGATATCATTTGTTGAATACTATATTCAGGGAGTTTTGAAGAGTTCCAGTGTTACAGAACATTTGTAAAGCAGCTCCACTGACTGCAAATTTTATTTTGCATTTAACTGCTCCATGAACATCCCAAGGAAACAACTGGCAGCCTGTGGAGTGTCAGATTAAATGACTGGTATTTAAGCTTTAAAAATGGTCATTAGACTTTCCCATTAGCCTTTTCTATTAGTTCAGCTGCACCAGGCCTAGCAGCATAGGGAATCCTGGATTAGGCATGTTGCCATAGTACCATATTTAGCAACATGCTAATTAAATCTACTAATGTAAGAGATTCTAATAATTGATGCAGTACTGAGAGTGAAAGATGGAGCAGGCCTCCCAATATTGGTAACTGTGATTCAGAAGAAGTGAACTTTTTTACATGTGGATAAACAATTTGTCACACCACCACCCTGACTCATCCCCAGGATGTATCAGTGGCAGGCTCCTTATCTGTACTGGACAAAACAAAAAACTGTATTCAGTATTGAATTTATGTGCTGAAGCAAAACAACCAGTCCATTTCACACATCTCATAATGGCACAGATACTACAGTGCACAAGTACTGCCATAAACTACTAAAGCTCTAACTTCTGTAAAATAGCACAAACCATTTCTCACAACCTTTGCTCAGATCAACATTGAAGCATTTCTTCACTTGCACAGACTCTTCGTCTCCTTGGTCTTCCTACTCTTCCCATTCTTTCACACGCATCCTTTGACGGAGCTGTTAGAAACCGCTGTTAGCAAACAAACTTGTACCCTGCATGTTTTACTGTGCCTTTTTGAATAGCCCAGCCTGGATCCCAGTCTGTGTCCCCCACCATTGTGTCCAGCACAAGAAAAAATTGCAAGGCAGTAGAGATTTGGTCTTAGACTTCTGGCCTTAATGCAGAGTAGGACGTTAAACCATCACTCATGACAAATTACTGAGTTCACTTCAGTTGTAACAGAATCACAGAATCACAGAATTGTCTAGGTTGGAAAAGACCTTGAAGATCATCCAGTCCAACCATCAACCCACTATTAACAGTTCCCAACTACACCATACCTGTCAGCGCTAAGTCGACTTTATTCTTAAACACCTCCAGGGATGGGGACTCCACCACGGCCCTGGGCAGCCCATTCCAACGCCTAACTACCCGTTCTGTAAAGAAATACTTCCTAATATCTAGTCTAAACCTTCCCTGGTGCAACTTGAGGCCATTACCTCTTGTTCTATCACTTATTACTTGGTTAAAGAGACTCATCCCCAGCTCTCTGCAACCTCCTTTCAGGTAGTTGTAGAGGGCGATGAGGTCTCCCCTCAGCCTCCTCTTCTCCAGACTAAACAACCCCAGTTCCCTGAGCCGCTCCTCGTATGACATGTGCTCCAGACCCTTCACCAGCTTTGCTGCCCTTCTTTGGACACGCTCGAGTAATTCAATGTCCTTTTTGTAGTGAGGGGCCCAAAAATTGACACAGTAATCGAGGTGCGGCCTCACCAGTGCCAAGTACAGGGGTAAGATCACTTCCCTGTCCCTGCTGGCCACGCTATTTCTGATACAAGCCAGGATACCATTGGCCTTCTTGGCCACCTGGACACACTGCTGGCTCATGTTCAGCCGGCTGTCAATCAACACCCCCAGGTCCCTCTCTGACTGGCAGCTCTCCAGCCACTCCTCCCCAAGCCTGTAGCGCTGCTGAGGGTTGTTGTGGCCCAAGTGCAGCATCCGGCATTTGGCCTTATTGAAACTCATCCAGCTGGCCTTAGCCCATCACTCCAGCCTGTCCAGATCTCTATGATTGTCAGAGGATGACTTCTGCTTATGCTTGTTCAGAGCTGAAAAAATGCGTCTACCTCTTCTCCAAATGATTTACACCAAGGTTTTGGCTGGGTTAAAAAGCAACAACCTTTAGTAGTGCCCTATCTGGCTAGAGGATGAGGAACACAGAACAAGTTCACATCTAGTTGCAGAAGACCTCATGCTACTGCCTCACTCTGTTTTACATCTGCTGTCTTCTTTTTTCTCTTTCTTTCATCCCTTGCTCACTTATGATGGTCTCTAGTATCCTTTTCTCATGCTGATCCTTTCCCATTTCACATATATTGTGAAGTCAAGATACCAAAAGTCCTACTAGTGACAGTTTATTTAGTACGTTAAGCAATTGTCTTGTGCTTTTTGCCATAAAACTAAGTGACCCTGTAAAACATCTTAAGGGTTCTCACTCACATGTTGTAGGGGATTAAGTCAGGCGGTTGAAAGACGCATGATGCTCTGTCATCTGTCTCATCCTTTCTTGGAGGGGTGCTGCCCTCACAGGGATAGCTGGGCAGCTCTTGGAGCAGACCTGGAGCTGCTGTAGTGTTTTTAGCCAATTTATGAATGTAAGCTAATTTCAAGACCTGCTTCATGAGTCATTCAGAGAACTCTGCTATGGGAAGCAACCTCCAACTTACAAGCTGGGCAGATGAGGTCCCTGCTTTGGCCATGCCATTTACAACCCACCACAATGTGTGAGCTAAAATCCTCAGTTAAGTACTATGGAAAAGATGTAACCCAGCACCAGTCACACATGCAGGTAAAAAGCAGCAGAATAAACCCTCTCTGACTACTCTGAGATATTGCACAGGTAGTAACAGCAATGACATGAGGAGAGTGTACACATTGCAAATTACAGAGTTGATGGTATTTCCAGACTGTAAATCACATGTCTTACATAAAGGCGTGCAAGAACGTTACGTCGGTGTGGAAGATTTAATTACACAAATAACTAGGAGGAGATGGGACATAGAGAGCCACATCCTGCCCATATGGGAAAGCATGCTGGAGCCCAGCAGAGAGGTGTGGTTGCCTCATGCCAGTTTCATGAACCGTTCTGCTGGGGCAGCAAAATGTTTCAAAGCAGGAAATTCAGAGCCAGTCTCAGAGGTTTCAGCAGACGACTGCAGAGCATGCGCCGTGGAGCCATTTCCCTCTGCTTCTTTGATGAAGTGAGCAGCATGTGCCCCTGGCTGAGACATATTGCTGGCAGTAGCATATGCATTTGATAACAGCAGCCTTACCATTCGAGTAGGGAGAAAGATTTTTTTCCAATCCAGGAAAATCAATGTAAAGTTTGTATCCCTCCCTGTTGGGATGAACACAGGACTTTTCTAGATCTTTAGAGGGGTGGGAAGGATAAGAAGGAAATAAAAATATCTCCTCTCCTGAAACAGGTGAAAGTTAATAGGTAGGACAGTTACCTGGGATGCTACCTTAGTTGTCAAGGCCCCCAGTACATATGGCACTTAAAGTCTAGATGAGAATTAGCCTATCACTCAATCAATATAAGGAAAGCAGGTATTCTATGAGACCTGCCACATTGTGTACACCCCATGAGAGACAGGTCAAAATGCATGGCTTGGTGATCAATGTACCTGGGGGGGGTGGGTATGTGAGATAAGCAAGATTTTATGTGTAAAGGTCCCAAAAAGAGATATATTAAAAAAATAGAAAAGCATGGTAACATGACCCTTTCTAGCTCCCTCCCATTACATTTTGTCTCTTTCCCTCAGGACAGAGTCTGGCACAGTGACTCTGAATGCCTGACAGTATGTTCTGCAGAAATACAGCTAATTACTTAGACATGAGTAGCCTCATTTTTGAGGCTGAGCAAGGAACGCTTTTGGGTCCACGTGCATTAATACTGCTGCACGTATTTCTGCAAGACAGGAAGCCAAGGTGGCTGAGCTCGTCACATTCCTGAGTACCAAAAATTTCTGAGTAGAATCCCAGCAGGCCTGCAAGGCCATCTCCTTCTTTTAGACTGAAAGATCTGTCAAAGCAAACGAGTCCCTGTGCCACCAGTGACTACAACAACCCATCAGTAAACTAAATGACAAAACCAAGACATGACTTTAGGGCTGCAAACACTGCTTCAGAAGCTTGTGCCAGAGAGCCAGATGTTGCAGGGAAAACATCTGGGATTTTTGATTGCCTTTAAGAAAGAGTAGGAGGAGAATTGTGATGTGGTATGAAAAATAGCCTGCTGCATAGTTTTTGGATTAATGACAAAATTATCTCCTTTAAAATACTGTAAAATGTAAGAATTTTAACTCATATAGGATAGCTTAGCAGTAAAAAAAATATACATTGTACAGAAGTACGGAAAACCCTGAAAAGTTTCCAAATATGACATACCTCAAACATAGAACCTGAAAGAGTTTCATAAGAATATTTAAAGAAGAAAATTTTCCTTTCTATCCATAAGCAAGGAACATGCTTTCATAGGGAGGAATGGGGGGAGAGAAGAAGGAAAAATGGGGACAATTCTAATGAAGCAGCCCATTGCAGTTAGAAGCAAACTTTAACATATACATTGGGTATCCCCTTGATGCTAGTCCTGAAGGTGTAAATCAGGAGTAGGCCTGGCCAGGGGACTTTTCTGCTGTTCTAAGATTTTTTTTTTAGATCCCCAAAATGCCCCATTATATGTACACCAGGACAAAACAGAGACCTCTGAAGAGAAAGGCAGTAAAAATTTCCTCTCCGCCCTTCCACAAAGCTGGTGTTGATGAAAGCATGTGTACTGTAGGGAAAGGCAGCAAAAACTGAACCAAAGTTTTCTGTGGTGCTCCCACCACCCTAGGCTGTTCTGAGGGAAGGGCTTTGCCCCTAGTGACAGCTAGAAGTCTCAGCCTGTCCAAAACAAGTATCAGGGATCAGATTTAGAAAAATGCCATGCCTTGTGATTTAAGTTAGTGGGAGCTGCACTTCGAACATAGAAAGTTTTGTAAGGTACTGTCAAAAATCAGTTCCTGAGGAACTCCATTTGGACACCAAAAATCAATGGATACTTTTTTTAGTTTAATTTTTTTGTGCTTTAGCAAAAATAAACTGTCCAAGTCCACAAGCCTGTGCTGAAAAAACAGACTCACAGTGAGGGAAGCCCAGATGGAAATTAGTAATTCTGCCTTTAAAGGAGGGTTACAAAGCATACAGCCACACACAGAACAGCTAGCCAAAAACAAGCCGTGGGCTGCCTGCCTGTGCCGTGAGCACTGCTCATCCTGCTCCAAGGGTGCCGAAGAAGCACTTCGGAAAAAACCAGAGCATTTAAGCCATTATTTATGCTGCAATAATGTTTGTGCATAAGGGAACTGGCTCCAGTAACAAAGCAGTCACAGTGGTAGCACGACCTAACTTTCAAATTTTAATAATATTCTTTCAGCGTGGCCTGTTTTGCTATCCACATGTTCTGTACGCTAACTTCAAAGAATTACACGGAGTAGAAAATAGTAGCTTCAAGTAACCTTTACATCTGTGGGAAAAATTTCTTCCTTCAAGAAATGAACTATAGCACATTTTGCCTTTCTAAACAGTTTTTACTTCTTCCACCTACTTGGTGCAGTCAATGTTCAGTAAAGCATGTCTTACCCACCACACTCAAACCAAAAACATCTTTTTAGTAATAAGAATCACATTTCTTTAGCAATGAGTATCTACTGTGTTTTTCTAGTATTCTGGGAGCAGCTCTCCTTGCCATGGCCAAATTCCTTTCTTCTCTACAAAACTTTTTCACAGAAATTTAAATAAATATATTTTCTCACTTAGTTGTGTTGTCTGGTCTTTAGTTACAGTATCTGCCCCAGGTATTGCGCTGTCTAGCATTTAATTGATGGAAACATGCTTGCCTTCAAGATTTTGAAATACATATCTAAAGATGCAGACAGGAATCCAGGCAGATATGTTCTACTATGTTCGTACATATTATTTCCACTCACCACAATTATTAGTCATCTTCAGGCAAGACAGGAAGTGCTTTACGACCATACATCAGAACTTTGCTGCTTTTTTCATCCCAACAGTACTTCTCTTCATCTTAGACATCTAAATACTTCTGTACATCTGACTCCAAATGACTCTTCTGACTATTTAAGACTGAGGCTGATCTTGCTTAATATTTTCACTTAACATGGCAAATAGAAGGATGATGATGAAATTTGCTAGTAACGCACAAAGTTAGGGAGTAGGGACAACCTCAAAACAGAAGAGGGTGAAGAGATCAAGCAGAAATAACTGGATGATTTTGAGAACTACAGTAATAAAACAGGACACATATAAAAGGCACTAACTAAATACAAGGCCATGGATTTAAGAGCAGGTAACAGAAACATGCTTTAAATTGGAAGAATAAATTCTGAAAATGTTAAAAGAGGGGGAAAACCTGGGAATACTCACTAAATAAGGCTCCCCAGGAGCTGCCAGTGGCCCAGCGATGAACAAGACAAAAATGCTCATGTCAGTGGTCTACTGACATGTTACGCACAACTCAGGTCAGATTTGCTCAAGGGAAGAACATGATAGTGAGAACTGGTTACATGGAGAAGACTTCCAGGACAATCAGAAGACTAGGAAGCCTATCTTCTGAGATGGGCCCAGAAAGGTTTGGTTTAGTCCAATGAAGGAAGGCTGACAGTGATGATGGCTGATCTCTGTAAATATAGCCAAGGGAAAAGATAAATTATCATGTAATTTAAAAACAGTGTTGTCAAAAAAGCAAATGGATATAACAGTGTCCAACAACAAATTTGAACAGAAAGTTAGGTTCTAACCCCAAGCAGTCTGAGCTGCTTAAATAGTAGCTACCAAATACCCAAAAAGGGTATCAGATGTAAAAATTCTAACAATTTTTAAATGTAATTTGAATGGTTTCTGGAAAGAATCATATGGTGTAACTTGTGATTACTTGCAACTGCAGAAGACCACACTTGCTAGGTGGACCTTTGGTGGAGCTTCTCTCATGATATATTTCAGAGGCTAAAAAAAATAAAAATAAGCTAAACCCTTACCTGTGATCAGTGTAATTCTGTTAATTCCACTGAATCTGTGCCAACTTAGGACCACTGAGCATCTAGCCTTTTCTGTGGATTGTCTCCATCTGTATTATAACAACAGATATACTGGTAAAAGAAACAATTGCTGTTAGTTAAAATCTTCTCGTAAATCCTGCCCGTTACAAAATAGTTGTTAAACTTGTTTTAGTAGCTTAAAGCAGAGCTTTAGCAGGCTGTTTAGAATATTGATTATTCCATCCAGAAAGATGGAGTTAGGTGGGATGTTAACCCAAAGCAGCTACACCCTACCTGAAATAAAATAAATAAATAAATAAAAGATGCTACATATAGTTGCTTACACAGTACAGACAGGACCTAACTGTCTCCTCAGATAGTGTCTGTGCTCAAAGAGTAGAAATCTAGAAGACAAACTCCCTGTGAATAAAATTCAATGTCACAAAAATGTATTCCTCGAGCAGCTGTTGTCCCGCCCTTGCTGGAACACGGATGCTGGCAACATCACGCCTCCCCAGCAGACCTGATGCAGCCTTGCGTGCACCTCTGTCTGCTCACATTGTACAAGACCGCTGTTAACCAGCTGCCAAGCTCACAACGAGTGAGGTGTGAGAACTCTTTCTGATCTCATTCGTATTTGCATGTGAAAATACAGATGTAACAAGAGTAGAAGACATAAAGCAAACCCAAAGTAAACCTTCCTGTCTACCACGGCTTGAGCAGCGCTAGATAAAGATTACTCCTCCCTTAACACCTAACTTGAGTGCATTTTTATTTTCAAATACAGTTGCATTATATAGGGTAAGCAGACATCATCACTCATCAACAGCTGAAAGAGGTATGGTATGTCCCGACCTTATAGTCAGTCACAGACTCCTGTCCCTTTCATTGTGCTGGCTTTGGTGCCCACTTGTCCTTTCTGTGAGTTGGCCTAACCGTGCTGAAAAGTAGCTTATCAAAAATATATAGCATTATAAGGCAGGGACTAAGAAAGGCAGAAAGAAAAAGGATGAGGGTGGGAGGAAGAATAAGAAGCATGACTTGCATTTCAGCAGGACTGGGCAAAATGCTACAGATCTCAGCCAGAGGTAGAACTGTGGCCTTCAAAAGATCACCTGGACCTTGGCTAATGAGCAGGTGTTAAATGTCCTGGTGAGTTTTGCCATTCTGATAACTGTTATTTAGGAAAGTCCCAAAACAGCCAGAAAAAAAAAAGTGCCACTTGATAATAACAAGCTTGGTGACCAATCAGTTGCAGCAGCTTAGATCCAAAACAGACCTGTAAAAAAAAAAATGCTCTATCTAGATTCAGGTCACCATTTCCAAATGCTTTGATACTACCACTACTCCTTTGATCCAAAGGACTATTTGTAGGTGTTTCCAGCTGGGAAGACAAACTGTTGATGAACTGGGGTATTCTTTGGTGCAACCTTGTTTAGAAAAAATTCATAATGCTTCATTTCCTTCAGCATGGAAAATCTGCCAGATCAGAACATGATGGCACTGTATCCCCACGCTTTTAGCCAGAGCCTTACCCAAAGTGCTCATATTTGCACCAGTCCCCCTCAGCTTACCTGTCTCTCGCTCCTTGCTGTCTCTTGCTTCTCCAGACAAGCTGTTATTTCTACAGACAGACCCCAGAAAGACTCCCCAGAGCCTCCCTCAGTCATCTCAACTAAGCAGCTTTTCATTTCGCTTATTTTGGAACAGAAAATATGGGCTTAACTGACTCCTGGAGCTTCTTTAAGTGAACCGCAATGATTAAAACTCCTGATACTTTGGGACAGATTTCTGAAAATCAGTGTGTGATATCAGATAAAAATGTTCTTGTGCCATTTGTGGGCAGCAAGTGATGACTGTTTTTTAAATATTTGTGAAAGTGGAGGCAGGCCTGTTGACATCCTGAGACTTCCTGGTTCATATTCAGTAGCATGGCTAAGGCAACATGCTCCTTTAACACTTGGAACACCTGAGTGCTCATTAAAAGAAAAGTATTTAAGAGGCTTAAATGTCTGTTGTGCTCTCAGAAAACAGAATTTAGGTAAATCTGTTATTTATTAATGTCTATAGCAGCACTGAAATGAGTACTGAAGGTCCTGACATTTCCAGTTTAAAGTCTTTACTATTTTCCCACATCATTATTTCTATTAACACTAAACATCTGGAAAACTCTCCTTAACCAAACCTTAGAATTTAATTCCATTTTCCAGCCTAATAATAACTCTTCTGCTAATCCTGTTTACCCTACAAACTCACCTCAAATTGTATTATAGTTTTTATCCTGCCAAAACCTTGTACTCCTCTATACATTTAATAATTCCAACTCTCTGACTTGGCATCAGGATCTATCAAATTATGCTGATGTTAATAACATCTCTAAAACAGTCATAATCAGACTTCTTCTGCAACAGTTAGCTTCACAGAAACCTTTGGCCAGCAAAAAAAGCCCCATGAGAAGTTTTGGGAGGAAGTAGGACACAAGGTCACAGGAAGGTCCCTGCACCGCCTCCCTGCATTTAGGATGCAAAAGATCCTAAGCATTAGAATGTTAACAGTAAAATTACTTTTTTTCCCTGAAATAAGTTTTTCTACCATTTCTTGGAAAGTCACACAATCAGCTTTCATTTTCCTGTTTACACTCAAGTAAAGGATAGCAGCATGTGCTCTCAATTAGATCATCTCACATCAGTTTTGAGGGCTGGTTCCCCCAAGGGGTGAGATACATTGACCCTCACCAGAGCAATACCTCCATGTCAGTTTCTAAGACAATTAGGCTCTGAATACAGGACAAGTAAAGTTAGTTTAGGAGAAAGTCAAGAAGATCCAGGTTCACTGGTTAGCAGAGCAAGAAACTGCCAAATCTAGTCAACGGGAACTCACAAGGGATAGATTTGTCTCAAATCCTACCCTTCTGAGGATTTTATAGATCCTTAGCTCTGAGCATCATCCAGGGCCCATGGAAGGCTGGAATTAACAACCCTGCACTCTCTCCTTTTTAAATATGATGCGCTGTAAAGGGGGTTTACTGTCTATCTTAGCCCACGGGAAGGAGGAGTGGAGAAGAAACTTATGTCTCTTTTTATAGGAGAAGTTCCCTACACATGGGGCTGCAGATATTCAGGAGCTGAGCGGAGAGGTGGAATGTTTCTAACTCCTGTTTAAACCGTAGCCCTCTGAAAAAAAAAAAAAAATGCAGATAAATCAGGATGGAGAGAAGGCAGGAAAAAGAGTGAGACCTTCTGTGCAAGTGATTAGTGCACTTACATGAGGCATGCGGCATCAGATCATTTCTACTTCAAAAAGTGTTAAACAGTGGGTGGATAAAATGCATAAGTATCTCACCGAACCCACAGTATCTCTAAAACCCATTGCAGTATAGAAACCCATGAGCAAAACTCTGAACATGCTTTTTCACTGTTGAGTAATTAACTTTGCTACAGGCAAGACACAGAGCCACCTGAATCCATTGCTATCTTATTACCCCACAGTAACATTTTTGTGTAACTTGGCCTTCAGTCATCCACACAGTTTTGATAACAACTGTCCTAATGGCACATACAAAAATCAGTCAATATGTAGGGCCAAATTCTGTGCAGGGTCATAGCAATAATCTTCTTAGGTTCACTAGCAGTGTTCGTACACACAGTATCCAGCCCATAAGAGAAGTTAGTACTTAAGCACTGAAATGCAGTCACTGCAACAGCCTTACACAGTTATCTAAAGGAAAACAAAAAAGAATATTGCTTACAGCAAAGGGAAGAATCTGCTTGCAACAGTTACACTTGTGTGCTGTGAATATGAGAAGTCTGAATAATACATTTGATAAATAAGAACTATATTTTAAAAACACTGTATTTCAGTTTACTAATCTGTGTGAAAGTGAAATTGTGGGAACAAAAGTATTATGCTAATATGAAACCACTTCAAGAAAGAAATCAGAAAATATGTGTAGTTAATCTTCCACCCAGGAAAATGAAAGCATGAGAACAAACACTAACTTTTTGCAGAGACAGCTGATGTTGGTGTAAATCACTCACACATTAGTATGTTATTTTCATCTAGAATTATGTACTGAGCTGTTTATTTAGCCTATGATTCCCATTCAAATGTATTTAACAGTAATAGCCATGAGCTTTGCTACTCTTCAGAAATACAGTGCCATGGAATTATTCTAGTGCTGCAAAATGGATCATTCTTGCTATATAAGTTCTACATTCTACATGCACTGAATCAAGCTGCATTAAAAAAAACTGATGAAAAGAACAACACCTCTTCCTCTTCTTCTCTGACTCGGCCCCAAAAAGAAGGGGAGGGAAGAGAAGGAGAGGAGCTGTGGAGTAAAGGTGTGGCTTTCAAGACTTGCATCTGCAATTCAGGGACATATATTCTACCCACCTGACCTTAGGCAGAAGTAACTATATCCATTAGATTGCAAAAAAAGAAGTCAGAACTTTTTAAAGGGACTTTAGTGTTCGAAAGTTTATTCAATCCCTTTGATGGACTCCAGTAAAGTTCCCAGGTGTTTAGAAAGCAGATTCTAGAGTAGCAGAAAAAATTTTGGTCTTGAGGTTTGTACAATTTGATTAAGATAACAAATTTTACCCAGATTTACAGCAGTGGTAGTTATATCAATCTGGGTCAAAATGCTTGCTACAAATAAAGATATTTTCCACTTTTACATGAATTTGCTGTTAAATTTAACAAGATACTGCAGATATCAGATAGAGGAGACAAAGAGCAGAGGAATAAAAAGGTTAATTTTTATTTTTTTTAAATCCTCTTCATCTAGTGTATTAATCTTCATTGAAACAGTTTTCAGGTGAATGGATTACCTCTAGAAAGAAAACAGGGATTAGAACTCCCACCACACTGTCCTACCCCTTGGAGCCAGAAAAGATGTCTCCAGAAGTTCCCACAGTGCTGGAGGGCAGGGAAAAGACCAGGCAGATGGAGCAGAGGAGCACATGCCTGTCAAGTTATTTCCTCACTACGGGCTCCCTTCCTCCCCTCAGCATCTGGACCAAACTGAGCTGTGCTCTCCCTCCCAGCTGTGCCCAGCACATGATATCATGAAGAGGAAAAGAGACTGCACGGCTCAAAAAAACCATTAAAGCTGCAGCCCAGAATGGCAGCCTTTGCCCTCTGCCTGCGTCATGCACAGCAGCCTCCTGGTTGTGTGACTCAGTCTGTAGATGTCACTCAGATCAGAGGGTCTGTTTCAGAGGTGGAAATGGGCAGTGCTGATGAGCGATTTAGGTGTAGACACACTGATCTCAGCTTCTGCGGCTACCTGTGGGAAGAAAATACAAGCCAAGTGTCATCTTCTTTGTTGGTGCTATGATGTACAAAGCGGGGTTAAGCAGAGTGGTTTGAATCTGATCAGGGGACTTGGCTGCTGTGCACAGCAGCCCAACAGCTCCTAGCTCATGGAGGATAGCACAAAGCAGCACAAAGCTTTTCGTAAGTTTTACCATGGGCCAAGTCAGATGCACGGGGAAGGTACATGAGGGATTCAGAGCTATGAATTAGGTATGTCTGGGATGTAATCCATGTAACTTGTCTTAAATATCTACCACAGCATGAGAAAAGCTGTACTCAAAACTAGCCTATTTTTCTCACTTGATAACTAATGCCACAAAAGGATCACTTAACACTAAGCCCAGCCACAAAATTTCACTCTAAATAACTTTCTGGAGCCGGGAAGTACAAGTAACTAAGATGAGACTTTCAAAACCTTAGAAGCAAGTTTTTAACCCTACTTCATATCTACTCCCTTTGGTAATATGATCTTGCTGGTCCATTTGGAAACATCAGTGTCTCAGCACTCCCTTTTGTCTCCCTGAGGTCATGCACCAACCCGGAGGAAACCCTGAGTGACCATGGCAAGGAGCAACGGGAACCAGGGTGCTCCTCCATGCTGGGGAACTCCAGGAAGCCTGACATGTATCTAGAGGATTCCCCAGAAAAGGAGGAATAAAGCATAATGGTTATTACCATAGAGGAGTGATCCACATGCTGAGGAAGATTGTCCTATAATTGATCATCTGAAGACAGACATATCCTCTCTTACAGAAGCAGACCACAAAGAAAGCAAAATAGGCAGCGAAGAATTTCTTCAAGAACCATGTTCAATGAGGAAAAAACCAATAATGTTTCTACGTTCAGGCTCCATGACAAAAACAAATAAAATATGTATATGCATATGTGTATATAAGTTTCTATGTATTTTTATATATATATTAAAGCAAGCAAGGTAATGTCAGGTACTTACAACTTCTTATGTAAGTTGTAAGGAAATTTGTCAGGAGTAGCAAGGAAGTAGATAGCAAGAAAGGCAAGGCCCTGCCCTTGAACAAGTAAGGCAAGTGGGGCTGTATATGCATCTTATACTTGCCCCCCACAAAGAACTTGTATCTTTGCTACTCCCAGTTACCATGCTGGGGAAACTGTTGGTCAGAACATTCATTACTGTGTAGTTTAACCTTCTGCAAGGAAACTTGCTAGGTACTTTGTAGAAGAAAATGGCAGTTTATTACTAAAACTGATTCTACTGCCTGCCTTTAACTTTAGTCTAATTAAGGTATAATTTTCTAACATATAAAGTTTCACTTGTACAATAAGTTTACCTTGAAAAGAAAAAGGGTTTATGAACATTACTGATTACTAAATTTCTAACCTATCTCTGATCCTTTACAATGGGTGTCATTCCACATTACTATTTCTCAAGTAGCAAAAATGTTTCCCACTGTCCTTCAGTTCTCACTTTCCTCCCAAACTCACTTCTATCCCTGAACAACCTTTTACTGCCCCTTCATCTGTGGCATGTTCCACAGCCACACTGACAGACTGTCCTATGAAATAATCTGAGTTAGGTATTTTTTTAAGCATTCACAGAGGTTGGTTTTGTTGCTGTGGTTGTTCTGTTCCTTTGTTAATCAAATTGTTTCATTAAGAGAGTCCCACTTTCCCCTGTCCTTCAACAAAGCAGTTGCTTGTTTGCTTCTGTATAAATGGGATCATTTCACTAATGTGGGTTATTGCAAAGCCTTATAAACAGAACAGTAACATCAATAAAGCATAGATTGAGAATAGGAATAAGCAGTTAGGACTGGAGAGGAATTTCTTATATTTGTGAGCACATTTCCTGAGAGAATGTTGCATGGAACAACTTCCTTGCTTTTTTATATTCCTTGCAGGTGAGATGATCATGAAGGTAAACTTCAGCTCTGGATGTGTCTGAACTTTGTGAAAAGTTGGACTCAAATCAGTATTTCCATTAAGTTTAACCAGAATGGTGCTTCAAGTGCTAGGGGTCTTGCTCTGTTAGGAGTTCCAAGATATTCCCTTGGCATATGTTCTGTTTAGATCACTGGAGGTTGAAATTTCAAAAACAAAATGCAAATATGACTTACAATTTGGACTGAAATTCCATAAACACTCTGAAGTAGGAATAAGTGGTCACAGTCACGGAAACTACATTTTCACAGCTGAGTTGAGCTGATCCAATTGCTGTGGTTGAGCAGTGGTCATGCACATATCACTTCTCTGCTGCCCAGCTTGGAGATGTAGTCCTGCTCCATCATGTGCACTGGCTCTGGCACACATCTGACCCTACAGTAAGCCCACGCTTTAGGGACTGAAGCAGAGAGTAGCCTGTGTGCTCTGACACATAGGTCAGCTTTCTATAAATTTAGGCTTCTAAACTGCCTCACTGTAGAGTCACATGAGTGATGCCAAAGCCAATGCAAGTCTTCCAGAAAGACGTCCAGGCTCGACTGGGAGACATCACGAAGTATAAAGCCATCTTCTCTTTGACAGTGTCTTCTGGTGCTCAGCGGTCCTACCCGAAGAAGAATTGTGTCATATTTCCAGTTTCCCCTATCCAGCCTACCTCATGGCTATTGATTTGCACTGTGATGATGTCAGAAAGTACTCTGAATAAAGCTATCCTAGCTTTTAACAAAAGACCTGTGAGTAAGACTAGGGAAATGGGCTTTACCTTTGTGTTCAGTATTGATGAGAACCATAGGTTATTTAAAGTTCATATACTGTTAAAATTGGAGAAGATACTGAAAATAACCACAAAACTTGTTTGAAGGCTGCTGTTTTTCAGTTAGAAACTTCAGAAATCCAACCTATTTAGTTTATCAAAGATTGAGAGGTACAGTGAGTAAGTTTCTTCATGAGTAGATAATACCAAGATCTTTAATCTAGTGGAGAGAAGTGTACCAAGAATCAGTGGCTGAAAACTGAAGCTGGACGAATGCAATATGGAAAGAAAAGCCCTTTTTTTTTTTTTTTTTTTTTTTTAATCACTGTGAAAGTAATTAATTAATGGGGTGGGGGGAAACTGCCAAGGGAGCAGTGGATTTTCTTTTCTTGATGTGTCCAAATCGAGACTGAATAAATTTCTGAGGAAGTGCTTTTGCCAAGTACCAGTTAATGAGGACAGTACAAGGGTAACTGGGTGAAATGTACTGGTCTGAAATGTACAGGAGGTCAGAGTAGATGATCTAACCATCCCTTCTGGCCTTAACTTCCATGAATCTATGAATTATCCTAGATTTGTTGACATGCAATAGGATTTGGAGGAATTTTTGAGGAAAAAAATGTTTGCAATTTGCCTCAGGAAAGTAATATTCTGGTTCATACAAAGGAAACCAGATTGATCTGTATTAATGGTGTCTGGCAGAACATTTTCTTAGTTGCTTGCCAAAGTTTTGGTGAGGGTTTTATTGCCAACTGTAGGAAGTGATATGAATTGATATAAAATATACAAACAATTCGGTAACCTTCTCATGGGAGTGAAGTATATATGATGAACATAATTCCTTTATTCTTGTTCCCTTCAGAGAGTTCAGGAATTTGGCTCTTCCCGAAGTGTAGCAATCATGCCTAAGCATTTTATAGACTTCTAGTGAGAAACTGCCAAGACTTAGAGACTTCTCAAGGGCAGAGGTTGAATATTAATCTTCACCACTGTCATTTCAACTGCATCTGAGCTCCCTCTTCTGACGTTTAGATATCTTTTTAACCCCTTAGATGAACTGTAAAATAATGTTACCAGGTATACTCCCTGGAGCAGGTACTGCAAGTAAGTCTTATTAGAGTGCTGTGGACAGTAACACCTGAATAGCAACTCCCTTGGCTGTAGGTCCATACCATATCACTTCAAGCAGAGATGTCTGTGACCCTTTCTCAATAATGTAAATACTTTCTCTTTTTTTTTTTAACTACAAAATTTTTCTGCCACTATCTTTTGTGCAAACCCTTTCAGGGTAACTTTTTCAAATACAATTTATAATAAGAATAAAGGTCCCCAAACATTTCAGCCACTTCTCCCTCATTTACCATATCTGGATAGCTTCCTAGGATGCTGTCCAGAGCAGAGACTGATTTTAAAGCTTGCACAATATTTAAGGGAATCAGTTCTTTATTATCATCAGAGGTATGCACTCTTCTTTAATCACATCACAACTCCTGTTGTAGTTTATGTCTAAGCTGTCATCCTCAGAGGACAACATTTTACTCTTTTTTAAATAAATAGACCCATACATTAATAAACATATCCTGTCTCTTTGGCTGCCAGGGGCTTGAGAGTATTGCACTTTTTTTTTTTTTTAAGTTTGTGGTAATATTCATCTCTTTGACTACAATTTTTTTTTAACATGTAAAGACTGTCTGCACAGTCACACATCCCCTCAGACATCTCCACCCACAGCCATATTTCAGCATCCCCTCCCAGTCTCTTCAGTGTATCTGAAGTCTCATCTTTACCAGAGTCTTTCTTTTTATCAAGAAAAGGACTCCATGGTGGCTGCTAATTCAGCTTTAGCAAGAGAACAAATAAGGGAAGACTATAGTCAGTTATCAGCATTTTCACCTGACTTTGCATGATGTTGCTGTTCCTACTTTATGCTTAGAAGTTTTAGTCAAACTTTTTTTGGTCCAGATAAGTGGTTTTCTAGCATAATAAAAATTCACCACCCAGAAATTATTCATTTTACTCATTAGATCTTGGGCGTGTCTATTGCACTCCAAAGTATGCTTGCCTCTTAAGCAAGAAGAAAGGAGAATAAATCCCACATGGTAGTTGATTGTCATCTTTTAGGATGCATCATCTAAAAGATATGATGATGATGAGCTGGGCTGTGTGGAACTGGTTTTATTTCTGCCAGTACAATCACATATTAAAATCCCACTTGATCCCTGGGCTAGCAGTGAAGACCTGACGAAAAAGCAGAGAGTTACTTATGAAGTTCTTCAAGTCTCTTCCTACCCGACTGCAGTCCTCTGGCCACCTCATCTTCTCTCAGCAGACCTGCTTGATAGTACCTGCTTCCTAACGTGGGTACCAGCAAAAGACATGAACTAGTGACAGCAACAGTAAAAACTCATGAGAAAATGTTAAGAAAGCAGATGAAGAACAGCATATTGAGGAACATCCTATACTGGAAAGGATGGGTTTAGAAGGATGTTGATGCACATTGAATTGAGTTTGACAAATGCTGACCATTCACAGAGCACTAATGATAGCTAATAGGCAATTTGTGAATATTTTCAGTAAAAACTGAGTATTATTGTTGCTATTCAGACTGATCTGTTAAACTTTTTTAGATTTCAATTCTTTGGCTTTTTCTACTTATAAATACAAAATTAATTATAGAGTGGTATATATACAAAAGGAAAGGCTGAAAGAAAGAAGGCTCCCCACAATAGCTTGGCATGTTGAAATCTAATCTTCCAGTGCTGAGATAAGTATCTAAGTTATGAAGCTGCAGGCTACAGAGGGTGAGGTTCTCCTCTGACAAAAATATCTGTCTTGGTTGGTACGACAGAATCATCCCAAACAGTATTAATTTCCATCCTTCTTCTTTCTCTCACTTTCATTCTGACCATAAATTTCACCCTGAACTGAAAAGTTTCTCCATCTGAAGTCAAAACCAATATATTCATGGGAAAAATTTTGGTTTCAAACTTTCATTTCCAAATGAAAAATAATGCTTGCCAAAGTCTGCAATCATCCCTATTCAAGTGTAGTAGCCGCTAATGACAGCTATGCTGTGGGATTATACATCATATATCCCTAAGGACTGGTGCTTTGTATTTCTTGTTTGTCTTGGATCTATTAGTCTTGTCTTCCTCGGGACTTTTCATAGCTGTATTGCAGCTCCACTGGGCACAAAGAGGTAGAAGATAGAGTTCAGACAAGGCTTATACAGGCTTGCCATTCTACCACTGTCTTTTCTAACCCCAGGGTTAGCAGGGTTAGATAGGCAGTGCTGGAAACAACGCCCTAATTGAAAACAATTCCTTAATCTGTAAAGCAGCTTCTGTACATGCTGTCACAACTAGAGACTCAAAACTCTGACTGTAGACACTGACTCTCCCCAGCTCATTTGCTTTGCAGCTCGTATATTCAAGCACTTGTGTGACCTCTTTATTCCTTTCCCTCTATACATTTTTATTCTTGAGTGTAGAGACATAAATGTATTATTATGTATTCCTTTCTGTGGTAACAATACTGATTACACTTGAGTGTACTACACCAGTTATAATGGCAAAAAAGGTTGTGAATAGACACCTATTTGAAGGTAGCCACTGTTCTGAGAGGACAAGATAGTTGTGATTAGATGCTCTCATTTCTATGCATGATTCTGTGACCCTGAAAAGAAACTAATACCAAAGCCTTTCTCCTCTGATGATGGAACCAAATATCTGAGAACCTACCATGTTTATTCTCTTTCCAGGGATCACACAGAACAATGGTATGAGAAAAAAAATTCAAAATAGTATAACATGGTGGATAGTGCTTTATGGAACAGAGAATCAGAGAAATGTGAATCACAATTTGGTAGGCTCTTTAGAGACTAATAAACCAGGTGAAAAAAAAAAACTAAAAATGTATAACATCTAGAAGATTTAAGCACTAAGCAGAAGAAAATTAGATTATCTAGTGTACAAACATTCTTCTGCAATTATAGAAAAAAAAAACAACAAGAGGATACTTTTTTGATACTGTATCTTAGAAAAAATTAATGGATATGAAAATAAAATACACCATCCAGATGGGAGTTTGAAGTTCTTCTAGGTTATGTTGACTGTTTATATACAGGCATATGTTTAAAAAAACCTCATTGTGAAAAATGGCAACAATCCTTGTGTAAACTAGATGTAAGAGAGTATTCATTATGTTGAACACTCAAGTCTAGCATTACACAAACAAAGCCTCTGTTGTGATACTGGCTAACAGGACACAACATGATCCTGCAGTGATAAGGCAGATAGAATTTGCAGTGTTTAGCATGATGGGTTGCTCTTTCCAATGTGGCAATAAACACAATGTATATTTGTCTACATGGTCATCAAGCAATTGACGATTGAAGTTCAGACTTACAGACAGTACTCAAAGTGTTAGTAAAGAAATACAAAAAACTGACCCACTTAATGTCTATACAATATCCTATCCTTTTTCCAGATCATCACAGATTTCTGCTGGCATCTAATCCTGCAGTGCCCAAATGAGTATCAGCTCCAGTTTCTATTACAGATCTATTGGTTGTAAACTAGGTATAAGAATAAATATAGAAGGGATGTGAATTTCTTTCACATTAATGGATACATTGGTAACCACCTAGGCTCCATCTGGGGTTCTGAGCCCTGACTTGGGAAATGCAGATCTAAGCCTTGAAATGTTATGCTGATTGAGGCCTCAGGAAAACTGCATTCATAAGCAGCAGGACCCGTATGCAGTGATTTGCTTTGTTCTTGAGACAGGGAGGGGGGGAGTTGGGCGGGAGGCAAACTGAATAGCTCTTCTATGACTCAGTATGAGAGGAAAAGGCAATAATAAACAAGATCTCAAGCAAATATAACAATCAGTACATTCCAATACAGAGAATGCATCCTAAAATGTTTTCTTGGGATGAATGGCAAGGTAAATCTATGGGAGAGGCTTGAAATTCTTCCAAATGAGCTGTGAGAGGACTGTGGAAGAGATTCCAGGATCCCAACTTTTACATCAGTCCCTTGATCCTTGGACTTCCAAGGACAGTTGCTAGAGCCACAGAGAGACTATGTCATGATGATGTCCAGGGCATTGCTTGGAAGAAAGGGGTGACAGGGGTGTCATCAGGAGCAATCATGTCCACTTCCCATCAGATCCATTGCCCAGACTGAAGAGTTTAAAAAGCTGCTTCTTGCAGTCTCCCCTTCCCAATACTCATTCCTTCAGCACCAAATGTGCATTCCTTCAGCTCCTCACACAAACAGCTCCCCAAGGCTACTCATATGGCCAAATAGTCCTGAGGTTGGTGAGCAAATCAAATTGTTCCTTCAATTTCACTGTCCTCAGTCTCCCTACCCCTACAGCAGACTCACACCTTTCCTCATAATTTTATTGAAAAGGCTCCCAACAAACTCCCCAACCAAGACCCAGCAAGAGAGTAGGAGACACAGGTCTCTCTTTCAGAGAGCAATATAAACACAGACTGCAATAGACTTCAGATTCATAAAAATCCAATTTAGAAAAGGTGATTTAAGGGATTTAGGAATATAGACTGAAACTTATAAAGCTTTTGCTCTACAGCTGAACCCAGCCTCAGACTTTCTAGGGACCCCAAGATAATATATTTCACCAGTTGTCTGTCTAAATTCTGCCTTCCCAAGATGGGGATAACTCACTATGATTTTTCAAGGATAAAATCTGCTGATGATCATGAGGCGCGTAGATACAGTGATATAGTCCCTAAACCCAGGACATAAAATATGCTCATAGAGTACAGACTATTCTTCCAATATTTTCATTGAATTCCACACCATTTGCAGTGCTGCTGTGTAAAAGCTTAGCTTTGATTAAAGCGCTTTGTATGAGCAGTCGTGAGCCGGTATGTCCTGTCCTGTCTTCACTAATCCTTTTTCCTCTTTCCTTACCTTCCCTTTTGCCTGTACCAGAGCTGCAGGGACTTTAGATTTGAAGTGTAGAGCTGGGCTCAGGAAAAGTAAGCTTTGTTCTTTCCTTTCTGCTGACAGTTTTTGTGACCTCAGGGAAATCATTTAACCCATTTGTTTCCCATGCACAAAAAGAGAACAAGGATGTTTTCTTTGTCCCATCCACCAGTACAATACAGTAAGCTCTCCCAGCTGCCTCTGGTTATATCTGCAGACAGTGAACCTTGTCTGCATCTTGTCTGAGGTCGTTGAACACCACCAAGGCCGTAATACAGAAGAGGAGCAGTCAACAGATGGTGGCAGCAATGCCAGGCCCAGAGCTGTTCCGAGGAGATCCCCTGGCTTTGAGGTTATGAGGAGAAAGGTGGTGCTTTCCACCCACCTTAATTCTACTTCCATATGGCTTTGGGGAAGGACTGCAAAGAAAGAGGAGTGCAGCTGTCACCTAACAGGAATACCAGGAATCAAACTGGGAAGTGCTGGACATTTGCACCTTCAGAAGTTTTCCTGAAGTCTCTTTTTGCTCTGTGCCTGTCAGAGACTTGCTGTGGCCCTGGCTGATCTCTCCAGCTTCACAGAGCACCTCATCCTCACTCTGCCTCCTCTCAGCCCACACTCCAATGCTCTTCCATTCCCCTGGGGTGTTCTCCTTCCTGACAAGCTGTCTCTTTTCCACCCTCTGAAAAGGGGAATACTTTTGTGGCTGTTTCTGCTTGTACTGCCATGTTGTCTTCCCCATTCCTGTGTTTGCCTTGTCTAACTGTAAAACTTGGGCTTGGGGGGAGCTATCTACTACTCAGCATTTGACTACAACCCTGAAAAGTCTCACTTTGTTGGCCCTGTTACTCTAATAAACATGATTATTATTTTATTATTAATATTTGCAACAAGGTAAGGAGACTAACACAGGAGAATGGTGGATCTTCCACAGGGCTGTTGGACCTGGTTACAAAACAGTTCTCAGAAAAGCAAATTTCTACAATTTCCATTCTTTGTTTTCAATTATCTTTGTATAACAAAGTATCAATTATCACTAAAATTAGTCATAAAATAAAGCACTTTAGGTACTAACCCCATGAAAGCTGCCTGAAAGAGAACAACAATATATCTACCTAGCATCATTAATAGAGCTAATAAAAGCACAGTGCAACCAGCAAGTGCAGCCATCAATGAGGTTTTCAATAACTTCTTTGGAAACCAGAGCTGGCTTGATTTTCTGTTTCAGAAATGCCCAAATATAGCTGTGATTTGAGTAGCGCAACACTTTACCTTTCACATTTTCTCCTAATCCTATACATCTGCTGCTTCAGTGGTTAAGATCTAGTAAATACCAAACCATGACTTCATTAATGAAGTGTAACAGTAACTTAAAATATGTACTGATTTGACCAAGGACGCCTTTCAGAAATCTCATTTACAGCTGACATATGTAAACACACATGCCAAGTAAAGCAGAATTAAAACCAGAAATTGAGTTGCTCTTATCTCTGTTTAACTGCAGCAAGTTTGTGATACTTGTAAAGGCTTGTGTATGATGAAAGGGTTAATGAGTCAATGCATAACATATATTTCTGTGTAGATGTACTTCTAGGTATACACAGATTTGGGTTTTGAAGTACAAAATTTAAGGGGAAAAACATGGTGTTTGGAAGACTTCCACTACATTTAATTGAACCCACAATCTATCACCAGTTGCTAAAAATAAAATTAAGAAATATCGGCTCTGAATGCTTCTATTGGTTTATATTTTGTTATGTTTTCTGAAGACTCTGATAACCGCTCAAGTACAACTGTGAGAGTGTTACATTTGCACAGCATTTCTGCAGAGCTGGAGACAAATTCTGCCCAAGGAAACAAATGACATTGCAAAGCATTTTTATATAAAGAGATTTCCAAGTAACTCAAACCAAAAAGAAAATAAATATAGATATAAAAATAAAACCACCACATTTTCTTCATTCCCTTGTCAAACTTGGTGATAGCTCTGTGGGACCACCCATGAAGGTTTGAGTAAGAGAAAGAAGCAAGGTTATTTGCCCCAGACCTCGTTTTGAGGCATCAGAAGGGAAGCAATTCGCCGTATTATGATACATTATGATACATCCAGAGATGCAGCTTGTGAGAAGCCCACATTTTGGTCTGAGGCTTGGGGACCTTGTGCTTCGCTAATAATTTACTTGACAACCCCTGCTCTCCCACCCATGGACACAGGGCCACACACTGTGGCAGTGAGGTGGAGTCCCCCTGGCCAGGGTTTCTGAACAGTACTGCTAGGAACACCTCAGGAGGGGACCTAACCCACCCCCGAGACGTGCATTTCCTACAGAATGAATGAAATGTCCTGTCCCAAGCACTTCTCTGATCCCAGCAATGAGCTGCAGACCACGGCCTTGTATCATCAGTCTATATCAACACCAGAGCAAACATAAATTGTGTTTCCTGCCTTGGCAGAAAAAGATAAAGGGAACCCACAGCTTGGAGAAAGGTGTGGTCAGCCTTCCTCCTCTTTTCACCCTCCCTCTTTTCTTTGTTGGCTGGGCAGCTAGATTCAATTTGTATCTCTGAGGAGAAACAACTAGATAATACAATCATTTCCCAGTCTCAGGTGCTGTGATGCCAAAACCTCCCCTCTGAAACCTTTCAAACAGACTGGCTTTTTCTAATCTTACACAATGCCCTTTTGAGATACAATTATCTGCTTCAAAGTGCAACTTGACGGTACAGAACAGAGAAAGCTTCCTTTCCTGGGATGGTGAGGAGCAGGGTAACTGTGCTTGCTGATGATAGTACCAAAGGACAATGACATTACAGCTTGCTGACACCACTGCAGAGTGGAATGTCTGGAACACAAGTGCCCTGCCCCATTGCTCCACTGGACAGGTCCAGCCAAACCCACCTCAGATCTTGGCTCCTTCTTCAGCCCCATCAGCCATGCTCCTCTTTCTCCTCAACCAAGTGCCAAGGCAGGGTAGAGTTTCTGCGTGTGTAGGGTCACTTGTTGTCACTTGTGGACCTGTAGGTCCCAAGAAGGTGAGGGCAGGGAGTAGAAGAAGGTTTTGTGCTGGAACTGGGGTCCTGCACCCTCAGGGTAGGAGGGAAGGAGTCACCCTGTGCCCTGCCCTCTATAAAGAGGTCATAAATTAGGTGTGAGGTATGAGAGGTGAGATATGAAAGCCTTTCAAGGACTGGTCTCTGCTTTATCTGGGGAGTGATGAGCTCATAAAGAAGAAAGAAACCATCCTTATCTGACTCTTCCAAGAAACTCACTGACCCCTTGCTCAAAAAGTTGATAACACTATAATATGTTTTTCTACCTTGAGACCCTTTAGTATCAATATCATTGAAGACTCAAATTGTGTTTTCCATAAAGAATGAACTTTGTAGACTGAATACTCTCAATTTGCCTTCCTGAGAGAGGCACAGCTCCATTCTGAATCTACCTGAATGTGAGTTTCTGTTTGTCACCACCACACAAGTTGCAGCCTATAGAAGAACTGTACTTCACTTTGCTGCAAATGTGCAGAGCCTGAAAGAGGATCTCCAAAAGCATGATGTTACCTGTTTTCTTTGGGGACTGAAAATCCAGATACACATCCAGCACTAACTGTGGCTTTCCCATCATCTTTGGCTTGAATTTTTCCTGCCCTTAGTGGTGTGGAGGTGCTTCATGCTCGCTGCTCACAGTCTTCCAGACCACCCAAGACTGCATCTCAAATGCTATTGTATGTACAAACTTCACAATGTTTAAGAATACAAAAAGTTCCTGTGATTATAAATGTTTCATAAAATTCATATTTAAAGAAAACCATGTCAGTATTTTTAGTAATGTGAATGCAATATTAGCTTATAAGCATTTAAATGAGTCAGATGCTTTATGAGTCCATTTCAGAAATTTTTCTGTGTACATGAATGAAAAATTTAAATGGAAATGGTTCTGAAAGAAATAGTGCTGAACATAGCCATATGAAAAGCAATCTAAAAACACTGACAGAGGTAAAAAAAATAAATGAAAGTGCCCATGATGTATGGGGGTCTAAGAATGAAAGATAAATTGTTCCTTGCATGTGCTCTGTCAAACCAGTTGTTGCTCCAAAGCTCTTTACACACTCTATGCCCACACACCGAGTGAGCTGCACATCCACCCTAGCAATGCTGAGTAAGATGCAGAAAGGGGAACTCTGCTCAGGGACTGCCAAGATTAAAGCACCTCAGAGGCTTAAATTTGCACTTTTTCTGTCCTTGTGCTAACTGATAAGACAATGTCAGCCCACAAAGATAGGCCTGATCTCACAGAGATTTCAGACTCTAAATAACTACCAATAAAACCAAGGAAGAAAAATAGAAATGGAGTAACCAGTCATTGCTTTGCACTGGTAGGTGTAATAGCAAAGGAGGATTTTAAGGAAGCATAAAAGGAAGATAATAATACATTTTGTGAAGCTCCTCATAAACATGAGAGGCAGTATGGCAAAAAGGACATAATTGCCACTTTGAAGATTAAAAACTGGATAATAGAGGCCAGCATCATGAGATAATCTGAGGAAGACACAAGATTTCACCGCTTGAATGTATGCGTTTTGTGTAGCGTGGTATGCCCAGAAGATGAAAAGGGACTGACTTAAATAAAATGAGGAAGTGGGAATGAGAAGCTTTAAGAAAAGAGAACTATAAATGCTGTAAGAATAGCTGCTATAAAAAGGACATCTACATGCTAAGAAGGAAGAAATAAAGGATACAGCTGAAGATTGTCAAAATAGCTCTAAGGCAAATGTGAAATAGTTTCCAGTAATTCAGATCCTTCATGGGCAAGCAGGTCCTGGGCTCTCCCCTGCAAGGGGAGCACTCTGAGGCTGGTGTGGTATGACAGCGTGTCCTCTAGTATGCTCTCCGTGTTTCACATGCCAGCCAGAGAAAAGGAAACGGATTGTAGGGGAAATTGCCATCTGCTTTTGTCAATAAAAGACCACGTGCATGGCTTGAGCCTAAACATACTGAAGCCAGCCTTTTATAGCTGCATGGGGGGAAATGGGAGGCCTTACTAAAGTGTGAGAAAGTATAATTTAAAAGGAATAAACAAAAATTACTATGACACAACTTCATCTGCTCTATATAGACTCCAACGTAGTATCACAGAAGGCATGGGAACTTGTAAAGGCAGGGGTTCACATTAAACCTATGATTTTCTCAGCTTCCTAGGACCTAGTTTCAAGAACATTATTACAGATATTGTTTTCTCACACTTTAATGTAATTTGTACTGTACAGGGGAAAAAAGATCATAAAGTTTCTCTTTCCTATAAATGTGTACAGAAGGCATTTGTATGCCCTGTTCATTGAAAACACCTCACAACCTTTGGTGTATTTATTCTTCCAAGGCACACAAGAGGGTATATTAATATCCATGTTCCATAAACCATTTAACTGAGGCACAAGGTCACAGAAATGCAATGTCTTGAAACTGAAGTGAGTATAGGCATAGCTGAGGTAGTATTAAAAACAATATCACACACCGAATCACACAGAATCACATCATGGCTGTGGTGGGAAGGCACCTCTGGGGATCGTTTGGTCCAACCCCCCCACTCAAGCAACATTGCCTAGAGCTGGTTACTGCCCAGGACTCTGTCCAGGTGACTTTTGAAGATCTCCAAGGATGGAGACTCCACAGCCTCTCTTTGGCAAGTGAAGGGATGCTGGCCAGCCTATAACTCACCAGATTCTTCTTGTTGCCCTTCTTGGTGATAGGAGTGATATTTGCTTCCTTACAGTCCTCAGGATTCTGCCCTGATCACCACAACCTTTCACAGATAACCAACAGTATCCTTGCAGTGACTTCAGGCAGCTCCCTCAATTCTTGCAGGTACATCCCATCAGATCCCGTGGACTTGTATACAACTTGTATACATTGAGTTTGTTTAAATGTTCCTTTCAATGGGGTCCTCCTCCACCAAGGGTGAGTCTTCCTTGCTCCAGATTTTCCCTTTGGTCTCAGAGGCCTGATGTTCCTGAAGACTGGTCTTATCAGCAAAGGCTGAGGCGAAGACGACATTCAATAGCTTGGCCTATTCTGTAACTGTTGTCACCAGGGTCCCTGCCCCATTCAGCAGCAGGCCCACATTTTCCCTAGTCTTCCTTTTGCTGCTGCTGTACATGTAGAAGCCCTTCTCACCCTTCACTAGATTCAACTCCAGGTGGGCTTTGACTTTCCTAACCCCATCCCTGTACATTGTGTCTATATTGTCCCTGTTTCTGCCTCTTGCATGCTTCCTTTTTATGTTAGATTAGTCAGGAGCTTCTTGTTCGTCCATACAGCCCTCCTGCTACCTTTGCTTGACAGCGAGTTGGTAGCAGCTCAGGTACAAGGTGTGTTTGTCGACACAGACAGAGAGTTCAAGGCAGAAAAATTTTCTTCACCAAGATGTGGAGTCAGTTCATCTGTGCTTATCTCCCTCCACGTCTGCTTCCAGTAGCCACCACAAGATGTACTACAGCTAGTGCCCCAACGCAGCACCCTGGTCTGCAGGACAGGTACATCTGCAGAGACCTACCCCAATCACATAGGCAGTCTGCCACAGGGCAGAAATATGGACATGAATGTCCCCCATCTTAAACTAGTTATTTCACCAGTAACCTCTCCTGTCTCCTGCATTATGCATATGTGCTATTCTAAATCAAACAGCTGAATTTGTAATTGTTAATCCATTTGTTTCAACAACCCTTCATTTACTGGCCTGCAGCCTTTGAGCCTCATAGCTGTGGTTTCTTGCAGTGTTGACTACAAAAATGACTTCTCAGTTGTCCCAGCCACTACATATTCAAAAATCAGTATGTCACTGCAGGAATATTTATGCAGCAAACTTCTAAAGCCACTGTTAAAAAAAGGACCTTCATGACCCATTTCTTACACTGAGACGATGGATCAACCTCCTCAATGTGCAGACAGTAATTTCTGTTACCTATTAAACTTAAATTGGTGGCTCTCATCCTACATATCCATTCTCGTAATGACAACTGGATTTGCTATATAAGTAATGTGGACTCTTCTATGGGTTTGTAGAACTGGGTATGAGCTTAATCCTTTTGCATCAGGTTACTATGAAAAGCAAGGTGCTAAAAGACAAAATACACATAGAATAAATGCTTTCTAATATGAAAATGTTTAGAAATAATATAAACCAAAATAAAACTGTGGTGGGTATATAATACTGGAATGATATTCTGAATAGTCTGATTAATTCTTTCACTGCCAATGAAAAGAAAAAAAAATTGAAAGTCTGATGTATCTAATATGAAGCATCAATGAACCTGTCTCTCTGTTGAGGGGTTACAAACTGCAGCTAAATCTACAAGAAGACATTTGTAGATTTGTGGATTTTGGTCGTCCAAACCCAAACTGAGAATTTAAAACCATCACCTAGTAGCTGAATTCATCAGACCGGACCCAGGAACTCTAGCTGGAAGGTGTGATCTGTCACTGCTTTTCAAAATGCCAGGAAAGAGGCTAGAGGTGTCACCAGAGGTGCCCAACCAGTAGACTACGTCCCACCTCAGTCATCCTGTCTCCAAAGCGCTTCAGAAGCAGCTGCCCAAGGGCCTTCCCTGGAGAGATACAGAGGAGGTCTCTGCGCATGTAATACCCAGAGCAATTTATGCTCACTTGGACATTAACCTACCTTGCATGTGAAGGAGGTCCTGTCACGTGGTAGGGAAGGGGCCATGGCATGGAGTCCTCTCCTACCCCCAGCCTAAGCTGTGCAGCTGACCTGCCTATCTGGAAGCATGACGGTGCTGGGGCATAGCAGCTCTCTCTGTTCAGTTTGTTCCACTTTGCAATGATTATTTGAGGAATGAAGAATGAGATAAAAAGGGATCATGACTGTGTATTGTAGTCACTGGGTCAGACTGCTAGCACTGGACTCTGGGTGCCAGCCCTTGCTTGCTCCAAGAGCTAGAAACGAGAAAACAGTGGCAGTTTCAGTGGAGCAAGGACCTGAGGCAAGCTGTCTCCCACTCCCAGGCAAGTATGTTAAACAATTAGACTGCAGAATCATGCTCATTTTTTTGAGCAATTACTACGTAATTCTCCATACCAGAGAGTTACTCTTAATTCCTTTGCTGAGCAGTTTCAGCAAGAGCAAATGGAAACATTTGTGCTCACACTCCCTCACCCTAGAAATTGATGGGAAAAGCAGGGGGAGGTAAATGATGGGATTCAAATTTTCTTAGGTAGGAATTAAACCCGTGTTTCCTGAGCCTCCCCATTCAGCTGCTGGATGAAAGGAGTCTGCCTCTTAAGCTTTCAAAGGGGCTAAAGCACCTCATGTCAGGAAAGAGGTCAGAGCGACATCTCCCAAATGAAGGGAATTCAAGTCTCTGAGACAGGTGCAAATGCTTCGTATTTCCTATTTCAGATGTATTTCTGTGTAGCTGGGGATTATATGACCACTGATATCAAATCTGTGACCTACTAGGACACCCAACAGTACAGGTCATGCACATTTCTGCCAAGTTGAGTGGGATGCACTACATTGTGTTTATTCCAGCTACCTGAAGCAAACAGTCTTCCTGAGCTGAGTATAGTAATAATAGTAATAATAATAATAACAACAACTTATACTGGTTTAGCCGTTTGCACCTTGTGGCTACAATGTATTTGTTCAGGCAGTGAGAATCATAAAACCAGACTCAAGGTACCAGCCTCTACCTGCCAGCTGGGCAAATTACAGGCTTTGGCACTTGGCTTTCTCCACGAAGCCCAAGCCCTTCGGACAGCCCAGGCACTTGATGTGGAAGTTGTTACGCTCACAACCTCAAGCCCTCCTCTTGCTTGATTTAGCCCTAAATCAGTTTCAATTCACAACAACTAAATGTCAGGAATACAGTTCTCTTAGGCAAGCACAAATGCTTCCTATTTCCTATTTTAGATGGTTTTCTGTTTAGCGGGGGCCATCAGCTTCATTTCACACCTTGTGACACTTTTCAGCATAATTGTACATGCTTCCACTCTTATTTAAGCCACTCATCCCCCCTCCCCCCTTCTCCCACCCCCCCAATCTAGCTGGAATTCATAAAAGCCAGGCTGGCTTTTTCATCAACACTGTAGCCACATGACAGAAAGCACTCCTCTTTAAAGCTCACATGGCCTTTCAAAAAACTTGATGAGGCGTCACCTGTCAATGCCATTCTAACGAATACCTGGTTATCGGTTTTACTTAAATCAGTCCTCCCAGCAGAATTGAAGGGGGAGCAATAAAAATGGAAACGAGCAGAAGTTGCAGAGAAGGGGGATTGCATGAGGCAGTGGTGCTGTTGAAGCAAATGTCATTGGAACTGCAGCTTAACTTCATGCCAAATCAGGTTATCACCTGCTTGTCATCGCTGCGACTTGTCTGGCCACACCAAGAGTTACAGAAGCTAAACCAGCAAGAAACTACCCTTCCCCCCTCAAAAAGGGCAGGGGAGAAAAAAAGAAAGAGAGGGAGAATAGTTTTCTGCTGGTTTAACTCCCTAAAATGGCTTATCAGGAGGTCAGAGGGAAGCCAGGGCACGCACAATGGAGGGAGTGGAGCTGTAGGGCTGGAGCACAGGAACGAAGGAAGCAAAGGACTGCCACAGCATTGACTTACCCTGGGTAAAGCTGTTGGGGAACTTACAGTTGGAGCAGTATTTATCTTTAGGACTGACAGATGTAAAATGTTTACAACTCCCTACTCCATTTTTTTGTCCACCTACTGAGCCCCAGTGCCCTTTCTTTGCTGCTGAGATGGGGTTCTTTAAAGCAGAATGGCATATAGCAGGGACCAGTCATTTAGTGGCGTGTTCACACCTTCCCTGTTGTTTTTTCTTGCTGTGTTGTTTTTTCTTCCCTCTTAAGGGAGGGGCTTGAGCTTTACTGGAGTGTTTTTGCTTTTGTATGATCTAAGGAATTTTTGTTTGTTTTGGGTTGGGTTTGTTGCTGCATTTTCCTATTCTTGATTTCAGTTTGTGGGTCTTTTTTCTTTTTTTTTTTTTTTCCCCAGAGGTAACCAGTCTCATTACTGGAGACTGGTTATCTAGTGCATTGACAGATATTTTTTTATTAGATATGAGAAAGAAAAAATGTATGATACTTTAAAAATATATAAGCTCTGTTAAGTTTTCAGTTTCCCAACACACCGGACATTCAAACAGTCTGGATCCTATTTAACAAACATTGTTGAATGTATTCAGTTAATAAAAGCTTGGCAAATATTGGTAAAGGGCTTGTAATGGTTGTGAGTGACAAAGGTTAAAAGCTTTCGATAGCATTGCACCAAACTGGAGTAAAGCTTGAAGAAACTGAAGTGATGTGTTAGTAAGGAATCTCAGCACTGATTAGGACATCATGAAATACTCATTTCTCAGAGACAGGAAAAGATGCAACTATTCCACAAATCTGAATTTAGTTTTAGAACTTGAAACTTTAAACACTATTTAATCACATTGTCCTGTTCTCCCGTTATCAGAAAGTATATACAGATTAAAACAAGAATGAAATCCCCTCGTTGTCCCAGTCTGACAGTTACTGGGAAAGCAAGATGTTTTCTTTCCTATGAATATGTTACACTGTTTCTCCATAATGACCAGGACAAGAGAAGAAAAGGCTTTAGGGTAGATTGGCATATAGGGAACATTATCTCTTGGTGTGAACTTTATCATTTTTTGTTCTGTTGATGCCCTCCCCGCACAGAGGAAAGGTCTCTGTGCACCCCAGGACACAAGGAGGCTTCCCAGGGTCTCCTCAGATCTTGGATAGCCCAGGGGAGAGGCACAATGGGAACACCAGAAAGCACACGCTGTTTCAGGATTTCTGTAAACACTGGATTCCAGCTCCCAAAACCACTCTTAGATTCACTTTCTTTAAAGGCTTGTCTGGACGAGGATAAAGGTGTATTAAAAAAAGTGTCAGTGAAAACTTTTAATTAACATGTTTTCAATTTCTCAGTGTTGACAGGGTGTGTTGCATTTTAGTGCATTTGCCAGCAAACGTGTTAAAATACATTTGTGTCCTGTCTACATATGGCAAGTTAGGACACGTTTCTAAAAGTTTCAAAATTTAACAGGAGTTAAAACATGTTCATGATTGTGCTTTTACCTTAGCTGAAGGTGAGTGTCACCGATGGGTTTTCCTGGGACTCCAGAGAGCAGCTGCCATACTGGCAGGGAGCTGTTATTTAGCCGCTTTCTCCTCTTCCTGAACTGTCAAATGAAAGTAACATTTCATTTACCTGTCTTTCAGGAATGGATGAAAGAAATGTTTTATACAATATTGGGGAAAAAAATACGAAAAGCTGGCTATTAGTAAGATGGGAGGTGGGGCAGTGATTACAGGAGCTGGAAGCCATGCTTTCCTAGGGTGGCAAATTGCAGTTTCAGACGACCTGATGTGAGGTCAGGATTTCCGTAGCCACATAACCCAGAGCGTGGCACCGCATTCAGCTGTTGCTCCAAACACTTTGCAGGGGCAACTTCACTTCAACTGCTCTTGGGCCAAAAGCTAGAAGCCTTTTTTCTAGCCAGAAGGTCAGCATAAAGTTGACGTAAGCACTACATACCATGCTTAATACCTGGCTAGCTTGATAGAAAAATTTGTGTTTATGCCCGATCAAAGTTGTAGCTGAGAGGCACAAATTCAGTATTAATGATCATGAAGTCACAGCTGAGCATCAGTAACTCTGAGTCAGCTGCGACACTGATTTGCTGGGCAGCACTGTACAAACCGTTTCATCAGTCCACACCTGTCATCTCCCTTCCCAAAATGTAGAGGATGAAAATAATTTCAAGCAAAATGTGCTGAGAGGAGTCACGTTTTGGAAGTACTGCAAAAAGACAACTTCATCTGGGGGGTGCAACATGAATCGGCTGTGGCGGGACTCTTAACCTTGGGTGGAGCTAGGAGAGGCGAATTCTGCCGCCCCTCTGAGAACAGCTCCCCAGCCCTCTTTCTTCATTTTTGGGCCCCTCAGAGCTGTCTCTCAGTCATGGCTGTCATGTTCTTAGAAATATCATCACCCACACCACATATGGGATATGATTTTTTGCTGACACAGCTATTGTGGTAAAAGCCCTAACACAAATACACTTAACAATGGTACCACTTTTTTCAGACACTAAACCTCCAACAGCCTATACACAAGCACCTTTACACTGATACATCCTTGTTCCTGCCAAAGAAATGCTGCAACAACTTTTTGTGTGGAAGGCCCTGTAGAAAATTGGTATTTTCACATTCATATCTGATTAGTCCTGCTGCAATACACCAATGAGGGATTGTTTTGGGTTTTGTTTTTTATTCTCTTTTCTTTCTTTTTTCCCCCTTGGAAGAAGATGAAAAGATCAGGAACTTGAGTAAAGTGCAAGTTTAAGAATGAGGAATCTTCCCTCCAGCATATCTGCTTGCTTGGCGCTTAAAGGTGTGGTGTGACAAGGAGCAGCCTGGTAACTGGTGGGCTCAAGAGGTCAGTCAGGGGGTTAAATCCTGTATTTTCACCTCATGTTCAAGGGTTTGGGTTAGAAAGCAGAGATAGCTGTCCAGGTTGTAGTGCACTGGGACTGACAGAGGGATTATACATATATCCCAGATTTCCTGCTTGTCCAGAGACTCTACAGAAGAACTTGTGGAAATAAGCATCTAGAATAAGATCAGTGAAAGCTTTTTTCTTTTTTTTCTCTTGAAGTTGCAAAACATTGAAATGGTTGAAAAACATATCAAGAGCATCATGCAAAGCATACACCGTCAAAACTCCCACAGTCGCTCTGTGAAATTTTTCAGTGACACTACTCTGAAATTCAGACGTCGCTACGGTGGAAAGTAAAACTGCGTATGCCCATGCAGGTGAAATTGCGTAGGCCCGTGCAAGGTGGACAGATGACTTTTGATACTGATGGCGAGGCGCTGTCACGGTCTTCCAGCAGGTCCCCTCAGGTGGTCTGTTATATCAACCAGTGCAAAAACCAAACCCAAACAACCCCAAACCAGCATCCAGATTAAAAGGAGCAGAGAAAACGCTACGAGTGGAGTCCCCTCGGGAAGCGGAGGAGGATCACGGAGGAGGAAGCTGTCCGACCGTCCGGGCCCCACGGTCGCGTTGCCGTCACGCCGCAGGACGAGCCCTCTGCAGCTCTCGCCATCCCCTTCTGCCGCCGGTGCCCTCTGCCGTACACCGCTCCCCGCCCCGCCCGATGGCGAGGGGGGGGTGCGGGGGCAGGGGCAGGCGAGGGACCCCCGGAGAGCGGCTCCCGCCACCGCGGCGCCCCCGACCCCACCCGGCCCCGCCGAGCCCAACCCAGCCCCGCAGCGGCGGGGCCGGCTGCCGCAGGTGACGCCGGGGCGGGCAGGGCCGCCCCCGCCCCGCTCCCGGCCCCGCCGAGGAGCCCCCGCCGCCCCCCCCGCCCGTCGCCAGGGAAACCGCCCGGCGGCGCGGCCTCGCCGAGGGAGCCCCGGGGCGCGGCGGCGGCACCCCCGGCACCCCCGCCCTGGCGGGGCCAGCGGCCGCCCCCCCGCGCCGGCCCACGGGGGGTGCGGGTGTTGCCAGCGCGGGGGGCGCGGCCGCGGGGGGGCGGGGTGTGATGGGGGCAGCCCCGCGGGGGAGCGGGAGGCCGCTGCGCCGGGCTCGGCGGGGCGGGCGGCGGCGGCCGAGACAAAGGGAGCGGCGGGCAGCGGCGGCTCTCGGCGGCGGGGGAGCTGTGCGTGAAATGCGGCGGGGGGAGGGAGAGAGTCCACCCCCCCCCCCCCAAAAAAAGAAGCCACCCAACCAAATGCCCCTTTTGCCCCCAAGTCCACGAAATCTTCCCTTGTCCGGTTGAAAATAACCGGTTGCCCTGGCCGGGGTTACCGAAAGGCGGCAGCGGGCGCACAAAGCCCACCGGCCCCGCCAGCCCCGGGCAATCCGCGGGGAGAGGAGGGTGGGCGGCTGGGCCGAGCCTCCCCGCTCCGCAGCCCTTCATTACCGGAATGATTTGAACATCCTTGTTTATAAACAAGAGGCGTTTGGAGGAGATTACCCGAGTTTGGGAAACGATCGTTCTGACGCTCGTTTCTGCTCCCGAAAAGGGGGGGAAGCGGGGGTGGGTGTCGGGGAGGGGGTGGGGGGGTTCTGGGCCAGCCTTTCCCGCATCGCGCCGCGGAGGGAGCGGGCCGGCTCCCCGCACACGCCGCCCCCTCCCCCGGGAAAGGAAATCAATCAGATCCGTGATATTTCACCCACCCCATCGCTGCTAAGCGCTGGAGATCACCGTTAATTCACATGCATTAGTTTCGGGTTACATCTTATTCGAGGGTTTAAATTCAACGTAAATACACACTCGGGGCTGGGGTTTGGGAAAGCGCAAATGTTTCCCTGATAATGTCGCTTCGCCCACAACTTGAGAGCGTGGAAATGTAATCTCGAAATGGGTCACCGCCTCAGAAAATACTTTAAAAACACAAATCAGGAATAATCAGACAGCAGAATTTAATTAGAGCCGTAGGGTAATCGCAAAATATTTTATTCCAAGCCAATATCGCTATGGGGGAGGGGTCCGTTTCTGCTTCGGCAGCGGCTCCTGCCGCCGCTGCTTTAGCGTTTGCAACATCTGGCCTACAGACCTACTAATTTCGACTCGTGATCTCGTTTGGCGAAACCCGATCTACGTGGTTCAAATACCTTCCAAATTGGGGGCGATTTAACAATCGCGACCAATTAAACCCAGGGAAGAAAAGAAAAAAAGCAAAGGGGGAAAAAAAAAAAAAAAAAAGCGAAGCAGCAAATCCCCTCTTTCCCTCTCCCCCCGCCCCGGGCTCGCACACACACTATCTGTTGCTCTCTCACGGCGGCAGCGGGTGGGGGCGGGCGGCGGGGCTGGGACGGACTCACACTCGCTCACACTCACGCTCACACTCACCCTCACCGCGCGCCCCTGGCACCATTGTTCCTGCCCGCCCGCCCCGCTTTATCGGGGTGTTTTGTTCGCTCCCCGGCGCGGGGCTCCGCGCGCCCGCCCGCGCCGCGCCGGAGCGGCACATTCATTATCGGCCGGGGGCTGATTTCAAACCGCTGCCATCGCGGCTCCATTGTTCGCCGGGCGGCCAGGCCCCGCCCCCCTTTGTGTGGCGCGGCGGCGATTGGCCGGCGCCGGGCGGAGGGCTGCCGTCACCGCTCGGGAAGCCCATTCATCTGTGCACTTGGGCGTTGGACTCCGCATCTTATTAGCAACCAGGGAGATTTCTCCATTTTCTCCTTGTCTACAGTACGGCTACAAATCTGGGATTTTTTATTACTTCTTTTTACTAAACTTGGGCTCCTTTTTTTTTTTTTTTTTTGCTCGACTTTTTCCTCCCTTTTTTTCCCCTCCCTCCTGTGCTGCTGCTTTTTGATCTCTTCAACTTTAAATTTTTTAAAAGGAGTGCATTATAATCGGTTCTGTTCTCTCTTCTCTTTTTTTTTTCCCCTCTGGTGTGTGTGTGTGTTGCTGCTGCTGCTGGTCGCCCAGTATTTATACCAACCCAACGCTCTTTGTTTCCCCTCCTTTTGGATCTGTTGAGTTTCTTTGTTGAATAAGACAGCATGGGTGCCCAGTTCTCCAAGACCGCTGCAAAGGGCGAAGCCTCCGCCGAGAAACCTGGGGAAGCAGTGGCTGCATCTCCATCCAAGGCGAATGGACAGGTAAAAAAAAAAAAAAAAAAATTAAAAAAAATATTAAACCTACTCCTTTTTTTAAGCCAACTTCGACGGACTCTCTTTCGCATCCTGTTTAATTCTTCTTCCTTTGATGCCCCAGTGGCACATTCAATGGAGAATACGGTCGATCCTTTTATCTTTGCAACTCGAGGCAAAGGAATCATTTCTTTTATTCTTTTTTAAACGGGCTCGGCTTTGAATGGTTCGTTCCTTTATCTTTCCTGCGGTGGTGGTGGGGGGGGGGGGGGGGGGCACATCTTTTCCTCCTTTTTTTTAAAAAATTTTTTGCTAACCCCTCGTGTATTATGGTGAAGTGTCCCGGTGGCTCGTAAACGGAAGGATCTTACACCGCTCGGCTTTTCTGTCCGCTTAACCTCCTTCTCCCGAAGACGCCCGGTGACTAGCGCGGACCGCCCCCCGCGGCAGCAGGACGGCCGCCGAGCAGCGGGGGCCGGATCCGCCGGGCTGGGGGCTCGGCGGGAGCGCGGCGGCGGCGGGCAGCCCCTCGGGCGGGAGCGCGGGGCAGGGGCTGCGCCGCCCGCCTCCTCCCCGGCAGCTCCGCCGGGGGGGGCGGCAGCCGCGGGGCACGGCTTTCTGTGACACCCCCCACCCCACGCGTGAGCCGGCGGCCGGGCTGGCCGTGCCCCCGCTGCCCCGCCGTTGCGGGCGGGCACCCCCCGCCGCCCCCGGGGGCAGCCATCCTGAGAGATCCAAATGCGGCGCGGGGGGGGCGGGGGGCGCCTCGCCGCACCGCCCGGGCGGAGCGGGGCAGCAGCGGGCGGGCGGGGGCCGGGCGATCTTTGTTAGCCTTCCCTTCCCTTCCCCGCCCCGCGCCGCCGCCGCGGCTGGACGGGGCGCGCCGGGGGCGGGGGGTGCGCGGCGCCGCCGCCGCTGCGTGGAGCCACGGCGCCCTCTGGCGGCTGCCGCCCGTCCCGCCCGCCGCTGGGGGCGCCCGCCGCGGCCCGGCCCGGCCCGCGAAGGGCCCGAGGGTTTAAACCGCGGCAGCAGAGAAGCGGGCAAGGAAAGGCCGCGGGGTGGGGAGGGCGGCGGCGGCAGCAGCAGCAGCGGCGGCGGCGGCCCGTGGTCCCCCCCTTCCACCATCACCGCCATCGCTCTCGGCACCGCCGGTAATGCCCGTCGCTGTCTTGCAGGAGAACGGCCACGTGAAGGTGAACGGCGACGCCTCCCCCGCGGCGGCGGAGGCGGGCAAGGAGGAGGTGCAGGCCAACGGCAGCGCGCCCGCCGAGGAGACGGGCAAGGAGGAGGCGGCCTCGTCGGAGCCCGCCTCCGAGAAGGACGCGGCCGAGGCGGAGAGCACCGAGCCGGCCTCCCCGGCGGAGGGCGAGTCCTCCCCCAAGACTGAGGAGGGCGCGACCCCCTCGTCCAGCAGCGAGACCCCGAAAAAAAAAAAGAAGCGCTTTTCCTTCAAGAAGTCCTTTAAGCTCAGCGGCTTCTCCTTCAAGAAGAACAAGAAGGAGGCCGGCGAGGGGGCCGAGAGCGAGGGCGGCGCCGCCGCCGCCGCGGCGGAGGGCGGGAAGGAGGAGGCGGCGTCCCCCGAGGCGGCGGGCAGCGAGGAGGGCAAGGCCGCCGCCGAGGAGGCCTGTGCGGCCGCCGCCGGCAGCGCCGAGGCGGCGAAGGAGGAGGCGGGGGACTCGCAGGAGGCCAAATCGGACGAGGCCGCCCCCGAGAAGGCGGCGGGAGAAGAGGCCCCGGCGGCGGCGGCCGAGGAGCAGCAGCCGCCGCCGCAGCAGCAGCAGGCGGAGGGGAAGGCGAAGGCGGCGGCGGAGGAGGCGGCGGGCGCCGGCGCCGCCACGAGCGAGGCGGGCAGCGGCGATCAGGAGTCGGCCCCCGCGGAGGAGCCGGCGCCGGCGCGGCAGGAGCCCCCCTCCGAGAGCAGTCCGGAGGGACCCGCCGCCGAGTCGGCGGAGTAAGCGCCGCCGCCGCCCCTCGCCGACGGACTTTTCTTCCCCCCTGTTTGTTTGTTGGAGTGGTGCCAGGTACTGGTCTCGGAGAACTTGTCTACAACCAGGGATTGATTTAAAAGATGTCTCGTTTCTTTTTTTTCTCTCCCCCCGCAGCTCCCATCTCAAATCGTTGTGTGTTGCCGCCATTCCAACGGGCGGAGGGGGGCCCTCCTCCGCCCTCCTCTCCCACCCTCTATATTTTGGGGTTTTTTTGTTTTTTTTTTTTTCATCAGTATTAATGTTTTGTTTTGGTTGGTTCGGGTTTTTTTGTTTTGTTTTTGTTTTATTTTTTTAACAACTTTTTTTTTTTTTTTTTTTTTTTTGCAACTCTCTTCATATTATAAAACTCTTCCCGATCGGTCTATGGACATGCCCATATATGAAGGAGATGGGTGGGTCAATAAGGGATATCAAATGAAGTGACAGGGGCCGCAGTGGGGAACCTGGGGCGTGCAGCCCTTGCCGGGAGTGCGCCCCGCCAGAAATGATGTAAGGGGTTAGTCTTTTTTTTAAAAGAAAGTTATTACGATGTATTTTGTGAGGCAGATGTTCTATAAGGTTTACAACACTACAAGTCTTGATTAAGAAGGAAAGGAAAAAGGAAAAAAAAATAAAAATAAAAATCAATACCCAGATAAAGAGATCATAGTCTTAGGAATTCATTTAAACCATAGGAACTTTTCACTTATCTCATGTTAGCTGTATCAGTCAGTGATTAAGTAGAAATACAAGTTGTATAGGCTTTATTGTTTATTGCTGGTTTATGACCTTAATAAAGTGTAATTATGTATTACCAGCAGGGTGTTTTTAACTGTGACTATTGTATAAAAAAACAAATCTTGATATCCAGAAGCACATGAAGTTTGCAACTCTTTCCACCCTGCCCATTTTTGTAAAACTGCAGTCATCTTGGACCTTTTAAACACAAATTTTAAACTCAACCAAGCTGTGATAAGTGGAATGGTTACTGTTTATACTGTGGTATGTTTTTGATTACAGCAGACAATGCTTTCTTTTCCAGTTGTCTTTGAAAATAAAGGAAAACTCTTCAGATGCAATGGTTTTTTTTGTGTAGCATCTTGTCTATCATGTTTTTGTAAATACTGGAGAAGCTTTGACCAATTTGACTTAGAGATGGAATGTAACTTTGCTTACAAAAATTGCTATTAAACTCCTGCTTAAGGTGTTCTAATTTTCTGTGAGCACACTAAAAGCGAAAAATAAATGTGAATAAAATGTATAATTTGGTTGTCTTTCTTTTATGGATACTCTGGTAGCTTAAAGGGACTAGCCAGTATTGCCTAAATTTCTATAAAGTTATGTGTGCTGTTAGCACTAGCTTTGAAAACTACCTTCCTAGATCCTGGACTCTGTAATACTGTGCATCTTTTAGAGAAATTGGGCAGTGCAGCAGGTGATTTATAGGCTTTTCTGGTTTTAAAAAGAAAACTAGAAGGCAGTCTGAGCATGTACAGTGTACAATTCTCCTGTCCAGGCTCCATCTTGCTTTTAAGACCAGAGGTATCCAGTGTATGAGAGTCTTGCCTCTTGAGGAAAATAAGATTTAATTCGAATTGCTTAGGGTGGGGCACTGAAATTTTTATGCCCAGTCGCTTAAAAATTCAACTCTTGAACGTCTTAACGTCTTGGTATGCTGGTCCTACTTAGGTACCTAGACGATTAGCTTGAAAACTTTAGCCTGGAGGGAGAAAGGGGGAATTAACACTGCCATTCTGCTCAAAGTAATTAAAAGCAATATTTTCTTTTTTTCCTCAAGTGCTACTCCCAAGTACAGGTGAGTTACAAAACAGATTTCAAAATTTGTCTATAAAAATAATCACTTGGTGCTTGCCTTTAATTGTTAGGCTTTTTGGCTAATTTCCAGCATATTGCTCAGGGCATATTATGCCTTAATAAAACAGTGGGTTCATGCAAGAAAAGCAGCAGTGGTATTTGTAGGGTGGAAATTGATTCAAGAAAGTGTTGCTTCTAAGTTTATAGGAGAAAGTTTAGTGTTACACTTATTTGCTTCCACCTAAATTTTCAGCAGAAACTCTTTGGAAGCAATTATGATTCATTTTATGAGAAAATGGCACGTTAGCACCTTGTTCCCTAAAGAACAAAGCCTAAACTGAATGAAGTATAGTAGATTTCCTGCTGAATGCGTACTTTTTTTTGTTTTTTTCCTTTTTTTTTAATTCAGCTGTCTACCATTTTAACTTTGGCTTGTATGTACTCTAGTTGCCCTGGTATTTCTCTATAGCTTTAGAAATGTATTGAAACTATGCTATAATTGCTGAGGGACAAAAATAAATGGATGTAAAACAAGATCCTCCACACCAGTGTCATTCTTGGAGTACATGTGTTTGAAGTCTAGTGCATAACTGCTTTGCTAAGGGGTTTTTATAACATGGCTGTAAAAACCTGTTCTGAGACGCATGATGTCTTGGCCATAGAGTCAATGTCTCTTTTTAATAAATATATATATATTTAAATCCAAGAATTCTTAAAGAGAAGTCTGAATTTCTTCTTTTTTTTTTTTTTCCTTTGTCAAACTATGTGTACATATGAAGAAAATAATTGCTAGTAAAGTTCTTTTTCAGATTTTTCCCAACCTACTCTCCTCAAACGTTCATGTTCTTTCCTCGCTCAGCTGGTGGTGTTTTCTGACGTGCTTCCAGTTCCTGGGGGTGCAGAATCGCTCCTGTCCCAGCAGTCGGGCCTGGGGCTTTGTCATTCCATGGTTTGGTTTGACTTGAAATCTCTTTCCAAGTCTTAACATTAGTGACGTTTCAAAAATACATCTGAGGACCAGTTGCATGTTCTACTCTTCTGGTCCCAGCAGTCGGGTGAGAGTCAATGATACCAGTTTTTCACTATGCAGTTTAAGAAGACGGGAATCAGAAGGGGCTTGAACTAACGGAAATGGAGGAGTTTTGAGCTGCTTTCTCCTGCCAAAGAATTGTGCAAGAGCATCCCTCCTCCCTCGGTCCCCGAGGGACTGAGTGATCACTCCTGTGCGTTTGTAGAATATGCTTATTTGTGTACAAGGAAAATGAAGGGTCTGGGTGTTAGTGACTGGAGAGATGGCTAATCTTGTCAATGAGAAACCTTTATACCTTTTTTATATTGCATCGGTTGCCTCAGTGAAAGTGCTAGTCATGATAAGTATTGTAATTGCAACAAATTATCTCAGAATTAGAATGCATGTGACTTTAAAATGTATGATTTGAAGCTGATTTTCCTGCCTTGTGGGTTGCTGTGGTTCTTTTTAAGCAGATTGTTACTGTTGCTACGATCAAGGTAACTTCTGTTGTGCTGAAACAGTGTCATATTTTTAGATAAAACTTACACTGGAATCTAATTTTGCTTGACTGGGGGCTGTAGAGTTCTACTTCTTTTATGTTTATTTACTTAGACTGAGGCAACAGTCTTCCTTGTTCAAGGTCAAAACTTGGTTGTACGAAAGTCCTTTCAAATTTCATGCCTGTTTTGGTAAAATCTAAACTTAATTTCAGACTCTCCAAATCACAATGTCTGACTTCAAGTACCCAAGTTCTGTATCTGGTCCTGATAGTTATTAATGTGAAATTGTAGAGACTTTGCCTTCAGGCAAGGGAGCAAGGAAAGAAAAGGGAAAGGCAAGCTGGGTGAGGGAAATGGAGCCCAGACTTTGGCTTCTGCTGGAGTGCGTTCACCTTCCTGCTTGCATACGCAACCACTATATACAAATCAAGTGTTCGTGTATAAACTTATGACATAATCTAAAAACTCCTGTTGGTTTTATTTGATGCAAACATTGTATATACAAGTATTTTACTCATTTATTATGAGGGAGGACATTGTGTTTTAAGAATTTTTTCGTTGTCTAATACTGTTTGAAACAGCTAACTCTTGAACTTCACTTGCAGATGATTAGATAAAGTCAACGGTTTTCATCTGCTTTGACTGAGTTCTCCTAAGTTGTGAGTCCTTTTATATTGCTTTTTTTAAAAAAAAATCTGGAATAATACACATTCTAGTCTGAACCTGTAATACCAGTTAATGGTTTCCTGCAAAATCAGTCCTGTGAGTTCAGTCTTTATACTATCTGTATAGTAAAAGAGTAGTAAAAGGTCACCATTGGTGATACTGGACTCACTTCAGTGTTCGTTTGTTAGGTTTTAAGAGACTGAGGTAAAATGTGTTTTCCATAATGATGTAGCTTAGTTGAAAGTATCCTGTTTCTGGGTTATGGCAAATTTTTCTACCACACTTAGGTCACTGGGATAGAATAAAGCAGGTACTTTTCTTCCTGAAGCAAGTGAAAATAGTATATTGTGTTTATAACATACTGTAGACAGTGGGGTTAATTTGTCCTCTACAATTCTGGGTACCTCAGCTAATTGACAATGAATGGAAACTATTGGGATTGCAACTGAGTCCATCAGCGCAGAGGCATGCAGGCCAGGCAGCCTCGTGTCACTTGAATAAAGGAACGTAAGAGGTGGTGCTATGGTGAAGTACAAGGTTACTGAAAGTCTCTGTATTAGCTTACCCTGGGGAGAGCCAGTGTGGTGGTGAGCTTTTAAGGCCTGTTGCTTGTTAGAGGATTTAGAAAAGGAAGCTGTAGCAGCGTGTTTTGTGATGCATTTACTGGGAGGACTGGTGAGATTGCTCTGAAGTGGGAACATTGCCTACTGGGAGGATCAGAGGAATGCTGGCAATGGGATCAAAATGATTATGGCTAAACAGATGAGTGACCAAAGTGTTGCCCGGTGAATAAAGTGCAGAGTTAGGAATATGTATATTTGGACTGTATTACTGAGTACACTTTCTATACAAAAGCAAGAGACTTGGCTTCAGAATGCCCCTATTTTAGGATATGGATAATGTTATCTGATAGAGGTGACATAACATTTCAGTTAATGCTTTCAGAATGTTTTGAAGTCTTCAGGAGGGTTACAAGTATTATTTGTACATCTTTGCCCTCAGTCTTTCTTATAGGAAGACATGTTTGTCCAGAACAGGACTACCACGATACTAGGTGAAACAGGACGTTAATACTTGCAGTTAGAAAGACCCAAACAAGGTACGTGGAATATTAGATCTCAAAGCTATGATGAATTTAGATAATGTGGCAAAGCCATTATTCAATTAAAAGGGGGGGGGGGTGTCATTTTTTTTTGGTTCCTAATACAATTCTGATTTCAGAACAAGTACGGGAAACAGGGAAATGTTGCTGGTGGTGTATGCGTTGTTATCACCAAGTAGGTGATAACAGGTAAATGTGCCAGGACTTAGGATTCTTAGGTTAATTCCTGTGGCCATGTAGGTGATAACCTGCGCTAGAAGAGCACTGGAGAGGAATTGTTTTGAGCCAAGCAACACTACCTTCTGAGGTGCTTTCAAGCACTACAGCTGATACCATTGGCAATAAAGTATTTGATAATTGCTCTTATGGAGACCACTGTGACTAGAGATTTATTTTTAGGTTCAGTCCAAACTAGACTCTGTCTTCTGAAGTTCACAGCTTCGTTTCTAAAAGCGAGAGAGAAAATAAAATACTTATGAATCTATTGGTTAGGGAGGTCGTACTTGCTGAGTAGCTCTAACAGCTGCAAGAAGTGACTTGCTAGCCTATGCTGGAGTAGTTACGTCTCTGAAACTTGGCATGTAGACCCACCTGAATATTTTAAATTAATTTGATAACACAAAAGCCATGCTTACAAGGGTGACCTGCTGTTCAAAGGAAACAAAAACCCATTGTGGAGCTGTTGCTAATAGGCTTCTCGCTGGAAAAGAACAGTTCTGGACCAGTAAGTGAAGACCTGCATATGCCTTTACAAAAGGACAGCGAGAAGAAAAAAAAAACCACACCAAACTTTAGGAACTAAAAGAAGAAACAGCTTTTTTTCTAGCTCTCTGGAGCAAGGCTGTCATAGGTGTAAAGTATCCCCCTTCTGTCTTTAAAAAATGTAATTTGATTATGAGAGACTGTTTCCACCAGAGTGCAAAGCCACGCCCCTTTGAAAAACCACTGAGGAAACCAAGTCCAAAATTGATGAAGGTAACACTTTTCAGCAATGAATCATTAGACCATCACAAGCCCTACATCACGGTTCAGGAGCCTGTTAAAGCAAGTTTACCAGACACAGCACCTCTGAGGAGACTGGGCAGGAAATATTTTCCATCTCAGTAATAAACAAAATGGCAGAAATCATGGACTGATTCTCAGAATACATGAAGGAACATGTTTCCCCCCCCCCCCCCCCCCCCCCGTTCTATTTTTATATATGCTACATATGTATTTGGTTTCTAGTAAATATCCACAAAGAAAACTTAAAACAGGAGAGAGAATAATTCCAAAATTTCTCAGAATCCATTTCCGTAGATGTTTTTATAGAGGTATATTTGAATTCTGTTTTAATATTTTATTCTGCCGTTTTAACACCTAACTTTATGGGTTAATGCTCACATGGAGAAACAATGTCATATATATACACTAAATTAGATAACAAATTTTGTGAAGGACTCATTTTGGCCTCATTCTTCTGTCACTAAGATCCATGAAAGGGAAGTTAAGCAATACGATGCACTTCTAAAATTGCACCACAAATGTTGCTAAGGATGAGAGAAACACATGTGATTCTTCCACCCAGCATCCACCTGCAATCCACCCGAAATGGAGTCTGTGCAATAAAAGGACAAGAAAGTGACTGTGTTTGCATGAATTAAGAGACTGAAGACACACGGGACTGCACTGTCAAAAGGGACAGGGGCACTTTCAGATGTTGCTGTCACAAATGACAGAAACGAAATGCTGCTGGAAACTTATCCTCATTATTATATATGTGAGAGTTTACACTCTGGAGGTTCGTCAGGCCCAGCTTTTTCCCTACCACCGCCACGTGGAGTCTGTCTAATACTTGACAAGACTCTACATTGAAGTGATGAGGCAGAAATGTATTTAAAAGCTCATGTGGATAAATCATAAGAAAAGTTTGCTATTTTCAATGTAAAAATGATAATTTTTGGTGATCATTGATATCCACTGAATGCTGTGTTATCTGGTGAATTTTTTGTATTTGTGTTGCCTACATGGAAAGTTGTCATTTCAAGATCATGAAGCTTCTGATGTTATTATGAATTGGGCCAAAGGGGAGAAAGAAGGGGAAAATATCTTTCCAGTGATGTTAGAATAGGACCATCCACTTTAATAAACAGAGAAGAGAGATTCAAAGCCAACTATTCTGTATTTAAATCCCAGTGCAAATCTAATCTAATCTAATCTAATCTGGTTTTAGTGCTTTGACTTGTATCTTCTTATTGCATACATGTTATGAAAGTCATTAGTTTAATAATCTGTAAATACATAGAAGTAGAAACAAAATAGAACTTCTGAAGTTTTTTTCCTAAATGCTTCATGGTAGGCATACCAGGTGTAACTGCAAGAAGCAATCCTTGGGAACATTCTTCACGGCTCTGTCATGTAGAGATGCAGAAGACAGAAGTGCTAAATTGTTTCTGAGGATTTTAGGAGAAATAACACACTATCTTTTGTGACAGATAAAATGAGGAACACGCATAGCATAACTCTTCAGGAAAGCCACAAAAGTTCAAACGACACTGTAAAAGGGAGCTGAACACAAGATGTTCCCAGTAGCACTTGAGTGAAGCAACATACATATAAGAAATGCACCATTTGCCAGTGAAACTGGACATTTTAAAATGTTCCATGATCTTACTGCAGACTTCCTTTCACATTAATCTGTTGCATTAAAGGCAATCAAACAGCAGATGACAGTGACGTGGCCAGCTGGGAAGGAATCCTGAAGGAAGAGGACGGCCAGGGACCACTTCTGAACAGCAGTGCAAACAAAGGTTCATTCCTATAAGAACTACTATTAGGAAATATTTATATTGTGATACGGGCTGAAAAGGCCCAGATTAAATATGAGCCTTGCTTGGGCCGGGCACTGTGTAAACATGTATGAGAGACAGACTCTGCTCTGAAAAAGGCTTCCAGGCTAAATGCAGAAAGGTTAGACTGTTTCACTTCCTTCCATTGTTAAAATCACATTTCTATTTGTCTTGGTCAAGATTATGAAGGGGGAGGGAATAAATTGCCAACTTCCTTTTTTCAAAAGAAAAAAAAGATTATGTTATTTGCAAGTTTCTTTTCTCACTTCATGCTCTTTTGTCTTCATAAGTCAAACTGTGATGTCAAAAGACTTGCCATCCATGTACAAGTGGCCAGGGCATTTTCATCGCCATACATAGCAATGGCCATTTTAAGCAGTAAGAAGGATAAAGTTAGAAGTGGCTCTTGAGTGAAAGGATCACGAAGCCCCAAAACCTTAAAATGTAGCTAGAAACAGATCATCGATAGCTCTCTAGTGACACTTTGAGGCCATTTTCATGTACTGAAACTAAAATACTTTTCACTCCTTTGGGTGTCTGTTTTGTGCACTGACAGCAATTCTCACCCTGGGAGTAGTGTGGCTTGTCGGGAAGGAGGGAAAGAAAGTGCTTAGTTTAGGGAGAATATTTGCATGGAGACATGATTTTTCTTTGTGGACTGTTCATTCTTTATCAAAATATATCCTCACCTTTATTAAATATTGGCATATTAAAGTACAGAAATGAAGATTCTTCATGGATTTTCTGTTCTATTAAGAAAGTGCCTTAACACCCTGAATTTTCCAGTTATTATTTGTGATTCCTAAGAGTATTAATAAGAACTTTGCTCAGTCCAAATTGTATTTTAAAACTACAGATATCCGAAGAAAATGTATGTATTCCAGCTGGCTTACTGTAGAAAAACAAGAGAATGGAACTACAGGGAAACTGGTTCAGACCCACCATCTGAAGTGCTGTGAGTCCTCATGAATCAGCAGCCAGATGAGCTGAAATGCATGTGTATACTGTGCATTAAATTGAAGAAAAAGCACGTTTTTAGAATTTTTTCATATTGATTTTCACATGGCATTGAAAGAAAGTGGCCTCACTGGTTTGTAAAATTGATTGTATTCACTATCATTTCTAACACACTGTGCCAAATTTATCAGAGGCACTTACCCGCAAATCACAAGTTTAAAAGCTTTTCCAACTTTTCCTCTAATGTAGACAGGAATGGTAGTGCAGGGATTGCCTGATGACATTTTCACCATCATGTTGCATAAATCAGCTGAAGTGGTAAAAATGCTTGTGGTTTGGCTAAATTTATAGTCTCTGTATTGCTAGCAGCATGGGAGAACTATGGGAGGGAATTTCCCTAAAATTGTTATAGCCAATGTAACCACTGAGACATCTAGCACTTGTTGCTACCAAGAGTGTTAAACTTGGAAAACTATCTACAACATGGCAAGAGGGGGAAAGAATAAGTTAAAAAAATAATTAAAAAAACTAGTAGTCAAAGGATTCCACACAGGATTAGGAAATTAACCAAACAATTTCTGAGCCATTAGTGAGAGCTTTTGACAACAAAAAAGAAATGGGATAGTCTGGAGAACTGGAGAAAGACAATACAATAACTATTTTAGGTATGGATTCACAAAAGAACTGGGAAAAAAGATAGGTGAGTGAGAAGTGGCTGGGGAGTAAAAAAAAGAAAAGAGAGGGACTGGCAGAAAGACAAAGAGACATGGGTGTTATGTGGAACCACCACACTATGAAGCAAGGACTAGGAAAATTAGAGACAAAGCAGCCAACTAAGATAACTGAAAATGTACTAGAGCAAATGGATTTATAGGGGAATTAAATAGTAAGAAATAGTCAAGATCAGCTTCACAAGAATAAAACATGTCCAGTCAATGTAATTTTTTCTAACAGTGTATCCAGCCTAGTAGCTCAGTGGAAGTCAGGGGCTGCAATGGATCTTGACTTTGCTATGTATTTTTGATGCTACCTTGTGCAACATTCTCACATAAGCAAAGCCAGGGAAATAAGAACTAGGAAAATAGGAGCTGAGAAAAGTCAGCTGAGAAAAATAGCCTCAAGGTATAACAGTCAATGGTTTGCTGCTGTACTGGGAGGACTGGAAATGCACATAAAAGGGAATTCCGAATACTATTGGACTTCACATGGTAATAAAGTGGAGACATGATCCAAAAATTAAGCAGAAGTTCAGCAAAGGGCTATGCTTCAGGAAAGAGAAGAAATTCAGTTCAGAAACAGAAAATGGGGACTACCCAGGCAACAGCAAAGGAGCCTGGGGTTGAGGTGACTCGCAGGCAGTATCAGTGAAGCATTAGTCCTCTTCTGAGTGCAGTGACAAGGGCTCAACAGGGTCGTTTTGAGTATCTTTTAAGAAAGATGCACTTTAAGAACAATCTTAGGCAATATGGAAATTGCACAGGAAGGCAACACACAGGCTTTATGAGGAAAAGAGTTGGTTTTGTTTACTCCAGGTAAGGAGAAGTTTGGAGGGCTAGGAGTTTGGTTTTTCAACACGTGAAAGGTTATAATAAAGTTAATTCAGTTGTTTTCTGTGTCAGCTGAAGGCAGGACCAAAAATAATTAATATAGTTTGTAAGAAAGAGGATATTGCTTAAGTTTTAGGAAAGGATTTCTAACTACAAGCATAATTCAATGGTCTAACAGATTACACAACAGGAAAGTTGTGGAAAATCTTCTTTCCTGTGGAGGTTTGAGGTTAGAACAGATAATCTGAAAGGGACAGTCTGTCTTTATCCTACTTTAATGCCAGTGGTGATCAAAACTATAGCTCAAGATCCCTTCCCTGTCTATATATCTTTGCTTTAGAATTTTAATTCAATGTAGTCATTTCCAAAAGGTCTTGAGAGACCAGGGAAAACTTCGTCTTGTGTTTCAGTAGAAGTTAAGCTGGTGTACAGGAAAGGGAGGGTACAATAACAGTTGTCCAGAATTTACCTCATGAGATACATATGTATAAACATCCAACTAAATAAAAATACACAAAGCCACATATTATTCTTAATGCAGTTATCAGTAAGGTCTCTAAACAGAAGCAGATTTTGGAAATATATCATTTGTTTTAAACATTTATTTTATAAAATAATAATAATGTAATATTCCATTACATGTTAACTATTCGGTCTAAGAGGTGGACTCTATTGAGTTAGGTATTTTACACTCACAGCAAAAATACCCCCATTAAAATCTATAGCCTGTATAGAAAAAGAGTTACAAGCAAAACAGCACTGAAGTATTGCCATTCTGGTTTCATGAGGAGGAAATTGTTTTTCAGTAGGAGTGTCCCAGTCCTTTAGCATCTGGAATTAAACCACTTGAATTGTCTGTGGTGACCAAAGGAACAGGGACCGTCTTCTAAATGTAGCAATTTACATATCTACAAGTATAACTATATATTCTAATCTATGATAGACCTGCAGCAAATGTGTTGTATACCTAAATAGTGTTGCAGAGTGCAACTGTACACAATGGCAAGCACGTCCATAACATGCTGAACAATAGCAGAGATTAATCAGAAAATAACATTTTTAGACAAAGAGAAAGAGAGATGCTCATCATTCCTCACTGAGTTCTCCCTTTTGGATTGATCTGCAGCTGCTAAAAACAGATCCACCTTTTCATAGTCTATGACCTCTTTTATATATACACACTATATAATATAGTGTATGTATATATGTATTCACATATACCTACATATAGAGAGAGTCTACAAACAGCAGCAGTGAAAATCTTCCTTACCTCACTACACTAAACACATTTGCACAGGTTGTGGGTTTCAGCGAATGTTGTGTTAGGTGCTCCATCACAATTTCATTTATTACATACGATATCTACCCAGTATACACACTACTCCATTTGATGTTTTTTCCTAGTGTATACATTTTAACACTCTCCTATGAGTGGAACTGGTCTTATTTCAAGGGAAATTCAGCCACCTGCTCCTGTGCATGTCATTTCATTAATCACCCAAGTGCCAACAGGGAGTGTGGTGGTTTTCCATCGCTCCATGAGCAGTAATGACCACAGTCTGATCAAGGTGGACACTGAGGTTCCCTGATCTGAGAGTGCTGTCAGTCTCAGTACTTCAGAACAAACATTTTTTCCCCCTTCCTTTTTAAAGTATCAAAATTTCTTATTTTTCCACTAAAACAACATGCAGGAATGTGACTTTCAGATATCTGTTACGAGCCCAGTTTCCTCTTAAAACAAGGAAATGCAAACAAAGTACAAAGCCAAGGTTGAGAAGCTGTCAAAAATAAAGTTACGCATGAAAACTTAATTTGGCTTCTTTCAGCAAACACAGTTTTCATGGAAACTTTAGTAATGTCATCCTAAACATGAAGGATTTTTTGTAATGTGCCTGCCTCAGCCAGCACATAGGTTTCAGTAGTACCTATCCCTCACACGCCTGTAACCATCTGAGACGTGTTTATTTATGCAGTAGGTCAGCAGATAAAACAGTAATGCTGTGTTCCTCAAAACAGAACAGAATGAGGTTGACATCTCTTGCATCTTACATCCCTATAATTCAGGTAGCAAAGTAGGAATGAAGGAGAGAAAGGACTGTTTTGTGCTCAAAGCACTGAACTGGAGTCCCAGGGAAATGTGCTCTGCCACTGTCTCTGCCGCTGGTTTGCTGTACAACCTTGGGCAAACGATTAGTCCATTTTAGAATTATTTGGGGGGGGGGGGGGGGGTGTCAGATTGTCTGAATATTTACCAGTCTAGCCTAACAAAATGGGAACAGTTCATCCTTTGGTATTCAAGGTTTTCTATATGAGAATAAGGAATGCAGAAGTAGTGGATCGTTTAGAAATTTTGGTTTTAATCGTTCTGCACTGTAGTTCTCCCTATATAAAGGGGAATAACATAGCTCCTTGACTTCACACATGGATTTGATGGCTAGGCTCCCTTTATAATGTCTGGAGAAAGTTAGCTACCTGGGAAAGACATTTCCAATGCCATGCTCCCACCTGGCTTTTTAGCCAGCAGGAAACACAGCAAAGAGAGGAAAGGAAGGATGTGGGGACATTCTACATATATTTTTATGTACTTATTTTTACAATAGCTGAGAGTTAGAGTGCTCTTGGGAACTGCTGGCAAGTTTACATGCCTGGCTGAAGAGATTTGAATACCCATCTCACAGTTAAGTCCTCCCCCTCCCCCCTTGCTCTCCCAAATGTACTCACTCTTGAAGGAGAGAAGGAATAGGGAAGGGAGGGTTTAATATCTCCCTCCTTGAGTCCATCCCATTGGGCTCTAAACTATTAGATACTTAGTGGACCAGAGAATGAGCTACCTTAAGTCTTACTTTTTCCTGGATTTAAGTACTTGAGTTTAAAGGCTTATTCTTTTTCTAAACATGGGCTTTTGTCAAAGCAGTTGTAATCTTTATAAGAATATAAAGAGGGTGTGAAGTCTTAGCACTGTTGTAGCAACCTCGGCCTTTGTGATTTTCTGACTTTTAAGTGGGTATTTGTCAACTTTCCTATTTAGCTTGATTTGTGTATGTTATTTCTCAGTTTTAGATACAAAGGGCAAGAAACAGTCTGACTGTGCACATGCAAAATTATGTCAATGTACTGACTTAAGTAAGGTCATCAGGTCTGACACTTAAACTGGTATGAACTGGGAAAAGCAGCTGACATTGCACTCTAAACCTTTTCATCCCTCATATACTGAAGCAATGGCATCCACTCTGGCTTTTTCAAATCGATTGGCCTTAACAGCTGGGGTTCTTGACAAATGTATCCATAACTGAGATGTCATTAAAGATATTCTTAGCAAATTAATCCCTGGCAAACTCATTTTAAACAAGGGTTTAAAACTAAATTAAGAAAAAGGGAGAGGGGAAAAATGAAAGAGGTCTACATAGTATGCAGAAAAATGACAAGTTGATTTAAAACTACTTAACCAATTTTCTTCAACCCGAGAATGTTTTCTTGAAGAGGCTATATCGTAAGCCAACATAAAGATTTCTGGCTTGCCATTTTTGACTTAAACAGATGCAGAAGATTTCGATAACAACATATGGAAGATATTTTTTTTTCACATTCATTTAGTTGAAACAATTTTGTTCAAACTTTTCTGACATAATCCAAGAGTAAAACCAAATATGGAAATCCTCAGTCCCAGAAGGATGTAAGAAATTAATGAGAGGTGGTAAGTTGAAGCTAAAATGAAAGTTGGCACTGAAGTCTACCTAAACAGTCATTAGGATGGATTTTTTTAATAGAGCTGCAGCCATCTTGGGTACTTTGTTAAGAAAAAAAACCCTAAACCACAAAAATCCTCCCAGGTCACTCATGAATCTTTTAAAGGGCAGCCTTGCCAAGCTCGTTACTAGCGTTTGAGATGTTCCATCAGGCCTTTAAAGAAATACCACTTTTACAGTATATATATAAAAACCCCATATGTCTTGCAGGAGATGAGTATTGGCAAAGAGCACAAATGAACATCAGCTGCAACTTTGAAAACCGATATTAAGCATAGCTGCAAACATTTTGGTGAACAATGGAAATGGTAATTGTAAACGGTAACTGTCAGAATAGAAATTGGTAAAGGCATCCCCCCCACCACCCCCATTTAAGTCATGGCCTTATATAATACTACAATCTCTTTGTCATTTGTACACAATAAAGGTTTTATTTATAAATTTGCTCTGTATACAGTATTGCTGGGTTGCTGATTTTATTAAATGTGTTATACAATCCACAGTGAGAGCAACAGCTATACCTGTGTAAAGCAAAGTTTTTGCAGTGTAACTCTCCTCTCTATGGAAGAACATGAGATGGGGATGCGCTCTTTCATCAGTCCAAATGCTTTCAGGCAGGGGCGAACAGGGAAGCAAGTGCCTGGAGTCTTGCACTCTAAGCAGGCCGGTGCCACTCACATAGTGTAACCGCGAGGACAACGCTGTAGTCAGTGCCTGCATCAACTGTTCCCCCAGCCTGTGGGGACAATGGCAAGCAGACAGTCACAGATGTGGTGGCACCCACACCGACATGTCCTGCAGGAGAAACGTTGGTGGCTGGAAGAGACGAGGCTCCAGCTGCCCTGGCTAGGTCTTCTGCTGGCCACCGCCCTGGCCACGAGTTGCAGTGCGAGCTTCCCCCAGCTGCAGACCAGACCGTGCAGCCCTGGGTGGTGGCTGCGATTGGACTCTGCTCAGAAAAACCTCCTCGGGGATGCTGAGTGCTGCCAGCAGTGTAATGGAGCCTGGCTCCTTGCAGTTGGGGAGCAAAGTTAGCTGGCTTTTGGCCACTTCTTTCACAGGAGCCCAGCGGGGGACTAAGGGTTCTCTCTGCAGAAACATACTTCTCTGTGGCTTGCTTGTAATTTGATCTATAGCTGTCAAGAGTGAATGCTGCCTGTACTTACCAAGATGCATAAAATAGTGTGTATAAGGATGTCCCTTGTTAAGGAACACTCATTGTTTAACTGTATTAAAGAATGGAATGAATCATGATATTTATACAGAGAGCATTGCACTGAATCCCTAGCATAAAAATATTTTGTGTGCAGGCTTCAACTGCTAACTGATTTTATCTTTCTGTGCTTTATTCAGCTTTTGCTATGATGGCCTGAAATAAACAGCAAGACTTCAGTTTTGTCCCCTGTCGAAAACCGAATTCTGCATGCTTGCTTCATGGGAACCATCTAACTGACTTCTAAATGACTAAGTGCCAGTGTACAGAGCCCCTGCATGTGACAGGAGCAAGAGCTAATTCTCATGTACAGCACTGTGGTGTGGTAAATACTGACTTAAGTACAACTAATGATATAATTAATGGCAAGACTGGTTGCTTTTTATTATCTTGTTCAGCTAAGCAAACACATTTCAAAGCTCTGAAGGAGTCAGTCAACGTCCAGAAAAGTTGATTTATCAGTAACAGGCAGCCAAAGCTGTTCTGTATCCCTTTCAAACAAATAATCCTTTCCAAAACTAGGTAAGTGTATGAACTACTTCCTGAAAGAAATGTGTCTGTGCAATGAAAAACACGAGTCACAAGATGGTTTCTACTGCTTTTTCTCCTTTACCCCTTCAGGTTTTCTATGTTGTCAGCAATTTTAAATCTTAAAAAAAAACAGATTATAAATGATCCATAAAATGTCATTAAAGCTTTAACTATAGAAATTATCTAGTATGGAAGTGAAGTAGCTACAATGGAAATGTTGTGTCATGCTATTGTAAAAATTAGGAAGTGTCATCAGAAACTAATTTTTAGTTCCATTTTAACTAAAATACTTATTTCTAATCCAAAATTAATGTTCTCTTGTTTAAAAACTCAATGAAGCACCTTTTGCAATTAGTTATATGTATTCAAATCAAAAGGCAAAGGCATCTGTAAGACTAGCTTTACCGTAATATGGTATGTCAGCCCTTTATATGGGAAAAGCTGACTCTGTCTCCTTGAGATGTTTCCATTTCACTTTTCAAGAACCACCAAACACTATCAGTTTGAACAACAAAGCACTTCTGACGTATTTCAAGTAGGGAAACCATTAAATTAAAAATATCATAATCACAGGTCATTTTTTGAAGTGTAGATCATTAAGTTTAATTGTCCCTTACAAGAACTGGACAAATCAAGCTCTTAAAATTTTAAAAAAAGATCCAGCTGCTAAACTTGACGAAGATATAGCTATTCACATTATTTTTTTTTTTTTTTATTGCATGGTAGTAAAATATACTATGTAGTATTTTAGACAACTGTATTAAATATAACCCTCTCTGACCATTTTTGAAATAGAGATGCTGTCAATTTCTTAGCATTACAACATAATTTAGGCAATTTAGATCTGGTTTATTAGAAAACTTTTTTGGATCGCAAGACCTGTAATAATTATCCTTCTCAGGAAGAGTATTTTATTTTATAAGGGTTTTAGAACCAATGCGCACAGCACAACAAAAGGCGTCTGTATGAGGTTTTGAAGACGCTGTGAGCAAGAGAAGAGCTATGGTCAGCAAAATATCAGGTTAGCAATCTCGGGAGCATAACGCTAGTCTCTCCCTCACTGTGGGGTCTGAATAGCTGCTCCATGGATTGCTATGCCAGCAAGGGTGTCACATCTCGGTGAAGGAGCTTTTCTCACAAATTCATAGGGCACCTTAGACTGCCACAAGCTGCATAGAACTAGTGTTGTCCCAGACAAAACATCTGTCTCATAGCTCATTACAGCACCCTTTAGGAAGGCTTTGCCCTTTACATTTGCTGTATGCTATCAGTCCTATGCACGACCCCATGACCTCCTTTTCAATCTATCCTGATTCTTTTAGCATCCACAGTTGTCTCATAAGTCTAGTAAGAAAGAAGAAGGATCCAAAAGCTTCCCTGATGGCCACAGAGAGGGAGAGGAGAAACTTGTGCAATGCTTAGTGCCTGACCCCTCTCAGTGTTACACTAGACTGGTGAAACACCCTTGGCTGTACTAAGAACAGGGCAAAGCTCCTGGAGCATGAGGCCACGCAGCCTCCTGGGCATGGCTGTTCGCACTGCTCCTGGGACCACACTGCCCTCCAGATGTGAGGTGATCAACCTGGGGTTGACAATTCCAGAAAAAAAGTCTCTGCGTGGCCCAGTGCCAAAGTGAGCTCCAGCCCTGCAGGAGTCCTCTCTGACCCTGCAGGTCATTACTTTCTGACTCAGCAAGGCTGCATGGTGTGTTCAAATGCCTCTCTGATCACCATGGACCATCCCCATGCTGTGATGCAGGTTCGTCATATGCTTATGTCCCACACCAGTGTGTTTCAAAGAGAGACACTGGCTAAACTAAAAGCACTTGCCCTCTGCTTGTCTTTCTATTTAAAATCTCTAGCAGGGAAGGGAGTAGAAGAGAAGACTCATGCTGCAGGGGCACATGTCATCTTCCCACCCCACCACTCAAAAAAACAGGTTCCCAAGCATCATTTAGCAGGATGCGTGGAACAAGTAACCGTACTTTTGAGTTGGCCTTCACATTCTCTTGGAACTTCCCCTATGCCCTTCCTCCCCCATAAGTGATCAGCCTCGGTGTGGGTGACAGAGCCTGGGTGAGAAAAAGGGTAAACAAGAGGGGATTACATCAAATGATCTGACTCTAGCTCCACAGGGAGAACATCTAGCTGCCCCACACTCCTACCACATCTCAATGCCTCTTCAAAGAACACCCTTCACCCATGAGTTATTTGACTTCAGAGCCAAGTTTCACTTCCCCAGCTTTTACTCCTCCTTTGACCCCTCCTAGGTCTGTGCTTGGAAGCAATTCCTCTCCAGACAGTCTGTAAGCCCATCCCAGTGTTCGTAGCAGTCACCATCTTCTAGACACAGGTCATGAAAGGGTGCTGTCTTCATCCTGCATGGGATAAAGGGGAAAGATAGACCTAAGGGCCTTCCCAAACAGCAGTTAGTCCTGAGGAAACACACTGTGAAGCGCAAAAATACTCTATTGTTGTCAAGTGCAAACAAATTTTATTGGCCTCACACAGAGAGGCTGCTGGCAAGGAGTAAACTCTGAAAGCCAGTCCATGCTTGATAGCCTTCCAGGGACTCTCTGCCCCGCTGGGACACTAAAAGAAGAGAAAATATGTACACCAATCCAGGCTTTCTAACTAGGCTCAGCCTACATTGTAACGTTCACAACCAGAAAATATTTTCAGATAGGCCACCCTTGTTTATTGGGGCTATCTGGATACCCTCAGAGTTCGTGAAGATTAAATGTATGTATAGGTCCTTCTCAGGCGGTGGCATGAGTTGGTTATTCTGAGAAAAACAAGCATTAACACAAACAGGCTATGTTCTGGCCTGGCCCATAAAAACACCTGAAAGACAGAAAGGCTCCCATCCTTCTAAGGACCACACATCCTTAGAAACAGAGTAAACAAAAGCAAGTGCCAATAGCCCTTCCCACCATGCAGTTCTGAGGCACAAACCCAGACAATAGGCTGTCTGTCCGCGAACTCATTAAAAAGCATCTGTTATTACAGGCTATGAAAACATAGACAGGGCACTCTGCCCCTAGAGATGAAAGCAGCCAAAACCAAGAAGCCCAGGAAGAGAACTTTACATCCCGCAGTGATCCTCTAACACCCTTCTTCTGACCTCCATACCCATGAGCTCCTTTGCTCCCTACAGCTACTGATTCACCATCCTCTGGGCAGGGTTGCACACTGCCAGCGTTCAGGAAGTTGCAGCCTCTCCCACCAGTGCCTGCAGAGCTACGGGCAGTCCCACCACTGCAGCCGCCTGCCAGCTACAGAGGGGACATGCTGGGAGGCTCCAGTGGGATAATCCCTCCTCATAGCAAAGCTATGGTGCTCTACCCTCAAAATACCACTGTTATCACCCCTCTTCTTGCTCCCTGTGATTGCTAGAGACCAAGGTCACACTATTCTCACTTTTTCTGTCCTTCCAAGTGGTCTGGAGAAAGTGATTGTAGACCCATGTAACATCTACAAGAACCTGGATTTCCTGGAGGCAACATGTGAAGTGCTCTGCGGGAAAGAAAGCGAACAAGGCAAGGTCTGCACTGCTCCTACCTTTGGTCTGTTCATTCAACAGAAATGGGACTAGCTAGAAAGGACAGTGTGGAAATATATTTTTGAGGGACAGTATAACAATAGCTTGTCCGTCTCTTCATATTGTGTGCCCTAGAAAGGAAAAAGAAAGGAATCCTTTCATTGGCTCTTGCAATTATACAGCTTGGAGCAGTCAGACTGTCTAGCTTCCTACAGATGTGACAGCTCCCAGAGCCAGAAAGCTGCATTCCTCTACGTTGAAGAGCAGACTTATAATTCATGAACAGCAAAATCTAAAGGGAGCTATAAAGGTTTTCTCAAATAATAAAAAAAAAGAAACAACAGCTACAGCCTCAATTATGCATGGTGGCTTTGGATCTGTTTTTAGTATTTTCACATGATAAAAGGCATCAGCTGAACCAGAAAAAGATGACATGGTCCAGATGTTAGGGTGCATTATAGAAGATTTCTGTCACTGCCCAGCATCAAGCTGTCTTGGCCCTCAGCAAACACATCTTCGGGTCAGGGAGGGTTCCTCTTGCTCCTTCCACACCACACCCTCACGCAGGCAGCATGGCGAAGGCGGCCGGGAGCTGCAGCCAGCCACTTCAAAGCAGCCAACATCACTCAGAACTTGGCTCTAGTGTCCCAAAACAAGGGAGAGCCTAAAGACATCCGTTTTACCTTTCTTCCTTAACTGCCCCATTTTGTCCAAGTCACATTAGTGGGTCCCTTCCAGTTCAGCCTACAGGAAAAAAAATCTCCAGTGGTTTTCAACAGAAGAAGACTCTGAGAGTTTTCAATGCTAAAAGTTTTTCTCCATACAAATAATTGACTTGCAGATTATTTTTTTTGTTCTCCAAAACACTGTAGAAAATTCATCAGGCAGTCAAAAAATCCTCTCTCAGACTGTTTTCCTTGTAAGGGAAAATGGCTTTTAAAAATGGGGGCTGAAGTGTAACAACTGGAAACATTTTGGTTCATAGTAGTATCTTGTTAGTAGTGTACATGTGCAGTTTGTGGGACACACAGAGTCCTCTCCTTCCTTCCAAGGCTCTCTCCTTTTAATGTTTAGCCTACCTGTTACATTAATAACACAACAGGCTTTAAGCTTGACCTCTTCTTAATGACCATGCTAGAGCTCTATAATCTTTATTTTCCTAATGAAAAGACATTCCTGTAGGGTCGTTCTTCCTGCCTCACCATATGCATCACATACAAAGTCCCCACTGCTCTTTGGCCTCCTCCAAAGTCCCATGGGATCAAGCTCATCTTTCGTCCCTGAAGATTTATCTTCCCTCCTTCTTTGCAGAACTATCAAGGACTTGCATGGCGAGGTTGGATGGAGAGAAGGGCCCAGTTCTCCCAATCATTTGGCTCCCTCCTGTTCCTTCCTTCAAGCACATAAAGTAACAAAAGATGCCAATAGCATCGCCATCTGCCCTGGCTGCCAACATCCAGAAAGGAGAATTAGAATAACCCAGGCACATTCTCCCTGTTGGGTAGGCACCCCTGCATTTTTAGCCAGAATTCTGCATACAAAACCACACATATTTTCTCCATATAGCACAAACACTGGGACTTCAGTCCACAGAGACACCCCACACGTTACCTTTCTGAATCCTGTGTGTCAGGAACACTGCTCTTCATAGCTGTGATCTGTTCAGGAAAACTGGACACAAATATTTGTAAATCCCAAATAGTAAACTAGACATCTTAAATTCTGCCTAAACAAACTCTCTAGGTCTTTCTGAAAGTACTGTAGCTCCACTACAGGTTCCAAACGAGGAGCTCAGAGAAAAGTAGAAAAAGGACCATATATTCCTATTTTCTGATCTCCCAGCTTGTTAACAGTTTTCTCTTTATTAGTTTACACAATCTTGCTTGACCTGAAGACTCCTCAAAGCAGTGTACTATCACAGGACTGCCTTCATTGCAGCTGTTTTTTAAGTAGCCATTTGGTCAGAGACAGAGAAGGTAATTAAATCTTGAAGTATTTCATCCCAGCTGTTGAGACGATCTTATCTTTGTGCTCCAAACTGAAGGGAAACAGCCACAATTTTCCAGGAGGAAGAAGACTAGACTTTTACAACTGCTCAAAGTCTTCATAAGAGATAAGACCTAAAAAATAAGGTTCTGTATGGGTGTTCATCTGTAATATAAGAACTGGTGGGTCTGTAGTACAGTCAGAACAAAGTGCCTGTGGTCCCTGGGCAAGCCTTCTCACATGGAGGTGTGTCTGAGAGAGTTTTTAAAGACCAGGTGTAATAATAACCTACAATTTGTATGGCTGAAGATGAAAACACAGATTTAACTTTCTTATAACAGTTTTCCAGGCTCAAGGGGATCTGGAACTGGTTTGGGGGCATTTTTGAACAGCCTATTGTCACACACAGGTGCAACATGACCTCCCTGTTGCATACCCCCTCCCTAGAAGCTGGAATGGCTTTCCCTTCCCCATGGTGGAGCATTTGCTGGGCCAGTTTCCACTGGTAGCTTTATGAATGCAGCACGTTGGCTGGGGTGAGTGTCTGCCTGCAGCAATGGCTTGAAGTTGTCTTTCGTGTGTGTTCCCTGCAGCTGTTACACCGATGGCTTTAACACAAAGCTGAAGAAAAGAGAGGAGAGCCCTCCGCAGTGTTTGCTGTGCAATGTTAGCATGATGGAAATGATGTTTTCACTGGTTTCCACTGCCTAACTAACACCTCAAGACAGAACAGATCCTGCCTTTGCAGTTGTCCTTTGCACAAGTCTGTGTAAGCCACTATGGGAGATTTACACTTCCTCACCCCGTGGAGACTAGGCGACCTGATTTTCTGCCTTTTGTTATAGTTTACTTTGTAGATGTGGATGTCCCTCAGGAGGGACATTCCCTTGATTTCAGTGACTGTGCCTCACCTCTCAGGTGAGCCCTGTGCCGGCTCAAAATAATTATGGTATTAAATGCCAATATGAGATGCAAATACAAGCAAAAACATAATAGAGACTCATATATTCAGGCAATGTTACCTGCTCATAATCCCTTCTCTTCCCTCCAGATATTATTTTAATTCCTGCATGCACTTCTGTTGTGAGTTTGTTTCTGCTGAAATAGATCTTTTCAAATTTGGGAGCTGAAGGGCTAAATTTGCTGATATTTGCGAAACGCATGAGGGTGATCCAAGCTGAAACTATTGCTGCGCTGGCTCCATGCTGCCAAGCCACTGCATTCCCCACCCAGCAGCCAAAAGAACTCCAAGCCTGTGTCCCAGAGAAGATTACTGCCTTCTTGTTGGGAACATAATATTGTTTGGTATGTAGCCATAAAGCAGAACCTGACCCCTAAGAGCATGACAGAGACTGAAAGATTCCCCTCACACTTAACCTTAGCTGTGTTTTCTAATTACCATTTCACTCACATAATGATATTTATTAGACTGGAGCTGAATAGATGCAACCAAGATCAAAATTTGGTTCTTATTAAATTTCTGCAGCCAAGGGATACAGAGTTTATGGTCCCAGAGGATTGAGAAGGGATGGTCATGAAAACAAAAGAGTAAAAGCTGGGTCATAAAACAGCCCAAAGAATTTCTGTAGTTTTTCTTGAGTCATTCAAGGACAGGAGGATGATGTACACAAAGAAGAACGGATTGAGACCTAGCTGAAAGTCGGAGGGCATTTAGTCCGTCCCACATCTTGAACCCGTTATCCTGGGAACCAGCTTCATTGGAAAGGTGTCTAATCTAAGCCTCTATATTTTTTGATGAAACTGTTCACACAGCTTACTATGACAAAATCAATCTCTATGTAACTCTACAGATGAAGACTTCTCTATTTAGTCTAATTTTTCTCTACTGCTGCTTTAACCTCATTATTTCTGTTTTTGTCATCAACTAATGATAAGAATTTGATTGTAGCCTGTTCTTTCAGTATCTCTTAAAAATACCAACAGCTATGTTCAGTCCTGCTTCCCACGTCAAAATAAACCTTCATTAAAAGGCAATTAAGGTTACCGAAGCAATATTCTGCCATAACAACAATTGAAAGGGCGGACCTTTCCAGGTCATCCCGTCCCACATTGTTTTTGGCTTGTCTTCTCTGGAACACCTCATCTGCATTCACTGCTCAGACCTTGCAGGCTTTCTGCAAGACCTTTCAATCTTTGCATAATGACTCTCAGAAAATGTCATTGTTGAACTGACTGTAATGGCAAAAAGTTTTGTATATGAGTCATGTACAGCTTTGAGTTTCAGTGAACACCTATTGCTAAAGCCTGTCATACTAGCACCAGAAGACTGACATTGCTAATGGACCTGAGTAGTTATGTTGGTTAGTGCTAGTAAAATTCCATGAGATTAAGCTGAATAGAGGAACGGTTCTTTGTATGACAGGTTCTTACATTCTGGTATAGATCAGTGTATCACTCATGTCACTTTAGAGTGGATGAGAAATGGGCCTGCTGCTTTTGATTCTGAGGTGGCCAAAGGCTTCCTTTAGCAAAAGCTTATTAGAACATTTGTACATTTAAAAATTTACCTTGTCTCTGGCTATTTAGCAAATTTAGTCGTGGAAACTAGAAATCCATGAAAAAGAGAATTTTACAGGAAAAAACCCATAATTAATAGTATGGGCTTTATATTTTAATGTATTTTAGATATTTAATAGATTTAGTCCTTCCTTTGTGAACATTTGGTGCCTACAGCAAGAGTTGTAAGTCTCAAATTATCTACCTGGCCCTAACTTATCCAAGTAACTAATTTGGGGGGGCAATACAGTGGCTCAGGGAGCCTATGCTTTTGCTGTTGGGCACATGAATAATGCTATCTTGACCTCAGCTTTGGACTAAGATGCCTAAAGAAGGGCCTCCCACAGAATGGAACTGTTAAAGTCCTGTTCTGTATCTGTTCCTAAAAAGGACCAAGCTTAAGGCATAACCCTCTCTTTCCCATTTCCAGTGGGCTTACAGGTCTTCATCCCAGTCTGCAGACTGGCTTTTGTGGGTCTGATTCTCTGAGCTCCCAGGGACCACATGGTAAATTTCACCTAAGTCCATGTTTCCTCATGGTAGTGCTAGGCTCCCAAAGACTTCTTGCGGAGAAGAAACTGTGGGCTCAGAAAAAGGCTGGAATTGAGGCCACCTGAATATGATTCTGATGTCTCTCTGTATGAGGCTCTTACTACCTTAAGAGAAGGGGGGGTGCCTAGAAGTTAGGCACTGCAATGACATTCCTACATCACCCTTGTCAATGTATTACCTCCTTTCTTGCCAGATGTCTAATAAAATAGTCTGTGGAATGATAGCCTCATAGATCAGTTTTAAAATGAAATAAAAATCTCATGTTCTGAAGAGGAAAAATCCCAAGCTATTAGCTAGTATTACGGAAAATAAAAACCACACAGTGTTATAGCTAGAGAGTACGTATGAGGCTCTGTATCAGAAGAATTCTGGATTCAGCAAAAACCAAGAATAGATATTGCTGGAAACACTGTATTTAGCACTTTTATTGTTCCCTAAGAGAAATACTTCAACAATTATCCTTTATCTGAATCCTGTCATTCAGAGAAGAAGGATAATTTTCAAGGTAGGGTAAATATAATGATCTGCATAAGCTGTTTCTGAATCCTTCTTGTCTCTGGGGAAGCACAGGTAATGCACAATTATGTGTACTCTTCCCTCCAGAAACTTCAGTGGTAGATTACTGATGGAGAAAGGGAAACAAACCCAGGCTTTAGAGAGAATCACATGACGAAACTCAAGCCAGCTGAAATACTTCCACTCTTCACAGACATTTTCCTTCTGGAGCACTATTGTTACAAGCTGTATATTTTCACTTACCTAAATGCAGATTGTTTGCCTTTCCCTTTCAAAAATACACTCAGACTTTGTTTCTTCCATTTACAATTCCTTGTTGCATACTTTGCTGCGTTCTTTGTTAGTTGGTACTTTATTGCCTAGCCTAAAAAACTAAAAATTATCAACCACGAGATAAAATTTTAAAATTAGTGTTGATCAGATTGCCCTCTATATTTAAAACAGTAAATGTGCTGTAAGGGACATCTCAGCCACTCAGATAATCAGAAGCTTCTGTAAACAAAATTCTTTTCACTATAACTATCAAAACATTAATTCAGGAAAGCTGGAACTGAATAAGTGGAGTTAACCTGTATTTGCCCTTCTCTTTACACATACATATATTTACAGAAAGTTTCTGTCTCTTCTGGTTGTGAAGATAACCTTTCAAGTATAAACTGAGGGGAATGCTGGCTTGAGTCTGGAGCCAAACACATGGAAACAATAACACTAGACATAAGCTGCCTTCATTCATCTCAGTGGGATGCTAGCAATGAAGTCTGCTTATGACAATGTAAAATCCAGACTTGTTAACTATTTCACTGCTACATTTTAGTAACAGAAAATCTAATGCAGCTGATCTATCCATCACAGCCTGACAGTCTTTTCCTTTGAAAGGATATGCTATGTAATATGACTATGTAATTGAAGTATGTACATAACCCATTTTTATTTTTGCCTTGACCAGGCTACACTTTATTTGACTGTTTTAATAACTGATACTCTGCATGTCAGAGTCTGCTCTGTACTACATGCAGAATAAAACCCTTTCTTGAATAAGGAACCTCTTTTCCCAAGGTGTTTTTTTTTTTTTTTTTTAAAAAAAAAGGACAGTTGTGGCTGAGCAATCCAAGGACTAAACTTAATCATCTTAAAGGCATAGGGACAGATACATCTGTCCAAATGTCTGTCTGTCCTGTGTTTTTTCCACAGAGCAATGAGTCAGTTCACACAGAGAGGGAATGAATATGGTGCTCATAGTCAGCAAACAGGGGCTTGGTCAAAGGAAGTTTTCTCTGGTTCCTTATAGGATTCACTGACAGGATCTGTAGGATCTGAAATCAGTCTGCCTTAAACCTCTGTTAACTGGGGGTTTGGCTGTAGCTACCAAGCTGGGAAGAGTGAAGAATGACAAACTTCATGGCTGAGCAGGAAGCTCCTATGTCAGAAAATAAATGTTAGGGCAATGTGCTTTGTAAAAGAAAATAACTTCTGTTCACAATGAAGTGCATCATAAGAAGAAGCAGCTGTCAGTTGCCCTGTCTCTGCTATACCCAGGGAGGCATTTGCTCTTTCCCTCTCTCTTCCTCAACTGGAAGCAAGGGCCCGGCTGGAGACAGGAGCAGTAGTTCTTCTTATCGCGTCTCTCCAGTTTGTATTGAGAGTGACAGGAAAAAAAATATATTTACTAATATAATCCTTTTGTGTTATTTACTCTCTGTTGATATCTCTGTCCTCTTTCCTGTCCCTTGCAAGGGAAATGAAGCTAAAAGGGAATGTGATAGCATCACTCCAAGGACTGGGCTGGGTAATAACATTAGAGGAATAAAAAAACTTGGAGTAGTTAATGTTATAGCAGGTTAAAAATAAAGGCATCCTGGATTTCTAAAAGATGCTGACTCTTCTTAATGATGAAGAGTCAATCTTCTATAGTGTCTTGAAGTTTGACATAAGAAATCCTCAATGGTCCTTAGCTTCGTTCTTGGACATCACATAAAATGTTCCATCCAACTCAGTCCCACTGGAAAATGAGAAGGGGTTTTCTTGATTTCAGTGGATTTGTGATCAAGCTTGTAATGAAGATACTAACGGCTGTGTGGAAGTCTGTCTGTGCAAGAATGCTGGCTTTTGCTGAACCCCATGAAGCTGAACAAGTCATAGCAATAGTAAGAAACATTTGAAATTACTCAGTCTTATCAGAGACATCTGGTACACCGTGTCTTGTTTCCAGAAGTTGCAAGATTTTTCTTTAGAAATTTTTCTTCAGGAAAAGTGCACTTTCTCCCCATCAAACTGTTTAACATAATTCTTAATGATTACACATAAATGTTGTGGCATTCTCTTTCTCCAGCTGCAAACTGCTGTATTTCAGAAAATGTTTAGGTCTGTAGCAAGCATTTATAGAAGTTTACTTTCTTAGAAGTATCACTTATCTAATTGTTTTTTTCAAGCACAAAACATAACTGTGACCATTGTTTAGTTCTGGGTTTGTGTTTTTGTGAAGGCTGCTGTTGGTGGGCCTGGAGGAGGTTTTTCGGGTTGGATGGGAGGTTTAGGAGATTCCCTGTTCTCTTCTTTCGGCTTTTGGTCTTTATATGTTATCCTCTGAAGACACACCCTCTGAATCCAGTTTAGCATACTGCTTTACACACATTAAAAAGTGAGTGTCTGGATGACTGGGGAAGATCAGAGAGGAGAACAGGGTATGATGCCTTCCTTCACTCAGGCTAGCTAGTTAGATCCTACCCCTCCAGAAAACCACTCAGAGCTCTTAACTAAGTGAGGGCTCTTCAGTAGCTTATGTGAAATATGTGGGATGTGCTCAGCCTAACTCCCAGGGGAAATACGCCTGTCTGAGAAACACATGCTCCTTTTCACTCTCTCTGTCAACACAGACAGGCAGCTTGCTGGGACAGGGGGCTGTAAGGTTTTACTTCCAGCTGTGATCTCTGTACGGGGATTTGATGGGTGGGTGATCCTGCTCTCGGGCTGCCTAGGGGCTGGTTGCTCACATGCAAACCCATGGAGAGGAGTAGCAGCTTTTTGAAATAAGCTGAAGCAGCTCAAAATAGCTGGTGTTGAGCACCGTCTGTTCAAAGCAGAACACGAGTATACTGATGGCACAGTATGGATTTGTATCTATTGTTTTCTTTCAAATACCTCCTAGTGCTCTTGGTGGAGAACAGAAACTGTCATTGCATAAATATTAAAACCACAGTGTTCATTTAAATGGGAAATGCAGGCACAAATATAAATCCTAGTAGCACAGACATACTAGCCTCACACCATGTATAAATACAGTTTCACACCATTTGCAAGAAAAATTGTATTTCCTGAGTTCCAGCTTCTCTATTGTGATTACTGGATAAAATGCCAGTGCCGACAATGTTGGGAAGGTTCATACCTGTTAAACTGTCAATCAGTAAGTGATTTTCTTGTCAATTTGGGTGCTGCTGAAAAGAACGAGATCAACAGGCTTATTCCATTTCAGCTTTCTTTTTTCTGTTTTGTACTTTCTCAGTTCTTTTACTGGGTTTATAGGAAATCAAACTGTAAACTTGTTCCCCTAAAAGGCTTTCTTATAACAATGCAGTCCTTGCTGAAATAACCATGTCCAATTTGATTATGTTGGGAGAGCAACATACGTGTTCGTGCATGCACAGACATGCACACATATGTGGATGACTAAAATCTCATCCATAATGCTGTGGTTTATCTATTGATGTGATGGGAAGAGTAAAAATCTTCAACTTCCCTCTAGACCATTAAATAAGGTAAATGTAGCAACGTGGTAATTTCCTTCAGCCTCTCCACCCTTGCCTGCAAATGGGTTTTGTCCTCAGCAGTGAAACACCTACCACATTCTCTCAGGGTGGATGGAATTTAAAGCTCTAGAAGTTTTGGAGCTGTTTTTCTCAGGAAGATTGTCCTGGTTTTGGCAGGGATAGAGTTAATTTTCTCCCTAGTAGCTGGTGCAGTGTGTTTTGGATTCAGTGTGAGAATAATGTTGATAACACACTGATGTTTTAGTTGTTGCTAAGTAGCACTTATCCTAAGTTAAGGATTTTTCAGTTTCCCATGCTCTGCCAGCAAGCAGGTGCACAAGAAGCTGGGAGGGAGCACAGCCAGGACAGTTCACCCAAATTAGCCAAAGAGATATTCCACGCCATAGAACGTCATGCTCAGTATGTAAACTGGGGGGAGTTGGCCAGGAGGCACAGATTGCTGCATGGGCACCAGCGGGTGGTGAGCAATTGCATTGTGCATCACTTGTCTTTTCTTGGGTTTTATTTCTCTCTCTTTTTATTATATTCCTTTTCATTACTTATTACTATTATTATTAATAGTAATTATTGTCATTACTATTATATTTTATTTTAGTTATTAAACTGTTCTTATCTCAACCCACAAATTTTACTTTTTTTCTGATTCTCTTCCCCATCCCACTGGGAGCAGAGAGGAGTGAATGAGTGGCTGCGTGGTGCTTAGTTGCTGGCTGGGGTTAAACCACAACAAAGATGAACATCGTCATAGGGAAGTACCTCGCCTTCCAACAAAACTAGGTTTGACTAAATTAATTTCTTCTACCTCTGTCCACCTCAGCTGCGTGGGTTTCCATCCCTTCTACAGCACTGACATGGACATTTTCACCCTGAAACCCAAGCTCTTGTGACTGAATGATCATTACTTATACTTTTGTGTTTCTATGTACATTAATTTGTGATTCTCTCTAGCAATTCCTGGTGCTCATAATTTAGGTCTCTGTCACTATGAGGCTTTCAACTTATGCGTTGCAAAGAAACTGTATTACCTCAGACTAAAAAGAATGTTTCTAGGGTTTACAAGTCTACTGGGTCACTAAATGCTCCTATAGCAGAACTGAATGGAACAAAATTGTATTTCATAGGATTGAGGTTTGTTAGCTCAAGGCCTTGTCACTACACAGTATAGGAACTCATTTATTCTAATAGCTGTGGGTACATGAGAGAATCTCATTAACTGAACCACTTTGGAAAATGATGCATCCAAAGGATCCACCATAGTGACCGTGTTTCCATAGATTTTCTTCACTGGAGTATCCATGCACTGGGGCTGCCCACCTGGTGATCTTGATTATCTCAAATCAAAGCTAGTCTCAAATTGTGAACAGCACAGAGCAGTTCCCGAGGCCACTGGGCATATGTGTGGTGATGCACAAGCAGCAGCTTTGGGCTACTGCCCAGAGTGCTCTGATGCAGGACGTGGTGATAGTGCACCGTCCTCTGAACAAAGGCTCCTGTAATGGCCTTGGGGACACTTGGGTCCTATCACGAGAATGCCACAAGCTTGCAAGGCTGGTTGTAATGTTTGGGTTTTTTTCTCCTGTAGATACAGCACTGGAGGAACCTGGGACAATACAAGAGTTATGAAGGGGCAGGTTGTTTGCTTTTAACCCATTTATGGTTAGCTTCTCCATACTGCTCTGCTAAACTGAACCAGAATCTACCAGTGTAGTCAAACCACATTGAAACACTCCTGTAAAAGTCAAAAGCTCTGCTGCACGCTTTAAAAATTAATCTCTCTACCCCAGCACTCAGGTTATAGCATGGCTGCAGCTAAGGGCGAGAGCACAAGCAGGACTGAGCCCAGTGTGCCCTGAGGCCACACAACCACCTGGCAGCCTAAAATCTGCCTTCAACTGGGCTGCCCGAGTGTGTCTGAGAGCACCCGCAGGCGCCTGGCAGGGTGCAGGAGGGTCCTGACGCATGGGGTCCCGCCTGCACCAGGGGATGCATGGGACCAAGCTGACCCACAGTAGAGATCTTGGGGTGAAATGGAAACATAGTCACTCAGGTTTTTTGTTTCAGTAAGGAGAGCACTTTAGAAAGCTGACACTTATTTAGTCGCCTTGAGTTCTCTCTTTGAGCTCCTGGCACTCTGTTGGGAGAAATCCAGCACAACAAACTCATGTTACTTTGCAGAAGGGTTTGCTGCCTGGCAGGGGCATGCTGGGGGACCTTCTGCAGACGTTACTGCCATGGGTAATATTCACCCCTTCATGAAATTAAAAGCAGGAAGCTCTAAAAATAGGCTGCAATTTACGTAACTGCAGTTTTTCGTAGTAGTCATTTTCCAAGCCTCTTGTGCTAATGGTGATTCTTGAAAAAGGGAGTATCTTCAATTTATAGGGCAGGCTTTGCCTGCTGTGTGGGTATGGCTGGGATTAAAGGAAGAAGCCTTGGAGGCTGGTCAACTGCAATACGCAGTTCCTGGAGCTCAAAAGCAACAGGGCTTTGATCCAGAAGGGCATATTTTAGGGTAACATGACCTTCCTCTATTTCCACATGAAAAATGGAATGAGGACTCTTTAATGGAGGAAACTGTATCCTGCCTCAGACTTCTTCATTTTCAGCTAAATTAGGGGCACACAGAGTTTGAAAGGCCAAAATAAGTAAAACTTCATAGTTACTGAAATCTTTGAAATCCTCCTCTCATGTCTTTGTAGAGATAGGGAACATTTCCTGTCACCTACATGTAGACAGGCTTTATGTGGGGAAAAAAATAAAAGAAACAATAAAAATAAATCATCTGTTGGGATCTGCCTACAACAGAGTTTGTGCCTACAGTTTAAATGTTTGTTTCTGTTTACATAAGTAAAAGGAGAACTGTGACAAGCTCTTTAAAGTGTGAATATTGTACACTCCTGGGATGCTGTAAAGACCTACTGAAGCTGTAAGCTTTTCTCCAAGCTCAGTGTTAGTCCATGAAGACTGAGGATGGCATTCTGGTCCCCAAGCAGGGGAACTGTGATAATCTGTTATATTTTATGCTTTTGAAAAGAAAATAATGAATCAATTCCATCACACTTTTGGGTCAGTTTGACAGCCAGTCAAAGGTAATTGTTCAGTTTCTTTGAAGTTATGTACCCTGGCACATTATAATGTCAAATAATAGTCACTGGATTTTGAAGTTGTTTTTCCAGATTTTAATCAGTATAAAACACAAATTGGGCTTGTTAATTTTAATACCAATTTACCTGTAACTCCCCCTTCAGTGTCATATATATACTCTTGTTTTATGCTTAAAGAACTTTATAGATAATTTGATTGCTGCTTTAGCAATTATGAGGTGTGAAAGCCCTCTTTTAAATTCAACAGATGTAGCCTTCTCATTGCATGTGTCTACCCATTACAGGCCCTGTTCAGCAGATGAGATAGCTGCAATCCATGTGGCCAGATGCATAGGTGAACTTCAGTAGCTCACAGAGAATCTCATGGTTACTGAATTCACCAGGGCAATTTAGATTTCAGCCTTATTCCAAAAACTACTTAGTACTCCGTGTTTAGTAGACTAGCATCAAAAGGAGAAAATAAATATACTCCAGTTCTAATAGAAGAGCTGACTTCAATCTCCACAATGCCCAATTTAAAGGTCTGAAACATCTAAATATTGGCAGGATGAATGCAAGATGCATTTCTCACTCCTTTACATGGTAATAGCTTTACTCTGAGCACCCCCTAAGGTATAGGTTTATGGTTATCATTAAGCCTCTCAACACTGCTGAATGCTGGGCAATTTTGCCTCCAGCAGAAATGGGGCAGCTAGGATTTTTTCTGGAAGAAATTTAGGAATTAAGAGACTTAAAATAACTATATATAAAGAAGCAGAATGCAAATGCACACCTCAGCTTCCTGTCTTGTGGAAATACATGCAGCAGTGTTAATGCACACCCAGAAATGTTCCTTGCTCAGTCTCAAAAATGAGGCTACTCATGTCTAGGTACTTAGCTGCATTCCTGCAGAACATACTGTCAAGAGTTCAGAGTCACTGTGCCAGACTCTGTCCTGGGGAAAGAAGACAAAAGGTAATGGGAGAGACCTCCAAAGGGCCATGGTGCCATGCTTTTCTACTTTTTTTATATGTCTCTTTTTGGGGCACATAAATTTATTTTTACACATAAAATTTTGCTTATCTCGCATCCCCCCTAATCCACATCATCACAGTGCAAATCAATAGCCATGAGGTAGGCTGGATAGGGGAAACTGGAAATATGACACAACTCTTCTTTGGGTGGGACCGCTGAGCACCAGAAGACACTGTCAAAGAGAAGATGGCTTTCTATTTCATGATGTCTCCCAGTTGAGCCTGGATGTCTTTCTGGAAGACTTGCATTGGCTTTGGCATCACTCATGTGACTCTACAGTGAGGCAGTTTAGAAGCCTAAATTTACAGAAAGCTGACCTATGTGTCAGAGCACACAGGCTACTCTCTGCTTCAGTCCCTAAAGCGTGGGCTTACTGTAGGGTCAGATGTGTGCCAGAGCCAGTGCACATGATGGAGCAGGACTACATCTCCAAGCTGGGCAGCAGAGAAGTGATATGTGCATGACCACTGCTCAACCACAGCAATTGGATCAGCTCAACTCAGCTGTGAAAATGTAGTTTCCGTGACTGTGACCACTTATTCCTACTTCAGAGTGTTTATGGAATTTCAGTCCAAATTGTAAGTCATATTTGCAATTCATTTCTGAAATTTCATCCTCCAGCTATCTAAACAAAAAATACCTAACTCAGATTATTTCATAGGACATTCTGTTAGTGTGGCACTGGAACATGTCACAGATGAAGGGACAAGTAAAAGGTTGTTTGGGGATAGAAGTGAGTTTGTGAGGAAAGTGAGAACTGAAGGACAGTGGGAAACACTTCTGCTACTTGAGAAATAGTAATGTGGAATGACACCTGATGTAAAGGATCAGAGATAGGTTAGAAACTTAGTAATCAGTAAAGTCCTGATTAAATCACTCCTTTCAGACTCTAACATTATGGCACAGATTCATACTTGAGCTTAGGAGTTCTTGTCTCACAAATCCTACTCCAACTGATGATCAGGTAGACAAAGTTATCTCTGCAGTAGATCTGATCCAGTGAAAGAAGCAGAGGAAATAAATGCACTCAGTGTTTTACCAAAATTCTGCCCATGGCTAGTTTAAGTCTCCTTTCGCAGGGCTAGGTCAGGTTGAAAATAATAATGGTTTGTAAGAAATTCAATTTTAATCTTCAGATTTTACCCACATGATTTGTTTGTAAAGGACTATCACACTGTTATTTGATTTTTATTAGTTTATTGTTTTGTAGAGTTTGGGGCATTTTTTAATTAATGAGAAACATGTCCTTGTGATTTTCCCATGAGTTCTCTCACATCAGTGTGTGAGAGAGAACTTATGTAGAACTTTGTTATTATTTCAAGTGTCAGAAACAGATCAAGTTCAGAAATTTACTGCTTTTTCAAATAACACTATGCCAGCAACTGGGACATAACATGCCTATGACTTTTCCAAGAATAATGTTACTGATCTATCTGTCCAAGCGAAGACAGTGGTATAATCAATATACCTAGGATGGCTCTACACCAGGAAGGAGAGAACAAACCATTGATGCGGTAGGAAAGCACAGACCCAGCCACTGAACTCACAGGCATCCACAGGAGTCAGCTCGAATCTGAAAGATCCAGAACTACTTTTATCACATCTGATCTCCAAAAAGCAGGTGCCAACCAGCACCACAGTGCTGGCTGGCACCATACTGCAACAATGTCAAGCCTCATATCTGCCTCTGGACCTGCTGCAGCAGCATGAAATGTTTTGGGACTCCGTGAAGAAATGTGTGGTTTGCTGGTGAAGGCCATCTCCAGTACCTTGACCTTCACAGCACATGTCACGAAGAAGATTGTGGCCATCACAGGTGTCTGAATTTACAGGGCTGCACCACTACACATTCAGGAGTTAAATCCTCAGAACAGATTGCTAGAGCATGTTTTTCATTTGGCCTTAATTATGCAGGAAGGCCACTGTAATCATAGTCATTATTTATACATCTCATGGCATCTGCTCAAATCCATCTTTCTCACTATTCCATAGAAGCAGTTAAAGTATTTTCATTTCTTGGTAGGGTGGTGCTCTGCTGGTGTTTTCAATAACCATGGGTGTTCAGACTCTTGCCTGTACTATTTTGGACACTTGTATTATTGAAGCATCCCTTACTCTAAGTATCATTTACCCTCCCATTCCCAAAAGTTAGCATACTTCCAGAAGTACAACTCTACTATTACACTTCTTTGAAAAGCACAATAATGAACAAAATATTTCTTCTGTATTTACTGTTTTCCAGACATGCTTTTTAATGTTCAAGAAGGATGAGATTTACATTCAGTCTCTTCCCCTTTCTTTTGCTAGAAAAGCAATATGATCTATCTCAGCATTATAAAACCCAAAGTCCCATTACACTTAGAAATATTAAATCTATCCAATAAACTATCATTAGGATAAATGAACACACTTTAAACAGATCTCAGAAGACTATTCCAGGTTCTTCCACATAGCTAATTTCAAATTAGTTTTGCCCCTCCCCTGGGATATCTTTTTCTTCAAGGTAGCTGTAAAAGTATGTATCTGTCCATAAAAACATTCCTTTTCCTCTTCAAGGAAAGATCCTACTATAGATACTGGCACAGATTTTCAGCTGTCAGATCAACAGATTACATAGTATATAGAAACCATGTAATATTTATTCATGTCTCTGCCTTCCACACAAGAGGCAGGCCAGCTGAACAACATCTGGAGCACTAGTGTATTTGTATGCAGTTAATAAAGCAACCTGGAACCCAGGTGCAGCTGCATAGATATTCCCATACACTCACTACCCATATACTCACATCTTACATATAATATTGCGTTACATTTATCCTTATATAGATCCCCATATGCCTAATATGTTCAAATTTTGACTAAGAGAACAGAATCAGGAGTGACCCCAGCACTGTAGGGAAAGGGGAGAAAAGTCTATAGCCTCCAGCACCAGAACTGGCAACAGAGCTCTCCTGAAGATTGCTGGAGTTTGCTTTTTCATTTGCTAATCAAAGTGAATATTTGCTGGTGTGGGTGTTCTTGGTTTTATTTTTTTTAGGCTTTTTTTGGCCAACCTTAAAAAACATCCAAAGAAAATCTCCTTTTCTTGACAACAGGAAATTATAAAGGCAATATACACCACTAATTCAGGTTTACTTCTAAATTCAAAATTTACTTAAAGGTAGTTAGCTTGCTAGGAAGAAGATTAAAAAAAAAAGGAAATATTTTTAAATGAAATACTTGACTATTCTGCATAGTTTTAGCTTTTGGAAGTGCTTCAATTTCAAGCCAAGTTTCAGTCAATTTTAAGTGACATATTTTGGGAATAAGATCTGAAAAACTTAATCCTATTCTAACTCTGAATGACCTACTTTACAGTTAGAACCAGGATTAAAAAAAAATTTAAAAATCTGGAAAGAGTTGACATGTCTAAGAGCTTAGGTGAGGACTGGGAGACTGGATAAGTCTAGCAGGTCATGGTATCTGCAGTGAGAAAAAGGGAGTAGCTTTGTTGTATACAGAGGTCTGAAATCTGTAACTTGCTGCATGTCTAACTGGTCCTCTTGAAATACCAAGCAGAAGGTTTGCTGAGATTGCAGAAAGCCTGAAAAGAATTGGCTCCAAAGCAGGAAGGGACTGCAAAGCATTTTTGATTTTACAGAAAACTTTTCATAACAGAGAGTTCTGGGTCTGCTGCTTAAGTGAAGATTATAAACACAGATATTGGAAAGATGCAATTGCATCATGTGATATCTCTGCAAATAAATCAAATATCAAGCAGAAAGAGTCACAGAAAGAACACACACAGGTCACATGTTTTAATATGTCAAACAGTTTCACAGCACTAATGCTTTTCAAGAACAAACAGTATAACAACAGAAGGAAAAAAAAATTGTGGTGTTCAAGTTGGCCCAAAAAGTAAAGCGATCATTTTAAAGCCCCTACCTGAAAATTTCATGGAAACAAACTTCCTCCTGCTAATACAGATTAATTGATAGAGAACTGTGTAACTTCTCCACTAACTCTTTAATTTCAAGCTCAATGAATGGACTTGGTCGAGGATGTGCTGTTTCAGTAATGCCACAGCATGATTACCAGGACATACATATATATGTATAAAATATATATATAAAGTTACAGAAAACTTTGGGTTTTCCAAAAACGTACAAATCCCATACAAGGATGCAGAAAGTAATATACAGTATGTGTTAAGTCACCAGGCTGTAAAGAAGGATATTGTGTTTTGTTTGGCAGAGAACAACAGAGTACCTCAGATTGGTAAAGCACTAAATGCCAAAGGTTTAAAGAATTACAACCTCCAGCCAAAGGACAAAAAAAAATGAAGGAAAGTGATGTTTTTCAGTATTGTGCCAGGACCATAAGAGTTTCTAATGTAAATTGGTTTTGAAGAGGGGCAAACAAGTTTTGCAAGTGGAGGGGAAAGCTAGAAGTATGACTTCGGCATTTTCAAAGCCTTGAGTTATTTGCAAAGACTCCCAGAGTGAGAAGGGAACCCACCAGCACCAGAGACGGAAAGAATGATGCTATCCACAGATGCAATGGTTTCCGTGTTAACCATTAGGGTAAAATCACGTATGGATCAGTCTTCCTTAAAACAGAGAATATACTTGTTCTCTAGATTGGTGAGTATTTCTTCAGGACCTATTTATGTCAAGCCTGTGTGTAAAACAGAATGAAGATAACTGAGAGGTACTCTTTGTGACCAGCACACACATATGCACTCTCATGACCTTATTTTGGGACAGCAGGAAAATGTTATCTGTACATACAAGCCGTTCCAGGTACTGAGTGTTTCTTGGAAAAAACGTTAGTCCCATGAGAGCATCCCAAAAGATATTCTCATCCAAGTGCAGTCTTGTGTTAAGAAAAAGCATTTTTTTCTCAAAAAATTAATGGCCTGCTATGGCCTTACAAAGAAAAAAAAAAAAAAAAAAAGATTTCTCAAGCATGCCAGAAAAACTGCAGCTTATTGTACATTCTGCTAAACCAGACCATTGGTGGATGGATTGATACGATAATTAAAGCTTTTATCCAAGCCTTTAAAACTCTGACCTACAGTAGTCTTTCAAAGAAACAGTGAGCACAGTCAGACTGAATTAAAGATTAAGTGGGCTCAGACACCCACACTCTTTTCACAATGGAAGAAAAAGTCTTAATAAAATAATCCTGAGCTAATACACAGACACCAGAACTGATACCTAGAATCAAATGCACCTGTTGACTAATGGAACAGAATTAGTGCATAATGCATTGGGGAAAAAAAACCCCAAACATTCAACCCAACTTTGAAACATATATATGTGGCAGAATATTCTCTGCCTATTGACAATCTTGAACAATGCAGCTTTGTTGTCTCCTCTGGAAAACAATGCATCCAAATTGCTATCGAAGTGGCAAAGGCCTGTATATTTGAAGGTAGTAAATAAGTATTTAGTGAGAAAATGTGTCAATATGTTTTCTTGTCTTGTGAATGCTGAAAAGTAATAGCAAGGATTCAACAGGCCTGTTGTCAGTATAGCTGCGTTTGTATGCATCAGATGAGAATTCTCCCCAATGTCTTTTGTTCAGTGCGTTTTTACCACCACTTCCTGAATGAGGTACTTCCTCATTGTCTGTGGTTGACCTTTTAAAAGATGTTTTGCTGTAGTTTCTGTATTACCCAGCTACTTAATTTTGAATGATTTGTCCCTTTTTTATGGATAGTTACCTGGAAACAGTGTGATCAGTTAATGCAGAACATTCTGTATACTAAAACAATAAATACATGTGCCCTTTGGGTGGATTTAACCTCAGTGTCAGATTGGTGCAGATAATTTAATTATCTGCTTTCTCTATCTTGATCCTACACGATGTTTAGAATCTTACAAAAAAAAAAAATTTTTTTTTTTTTTTTTAGCATGGCCATTCCCAGGATGAGAAAAGGGGATTATGGACTTTATCAACAGAACACCATCTGGGGAACACCAGATGGGAACACCAGCCACTGTGTTTATGCTGCATCTAGTTCTAAAGACAGCTCAGGAACATCCTCGTCCTCACTTGAGGATGAGATGCTGACATACCCTAAACTTTTTTCTTGAACTAGAGACCCTTCAAGGATTTCCATGTTTCCAGTCCTATCCCTTCTCAACTTCTAGACAGATTTATTGTCTGAAATGCAGCACAGCTAGCATGTTTGCTTTATATGTAATGCCTGAAGATGCTGGAGAACACCACCACCACCTATCCATTCTCTGCATTGCCAATACACTACTACGAGAGGAGCTTCATCTGGGAAGCCCTGTGATGAGACAGCATCTAGTGGGCTGGGGAGGGAGGTAGAGGCAATAATACAGACACAAATATATGTCATATACTCTCTTGCTATGCTATGCAATGGAGAATGAAAATCATATCAGTGTAGGAATTTAAGCATCCTACAATCATCCAAGTCAATGCTAACATAATATTCTAGTCTGCAGTGCAGAAGCACACCAGGTTTCAGAATTCAGATCTCTGGAACACATTCAGGGAAGGTTAAGAACCCAGGAGCCTGCCTGCTGTTCCTGTGCTTCTCTTATACGAGAGCCTTGAGCCTTCTGCATCCCATGAGGACACCTACACAGTATTTCTCCTTTTACAGATCAGTTAGGAAATGCCCAAGATGCAAAAAACTTTAGCTCTTTATCTTCCTCATGAGAGAATTCAACCCCACACAGTTACTGACTTGCAAAAGAGGTAGCCCCAAAGAAAGCATGATTTACTCACAGCTCTAAAGCCAAAATGACTTGTGCAAGAAGCAGCACTAACCTTTGACCAACTGCAATTTGCAGAGAGGGAAGAAAAGTACATTTTTTTACCTTTTTTTTTAAATTCAACACTCAGGTACCTACTTTCAGGAGGTCCAGAATAGAGAAATTGGAGGGAAATGGAGCACCTCTCAGTGTGCATCTGCTAAGGGGTGCTTGAGAGGTGGCTTAAAAACATTGCAATGCTTTTTTTATAGCATCCATGCGACTTTAAGGCAATTACTTCTTCACTAGAGCATTCTAAAATGACGGATCCAAACCACATAAATAGATCGCCATTCCGTTTCAGGCCATATGGCCTCCTATTGCAATAGGACTTTTCCAGAAGACTAGTGATTTTAGGGGCTTGGGGAGAGGGGTTCAGACTGTCTAAACCAGGCCTTTTAAAATCTCCAAAATGCATTCCTACCCATGCGTACAACAAGGGCTTTTTCTTCCGTTTCAGGACAGTGACAGTGTGCTACAACTGCCTTGTTTTGTGAGGGTGCGGTTAATAAGTGATTTGTTTCTCAATATGCTGCTTTCAAGTACCACAAGCATTCAGGCATTAAAAGGACAAAGGTCAACATGAATGTATGAGTTGCTAATATTTTACCCTGCGCTATACATGCTCTTTCAATATCTGGCATTTGCCATGTCCGCAGCTATTTTCACTAGGATCTTTATCTATTGTCTGCTTCAGACCATAAAAAGGAGACTCAGTGGTGGTATGAAAACTTAGAGATGGGAGGGGGGCGGGGGGGGTGGGGGTGGCGGGGGAATATCAATAAAAGACTGTCTGTAATTTGCCCAGGTTTAGGACTTGCTAATGGTTGCCTCCCTGTTTCTATCAACAGAAGGAAGCAATAGAACTCACCTAACTCACAAGGGCTCTCAGAAGTACACAGAGTGCCAGGTCATCCCATCAAATTTTATAAAGCCACAGCTTATTTAAGAAGGGACTTTACATTGGTAAGTAAATAATTCTGCATAGTCTCCATGACTGTTAAATTGGGATTTCATGATGAATCAGAAAAAAATTCAGCAGTGAAAGTAGGGATAGTAAAAAAAAAAAAAAAAAATCATAAGCCAGCTGCAAGAAGCCTAAGACAACAGAACATTTGAAGGACGCGTCCAAGTATTTTTGGCAGAGAAATAACACACTGAACCCCCACCCCCTACAGACTTTACCAAGCTGAGAAGCTCCAAAGGAATTTACAAACAAACCCTCCATCCAAAACAAAACTTCAGGCAGAAGTGAAACAATAAATAAGACTATGCATAGTAGCAGGACCACAACAGCAGTTTGTAACAGCTCTTCAGTGCTTCACGGGTAACATGCACCAACCAAGTGAACACAGGTAACATGCACCAGCATTTCACTGGCCTCAGCACCTGGGGTTGGAGAACTTGGACAGGAGGAGAGAGCTGAAACAGTGAAAAGATCAAACAAGACAAAGTATTTTGCAGATACTTCACTTTATTTTTTTAAGGTAGCATGCAAGGTTTTACCCTGAAAAAGTAGTCAACTTTTTATCAGCAACTTAACAAGACGTCCTTGCTAGAGCAGCAGCCTAGGAATTCAACAGGAGTTAAGCATCAAACGCTCAAGGCTGCTTTAAATTGGGAACTGTTCTCCTTTTAAAAAACAGGTAATGTTTTCCAGTTGTCTTATTAAGCAAGTACTAGTTTACTCACTACGTGAACATTAATACTGAAAAGACTGGGCACCTTCAATATGGAATACTTCAATAATACTGCTTTTAAATTGATGTAATTTGTACCCTGAAAAATTAGCCCTATAAGTATCAAGGAGAAAGAACACCAAAGAAAAACTGATAAGCCTTTCTCCCAGTACTGGTACCACATTAAGTGACCTCAGCCTCTTCCCACATACTGTCACCACTGCATGAGTCTTACAGCGGTGCCAGCCCTTGAGAGAATGAGAGCTCAGAACCTTTTTGCTGGGTTATTCCAGGTCCCAGATCAATTCCCCAACCCAGTCTGTTATATCACCTTTGTCTGGTTACTGGCACAGGCTGAGGAGGTGTGAGGGCAGGAGAAAAAGGACAAGTAAAGCAAGCAATGCTTGAGCTGGCACTATGTAGTGCAAAGCTCATCCAATGCTCTCAGTCTCAGGGACTGGTCTTACTCCATGAGGGTGATATGGGGATACTCTGAACACATTTTAGCCTTAAGAAACACACTTCAAATTCCTTAAACTGGGCAACAGTGATTTTAATGACCATTCAGGAGTTCAGGAAAAAGGCTGCAGGAGTTCACTGGGTATTTTCTGAGCTTCTTTTCAAAGAAATCAGAAGCATGTTAGTTAAGTGCTTGCTAATGAGGCTTTCAGCTCTGATGTTTTGCTGAACGGTTTCTCGAGGGCCTTGCACATCTTTTGTGCTAGCTGTGTTTAGATTAACAAGAAGTATCACATGCAGGCAGCCCTTGTTTACGGCATTTCATTGCGAAGCAGCAGAGCTGAGTGAGGTCATACCTCCTCTGTTTGTCCTGGAGGCAGCGTCCCCGCCAGGGTGACAGCCTAACCAACTCCCACATAGCTTCCTGCACAGGGAGAAGGGAAGAGGTGGAGTCCCCAGTTCCCCTTTTGCTGGCTTCCACCCCCTCAGAACCACAGATTCGTGCTTCCCAGAAATGATGCCAGGTTCTGGTCAGGCACAGAAGACTGGTCGTGCCCACCAGCTTGTACAGCACATGGAGTGCATGAAGAACTAAGCTGCATGCTGTCCCACAAACAGAAGTGATCCACTGAAAGAAAGGGAACAGAGGAGTGCACCCTAGCTAACCTCGCAACATCTGAAACTCCGTAAATACCTTACCCAAAGGCCCTTCTCGCAGGGTTCAGTACTCCTGGTAACTCCCATATCCTCTTGTTGGAGAGCTCAAGTAGGAAATGACATGGTTTGGACTGTACAGGCAAGACCTCCTTGTCTTTAAACAAGGACAGATGAAAGTGTTGTCAGGGAGAAGGAGGCTCTGGTGAAGCAAGGTCTCTAGGACTAACAGAGCCCCCCTTTTGTTGCACCCTCTAATGTGACCAGCAACAACAAGTTTTCCTTCTATCTATCTTCTATCACTTATCTTAGTTTCAGTCTTAACATTAGATCCAACTCCCCACTGCTGGGATACATTCTGCCAGCACCTCAAAAGCATTGTTTCATTTATACACAACCTCAGCCTATCCTGAGACCTAATTTTAAATCAACCTGAGCCGAACTCTGTGCTGGCAAAACTGATATGAAAGCTGAGCAAAGTCGTTTTAAGCCAGTCAGCCAAAGAGACACACCTTTAGTTGTCATCTCTCTCAACACTTGTCCCTGCAGGAGATACCCCAACCATTTGTCGAGGTTTGTATCACTCTGGGCTTCAAAGAGCCAAACCAGTCATGGTATCATGCACTGTTGCTCTTTTGTAGCATGCCTAAACATGCTTACCACACACTAACAATGAACGCAATAGGGACATGCCAAGACCTGTATTACAATTCTCCTAGTCTGCTTCCAGAAGACAATTTAGCAATCTGAGAAAAGGAAACAATGAACCCATACCAAAGTGGATTTGTAACAGTACTGGAAATATTTTTAATATTAAAAATAGAAATTTGCAAAGAGATTTTTCATGTCATCGTGTAGCACAGAGAAACCAGAAGATGCATGTATACAATAAGTAGTCATTGTTGCTGTCACAGAAAGACTTAACTCCTGTTCCAAAACTTCAGTTCATCAATTTAGAAACTACAAGATATTCAGGCTCTCCACAGCAACTTTCGTAGGGAGGTGCTGATTTGCAGAACTGCTGTTTATCTGCCTCTCAACATCAAATCCCAAATGGCTCTTTCAGATTAGGCACCCAAAATAGCTCGTATCTTAAATTTAACCCATCATTTTAAGGCACCATCCATCTGGGAATAGGAAACATCTAGTAATGTAAACAGAACAGAAAACACTTTTGTCAAACTTTACAGATACTAGGGGTTGGATTTTTTTTCTTCCTTCAAGCCTGCTTCCCTCTGGTACGGCAAACATAGCTTTAGGCAGAGGCATGAAGAATGAAGTGGGTTTTCAACAAAATCAGTTTAGGGGCTTATGGGAGTCTTAAGAGTTGTTCCCTGCATGCATTCCAGGCTAAGAAACACCAGCTTGTGAGGGGTAAACAAAACAAAGTTTAAATTAGGCTAACAGAGACCCGTATTGTCCCCTTTGAACTGCTGCTGAAAGCTAAGCAAGCTCTTTTAAAGGTACCACATACAAGATACCTTCACTAGGGTTTGCAGAGCAGCACAGCCTTGTAGTGGTGCTTCTTCCTCATCCCACAAGTCAAACACGGCACAGGTACTTACTTCTGCAAAACACAAATCTGTGATCTCAACACCAATGTCCAAGGCACTGCTTTTCTCATGCTCTGTGTGCACACACAGACACGGGCTCCTGCTGGTTGTGGGTAGAGGGAACAGGCATTTACATATGATTCCCATGTTGCTAATGGTTTAGACCAACACCTGGTCTGATGAGAATGGGCCACCTTAACTGGTTTTAATGTTCCCCTTTATATGGAAGAAGCATGTCAGATTCTGCAGGGCAATTCTAGCAATATCCAGCTTTTTTCCTTTCTTAAAAAAAAAAGGAGAGTGTCTAGGTTTTTGATGTTCAGGTGCATAGTGTAATTTCTTAGACTGGTAACATGTATCTGCAGTTACAGCAGCACTATTTATTCATGGATTCCTTTAGCGTGTTACCACTCACTGATCGTGGAATGAACAAACACTGCCAAACAACAGGAAAAAAAGGGAGGGAAGGGAAACAACCCCAAAACCCTGCACAGTGATGCAAGTATGGAAGCATGCCCCTTTCCTTTGCATAGTGAAAAGGTTAATGTGAAGACTGTTATCACAGAAAAAGATTCCATTTAAAAATCTGTGGTGTTCAAGTCTTTTTTCTTCCAGTCTGAGCTGTCAGAAATCTCCCACAGAAAGGTACTAAGTAGAAACTTTAAAAAAAGTTGCTATTGTGTTTAAAAACCTTCCCAACCAATTGAGGTCTCAGTCAGCCACACAACAGTGTGGTTTTCTGACTCATAACCCTTCTCACTCACTCTGATCTTCCCTTCACTTCAAGCCCGAATGCTGATTTGTCTGTCTTCAATTGCTTGCTAGCCTGAAAAAGAAAAGAGCAATTGCTTTTAAAATATTGAGTCAATTTTGTTCTAGGCTTAACACAGCAGCATGATACAATCTGCAATGATACAGAATTTCTTCCTCCACCAGCTAAGTCTCTGGGGCATTTTATGGAATCAAATATTGTTAAAAGCAGCATCACATAAAGAAAGTTTTTAAAATAGATTTAAAAAACAAAGAGTAATTCAGCATATGCATTATCCATGTGGAGCTGGTTTGGCAACTGCAACGTGGAATTACTTAAAGCTTGCCCACAGCTTTTTTTTTTTTTTCTCCCTCCCTACTTCTGGCAGCATGATCATGGAAAACATTAGGCCTAGACTATTATTAATACAAGTTTCTAACCTAGGAAGTTATTCTTTATTTCTGCCTGACGCTATGCAGCTTCAATAGCTAGTTTTGCTAGGTCGTCTGTTTACAACGAATGTCATTTCAAAAAGATATGGTATTCTCTAAGGTAAGTTGAAAAGCATTAAACACTTCACTAAATTTACTGCTGACTGTGGTATATAAATTCTTTTTAAATAACCTCACATAATTCCCTGTTCCATTTTCATGTACTCTTACAGAGGTGATATGACTAAACAGAATGACACAAATGAGCCAGAAAAAAAAGGTAAAGATTTTGAAGGATTCTTTTACTAGCAAAAAGTAGCAAACCTGTCACTTAGAAGATAATGTATTCAAATGGCTGCATCCATTCATAATTTTAGTCAGCTAAAGAACTATTTTCAGGTGCAAAACTATCTCACTAAAAAAAAAAAAAGATTAACAGAGAACTGGTTAAATGAAGATACAGCCATAGATGGGAAGAGATTGCAGCTACTCTCTTGACGTGGGAGGGGGAACAAACAACATATTTGGTGGTGCTGAGGAAACAGCAGCAGAGGGAAAAAGGGCGATGGCAGTAGTTTACCCAATCCCCTCCTTCTGCAAATCCGTCATTCTTGCCTGTGCTTCAACCATACCCAAGAACAATATATTTATTGAAGTCAGTTTTCAATTATTTGGAGTGAATATGACCAAATACAGTCACATATTAGTCTCCATTTTTGACATCTTCACCTCACAAATAGGTAATTATTTCAAACTATCACATTTTTTAAAAAAACACCCCATGGTTGGTAACTGCATTGAAAATATGTACTACTTCTGCTGCCACATTCTGAACAATATCTTACAGACTATATGTTTGCAGCATCTATTAACCATATATAATAATCCTTTCTAATGTGGTTCAATTTACAGATTTCTAAATCCCACTTAAAATTTGGCTAAAAAGAGCCACATCATCCATCTTAAACCACTAGCATATACATGAACTGAAGCAGTCAATTCTAGGCTCTGAGCATAAGAAATTCTGGACTCTGAATTACCTTTCAGATTTTTTTTTTTTTTCTGCCCACATACAAACGCATGTTCCCAAAATGCTACTTACTGAAAGAATGGGAAGCTGCAAGTACATGAAATGTATTTTCAGAGGGGCTTGCAAATTCATAAATGTAAACCATCTTATAAATTCAAGATTTTGGTCACAATTTAAAGTCCATTTTGAAGTAGCTCTTCTGCTAAAAGGAGAGGGCTACTTCCCTCTGGTTACTTCTCTTCTCCCTGAAAGACCAGCCAAACATTGCATAATCACTTGGGGAGCAGAACCGAAGAAGGAATCCAAATTAGAGAAAAAAATCCTGAACCTTCTCCCTCCCCAAGAAATAGCTGTTGATATTCATTCATATTTATATTCCTGTTGTACAAAGAAATCAACAAGACAAAAATAATTTCAAAGAATGTCTTGGTACAGGTACTGCAGCTCATGAAATAGGAGTATCGCATATTTCTACCTGGGCAGAAAGTAGTTATTTACACCAAAAAACAGCCTGCAAAATATCTGAACACTACATTTTGGAAATACCAGTATCCTGAGCAAATTCCTAAGACAAATCATTCACAAGCTCCTTATGAAGTGACAACAATTATCAAATGTTTTACAAGATCCTTCATTAAAGAATGGAGATGGTAATAATAAATGAAATACAAGAAAAAAAAATTGCTATCATGAACATTAAAAAAAATAATCTATTGTTATTCTTAGCTTTCAGGTTTTTAAAAATTGGATGGTGACTACCAGTGTTTGGAATAAGCAAAAAATCTTTTCTTGGATAGGTAAAGCTAAAAGAAAATTATGCTTGAAATATAGACCAGTTCCCTCCTCCAGACATAAACACCAAGCATAAAGTAACTTTACACAAGACACTAGAGACTGTCAAATCTTGAGGAGTAAGTCTGCACAAGCTGTACAAGGGTGAGCAACAGCTTTTCTTAAGAGGGGAGGGGGGAAGAGGGAATCAAATGCTTGTCCAGAGAACTTGCATAGTTAATTCAAGTTGCCCAAGTATCAAGGCCACATACAGACATAGTTATGTATTTTAATATTACACCTCCCTTAGTAATAAAAGATATTAATCAATCCTCAGCAGGATGAATAGCATTATCATTTTCAATAAATGACTGAGGATGAGGTAAAAATGATAACCTTTTTGCTTATTTTGAGTTGAGGGTTAGTATCACACATATTCCTGGACTTTATTCCTCTATTAAGGTCTCTACATTTTGCTGCTTTGTGCTGAAGTGAGCCAAAGTGACATGATCTTTTCAATACCTTTACCTGGGAAATCCAGCTAATGAAGAATAGCTCTTGATCTACAGAGATTACAGGTTACTTGAACAAGAACCCTGTAATAGACATGAAAAAGGTATATAACTTTAAAAAGATACTGAGTAGTACATACACTGCAAATATAGACATGTTACCTTCAGTTCTATGAAGCGACAACTTCTGTAACAAAATTTAGAGTGCCAAACTCCTTACAAATATCAGTGCACATACGGAGTCACTGACCTCTCTCCACATTCTTGGTACAGTCCTACAGCTTTTCTAACACTTCCCCAAATCCAACTTTTAACTTCTTTGCCCCAGAGAGCTGGCAGGTATTAGATTCACACGGGAGACTGCACACCTGCTCCCAGATCTTGTCTCCAAATCCATGGTTCAATCAAGAAAAGAAAATGCCTGTTCAGGTCACAAAAAGCATCTCCGATGTTCCAGGTGCTCTATGGTGTGCTCCGGAGAGCACACATGATCCACTGAAAGATTGAACAAGCTAGTTGTCACAGCAATCATATCTTCCCCCACAAATACTCTTCCCCCATCCTCACAAGAGTCAGCTGCAGACCAAGATCCTTTTACAGCACACAAAGGCTGCAGAGGGGCCACCTGCTCATTAGAAATATTAAGTGAAACAGCTTTCTCCTTGTTTTTCTGGGTTTTTTTTGAAAAAAAAAGTGAGCTGCTCCAATTCAGGGAGAGGTCACATGAGACTAGAGAAAGGCAAACAGACCATTTGGCCAGAGCACGGTCCCAGAGCATTTGTACCTGAACTATCTCCACTCAGTTAAAACACAAAAGCAATACTTCACGACACAGGTACTACTGGAGTGAGGAGGTTCTCAGTCTAGCAAAATCACACTTACATGTCAAAGAGTGTACTGACAGCAACAGTCTAATTCATATAAAAAAAACTTCACTATTTTATCCCCTTAAATACTGTATTTCAGTCCACCAATTCTATTCGCATACTTAGTATTCATTCCCAACAGAATCAGCAATCAATCTACAAGCTATTTAAAATTAACAGCATCTTAAACTACAATTACCATATTCTTGCTAAACTTCAGTCTAAAAGGTAACAAAGCCTTGAAAGCAGGCAATTAAGAGTTCATACTAATCTCTGTAAAACTGAATCGTAAGGCTTTTCTGCAGTCATATACAGGAACAAGTTAGCATAGTATTTTAATCACTGGGCAAATTGACTATTAAAATAATTGTTAGGCAAATATCAGGGAAGCACTGGTCAGCTCGACTGAACTGCAGCAAAAAAATTAAATCTGATTCTTCAATACAAACCCTAATGGGAGTCTTATGGGTACTTTCCTGGAATGAGGAACGCAGCACTTCTACACAGGTGTTGAAAAATCCCACTGTATCTCTCCCTGCACGTTTAAGAATCTAACCCTTATTAAGTTTACCCAAGAGTCCAAATGGAAGAGAAGGCTCCAAGATGAAATGTTCAGGAAGATTAAAGTAAGATTTTAAAAAAAAAAAACAAACCCCGAACACCAACCATATACTAAAAAGGCATTAAGAAAACAGAACTTTTCCCCTCCTATGTACTCAAATAGTACTAGTGAAAGCTATTCTCATTGGGAAAAAAAAAGTCAGATTAGTCAACACATGATATGCCTTCAGAAGAGCCTTCAGTGCAATACCCTTTGGACAGAACAAATGCACAAATAATTCAAAGCAGTGGATTGGAATTTTAACACAAATGAATCAATTAGGCCACAGACCACAATCCCAGAATTTTATGGAAAGGAGAAAGAATATGTTAAAAAGTAGTAAGATTAATTTTTACTAAAAAAAAAAAAGGAAAGAAAAGATTGGTTAGCAAAGAAGTTTGGCAAACTTCTGTGCCCACTCTCTGAAATCTTGATACAAAAGCTTGTGCATTTTATAGAATGTCAACCTATAAGACAACTGTTGTAGACTGATAAAGAAAAAAACGGAATGTGTACACTCAGGTTTCTGTTTCAATTCAGGCACCAGAACTAACTAAATGAATCAAAGAACAAGGCAGGCAATAAAACTTTTTAAGGGGAACAAAGTTTTACGTTGCTCAGTTGTAAAAAATCAGAATGGGTTCTAAATTAATCCCAAACTCACTTCCAAGCTTTGACCATATACAAATTTCATGAACAGCAAATGATGAAGTCTTTTGGGTAGATTCTAATGGTGGGAAAGGTTCTTGGACAGTACAAGGTATGTGACTGCAGAGTTTTAAATCTTTACATTAAAATATGAGTTCATACAACCACTTTATTCCAAAATCTCTTTGCCCATTAATTCAATCTGTTCAAATCTCATGCGCTCATATTCCTGTGCATTTGTTTGCACCCCACGTGGTGCATGGTGCCATGCAGAAGCCACTGAAATGTGTGCAGTCAATGAAAGCAACACAGTTCAACTTGTGCATTTGCCAGCTATCCATTTAAATCCACTAGCTACTCATAGATAAGTCTGCTTAATTTATATGGAGTTGTTCTTCTTTCTAGTTCAATGATGGACAAAAGACAACCAAGTACGATTCTTTTTTTTTTAATAAAGATAAAATTACAAAAAAGGTAAAATCAGCTCAGGAAAGGCAAATTACTTTAATAGATCAGTTTAGACATTTAACATAATAACTCACATCCATTTTTAAATACTATTACATAGAGCATGGTGAAGAAAGGAGTTTCTGCCTCATATTTAGAAAACTCACAATACAACTTGCCAAAAACCAGAACAAAGCCGTTTGAAAATAAATACGGTCCATGCCAAATAGTACAAAATGAAATCAGCAGTCTCTCTCAATACGAAAACTTTTCTTCTTTTAGGTATTCTCCAACTCTAGTATTATGTTCTGCAACTGATGAGAGGCTATTTTTTGTTCAAGGATTGCTGAGCTGTTCTGATTTTGCTCTGTACAAAGGCAAAAATAAAGTTATTTCATTTTTTCTATTAACTGTTTTAGAAATGTAATTTTGAATTACTACTATCATGAGTATAAAATATTTTTAGTATTATGAGGAATTGAAAGTGATCTCTACAGAATTTAAAATATTATAAAGTATTGATTTAATAAACTCTTCAAAAAGGTGACATTAATTATTAATTAGTTAGTGTTTACCCTTTGGCATCTGTCTTTTCACCACTGCTGTCCTTGGATTTATCCTCCTCCTTAACATCTGAAAAATAACAAGGTTTTAAATATACCAAAAGATGCAAGAAACCCTTAAAATCCTTCAGAAGAAAAAGGCATGCCCAAGTTGTATTTTTTTGTATACACTTCTAGCCAGGGGGAAGGAGCTTCTTTTAAAAGAAGTCATTGGTTATATATTAACATACAGTGTTAAATACATCCATTCAAAGGAGTGATCTGAGCACAATGCCAGGTGATTCAAAATACCTCAAGGCAAGCCTCTCTCGACTGGCCATAATGACGGCATGTAGTAAAGAGACCTGGATTTCCCCTGAGCTCCTCGTGGTAGTCTTGTAGCCCTAAAATGTAGCCTGTTCTTGAAAAAGTTAAGTCCTTGGAATTACACTATCTGCAGAACCCTACTCAGCTTCTGTTTCAGAGAAAACTAGGTGGCTTACCCCACAAAAGCAAACAGGAACAAACTCTTCATTTAACATATTTAAAGCACGAACCTTTTTTATCCTTACTTTCATTAAGCTATACAAATCCCTGACTCTAAGATTTCAAGCTTGTGGGGAAGCAACAATAACCCTTGGCTGAAAATACTATTCTAGTGTGAATAGCTCTATCTTGAAACAGATTAATTTAAAATAGATGCTTAAAATATGATGGAAAAAATAAATCATCATCTCAACAGCTAATTAACTGTTAACAGAAAAACACATCTTTCTCCTGTCAGAACTGACATTTGCAGTTCTAAAATATAGGATGAAATCACACCAGAGTCCTACCTGCTTTTTTGTCCTCCGTCTCTTTTTTGTCTTCCTCTATCCTGGCTTTCTTTGCTCCTTTCTTATGATCTGCAACATTTCGTCGTCCACCTTCCCCTTCATCTTCAGAATCTGAAAATTCTTCATCACAGGCTATGCGCTTATCAGATGCTCGAACTAGGATTCAGAGTTATGAAATTAACTGAGCTGAAAGACCAACTACAATAAGTCTAATAAAAAAGAACTATCAAGTTAAGAATAAGTAACAATATAATAAATTAATGTTGATGAACTAAATTATGGATAAAAATACTATCTTTCAAGATACTCTGGGACTCTCACAGTGGCTTCCAAAATGGCTTTACAGAGACACAGGGAGAGGGTGGGAGTATTTTAACATGTATCAAATGAATTTCAAATATTGAAAACTAATCATGGGAGAAAACATTATGGTTTCAACAGTTGAGAAAATGGACAGGGCACCAACAGGAGGTTATAGAATTACTCCAATCACCATCAAAAAGGTTAAATGTAGCAGGAAACTTAGCTATAGCTGAAGAACAACTCATTGTGCATACAAAGGCTAATGGTAATAAAGTGAAGGGTAGTGTTGCAAGTGTGGAAAACCTCTCTCATAACAAAAAAAAGCAAATAAAATAATCTTTTTGAAAACACAGTATCTCACTTTACATCAAGGAGGAACATTACTTTTTTGTATATAGCAAAAACCAGAAGCTAAGTCCTGTATTCCTTTAGTTAAAATTCATCTGAGACTTCTGGACTATCTATTTTAGATTTGAAATAGCCAGAATGATTCATAAGACACAAAAAACCAAGTTCTTTCAGCACTTCTTTAGGTCTCTTTAACAGATTCAGATTTGGGCAAAGATTCCACCTTAAGAACAGCAAAACTGGCAGACCAGTGGCAAAATGTTGCACTCGGGAAACAAAACTGCCAGTCTTCCAATACTGCACTACTAGGACTAAGTTTCTGAACAATTAAAATCCAAAAAGACTCTACTCGTGCTCCATCATGAAAAGATATTTCTTACTAGAAATGCGTTTGTCTGGATCTTCTCCATCCTCATCTCCACTGTCTTCATGAACAGCATCTTCAGGAATGGCCTGCATCTGTACACCAGGTGCATGAGGTAACATGCGCAAGTTTTCAAATAAGCGCTGCCTGCAAGACAAGGAAAGTTATTACTACGCAGAAGTATCGTTTCCTTGGATTTTGTATTAAATTCTGCAAACTCTGCACTCAAAGTTAACCTGCTTTCCTTTAGAGTCATTGTTTTATTTTTAAAAAACAAAACTGAAAAAAAAAGGCATCCCAAGTTCAGAAAGTTTTCCATCTCTAACAGATCATCAGTACCCACAGTGTACTTCCGAGTGAGAGTATTACTCTGTAATAAGCTAGAGTATCAAGTTAGATAATAAACTATCCTCTAGTTTCTTAGAAAGAAAGTCAGACACTTAAAGCATGAAGCCCTCCCAACTTCACGCAGCAATGAAGTCAGGGTCAAAAGCGACCCATCTGGATGAAACTCCTTATTGGCTGTTTCAAGGAGAACAGAGGTAAGTTCTCCCCTGTCTAAGCAACGTGATGTGATGAACCCCACACTCCAAAGCACCAAGTGCAGGAACAGGAAGGACACTAGGCTTCCCTTGGGACTCAAAACCATCATTCCGAAGTAGTACAAGTAGAGAGAAAGGTTTGACAAGCATCAAATATCAGCATTTGAAACAACTAACTTAGCATCCTTCTGCACAGTCTGAAGAGCTAAAGGGCAACCGGTGCTTTTTTGGAATCCTTACAGTCTTTGCCTCTGTTCAAATCACATGGCAAAGCAGTTTTGCCAATTCAGGGAGTCCCCTAAAGCCAGGTCTCTGTGAAAGTATACAACTAACTGAAGGAGGAGTCTCTGAAATGAGGGGTCATTGCTCTTCTTGTGGGTGCCAATATGAGGATATGAGATTGTATGTCTGTCAACAGAAAACACACAATCTGTGCCCAGGGATGTGTTAAAGAGCGAGCAAGCAAGTTTTGCAGCCTACTTGAACCATCACAACTCAGCAATACACAATATACAGCAAGCACCCTAGCAGATCACCTCCTGGAGCACTATATTGCTACAAGAAATTTGGTAGAATTGCATCAATGAAAAATAGGTGTTTTATCCCCCCCCCCCATTATTAAAAATTAAACCCCTTTCATTTGATGGTGATTTATATACTTGTGTTACGAACACCAATTACTGTCTATACACCAACTACTGCAAAAATTAGTATTTTAACTGCTTTGGTGAATTTTGCAATTTGACAGTTTTACAGGTTATAGCAGTACAGGCAAACGTATACAGCTAGTTTCACATCTTCATTGTGAAGCTATTTTTAGTAACCAAACGAATTCCTGTGCACTGTTAACAGACCGTGAAACTCGGGGCAGGGGTGGGGACTTATTCTTTTAAACCCAGAGAAGGGACAAGAGTCACTTCAGCACAGAGTACTTCTGGTTAACCAATTATGTCTTATCAGTCGGGTACAGAATTAATTGTATGTATGCATTACTCCATCCCTGAAGTAAAATATTTGTTTACAATCAAAGCTTCAGGATGTGAGGAGGAATAAACTAAGTATCAAAAGAGGCACAGGCTAAAAACACGTACCTGCTACAGCTTGGCAACGAGCACTTAACCACAGTCAATTGCCTGCACACATATCGCTATCTTTCCACAGTTTTGGATGTCCAAGCTCACATGTGACTTTTTATTTTTACAGCTGACAGCTACAAAGAATGACAATCTCAGTTCATGTTTAGACGTGGAACTGAGAATTAGAAATCCTAATCATCACAGCATACCAGCTTCTTTCCTGGCAGGATAAACTTTCTACAAAATTAGAATGGGAAGCCAAGTAAAACAGTAATCTCTTTAGTTGCTGGAAAAAGTAAAAATCCAAACTCAAGTCTTAAATTTTCATATTTATAGTCACAGGACTTCATAAACATACATACTGTTGTAGGAACAGACTTCTAAAAAGTCCCTCTTCTGACAGAAATGAAAAATATGTCAAATCTATCCAGTACTTATTTTTAGCGTGTAACAGAAAGGCATACAGTTTTCAGAACTGCCTAACAATTAAGCCTCTGGAGAAATGCCATCCACATGACCTACCTGATAGAAAGTTAATCACTACTTACTTGATCTTCTCCATATATTCTGGTGTATTCTGATTAGTCATATTCGAAGGACTAATATGAAGCTTGAAGTCTGGTCCAAAATACTCAAAGTAGTCATTGTACGGCAACTCTATAAACCAAAACACAAAAGACAACTTTGCGACCCAAAAAGATTTTAAACATTTTAAATACATCACTAGCTTTGACAAGATTTTAGCTAAGCATTCAGGTAAGCAATACTTAAGTACTGCCTGAACTTTTCAGTGTTTTTCCTCTAAATTATTCAGTAGATAAACTTAAATTTGTTAGCAAAATACAAAGAGCAAGAGCAAGTTCTACTGTAATCATGTTAGAACATACACTGGAACAACATAAGTAACAAATCTGATATAATAATAAAAAATGCTACTTCTGCAGAAAAGAGAAGATCAGCTGATTATTTCTTATAGCTGTTTTCAAAGTTAGTCCAGTTTGAAAGGTTTAAGTGAGCCATTCAAAATATTCCTTCAGTAAAACATATAATACATATTACTAGGCTGAAGGTCACAGCAAGTTCAATATCCATGGTAATCGCTGTACAGTGGTTTGGTGATGCCAGTGTCTGTTCGTTTCCCCTTCCCTTTCCCCTGCTTTTTGTATTTGCATAAATAGTGGTTCCCCGACTGGAACATCTCATCACCAAAATGAAGTTGATGAAGACTTCATATCCAGGAAAATGGTAGCATTTTATATTGAATAGGACTGTATCTTCCCAGATAAAATAACAGAAATCTAAAAAACATAGAACCCTGAAGAAATAAGTCATTGAAATCCACTTCTAATTGAACCCTTTGTCTTTTTATGATGACTACAAGATGACCAATCTTGTTAGGTGGACAGAAAGGAGACAGGAAGATTAAGTTGCTATTGCAACATTTAGAAATGCACTGTTATTTCTCAGAACAGATTAAAGATGACAGGGACCCACAAAGTTATGAGGAATATTAAAAAAAAAAAAAAATCCAAAAGACCTTCATATACATATATATCCACTGAACGGGACACGCTGATGGCAGAAGAGTCCCAAGATAAGGAAATACTACTGTCTCTTCAAAATCTTTGTCTGACAAAGAATATATTGACGTGCAAAATTGAAAATATACATCTTGAAAGGTACTGTCCAAATATTCTTTTCTCACTGACCGCAGCATTCCACTGAAGTCAGACAGAAACACTATGGATCTGGCATGGGATACAATAGCAAAAGATTATCAGCAAAAGTGCAGTCCAACATGAAAACTGCCAGTGACCAATCTGCAACAAAACAGTCCAAATAACAATTTCATAAAAAGGCATTCCAAAAACATGTCCAGAAGCATATTTGGCCAGAAGTAAAGGGAGTGCAGGATCTTTGGGGATCTTCCTCAGAGAAATTATTTCACTATTCAATTATTTGAAAGAAGTCTATTATTGCTTTTTTGATTTTAAAATTTTTAAGATAGCTTGTATAGCCACAATTGAGTCAAATGGAAGTGTGGAACTCGATATACTTTCACAGTTACTTTTAAGTCATAGATACAACGAAGAAACAGTTTACTATGTAAAACAGACACTTGCATACTCATTAATTTCTTGTGAATACCATGTCCATGGTGCCCAACTTACACAGGTCTACACTGTTACAATCGAAACACAGCATATATTCTATCATACAGATGACGTCCATATTACAAATCATTACAAGTAAGGTTCTGTAAGTTTTACACGTTTTGAATTTTCCAAAAATGATTCAAGCATTTGAAGCTTTTGCTAAGGCACAAAAGCTTAAATTTGTTTAGTCCATAAGCTACTGAAAATTTATTGGCTACATCCTAACAATAACTTTCTACGCAGTTTATTCTAAACTGATGCATTACAGTTAGCTATAGAAATATTTGCTATCTGTTCACTTAATGATTATTTCTTAATAAAATATTACTTTGGGTATTAATATTTACCATTAGGGATTTCACAATCTAAGGCAACAGCAGTTTCATACGTCCAGCATCGAGCAACATTACGAATTGTATATCCTCCTCCTCCTAACATCAGCAATGGCAAGTTAAAAGTCTTTACAACTTCCACACATTTAGCATGACCTGTCAAACACAAAATGAGTTGACAATATATGCAAAATATCTATTAAACAAAAACATATATAATGAATTATTTAATCAGACATAAGCAGTCGCACTTATCAAGTAAGAACTGAATTGATTCAAGCAAAACAGAACTGCCTCCCCTTAGAGTTAAGCACAACCTCCCAAGAAGTCAAGACCTACAGATAAGACATATACAAAATACATTATCCACCCCCAGTCTTCAGAGACTTTGCATGATGGTCTATTGCTGCTGTTCTGAAATTCTCTTAGAATGCTTAGCGTTTTGACTTTTTATAACCAATGTCAATATACAGTGACAAATCTAGGGACAATTTCTCAGTCAACGCAATGGGGGAAGAAGGGAAAACAGCTAATCAGTACTTGGTCCTTTCTATTTCTAAATTTGAACCTGTATTAGAGGTTGCTAAGTCTTGCTTACAGAGTGAACTGGTGCCCAGACAGTACACATTCCAGGGAGATACAGCATACTGAAAGGCATCTGTAGGAGGCAGCAGCTCTCTTGGTTTCCAAGATATGTAAGATGGAAAAAAATCTGAGCTGTATGGGCAACTGAAGTAGCTTTGCCACCTGGTGCAAATCAAGAAAAGAACCCTGAAACACTGCAGACCCGACAGATGCTATACTGCATTTTGTTGCCTACAAAACTCTAATTTCCTCATTAAGAAAACACAAAGCCAAGAAAACCCAGAAAGTGAATGATTCAAACAGGCTGGATTCAAGGTTTAGCAAAAGTTCAACATACATTTGACATTCTATCACTTAAATAATAATTATTAATTTTAAATTGTTATTATTTATTTTTATTATTATTAATAATAGTCATATTTCTGTTTGCTAACTTAACATCTCATTCCAATTTTGAGAATCATGCTTTTGGGTAGAAATGTATTAGTAAAATAAATTAATTCTATAATGTTAATAAAAATAAATGTTAACATAAGGTTCAGTATAACAAACAACACTATAAATTTAATGATGCAGTAAGTATTCTCATTTCAGTAATACCTATTTTACACCCAACAAGGTGTTTGATGTTTGGTATCTGTAGTCCTACTAAGTGAATCACTAGTTTTGTTATTTGCCCATGATAGTAAGCATTGCAGTAGGACAACTGCTGTCATCCTGTCATTCCAGATGTTGCTTTAAAGCTATGGAAAGTCTGTGCATAGAAGAAAGGGAATGACTTGAGTGGCTAGGAGGAACATGGAAAACCAAGCTTCTCAACTTTTTTAGATGGAAAGAAAGAGGCAACTTCTGGGTTTCTTTTAGCCTTCCCTGTACAGCAAAGAAAGACGCGATTAATCGTAGTAATGAACAAAACCTTTCTGACTCCAGTCCTCATCATTCAAGTGTCTTGAAAAATAGTATGAAGGGTAGAGCTTTCTACTAAATAAAAAGTTACAGACAACAAACACACACTTTTCTGTTTACCTTTAACAGTAAGATTAAAGCATCCCAGCCTGTCACCAGACAGTGAATCTGCTCCACACTGTAATACCACAGCACTGGGCTGGTACATCTCCATTACTTTGGATATAATCTATAATCAATATAAAACAGCAAGTCATTAATTCATGTTATGAAACAAAATTTACATAATGAAACTAGCATCTTTCCAGAGAGCTTAAAAAAAAAAAAGTACTCACTGGTTTGAATATCTGTCCATACGATTCATCGTCTATACCATCCCTCATTGGGAAGTTGACAGCATAGTATTTGCCTTTTCCAGCACCAATGTCCTGCAAGCAGAGATGACAAATGTTTTATTACAAACACAGAAACACATGACAGTATCATGGAAAAAAGTCTACACAAGTCTGCTGAGCTATTTTGTACCATTATTCATGTATGTGAGAGAAAAGAGGTGAAGTACCTTAGTTGGTTCCCATTCTCCCATAAAATAATTTTGGAGTGTAAGAGTTGCACACCAAGAATAAATTTGCAGTAAGCACACTTGACTTTTTAATTCGAAGATTTAAGGCAAAAAGACAAAACATAACTGATCAGTTTACCCCAGTAAAAATAGTTGAGCAAAAATAAGCAAGAAAACCAAAAAGAGCAAGAATGCATGTTTTCATTGCTGTATAGAAGATGTGGACTTAAGAATGTTTTTAAAAGTGTATTCTTTGCTCCAAACATAGGATGAAGAACTAGCTGCAGAACAAGGGAGAGAAGAAAATCAAACAGAGGCTATTTATAGGTGCCCTTGAAGAAATTTACTTTTTAAAGAAAAAACATTGCACATTATTCTCAGTTCCATCAGGTGACAAGGCAGGAACTGTAGTAGTCTATCTTACCAGCTTTCCTAGACAACGTATGTATTAAAAGAAAAAACCTCTTTGTAAGAAAATTGAGTGAATAAACCCTGAATCCATCCACTTCTTTTTTGATGATCAGCTTAAAACCTGAAGATCCCTACTTGCCACACATTCCAATTTCCTCCCATTAGCTCATCACCAAGACACACAGAAACTGATCCAGTTTACAGAGCAGTTCTCTGACACTAATAAAGGTGAAGTGGGGAAGACAGGAATATTTAACCTGTTCAGTTTGGCTGTAAACTATTATCAAGCAGCAGCTCTGCTGAAAGAGCACACTTCAGATCCAGCACACTTGAAAAACTGCAAGTCACCAGTAGGATGGCTCAGCAATACAAACACTAAACTTCTGGACACCAGCTACTGAAAGAGTCATGGACTTTTTCCTCTTCCCGAACAAAGCCTCCTTAGCAGTGAATGCAACAGTAATGTGTCACTTCCAGTAACTATCTTTTTTTGGGGGAGGAGAGGGAACAGAGGGACATGGGGACAGGGATGAATGGCCAATGCAGCATTGGCACAGTGTTAAAAGTTGACTTTTCTTCCCCCCTTTCAGCACATTAACAACATCTCATAGTTTTGCAAGATTAGTGACACTGAAGTCCCCTGCTGAAATCAACTCTGGCTGATTTGGAGCATGACAGTTATCCAAAATCTCCCAAAGTGAACCACCTTGGCTTTCAGATGCTGATTTTTCTGAGGTGACAATGCCTTCCTTTCCAGATTTAAAAGAAAAAAAAAACAAAAAGAAATCAATCATTAAATCGATTTCATCCTAAAACATAGCAATGCCAAATGTTACACTATTTCCCACTAAACAGGGTAATTACTTTCAGCCTGAGCTACTCAATGGATGTTTTTTGAAACTGATACTTGCATTGGTTATAAACACTAAAGAAACAATATAGCATTCTGGTAGTTGCCCATTCCTCAACAGATTAAATTTCCTCACAGAACCTGGGCCTCAAAGTAGCACTGCAGTCTCAACTGACCTATCGATGTATATGTAAGATGAGTGCTATCATCTAAGATGTGTAGAAAGTGAAATAACTTACTAAGGACACTGGAAGTTCAGACTGCCTAATAGCTTCAAGCAGAAAATGGATGAATGCAGCTGAACTACATAACCTCCATGAGATTCAGCTACACAGATGGAGCTGCAACCACAAAATCATCAGCTGATGCATGATTTGTTCCTGCATGAAATAAGCGTAACCTGATCAGCAAACCAGACAACTAACTAAAGAATTACAGAAACAAAGCTTGAATGGAGCCCACTGACAAAAAACAAGATAAGATTTGGCTGTTAAAGTTGATGTAAACAACCAGCAATGGCAGATCAAGTTGAGCAGAAGCAAGCAGCATAATACTGGCCTCCAGAAGGAACACTGATGTTTTGGAGAATTAGTTCTCCCATTAGCTCAATTAGCTTTGCAAGCTCTGGAGATAGGAAAAAGCTAGTGGTTTATTTCCTATGGGGATGTAAAAATTGCCATAAAGTCTACTGAAGTCTGTACGCAGACAATGCTCATTTCAAAATACTAGCTAACAGCACAGAATAAAAGTTACCATGCCTGAGGTAGTTTGTCACCAACACTGCTAAAAAACCCCCCCACAAACAGTAACATACAATATTCTGCTATTTATTTCAACTGCGTTATCTTTAAATTCTTTGTCCTGGGTGTGGTGAGGTGAAGAGTCCATAAACTTCTCTGTCAATAGGAAGTGCTGTTTCTAAAAAGCCAAGATATCTAACCCATCAAAAAAAATTTCTAGCCAAATTCAGCAACAACAGCTTGTCATGATAAAACATTCTGGTCTGACTTGCTTTTTGTTTGAAGCACCACTACCACCTTGTGGCCAGTCGAGTTAAACCACATGGATAAAAAACAATGCCTAATTTGATTTCTACCTAAATCAACTTAGAACACAGTTTATCAACCGTAATAGCATTCACTCCAACAACACTGAAATGAACACTTAGCACTCTACTGATTTAAAGCTCAACTTTCATCTACTTCTGTGTCCTCTGGGTATCATCAGCACACCAGGGAGCACAAATTCCGGGAATATTAGCAGAAACACAAATACCTGCACATCTTGAACCAATTTAAAGATAGTAGGATAATACTGAATTCTTTCTCAACGCAGCATTTTTGTAGGTCAACTTCTTAGAAGTGTTTACAATTTTTTAAAAAATTACTAACCGTATGTACAAACTAAAGTACAAAGTTGCTAATACCAGAGGAGTGACTTAAGCTAGAAATGCCTCTAATAAAAAGATGTTTAAGAGTTTGAAGCTAGGAATATGTTAATCCTAATACTGGAAATACTCTTCCAAATTGTGAAGTGAAACAATGTCCTGTGCTAACATGAGGAATGGCTAACTTAATATGAAGGGCCAGGAAAACTGGTTTCCATTCTCAGCTTTGCCAGAGTCTACAACAGCTGAAATGATAATTCTTCACAGGCCAATGCTCCCTCCCTCAAGCTAGCTATAAGGCTTAGTACACAATTGCCTGTGGGGCATGCTAAAGTTCTTGCAGTGAGCATTATGAGAACTCGAAAACACACTTTATGACATAAGAAATATTCTAAAACTGAGCCAACTGTATTACTAGGCAAACAGAACACAGTAAATTTAAGTTGCAACTGAAGCTTTGTGACCATTAAAGCTCTGGCACGAAGTTATCCTAAGATCTGAAGTAAGTTTTGAAGCCATGTGATCTCCAAACAGCTACTTTTCACTGTATGAGCAGAATTGAAACGTACAGATAACCATATGCCACAATAAATAGACCACACTATCTTCCTAGAGACATTTCCAAAATCTGAGTGAACTAATCATATATTTGACCTAAAATTCAGACAATTTATCGAGAGGTGAAGGTATTGATTTTGTGTAGAAGTGAAGAATTTACTTCCTCACTATCCTGCATTTTTTTTCCTAAGGTGGTTCAACAAATCAGTCTAGATAACATATTTTCCGAAAACTTACTGCTCAGTTATAGACATATAACTATAGATGTAGTTACTGTAACCTAGTACTAAAACAATATCTACAAGGAAGAGAGCAAAAGGGAATTTATCACCTAATGAAATTTCATGTTCGACCTTACCCTAAGGTCCCCTGTGCCCGGAAAATATTCACCATATTTATGGAATGATACTGTCATGACACGATCTGTGGTATAAAATGCTTCTTCAACACCATCACCATGATGGATATCAATATCAATATACAACACTCTTTGGTGATACCTAGAAAGAAAATAATGTATGAGAAATCATCATTATACGTTATGTTCATAATATACCGATACCTAACAAGGAAAAACCTAACAAAAAACCCCTAACCACTAAACAAACTAAACACCTGACTAAAAAACCCAAACCACATCCAGTATTATGATCATTTTGATGATTTTGGTTGAAATGACCATACTCTCTTAGTTCTCAGTACAGTTTGGATAATAATGAAAATAAGTTTATCTTCATCAAAATAAGTAACTTAAGTATGTAGCATATTTAGTATTTACCCCAAGTTGTATCACTTTGTCGAAGCTATACCTTGTGTTTCTGTTCACACTTTCTGTTGTTCACATCTGCTGAATTTGCTCCTTTCACAGGGCCTTTCTTTCTGCCTTCTCAGTAATTACCAACACAGTCTGCACTAAAACATCTCTTAGTGCACACTTCAAACAGCAGTGCCAGGAGCAGGAATAATCCGTGTTCCATAAGCCCACAAAAAATAAGTTTAAATACTTATTTTCCATCAACTTTTCTTCTTCACCTCTGCAACTTGTAAAGATAGGCACGCTCTTGTTTCCAAGTGTATCACACTTACTATTAGCATGAAATTATTATACTACTGGTTAGCATTTCCTTAAATACTGTAAGTTTTAGATCACTATATTTGAGATGGATAAAGAAACCAGTTGTTTGAAGCCTCAGAGCATTAGAAACAACAGTAAGTATCCCTTAAATTCTATGTTGTTCAGTAAAGAACAAAGTCTATCAACACCAGAAGATGCATTTTCATCACGCTTTGCATAGTGCTATAGAATATGAGTCTGAGCAGCCATAATTTCAGGTGGGCTAAGACTTTTAGCTTAACAAGACACTGAATGGAACAGTTTCCTATGGTTACGTAACCCGTAACTATTTTGAAAGTTGCCTTCCTTCACATGCATAAAGACTGGACCACAGAAATTCGTATCACTTTTCTTAGACTGCAGAGACAGATCCTGAATACATGCTGTACATTAAAATGAATGTCTTAATTAAAGTTAATATTAACTATTTGTTAGTGTCTTTAGAAACTTTTTCCATCTTTAAAAAACACTTCTAGATTACAGCTGCCTTCCCCATCCCTCACCAGCAGACTCAGCTGCTCCATTCACAAGAGTCAAATACCTAGAATATTTTTTGTAAAAAATGAGATTTGTGTGTTATTAAAAGGGACGGAGTCCCCTAAAGCAGTACAAGTAACACTTAGGATTTGAAATTTTAGTGAAGCATTACTGCTTGAAGTTAATTATATGACCACTTTTTCAGCAGCCCTCATTTTTTATTTGGCAGTCACAGCAGCACAGCTGTCATTTCATTATTTATTCATAACAGCCACAGTAATTCATGTAACAATCCAAGAAAGCTCAGTGCATGATCTCCCCTGAATATGCCTGTTCAGTTTAGTAAAGACTCAAATGATAGGAAACAAGCAGGCATATTGAGAAACCAAATGGGTGTATGATTGTGAGCATAATGACTGCCCTAAGGGGGTCAGGGCAGTGATCCATCTAGCCCACTATTCTGTCCCCATGAGTAGCAACAGGAGATTAACATTTACAGAAAGTATGTAAGCCTGTGCATTTTCTGAAGTCTACTACCCTAGTACTTCCCCACCATCTAGAATTACAGCATAAGGCATTTTACAGGGCCCATCGTTGCTAGGATCTTTAACATCCATTCACAGATCTCTTGTCCGTGATTATGTCTAATCTCTTTTTGGAATCTGCTGTTGCCCTCTGCTTCCTTCAGCCTTCTGTAGCAGCAAGTTCCAAAAGTTAACTATCCTCTATGTAAAGAAGTACTTCTAAATACCTGTTTTAAACCTATCTCCAATTAGTTAACTTACTAGCTTGCCTGTATTTTAGTTTAAATTTCTTGCTGAAGTCAAACTGGTCAGAGCTTGGAGTTTTCTTAATTGAAACTGTACAAGTCACCAAAATAATAATTGCAATCCATATCTTCAAACATTTAAATACTTGAGCTTGACACTTTCTATAATTTTATCTTGTTCCCATCATAAACTTACTTCAGTAACTCAAGGATGGCAAGCACAATATCATTGACATAACAGAAACCAGATGCCTCCGATTTCTTGGCATGGTGAAGTCCTCCAGCCCAATTAACAGCCATGTCTGTTTGCTGTCTGTTCAATTTTACTGCCCCAGCTGTAAAAAGACACACACAAAAATTAAAGGAAGTGCAGTCAGAAACTTCTCAAGGCCTTTTAAATCTGTTACATGCAATAGGATACTATTTTTTAAATAAGTTGATCCTATATCTGATCTCTTACCAATACTGAGAAATATGGCTGTCAAATATGAGATATAGCAAGTAATTGAGATATGATTATTTCTTTATAAAAAAACAACTTACATTTGCTTCAGTTTTAAACATACTATCAAAGTTTTAAGTTGCTGACAGAAACATAATGAAGCTACAAAATAGCTGGCAAACAACCTATACTTACCAACAGAGCCTCCAGTTGACAGCTGACAAAACTCAAACAGGCCATCAAATACAGGACAATCTTCTCCAACATTAACTGTGTAAGAAATGTATTACTTTTCAAAAACATCATTCCAACAGCATTGGTACATGCATGGATAACATAGATGCAATGCATAGTTCATTCAGCATTTTAACTACTCCCCCCCACCTCATTTTAGTCAGGCTAAACTTTAAACACTGAAAACAATGTAAAGTCTTTACAAACCAAGCTGACTCCAACTATCTTTTTTTTTTCCTTTTAGTTTCCACAGGAAGCTTTGCCTCCTCATTAACAAGAAGTTAGATAACTTATAGATTTTTGAAGAAGGGCTGATTAACATAGGTCATGTTAAGAAATGCACAATTACTTGGAAAAATAATTTGCTGAGAATGAGGCATCACAAAGAGGCTACAATACTGCCTTTTAAATTGATATAATAGTAGTTTGAACCTATTCTTATAATTAAAGAAAAAAAATTAACAGAAAGGATGAACAGTGAATAATGTACAATTTTTAATATCTCCCTCCAACAGGAATGAGTAACTCCCTTTCTTGACTTAAACACATTTTCACATATTGATTTTTACTTCTCTTCTTCTAAAAGCCATTCTTTGTCAGAAAGATTTTGCATTAGAACGGATTTTAAGACATTTTTGCAAATAGCTCACAAGTAAAGTTTAATCTGTGCATTAAGCCTACAGAAAGCATTATTTCACATCGAGAACACACCCTGTGAAATGGGAGGCAAAAATCCTTCCATAAACTTAAAGAACATTTTTGCCAAGATGGCTGCTTTTAATAGAAAAGTCTCAAAATTAGTGTAGCTAAAGGCAGGCATATGTTACTCTTGTTAACAGTATTTCTCTAACCCACCCACATCATTAAGCCATGTTCATACCTCTGATGCTAACCATCAAAGCACATACACACAGATTTAGCCTAATGTTGACACTTACATCTCTGCATTTGCTTGCTGTACTCGGACATATTGTCAGGCCTTATTGATCGGAGAAATTTGATGTATTCATCACTATGGTACTTGGTCATTTCCTCTGCAGTAGCTTTGTGGGGTCGCTGATAACAAAAACAAATTATAGAAATAATCAAGAGTGCTCTGCAAAATCAGCTAACAGTTTGCTAAGACAACTCGAAATCTAATCTACTTTGAAGGGAGAACAGTTAAACTGATAGTAGAGCTGTTTTACATAAAGCAAGGGCTATTCTGTTGTTAGTACACAACTCGATTAATTCTTTGCAGTTACCCCAATGTCCCCCCAACACCCCACACCCCCAATCGTAAAAAATACTGGTGAAAATTCTCTACTGGGGTTCTACCTCACTTCTTTCAAACATGGACAACACTGCAATCCTCACCAGTCACAAAATACTGCTTCACTTCTAAGAGAGCTCTGAAAACACTATTTAAGTATTTTCTATTTCCACTTCTCTCCATTTATTTGTGTGAGAAAACTTGAAGCCCTTTAAAAATACCTTAAAATGCTTCAGTGGACATTCTATTGCTTATACTCACATAAATTTCCATTTTTCTGTATAAGCCATAATTTAGCAGCAAGTTGTGGGTCATTCGGATCCTATGAGGTTTCATTGGATGCCCTTGTCCATAGTAATAGTTTCCGATATCACCTGTCAATATTACACAAATGAACAGCTATTCATAATACAAACCAACTTTTTATTGCTACTTAAAAGAATCATTCTCAGACAAGCAAGCTGATACGATTCCAGAAAAAAAAAAAAAACAAAACCAAAAAACCCGATAAAGGGCCTACTGTCTATTTCAAAAAGGCCACGAGGAAATGACGCACAACTCGGACAGCGTTATAAAGCAGGTATGTTTATTCCAGCAGGGGTGCAAGGGGATTTCTCCACAAAGCTTGCACACCGTCTCTGGCAAGTAGCCAAATATTTATAACACCAAAGCAGACATATTCATTAGGAAAGGCCAGGTTATTACAATTAGTTTGGGGAATAGGTGTGGTTATTATAATTATTTCTCGGAACTCTTTGCACAGTCCGAGCATGCGTAGTAGAAATAGGGTGAGGGTCTTTGGTGGTCAAGGGGAGAAGTACATGGTCTTCTTGACGGTGCCCCTCTTTTCAGAGCATGCGCTGTGAAGCAAAGTCCAGGTGTCTTCTTCCTAAATCGGCGAGATCACCCTCCCTAGATAACATCTCTGAGTCCTTTTGTTCAAGTTTAAGTTTGCCTAAGTGCCCACTGAGGGCTTTGAGTCTGCTATCAGTGAGTTATCCTTTTAATTCATACCCCAGGGCTACCTGCTACTTTCTTATCATAGCCAATCCCCAAACTATCTGGGGTAAGCTACACTAATCCACAAAACAGTCTGGGCAAGCAGGATTCTTAGGCAACGTTCAGAAATCATCATATGTTGCTATAAGTAAATAATTTGCAAGGAAAGTGGTCATTTCTCTATATCAGAAAAACTGCCCATAAAAGATTGTAAGTCAGAAGCAGGGGGCAAAAAGAAGGCCAAATGGAACACCTTTACTACAAACAACAGTAGTGGGGGAGCAAAGATGCCTACAAGATGTGGTTTCAAATCAACAGTCAAGAAAATTGTGGGCTGGAACTGAAGAAAAAATAATGGGAAACAGAACTGGAATTAAGAGGGGAGTAGAAACTACTGATGACATAGCCACATTATACCACAACGGAGGCTGCAGTAAAACCTACCATTTTGCAGGAGCTGATTTTAAGATACTGTCCTCAACCTGTCCTTAACTACTAACCCTAGCAGTTACATTCCAGAAGTTAGCTTCAGATTCATTGCTGCAACCACATGTGCAAACATTCCCCGGACACCTGCTGCTAGAGATCCACAGTACTTCAACAGAACCTTGTAATACAGATTAGCCCAGCTCTGTCAAATTGGAGAGCAACTAAACACATGATTAAAACAACAAATTTGACACTCATTTCCAAGAAAAGAATGGCTGCTCTCATGGGCTAGTAAGTTTTCTCCGCAGCTTGGGTACTGTTAGAACATACACGCCTCCACTTTGAATACTGACATTCCCAAGACACAAACCATTTTAAAAGAACTAGCAGTCCATATGTTTCCGGAAATGTAGACAAGCCTAAAAGGTATGTCCAGTTGTCAATGGCTTTCAGCTGGAGAATTCCATAACAACTCTTCGCAATAGCAACTCTTTTCTTTTTGACCAAATTTCCTGGTAGGATTTACCTTCTTGAAATTTTTACTTTTCTTTCACATCCTCCAATATGCTCTGCCTTGTCCACTGGGAACGAAAGAAACACTATTTTCACAATGTCATACTATTTTACAAATTTTGTTAGTCAGAGGCAAGAAGCAGCAGCACTTCAAAACAGTTTCACCTTTTCAACATGAGCTTCAGCTCAGGACGAAGGGAAAATTTCAGATTGCAGTAGCAACACCAACTACCAAGAAAAGCAAGCATTACAGTAAGATTCTAAATCTCAAAGCATTCTAAAATCCAGCTCTCAGTTTTCGAAGTGACAAGGAGCGTAAGGACACTTAGGAAAACAGATATGACCTGATGCAATGCAAGATGAAGTTATCTAGAAAAACAATTGCTCAACACCTAGCTCTTAGTCATCCCGTAACTATGGAAATACCAAGTTTTAGCATTAAATACTTTGAAGAACTTGGATCTACTCCTAATTTAGGTGTTTAAATGGAAGATTAGCACTTCTTGTCAGTTACTGAGACCTGGAGTCTTGCAGATACTTATTACAAGCCTGCAGTTCTGGTCACGTGCAGATCAAGAGCAAAAGGCATTAAGAGAGTATAACCAGACTCCTTCCCCACAGCAAAACCATTTCCAAGTGTTTTACAAAGCATCACCTTAAAAATTTGGTGTTTAGGAAAGATCTATCACTGGTCTTTGAAACTAATGACTAGAAGATGGAAACCAACCATTTACTACCTACTTTGTTTTGTGAACTTAAGTCCCAGATTTACAAAGCTTGAAGCTAGTAAGAACTTCAAATTTTTATATTAAGACAGTAGTGACTTTCAATAGCTTTTGAGGAAACTTCATTCCAAATGCATTTGTGGCTTAAAGAACATGTATGTAATTCATACATCTTTTTTTTTTTTTTTTAAACAGGTCATTTCAATTTTAACTACTTCAGCTTGTATAGTCATCACTGACATTTTACTCAGAAAACTGATGGATGAGGAAGCAGACAATTAATAATGACTTTCTATCTCATGTAAAATGTAAGATCTGTTATTTTCCCTTATGTAAAAGAAAAAAAAAACCAAAACAAAACATTAACAATCTTCCCAAATATACTTGCAACATATCCTTTGATATATTGCAATTAATCTATTAAACAGATTCAAAATTAAAGCATATTCTACATACCATACATGGCAGTGTACACTTTAAAAAAAAAAAAAAATCAATCAATAAATTAAGCATACCTTTTAACTTTCATTTTCTTTTTGACCAGAAAGGACAACTTTTAAAAGAATTGGCAAGTTGGTAAATTTAATGGGAGCTTATTTAATCAAACAGAAAATCTGTGGGTGAGTATCTGGCAGAAGCATATTGATCCTTCAATATTAGAGGTCAACAGTAATGACTAACAATAGGTATCAATATGCTTTAGCAACAGGCAATACCATTTACATCTTTCAGATCTTAGCACCACTAAAAAAAAAGTTTTGCCATTAGCCTCATAAAAAAATAAATTCAAACATATGGGCAAAAAGACCATTAAGTTTCAAGGGACTGTTGCGATGTGTATGCTGGCAGGGGTGGGGAAGGAAAAGGTAAGCAAGAGGTTCCTCCTTCTTCATTAGCACCTTGATTTCCAGCCAGCATCACATCACAAAGGGGACCCACCATCATCCTGTGGTGAAGGCAAAGGTATCAAAAGTCTCTCCTCCTTTACCCACTGAAAGAAAAGGTGCCCTTCCTGGTACAAATACTTCATCCACTGATTCTGAAGTCTATATATCTCTTCTTCATATATCACAGTCTTACTGGAGTACTCTGGGAAGAAAAGCAAGGTGTACCAAGAGCCAGTGTGTGCAGGGATGGGATACCTCCCTCACTGATGGAGCTAAACTGCTCTGCACATAGTGCCAGACTAACTCTGACTAAAGTATGTGTATATACGAGAAATAGGTACAGCGAGGCCAACTGCACAAGACTAGTATTACAGTAGTATGAGTACTTGATCCTAAACTTGTCAATACAAAGGTAAAAATCATACAGAAGTGTTATGAGCATATTTTATATCACTCACCAGCGTGGGTGCACATGGAAAATGCAAAAGAAAAGAACATAACTGAAAGAGGAAGCGGAGAGAAAAAATGCAAAGTAGTATATGCAGAAAGTTTGCAAATTACTAATCTTTCACAGCAATGCTTCAAAGACTGAAATTTACTGTTTTATACCAGTAAAAGTATCATCTAAATGGCTCTCATTGAGAAGGAACAACATAATCAATGAAAAGTTGAGTCCTTAACTAAAAAGAGATGAACCAATTTACCACTAGCACGAGTTTACTGTCCCACGCTGTTCACCACACAATACAAAATGTGATACCAACACACGACCAGAAACAGACTACCTGAAAATTAAGTCGTTACATACGTTGTCATGTTCTAGGTTCAAATATATACAAAAAAACCCTATTACTTCTCAATGCATAGAAGTTACTCGCCTAAATTCTGAAGAGAGCTATCAAATAAAAATAAACCCATGATTCCTTTGATGAACATAAGTTTTAGACACTCACTTCTCTATCTGACACTTCAGCAAGGTCTACGGATGTTAAATATTCTAATATATAGAAATATATAAGAGGCTACATGCCCTAAAGGAACTTCAATTATGTCTGACAAACACACAACCAACAAAACCTGCTATGTCTCCCAAAAAGTACATTAGTCTCTTTAGTTACTAAGATATATAGAAAAATAACAGCTTAATCCATTAAAAAAGTCTTAACAGCCTGAACACAGAGCTCTGCAAGAGATGACATTTACTTATATTTTTTGATACTTTGTAACTTAGAAGTTACATTACGTTGTAACTTTGATACAGATAAATTCTTATGTACACTGACTGTATCTCTCCTTACTTTTAAGTACAGTTACCATGAAATCATGGGGTATTTCAGAACTGCAGTAAATGCAGAAATCTAACCACTACAATGGAAACCACATGGAAAAAAAAAACTTAATAGTGGTAGTTACATTTAGATTGACTTCTACAATACTAATGGGTGAACTCATGTAAACATGAATGTAAAAAAGATCAACAATGCCTGATCACTCCAACAAACAGCTATTCAAACAGGCCTAAAATTACTGCACTGGCATCTGGAGGGTTGGGGGTTTTGTTCTGATTTTAAATATTAAGCAGACAGCAGAAAACTACCAAAGTTATGACTTTTGAGCCCTGAGCAGTGGTTGGACACCACCGCCACATTTGGAAGCCACTGCGCAAAGCACTGATGAATCTCCATGAAACACTTCAGTTAAAGCTTACAACTGCAGATAAGATGAACTTAAACTAGAAGTGCTAATGTACTTCATGTCTGAATATAGTAGCATACTGCCTTATTAAAACAGGTTTATTCTCGTCTCTATGGGTGGAACCAACCACATTCTGACACAGATCTCTCCAATTTTTCATGAAGGTAGAGCCTTTTGAACACCCACATTAAATTATGCACAAGCAGCAATCTAAACAATACTGCTAGCGCACCGGCACAGAATAAGTACACTTATTAACTGTAACCATGCTAGTTGCTGTGTGATTCTCTAGAACTGTGCTTTGCTGTACAGGAACACAGAGTTTGAAAGACCATCTGGGTCCTGCCCTCATTGCTACGGGCAACTGTACAACACATACCTATTTTGGAGGAGGCCACCGAACTACCTGAGCAACACGAGACCATTGCAACTACCTGAAGACACATGTCAAGAGGCTAACATAAAAGCTACAATATCCTTCCATATCTAGAATGGATAGCAGTATGGGAACAGCTTTCATTAAGCTATGGCCATATATATATTAAGACTAGAAGCATTTCTTAAACATATTTCAGATAAGACGACTGAAGTATCTTAATTTGTACGGTTTTAGTTCTTGCCATGGTATACTGGCTCAAATTTAAACAAAATTCCTGATCTGAGCACTATCACAAGCAATGTAAATTTGGCAAACTGGATGTGGCTGACAGTCTATTACAAACAAACTGCAGAAAATTAAATCAAGCTTCGTCTATCCAAAGTTTATTGGTTTTGAGTATAGTGTGAAGGCTATTAAAACTGTTAATTATCAGAAAACGTCAACAGCAGCACACTCTGAGAAAACTTGGTGACAGGCTAATTTAAAAAAGCAACTTTAGATGACAATCACACTGAGTTTCATAAAAAGCATGTAGAAATTTAATGCATCTCTGAAAATACACATATATGCTTCTAGTACTTTTCAACACTTTTTAGTGTATAGTTTTAAAGAAACGGAGTGAAAGTATGTGTGGAGGGACAACTATGACAAAAAATGGTCATTTACTTCAGTTATGATATCCTTGGAGATATACCACCACCTCAGATGAAATATCTTTGCATTTTTTGGTTTTGGGTTATTTAAGGCTTTGAACACTCCCCTTGCTTTGATTCAAGACTTTGCTGGTAGAACACAGTTACAAAATACTCAGAATTGCCAAATGAACCACAAATTAGCATTAGAAATATTTACTGCAGGTATTAACTCTAAAATTTCTTCTAATAACTCTATTTCCAGAAGAAGTATAAAATAACTGTTGGCTCTGGCATTAAAAAAAAAAAAAAAAAGGACATCAAAAACATTCCAAAGCTGTTCATTTCTGTCACAGAAGAAAGCATTTTTTAAAATCACTTTACAAAGGATAGTCTTTTCTCTACATTATTGTTAACTGCATTTATCCTAGTCTACAAATTCAAGCAAGATATGAGCTATAACTCCTTTTAAGTCGCCATTATCCTGCCACCTCCGAACTTCTTTCTTCTCCAGTTTCTCCCCCCTCTTCACTAGTATAGCTTTTTGGCTGTAAAAGGAGTCTGATACTAACACTGAACCAGGCATCACAGAAAAACTGAAGATATCAATATCTAGTAAACTATGGTCACCTGACTTAATTAAAAAAAATAAAGCATATTGATTAAAAAACCCCAAACCATTCAAACATTTGCAGAGAGAAAGCTTCTAAACTATCACCGCAGTGTTCCTTTCAACAAGGCAAAAAGTGATTCCTCTTCCCTAGGAAAAGCAAGATCCCAGCCTCACCAAAATTATCCCTAACAGGGGCCTCCTTTCCCCTTTAGGCTGAACAAAGAACCAGAGCTAGCAACAAAGAGAAGGGGGCGGCAACCACCACTCCGTCTCCTTTAGTGTGGTAAAAAAACCAAGACAGGCCCCACAAGATCTGCCATTTCTAAAGAATGGCAGATTTGCTACAGCAACAGACACCTCTGATACCTTAGTGGGTTTAGCCATTCATCTTCATTTCCAAAATGGTGAAAACACCAAAGCGCTACGGCCAAAGAGCCTCAACCTCTGTTTCCTGGATACTACCAATTCCAGTCTCAGATGCCAACTTAAAGGATTGTTCCAACGGGAGGCAAGTTTTTTTAAAAAAAGCAAATCTCTTTAACTAATCTGACCGCCGAGTTTATCCTCCCAGTACAAAAAAGGAAAAACACACGCAAACTCAAGAAGGAAACGAAAAGTTCTCCCTGCTATGGCCAGAGAGAACCACAAACAAGTTGCTACAAATATCTGAAACTAAGCACTAGCTCCATGTACTTTTTCGACGTGACCAACAATGCAGATCACAAGTTACCGTGTCCTCATCAGACAAGCGTGCAAACTTAGAAGGCCTGCGAGCAACTCAAATTTCACTATTATTAAACACCTACGCACGTAACTTTCGTGTTTTGATAGGAGAGAGGCTCGTGGAAGCCAAACCCCCGCTGGGATGCGTGTCCGTCTGGGGGAAGGGCCGAGCCCCCCTGCCCCCTCCCCACACCAGACCTCTGTAGGAAAGCCAGAGGAAGGGGAAGGCCCCAGCGCAAGAACCACCAGGTGCCGAAGCCACACATGGCCTAGACTTTTTTTTGCAGGGGAGGAGCTAGACACGGCAGCGACTCCAACGCCCCTAGGCTTAGCGGATGAAGGGGAGTGTCTCAACTTTTCTTCTTTTTTTGAGGGGGGGGGGGGGGGGATATGGGGGGGGCGGGAAACAATAGCCACAGCATTCACCGCCGGGCCCGGCAGCCGCTCCGCGGCAGGCCAGGCAACTTCCCGACCCGCACCTCGCCCGGCTCCAACTCCCCGCCACCACCGCACCCCCGTCTCCCGCCGCCCCTTCCCCCTCGCCCGGCAGCCCCCGGGGCTCAGCCCCGCGGCGGGGCGTGGGTGCGCAGGGCCGATGGCGGGAGCAGGGCGCGGCGGCGCAGGTGGAGGCGGCGGGGACCCCCGGCCGGGGCCGCCGAGGAGCCAGGAGGGGGGCTGGTTCCGCGGGGGAGGGGGCGCCCATAATGGCGGGGGCCGGGGTCAGGCCGCCCAGCCGGCCGTTGGAGGGGCTCCCCCCACTCTCAGACACGCGCGCGCGCTCCCGCGCCGGCCCCGCTCACCGTCATAATAGTAGCAGACTTTCTTCTTGCCGCCGCCCTGACTGTACGCCATAAGGCCGCCGCGCCGGGGCCGAGCCGGGGCCGGGGGGAGGGAGCGGGAGGCCGAGGCGAGCGCCGAGCCGGCACGGAGGGAGGGAGGGAGGGAGGGGGCGGGAGAAGGCGGACGCGGGAGAGCGGGAACTCGCGACGCCGGGCCACGGGCAAAGCGAGCGGGCCCGACCATAGGCAGCGGGAGGGGGGAAGCAACCGGGGCGCGCCCAATCCGCCGCCGCGGGGGAGGCGAGGGAGAGAAGGAGGCGGAGAGGACGCGTCCGAGCGAGCGAGGTCTTTCGCCTGCTTGTCCCTGGGCTTGGCACTTAGTCACACACACAACCAGGGAAGGAGCCAGCGGGGAGTCCTCGTAAGCGAATTCTTGGAGGAAGCTCTTCCCTCGCCCACCCCCACGCCGCGCAGTGGTACAGTCCGCCGGCGGGCGTCGGGCTCTGTCCCCGCCCCTCAGCGGCGCCCTCTGGCGCATGCGCGGAGTGGCTGCCCCCTCCGGCGCGTTGCAGGCCCGGCTCTGCATGGCAGCGAGGAGGAGCCACTCCCCCCACACTTCACAGCGGGTCTCCCCCTCCCCAGTGCTAGAGTCACGGCGACTCCCCTCAGCCGCCCCCCGGGGACCGGCCGGGGCCGTGGGGCTGCCCCGCCCGGTCCCGGGGAAGCGCTTCCCGCTGCGTTGGGGCCGGTGGCCGGTACCTCAGCCCGGGCCCGTCTCCCCGGGACAGCAGTACGGGGCGGGTGCAGATGCTCGGCGCGCTGGGGGTCTCATTTCGTGTGGCCTTCTTGAGTGAGAAGTCACACAGTCTGTTTTCCACAAGAAAAACGGTTGGGGATTTTTGTTTGTCAGTGCTGGAGTTATGTACTTCCCCCCCCCCCCCCCCCCCTTTTATTAGCTAATAAAGGCCTGAAGGAAGACCTTTTTAGCCTTGTTTGAGAAGAACTGAACTGCTGCCCCACTTGCCCATCCACCAGGTACCAGAGGCAAGAGATGGCTGGAGTCCAGTGAAGGCTGATGCAGTATAGGAGTCTCCTGATGGGGCAAGGGCCCTACTGACCTGTTGCTGCTCAGTGTCCCTCTTCTAGAGGGAGTTAAAAGTATGCTTCACAGGATGCATAGCAATTCTTCCAAAATTAGGGCATGCTATGCAGGATGAAAGTAATTGTAGCTTTATATGGAGGGCTTGACAGCCAAATCAAGTTTTAGTTTGAGATCTGCCAGCAGTTTCTTCTGTCTGCCTTGGCTCAGCTACAGGCAAGAAATCCAGAAAGTTAACATGATCACATTTATACTAACTACAGCTTTCTTGTATTTCATTTATATAGGGGTTCACACTTGTTAGAACTTGAAGTCTGATATATCTGAGTTGGGGGATGTGCATCAGTTACACAAAAGATTACTGTTTTTTCAACTGACATGAAAATCCAATATTTAGGGACTTAACACTCATTGTAGAAGTCTTGACCAAGGTTCCTTGATACATTGGAGTCTAAAAGTACCTAGAAACCCTGAATGTTGTGACATACCTTTATATTAAAGTGCCTACATATTATCAATGTCACTCATCAAAACTAGTACATGCCCAAACACAGGTTAAATCTTTGTTCCCAGAACTAAGTTATTTTCACTCCTAGACATACCTAGCAGGAAGCTGGGTCTTTGTAGCTGATAAAAATTGTCTTTACATTGTTAGAGAGAACCAACTGTAAAACAAGTTTACATAAACCACATATATACACACAACACCCTGAGGATAAACCTAGGATATGCTGAAATAAAAATGGGTTCTGGATTTTCTCCTCTTCATGTTGTAACAAAAAGATACTATTTTGTCATGTAGCCAAGTGGTGTAGCGTATTTAAAAAGCATTTGCCATATTCCATTTGGAAATTTCTCTCAGAAATTACAAAGTTTTTCTACAGCTTATCATACAGCTGATATGTGCTTCTTGCTGCAAACTGCAGCAAAATACCCATATGACATTATAAGCTATAATAGGCATGATATTATTCACTTACCAGTAACTTTCAGTCTTAGCCTGCTTAATGCTGTTGCTTGAACAGAGTTAGTTCGGACTCCAGAAACTCCATACATTGGCTACCTAATACAAGATAAAGTATTATACACTTTGACCATTGAAATTCAATGTGTTTGTGAAGTTACTCAGTGTTTTGTAGTTGCCTGATAAACATTCACATCCAAACAATATAACAGCACAAATCAGCCATCTCAGTGTGAGAAATACTTTTACTTGCATCATGAAGGGAATTCAACACAAGCAGTGACATATTATCAAATTTCTTCTTAAGGACTTTATCTAAAGAAAAAAAGTTAATAATTGATGAGTTACACAATTAGTTTCAGATGGGTACTCAACCTCATATAGAAACAGCTTATTTTGGTTCAAGTGAAAGTGAAGTGACATTGGCTAAATCAAGAGAAGCTGCTTTGCTTTCAGGGTAAAAATGACTATACATGTTCTTCTAGCACCTCAATTTATGTAAGTGTAGCTCTTGTTTAGAGAAACTCTTAGAATAGTAACTCATACCTGAATCAAGCAAGTGAAAACAAGCATATGAAGTTATCCTTTAGCCCAAGAGATGAGAATTCATTCACTGAATTCAGGATTACAGTAAGGACACTATTAGATATAACAGGTCGGTAAAGCTTAAATATTAAGTTTCAAAGGTATGTATACAAGGGTGAATTCCTAGCCCAGTCTCACTTCTAGAAATGCAAGTTCTGCAGATACATTCAAACCTGCTTGTTAAGAAAGCAACGTGGCAGCCGTTCTGTGCTAAAGCTAATGACATGGAAGAAACTGGAGCAGTCACTCCCCATGGTAAGCACACGTGAACATCAGCTACTAGAGTCCCAGGCCGATTCTGAGACAGAAAAAAGTAACAGAGCATCTGTAGGAAAAGCAACTATTCCATTTTAATACATAGCTACATACAGACATGATATTTTTATACCTTCCTATAATTGCTTGTTGCTGTTACTGGACAACTTTTAGCGGTATTTCACCCTTTCTCTGCATCATTATACAAACATTAGCTTGTTCTTTCATACAGTATTTATGTTGTACCTTACGTAGTGTTTATTTAGTAAGTGACATGAAAAAAAGGAGCAATAAGGATCTTCTAAGCAGAAGAGTAACTTTCAGCTTCAGCATTCACAGCCAGCATTGCAATGGAAAGTATTACTATCTCTTACATATCTCTCCTAAAACACAGCTATTGTGAAAGCTCAGTGAATACTTATACAAAGAGTGAAGGAGAGATCCTCTGTAGGTAAAAGTTTAAACCTTTGTTTTTCTTATCAAAAAGTGATCAAGATAACGTTCTCAAATCCAGAGGACCCTACTGGTAAAAGCCAAGCAGACTTAAGATATTTTAAAACAGAAGACTCAAATGAAGTCTTTGTAGCACCTAATTTTTTTCCTCCTATCAGCTGTAATAGAAAAGTGGAATTACTCACATACTACAGAAATCATGACCAGATTACCTTCCTTCTCTCTCCTTGCATAATTAGAAGCAGAAAGATACAGCTAGAAAGCTTGCCATCACCTAGCTCATTACTTGCCCAAACTGTGCAACCCTATACACACTCCTGTACATACAGCCACCTCAGTTTGCTTTAGCGGAACTCAATAACTAATCAAGTTAACAAAAAAAAAAAAAAAAAAAAAGATGAAAACCACAACCAGAAAAACCTTTAAAGAGCAAAGGAGGTTGTTTATGTAACAATTAATGAGCCTCCTCATTATCAGGAGCCAGAAAAAGCCTTTTAAACTACCTCACTCCAGACCATACACTCAAAAGAACCAAATTAATTTAACCTAGACATACACAAAAAAAAAAATCTATTCATTCATTTACCTCCTCATAGAGTAGTTATCCCTTATACCATTATGCACAAACCAATTCCCTACCCCACCCCAGATCCTTTTTTTAATCCTAGCCATACTCATACTTCTCCTCCTTTGTCTGCCTCCCCCCTTTTTTTCTCTGTGAAAGTAAGCATTTTCAGGTGCTACCTATTAGCAGCATTCACAGGTGCAAACTTGCAATCACACATACATAAATGTAAGTAGAAAGTCACAGATGATGCTATTGACTTGTCTTATTGTCTAGTAATGCTAGCAGTCTCTTGACTGCACAGAAGAGAGTTAACATGGAAAAAGTAGTTTTCTCAAGACATTCATAGACCTTACAAGAGTTCTAGAAAGCATAAGAGTAAATAGGGCTTTGGGGCTGCTTTCCTGAAAAGGAAACAGGTTTCATCATGCAGATACCTTGCTAATGAAAACACTTTATGCAGGATATCAAAGTCATTAAAGAACAAATAGATAAAGAGAACTAAATAGAAAATTAACTGTGAGGTTCAGATTTTCTCCCTTGCTTATTTGTGCAGTAAGCACTGGTAATATTGCTATCTACTAATTGCTTTTGAATTTCAAGAGGGTAGACTGCTGAATATTCTTCCTTAATCATTGCTGGAAAGTGCTAAGACTCATAGTGGTTTTGTATTAATGCTATACAATAGTTGATACTGTTGGTCTGGGAGCTAAGGGAACTTGCCCTGCTCTTGAATGCTCATGTAAATAGTAAAACATGGCAATGATTTCAGTTTAAGTGGTAGGCCAGTATGTTATCTTACATGCCTGTCGTTTCTCTGTATAGTGTCTTCACCTCTATGTGATGTGTATAAACATAATACATCAGTAGTATATTCTGCCTGGGGCAGCTGTATCCACCCATTAAATCTCTTCTGTAATTGCCTGAAACTGGTTCCCTGTGCAGTTTTGTGCCTGGCAGTCCAATGGTCAGGAAAAGTCTGTCTTTGGTGTGCAGCATGTAAACACAGATGCAGTTTTTATGCAAAGTGGCATGATATAATGCAATAGCTGTAATGCTTGTCTTTAAAAAAAATGGCCACATAATGTTTTTAAAGCACATAATCATCAATATTCAAATATTTTCTTTTAAAAACCTATTTTTTAGAAGTTGTTAGGAGTAGGAAGGTGGATTGGAAGAAATCTGCAATGCTGGCTATAGTATATATTAATCTTTCCTATTTGTATTGAAAACTTTGACAGACCTAAAGAAAATGGTATATGTTCACCTTTGTAAGAACTTAGATGGCTTTCACTAGCTTTTGCAGTTAAAATACTGTTTCTTGGTGACTGCTGAGTGCCCAGAATATACAGTCTTCCAGTGTTCATTGTTTGCAAAGAGAGATCAGTTTAAATTATGCTAGCTTCTGGTGAGATGACCGAATGATATTCTCTGTATCTGGTAATGCCTGAAGAAAGTAAGGTAGACAACTTTTAAAAAGAAATCTGACAAAGAGTTATGACATTCAAAAAAATATAGTTTAAAAAAGTAACCATCCATCACCATATATTTCGCAGAGCCACAGACCTCCATATCAAGCACAGTACTTGTGACTTAGTGGTGTCTGGTGTACTTTGCTTTATCTTATCTACTTCTGAGCTAAGTACTGAAGTTGGGTGGAAGGTAAACTTGTGTAATGTAGCAGACACATCTCCTCAACCTATAAATGGTGTTTTAAGAGCTCTGTATGCTTACAAATTGCTAGGGTTAAATGTTTCTGTTCTTAGCAGCAGTCTAATTTACAGAAATTGGTATGGACAAACACAGACAAGTTTTTGTTTCAGTAAGTAGTAGGAAACTTGTACCCTGATAGTGGGAGACAGTCTGCTGGTAGAAAATCCCCAGAGGAGGAGCATATCAGGACACAGATGAGCAGTGTGCAGAGTACCACTGTTCTCCAGCAGCTCCCAAAGAGCAAGTCCTGAACTGCTACAACATATAAATCACCTCCTTATTTATTCTCTGTCTCAGGGGCTGAGCAACTCTGATTCAGGTCACAGCTGATAAGGCATTCTGGTCCTTCCATGATTCACTCTCCCTCCCAATTCCTTGATTAACCCTTGATATCTCAAGCAAACAAAAACCAGTGAGCCACTAGCCATCTATGCAAACACCCTGTCAGTGCTCGTTTTTGCATATCAGGTGTACCATGTGAAGTGTTATTAAAATAAAGCTGTATCTGCATAACAAAAATGCACCAATTCGTCTTAAATCATATTTAAAACCAATTTATACAGTAGTGAGGCACTGTATAAACACTATTTCAATTTGACAGTGACAGGTTATCTTCAATTTAAACTGATTCTAGTCTTTGGAGACTAATCTGATATAAAGCAGCATTCACATAGTTATTTGTATCAATTAGAAAACAATTTAAGGTAACCAGGGGCAAACTTCTTGTATAACTGGCACCTATCAGTTTCAATTTCCTATCTGATTGAGTCTTGGCAACGAATAAATTGCCAATGAATAAAACCAGACAAAATAAATAGAATTCTGGAGTCTGTAGACAGTTCACTGCTTGGAGGACAAGACTGGTCACAACTTGGTTAGGCATACCAGTGCAAGGTTAAAAAACAAAAAGGGTGACCTGAGGATGGATGTGTCTGAGGAGACGTGCAGTTGTCAGCATGAAAATGAGATCCTTGGCAATTCTCTTTGGCTTTATTTCCACTGGGCAGGAATTACCAGCAGGCTGTGAATCAGCAAGCTCATTATTGCAAAGTCATGAATGTTCCTTCTCTCCTCATCTGTTCTTATTGTGGATATGTCACAGGTGCAATGTACCACAACATTTCTTTGCAGCACAGCAAACCTCAGCATCAAAGAACAGAAGCAAAGGTGAGCAAAAACATATTTACAAAATGGGTCCCAAAAAAAGATTTTCTTGTTACTTCTTATAAATCTAGTCAAAGAGTTCGTCATTTAGAAGTTTTTAAGCAACTATGAATTTTTTCAGGAAGGCCACTAGAAAAGAAAATCGTTTTCTCTCCCAAATGCCAGAATACTTATTCTACCCCACTGACCTGGCTTAATATTACATTCTAGGATCCATATTAATTTCACATTTTAGGACCTGTGATTTATTGGTAGCTGTCTGTAATAATGTATCACATTGTACCCAGATGAAAATACTGCATTGTATATGCTGTGCATATTTTGTCCTTTTACTAGCAATACTGACTTTAGTAAAGGAAGCAAGTTCTACACACCTTTCTGCCATCATTTTTCCTGTAGCCACTGATGTTGATGTGCTGGCTGTACACTCACTTCTCTGCCAAGATTCCTGTTTCCTCACCTCACCCCACTTGATAAGCAGTTTTCTTCAGGAATATCACATTCATGCAGGTGGTGGCTGGGAGATCAAAATATTTGAAAGTCAGGCTGAAGCATGTTTCTTGGCACCGAAGTGATCGAGGAGCAAACTAAAGCAGAGTTTTTAGGTTCTTGCAGAAGAAAAAAAAAAGAGAGAGAAAGTTCCTGTACATTTTTATTCGCCATTAAATTGTCCATGATGTTTTATTTGCTTTTTAATCAGTTTTAGCCCATGACATATTGAATATGAAGGTTAAATAACTAACAAGCCTGTCTGAGGGCTGACATGGCCACATCTGTCTTACTGGCCCCATAGCACTTTCCTGTTTTCAGATTTGGCTGTGCAACTGGAGCAAGAAAAGTGTCTCCTTCATGCACCATCCTCATCTCCTCAGTCTCTTCTCGGTTTCTGTGCAGGTCAGTGGGTCCCTTGGCACATCCATCAGAATGCAGTTCTGGGCAAATATCAGATGGGTAGGTGCATAGGAAGTGCCACAGGTAGCTTCACCAGTGAGAAGACAGTGGAGACCATTGTTCTCCAAAGGGAAGAGCAATACGGTAGAGTCAGATCTGCTGAGTACTTATATGATATTACAATGATATGTAGTGTCCATTAGGCTGAAAGCTAAGAAAAAGAGAAATATTAAATGTAATAGCATAAGAAAAGAGAAATATTAAATGTAATAGCATAAGACTGTATAATAGAAGGGTTGCCCTCTAAAATGACCAGAAGGAATGACAAGGAAGCAGTCTGCTTTAGCAAGATCATAGCTGAGACGCTGTGACTAATTGTGTTTGACATATACCCCAACTCTAAATCTAGCCTGATTCTTTCGTATCTCCAGCCCCAAGTGGGGTCTCTCACTCTTCCCAGCATCACAAATTCCGAAGTCTCCTGGTAGGCAGTTACTTCTGTATTTTAGGTTTTCCATGATACTTCCTGCCTGAAGAAATGAGGCAAGTCAAAAAGATGCATTGATTTGATGAGAGATGCAGAGAAAGCTGGTTCAGGGCCTGAGAATGAAAATTCTTAAACTCTAAGCTTTAGCTAGCTTCTATCAAGCATCTTTTTTCTTCTTTTCTTCAACTGTGATTTACTTAAGCCTAAAATGCCTACGCAAACAGCTGGTTTAGCACCTAAGCTAATTATACCAACTGAGAATCTGGACACATTCTGAGTGACTCCCAAACTACTTACTTTCACTGCAGTTTACTTAAATAGCCGAGCCTATTTTGAGAGCAGAGTACTTATTTCCACTACTGTATTTATGTCAAAAGTTTTAACAGTTCTAAATATATCTTCAGTATCCCAAGAGCCTAGGTTTTAAAAGCAAAATATAGCAAAACCCAAAAGCTCTAGTTCTGACATGAAAAGCAAATAACAGAACTAAATCTCACATCTTTTTTCAGCTCAGGAATTTAATAATCTGTCATGGACCATATGAAAACTTGAGGTTACTCTGTCATAACCTGATGGCCTAATTCTCCACTACTTTACTCTTTATGGAGTTCTGAAGTAGAGCAGGATTTAATACTGTCCCTTAATTTAGATTTTTAAGTGGCAATGATTAAATATCCTGAGGTGTTGATATGCAGCCTTCACAATGTTGTGTACCATATTTTTGAACCATAGTGTAAACATATGAAGCTATATCTCCCTACCTTCTATTCCAGGAGTGGGAAAGAAGTAGCTACAGATTTGTTTAGCAAAAAACTAAGGAAAAAAGTGTTTTCAGATTCAGCACTTAAAAGAGAAGTTAGTGAATTTACCAGTTAGGAGAATCCACCCAATGCACTTGCTGTGTTTTGGACAACTGGCAGATTCTCTACATTGTCTAATGTTCAAGGAGTTTCCAAAGATTGGTAAAGACTTATGCCAAAATCTGACATTTTTCAAGAGAAGAAAAACATCAAGTCGCATTTCTCAGTGCTTTTTGAGAAGAAAATATTGACTTCCATTGCATCTGAAGACAAGTCCAGTCTCATTTTAAGCTGTTACTCTAAGCTTTGAAGTGACTTTCTCAGGGGACTATATTTCACAGCAAGTGGATAGATATGATTGAAGCTTTTTCAGTGGGAAGTCTTGGGTTTTTTAATTATTGTGCTGGTTTTAGCCATGGTGAAGTCTGTTTCAGTGTTCAGTGTGCATTCTGGAGTACAGGAAGAACTACTGTTCTGTCCCTGCCGATTCTTGAAACAGTACAGACAAGTAGCTGAGTAATATTCCAGAAAAAGAGAAAATGCAGTCACCAGTTGGATGCTACTAACCAGATTCGATAGATGTTCCCCCCCCAAGTCTGCAGCTGAAAAATCACAGAGAAGGGAACTACTGGTAGAAACTATTATAGTTTCTCAGAGTCAGAAGATAGGATGAAAAGCCAGTAAGTTTAATGAAGATTATCCACTCCACTAACCTCCCTCTCTCTATTTCGGGAGATTTGGAAAATTATATTTTGTGTTAGAATTTGCCCAAGGAACCATGTGAACTAATTCATTTTTTCAAATCCCTACCTTACTGTGCTGATGATTAAAAAGGGGTAGTTGTGATATGGTCGTTACAAATTATGTTTCCTTTTACTTAATACCATAACATCATGAGCAGATAAAATGCTGACACATTTGGACTGCTTTGCTAAATTGCTCCTGGGGTGTGTCCAAATGAGGGGGCTACAGGCCATAATACCTTGCTTGTGTCCCTGCTCTAGCTCCAAGGGATGATATAAAACAATTTATGAGTAGGTAACTTAGTGTACAGGGTATCCTGAGAGAGGAGCTCTATCAATGTGTCTGGAAAGACTTTCCTCAGCCCTTTTTTTCTTTTACCATGCACACTCTGTAACCCCTCTATTCAATGCCACCCTCTCATGCAGCTCCTCAGCACCTACTCCAATCTCAATGCATCAATATCTTCTAGCAAACACACCAATATGATATGTGGTAGCACATGATGGTGGGAAAGGTGAGAAAGGAACAAAATATTTCAAAAACCTCAAAGGAGGGAACAGTATACTCACACCAAAACTACTTAAGCTCATTTCAAGGTCCATGTCACCCTGTCAGGTGCCAGTCATAATCTCAGGTCAACTGCTTTGACATAACAAGAGTATAATCAAGTCCTTGCTGTGAAGACTTGGTTCACCATCTTTGACACTCCTGGAAGTACATGTTGTGTGATGACCAACAAGAGTTAATTTCCAGATGGCCCGTGACTCACTGCTAAGTGATGGAGCCTGGCTGGTAAGTGAGAGGAGATGGTGGAGGACAGCTGGTGGCAGGAGGCAGTGTTGCCTGCTGACTCTCATGGAGAAGAGCTTGGAGGATTGGACTCTCTGGGGAAAGGGATCTCACTGCTTCCTCCCTGTTGTCATCTTAGGGTTTCTGTGGTCAAGGCCATGGCTACAGAAGGTCTCTGCTGCACAAGTTTAAAGAGGATGATAACTGCTTTGTGGATACTCTAAATTATTTTCTCTGCCACCCAGCCCAGAGTTTATAACTGACTTGGTTTTTTTTCTTCCCTGCTCCCATGCTCGCACAGAGGCTGCACAAATTGCCCTCTGCTGTGGATCTCTTGAAACACTTCATCTAAAGTAGGGAAGCCCCCTTACCCTGAGCAGTTATTTTTGTCCTTAGTCTCATTACAGACTTTTTATTGTTCTGTGAGCACTACTACAGTATACCTGACTGGGTATTGAAGTGCTAAGGCTTGGACCATAGGCCCAAGCCAGAGTTGACCTATAGATGAATCCTGTATATTTTATAACTGATAGCCATTGTGCTAATAGGTATTATACTAAGTTATAACAAACCACCTATTCTGATGTAAAAAGTGGAAGTATTGAAGCCTGAGCAACAGGCCCTGAGTCGAAGCTGCTAACTCAGTATGTAATCATTAGTGAAATATGTATAGAAGATGTAGCTATCTTGAGTGTATATTTATCTTTCTTTGCGTGTGGATAAAATAACAGGGTCATGGAGACCGTAGTCTGGCACTGTGGCCTGATGCGAGACCTTGCGCCTAATCCAATTAGATAAGCAGAGGAACTCCCTTAGCTTCTCCCCTGAGCCCTGGCCAGGCTCTGGGGGAATCTAATGTGAGATTGAAACCAGATATTTCTGCTTAAAACAAAGGTGCCAGCTATTCTGGCTTGCTGATTTTGTGGTATATAAGGCTGGACCCACTCACAGCAACTTTGGGTGCCTCACCTATGGGTGGACGCACCACGTAGGATTTCCCACTTGCCGGGACAGGCTCTCCAAATCCTCGCTGTAACCGGGGCTCCCCAGCGACTGCGGATCTGGATGATGGTAAAGTATGCAAGTGGTGATGTATCTTTCTTAACCACTATTCTCTCTCTCAGGTAGTAATGATTTGATGCATTACCCTGTATTTTCCTATTTGTTTAAGTGCACTATTCTGTCTTTTCTTACTGTATGTTTTCTGTATTATTCTGTTACATTATTTAGTTATTTCTAGTAAAATATGCCTACTCTTTTCACTCTGGTGTCTGAGTTTAATTGGTATCCCTAATCAGCAAAACAGGTATGCATCAATAAACTTAGGAATGAACCAACTCAGGTCTACCTTGGCAAAGCTAGGGCCTTACAAAAATCTCCTCTAGAAAGAGGCTCTTGTTAGAGCATTTTAGTCTGAGTAGCAGGCTGAAGGCTTCCTGCACATGTGGCTCAATACCAAGTGAGCTGTGGGGTTTTTTAAGAACAATATCTCATGCTTTCAGTGGAGCTCAGTGTGAAGATGCAGTGACCATATTACAGTGCCTTGTGAGATGTATAATAGTGAATCTGAGCCCTTTCTGGAGGAGACTACACTTTCAGAATGTATCTAGGGGTTTCTGGAAGCATTGTGAGGACTTGGTGACCATCAAGTTTTCTCTGCAGATAATAAACAGATAATAAAGATAATAAAAAAGAGCCACTTTATGATGTTCCCAAATAGATTTCCAGAAGTTAGGTATTTAGTCCTGAAGCCATCACAAGGGAAGATTTACAGAACTAATTCATCACTAGGTTAACCACCACAACTCCCCTGTCTAACATAGTTTCTTGATTTAGATAATGTCCTTGGAGTAGGAAGGAAAAGCTCTGAAAGAAACTATTGCAAGAGAGTCTTTGAAGTACACTTCTGGCAGTACTTTAGCTGTTAACAGACATGTAGAATAGAAATAAAGGACTTCTGTTTGTATTTCATACAAATCCTGAGGTTGCAAATTTATTGGATTCCAGGTTCTGAGAGAGAAAGAAAGAAGGAAGAAAAAAGGAAGGAAAGTAGAAAATACCCCTGAATTAAAAAATAATAATAATAAAAATAACAACTCAAACTTCAGTATTTTTTCTTCCACCCATAACAATAGTTGCTAAATATTTGATTCCACAGCTCTGCTTAAGAGAATTTGTCCTTATGTGAGAAGTAGCTATGTTAATAATTGATAGCATTTGTTATTTATGACATAAAAAAACCTTTCATAAAAAGTATTTCCCAAGACACAGTAGTGTGATATGATCAGATGATGTGAATGATACATGTATGGTCTCATGAATATGTCTCCCACCCTCCAAATTAATGTTGAGGTTTGTGAGCCCAGTCCTGTTTGAGCTTCATGTGTCCTTGGCTCAACCTCAGCTTGCAAAGGTGGAATATCATTGGTAAGTATTTTAAGGTTCTTTTTGGACTGCGGGTTGGGGAAATTTGATGATATATTGCAGTCATTCCTCTTTTGTCTCTGATAAGCAGTGATAGAAGAGTGTTGACATTTAAAGCATTATCAATGGGTAGCTAAGTCAGCGCTCACTGAGAAGGATGCGGGAAATTGTTCCTCAGAACATTTTTAGTTAAGGTTCTGAAAGTGCAAGCAGATGCCACTACATCTGTTACATCCTCTTCCCATGTTTGAGTGCATCTCTCCGACCACATTAGCTGGAGATTTTATTCTGAGGAAAACAGCAACAAGCACAGATATTTCCCCTCATCTCCCAAGCCTTTAGGATCTGGAGAACAAAGAAATAACATTTAGAAGATGCCAATATATCTTACAGCTTACTTGCCAAATCTAAACTGTGCATATGTTAACTATTAATATTTACACATGTGATGCAGGAGAAACTTATTTTAATAAATTTGGGGTAAATGGCTAAAAATGTGTGTGCTAACAACAATGTGGCTGAGCAAGCTAGGAATCTAAGGAAACAGCTTTTCTCCTATGTGAGAAACATCAGGGACAAAATGCATTACATGGCTTATATGGCCAGTTTCACAAAGAGAGTAACAAAGGCAACAAGCAGTAAAACACTTAAGTAGGAAGCAGCATTTCTTCATAATACTGCTTGCAATTATGGAATAGTTATAGGTCATTCATAACAAGAAATGTTATGTGTGATTTGTTATTTATTTTGTAGAAGTGATTCAACCATTTTTTAATATATATTTGTTAACCATGTTGAATTAGTTTTTGTGGCTTTGAAATATTTCTATATATCTATTAGTAGCATTGTTCTCATCTTCACATACTTGGAACATACAGAATTAGGGCCTAAGAGCTGTGAATCATAATTTAAAATAATATTTGAGTTCTGTGCTGCTGTTGATTTATCAAGGCAATAATTTTCAATGGCTGCACAAGTTCTCTTTCTTTGTTTTGTAGCATTGATACTACAGTAAATCCCAATGGAATAAATTCTATGTTGCAGCCAATGGAATAAAACCAGCACAGTGTTTACAGACAGTTATTTAAGTGCCAAATATCAGGGAATCTGTTATAAAAGTCTCCAAGAAGCTCTGTTAGGGGTCAGGAAGATAGATGTGATAAAGGAGAGCCTGGGGAAGGGAACGCTTATTTCATAGTTACACACTGAGCAATACCTCCCTGTTTAATTCCTTTAAAGCAAGGTATGCACACCAAGAAGACAAGTAATTAAATCTAAAAAAGGGAGGTTGGACTACAGAGACAGGAATAGGCACAGCATAGGGCTCCTCCTTATACTTGCTCTTTCAGGTTCAGGAAATCCTGAGTCCCTTTTCTGCAGAGCCACAACAAAAGACTTGAACAATGTTGCTTTGCTCTCCTTCAGACCCTTCCTGTGTCTATAATTTAGGTGGCTTCTGGTGGCTGGGAAGACGTGGGAGAGTGTCTGAGGAAGAGGAAAGAAGCTTCTGCTTCCTACAGGTGCAGTTCCAAAGACAGATCACCCCTACCAAAGGCTGCAGCCGCCACCTTCTCCTTGCAGCCTCAGGACCTGCTGATTGTCTTCAGCTGCTACTGGACTCCTCCACAAGCTGATTCAAATCACTTAGCAGAAGAGTAAGCTTGCAAAGGCAGAAGGTAATTTTGTGTTGGATTTGTGAATTGAATTCACTCATAGGAGAATCCTGTGTGCAGCAGAATTGTCACAAAAGATGGGCTCACTCCATGTGCCTAGGAATGGGGGAGAAGCATGGTCAGGTAGCCTGAGAACAGAGTGATGGAGAAGATCAGGGGATAGAGGAGGAAGGGACAGGAGGAGAGGCCATGAGGCCTGGAGACAAGCAGCTGTTAGTGCTGCTAAGCAGGTCACCACAAGTGAGAAGACCATCAGGATCATCAGAAATGTGATTTTACTGCCTTCACTTATCAGTGTCTCCAGTATCCCAAGTGCTCCCTTACCTTTACTATTTTCAGGACTTGTCACACACCTGTATAACTGTCTTGCATAAGAAAAGTTTTATGTCTCAGGATTTGAGCCAGGCACCCTCTTCAGTGATTTTTGGTGTCATTAGAGCCTTCTCTGCCTGTCCACATGCAGTGAATTATAGCTTCCCAGCGAGGAGATTAATACCCTGTGGCACAGTTCACCACCAATCATGACTGGCTGCTGCTGAATCTGTTTTTAATTTCACCACTTCTAGGATGAAAGAAGAAATCGCAAAGCTTAACTCTGTCAGGGAGCATTGTAGGACAAGCAATCAGGGACAAGAGCTGCTTGCATTTCCATTGCCATTAGAAATTTGCTCCCCTGTAAGCGTTCTACCTGCTAAGCTATCATACAGATGGAGAAAGGAAGCTCCAGACTTCCTTAGAGAAAAGGTTCAGGACAAACTACAGTCAGCACCAGCTTTCAAGAGAAAGCTGTGGGTTCCAACCAGACGGAGGCACTTCCTTGGAGATCCTTCTGAGCATAAGGTCAGGCATATTTCAGGCAAAGCTCTCTCCTTGGTGTTTCTTATTAGCTAGCTGTAGGTGGCTTCCCATCAAGCTGGTTTCCTTCAGACAGTCCCCTGATATTTATCCCAGTCCCAGCTACCTTATTGCCTTGACTCACAGTGAAGGAAGTCTTACTCAAGGTTTGGGTTTTCAGAACCTCTTTTGATCTTCTGCGCTGTGTTGTAAACTCACCAAGACTGCATGGCAAGCCTTTTGTGCTTACTGTAGGATCAATGTCTGCAAGGTCTGCGTCTACAGCAGGAAACAAAACAGTTCCAGGGTGTGTTCCCAGACACTGCATCTCAAGTGTCTGTGCTGTACAGCTGCCAGTGGTTGCTGGTTTTGACCCAGACTGGTCATCAGTCATCCAAACATAGGCCTTGGGCATGGGTCAGAAGTTAGTATGGTTATAGACCATTTCCAATACGCAGTTTGGATGAAGCCATCTGGTTTTGAAGGGTAAGGTAATTTTATGTTATGAATGTGGGCTGTACGATTCCAGTTGACTTCAACGCCACAGAGCTGTCTGGGGCTTGATTAACTTACTAGCAGAGACACAGGAAAAGAATTGATTGTATTTTGGGCTTCCTATGTTAATGTTTAGTCTTAGTGCTTAATTTGGGCAGAACCAAGCCTAAATAAAGGTGCCTCGTGCATAAAGTCTATCTCTTTGCAGGTTTTGTTTCAGAAGAGTCACACTGAAACTCTATTATGTTTCTGCCCCATGCATTACAAGGGATATTTTTTAATTGACTTGACAACACAAGCAAAAAGTTTCATGCCAGTGGGGCACAAAGTGGTGTATTTTGAAAGCCATTCAAAACCAGAAATGATAAAGCTGTCCTTTTATTTCATTAGGAAGAATAAACATTATTTCATTACTTTTTATTCTCTTTGTTGTCCTTAGTGTCAATTCTGACTTTAAAGTCAATGTCTTCCATAAGACTGTGCTAATGACTTTTTTCCCTAGACCATGCAACCACTTCTTTAGATTGTGCTTCTTTTAATTGACTTGCTAAGCTTTCTCCCAAAAACTTTTCTTCTCCCTTTCTTTTGGAATTCAGAGAGGGCAGTTTGGATTGATTTCAGCCTCTTATAGATTTTGGAAAGATTCCAGAGGCAAAGATAGGACTAAAACAAACTGGCAAAATTGATCATTTTAAAGTTTTAGCTTTTAGTTTAGACAATTTTGACAATAATGCTGAAAGGATGATGGAAAATGTCACAGTCTGGTCAGGAAACTGCAGTATAATGTGTGGTGAATAAATAACACATCAAGTGACACTGATAAAGGAGTTCTAGGGAAAATGATACCCTCAAAATGTTTTCAAATTTTTATACCCCAAGTTCCACTCCCACTTACATCGAACTAAGTCTGCAGCAATTTCACTGACTTAACGTCAAGTTTGGATTCTTTATTCCCATACACAATTTTTTACAGAAAGGTGAGCCTCACTGGAGTTATTTCAGTAAGAAACAGAAATAGCTCAAGCTTTTAGTGAAGGAAGGAACACAAGAAGCTGAGGGATCACTGTGACTGGATTTTGCCTACGAAGTGGGTGCATGGCACAGACCGCTGGCACATCTCCCCTCATGGTAACCAGCAGCATGATCCCAGGTATCAGAGGTCTGGGTGTCCAGGCTTCTTTCCTGTGAGAACTATAGGGAGGGGAGAAAGTGGGCTGAGACATTTTGACACCCCCTGATACCAATATATTTACTAGTATATATATTTATTAGTGCTGTAAAAGACATAAAAGTAATTCCTCAGCTCAGACTAAGCACTCTACATACATCTTGGATGAAAAGGATTCAAGTATGATCCTTAATCCTGAGGGTTTGGATGTAGTCCTGAGATTACTACTTTTCAGCTTCATGAGCTGATGTTGTGTGACTGTGACTCAGTTGCAATGTTCTTCCATCACCCAGCTATTCACTGGGACAACCGGTATGTACAGACAGTCCCACGTCAGTCCTCCTGGGTGGGAGGTCAAATTAATACGCTTCAGAGACGATGATATTCAAAGGCCATCCTATCCAGTAGCATCTGGGATAATTACCAAACATAAAATTACATTTTAATAGACTTTCTATGAAGGAAACCGGGGTAGCGTTTCAGTTTACCTGCATGCTTCCCAAGAGACATGTCATTTCTTCTTACCTATGACTTTGCTGTGAATTTCTTCAAGCACCACCTCCCAGTCAAACAAACAAAGAAAACCCCAGGCCTCTTAGGAATTTTCTGTTCCTTAGTGCATGAATATGCTAGAATACATAGCCGGACATTTGTAAAGCCAGGAAAATAGAAATAACATGGCTTGCATTAAGGTGAAATGTTGACCATCATGAGAACTGAATTTTGTCAAAGTCAAAGCTTGAACCAACAGGATAAATTCCTGAATATCCATAACCAGCAAATTCCATAGCAGAAATATGTCATTACTTTGTAATAAGCCTAACCTGATCACACTTGAATCCTTTTCTTTCCATGCAAGGTATACATAAAACGCTTGGTCTGAGTTGATAAATTACTTTTTTTATATCTTTTGCAGCACTAATAAATGCAGCAGCTCTCTTTATTTCTGTGTTTGCCTCCTAAAAGGTTCCCTATCACTACATACTATCACTTTATTCTCAGAAGATGAAACAAGTATTTGATTCACACTGGCTGAGACAGCAATCCTAAGCCTAACATTTTTCCCCATCTAGGCTTACCCTGCATTTATATTACTCAGTAACAAAAAACTCTGATAGCATAAATTGCAGTGCCCTGGCTTTGGCTAATTTTTCTTCGTAGTAACTAGAATAGTGCTCTGTTTTGGATTCAGTACAGGATTTGGTATGAGAAGAATGTTGATAATACACAGATGTTTTTAGTTGTTTTAAGAAATCAATGACTTTTCAACTTCCCATGTCCTGCTAGTGTGCAGGTGCACAAGAAGCTGGGAAGGAGCATAACCAGAGCAATGGACCCAAACTGGCAAAGATTTCAGAATGTCACCAGAAGAAGAGGTAATGTGCACTGAAGAGGCCCCACTGTATAATGAACTACCATATAATGAGAAGTAATATGCCCTGTTTACTGATGAGTCCTGTCAAATTGTAGGAAAACATCGATGGTGGAAGGCTGCTATGTGGAGTCCCACATGACAAGTCGCAGAAGCTGCTGAAGGAGAAGGTGAATTGAGTCAGTTCGCAGAGGTGAAAGCCATCCAGCTGGCCTTAGATATTGCTGAGCGAGAAAGGTGGCCAATGCTCTATCTCTATACCAACTCATGGATGGTGGCAAATGCGCTGTGGGGGTGGTCATAGCAATGGACACAGAGCAACTGGCAGTGCAGAGGCGAACCCATCTGGTCTGCTCAATTATGGCAAGATATTGCTGCTTGAGTAGAGAACCTGGTTGTGAAAGTACATCACATAGATGCTCATGTACCCAAGAGTTGGGCCACTGAAGAACATCAAAACAATCAACAGGTAAATCAAGCTGCTAAGATTAATGTGGCTCAAGTGGATCTGGACTGGCAACATAGGGATGAAAAATTTATGACTCCTCAGGCCATCAAGGATAGGATGCAACATATAGATGGACTCGTGATCCAAGGGGTGGACTTATCCATGGACACTATTGCACAGGTTATCCATGAATGTGAAACATGTGCTGCAACCAAGCAAGCCAAACATTGAAAACCCCTTTGGTATGAAGGACAGTGGTTGAAATAGAGATATGAGGAGACCTGGCAGATTGATTATATCACACTTCCACAAACCTGGCATGGCAAATGCTATGTGCTCACAATGGTGGAAGCAGCCACCAAATGGTTGGAAACGTATGCTGTGCCCCATGCCACTGTCTGGAACACTATTTTCAGCCTTGAAGAGCAAGTCTTGTGGCAGCATGGCATCCTAGAATAACTGAGTCAAATAGTGGGACTTATTTCTGAAACAATCTCATAGACGTCTGGGCCAAAGACCATGGCACTGAGTCAGTATATCACTTCCTCTATCATGTACCAACCTCTGGGAAAATGGAGCAGTACAATCGTTGCTAAAAACTACACTGAGAGCAATGGGTGGTGGAACTTTCAAACACTGGGTTACACATTTAGCAAAAGCCACCTGGTTAAACACTAGAGGATCTGCCAAGCAAGCTGATCATGCCGAATCAAACCTTCTATATACTTGAAGTGCTAAGGCTTGGACAATAGGCCCAAGCCAGTGTTGACCTATAGATGAATCCTGTATATTTTATAACTGATAACCATTGTGCTAGTAGGTATTGTACTAGGTTATAACAAACCACCTATACTGATGTAAAAAGTGCTAAAATGTTGAAGTATTGAAGCCTGAACAACAGGCCCCAAGCCAAAGCTGCTAACTTAGTATGTAGTCATTAGCAAAATATGTATGCTCGTTAATGAAAGATGTAGCTTAGATATCATATACTCATTACTGATGATGAATGTAATGTAAACATGTCTATTCTGAATGTATCTTTCTTCTTCTTTGCGTAGAGGCAAGTTAACAAGGCCATGGAGCCAGCTGTCCGGCCTTGGGACCAGACGTGTGGCCTTGTTCTAAAAAGAACATAAATAAATTAGATAGGCAGGAAAACTCCCTTAGCTTCTCCCTTGAGCCCTGTCCAGACTCTGGGGGGGAATCTAATGTGAGATTGAAACCAGATGTTCCACTGAAAACAAAGGTGCCAGCTATTCTGGCTTGCTGATTTTGGGGTATATAAGGCTGGACCCACTTACAGCGACTTTGGGTGCCTCACCTATGGGTGGACGCACCGCATAGGATTTCTCACTTGCCGGGAAAGACTCAACAAATCCTCGTTGTAACCGGGGCTCCCCAGCGACTGCGGATCTGGATGATGGTAAAGTATGCAAGTGGTGATGTATCTTTCTTAATCACTATTCTCTCTCTCGTGTAGTAATGATTTGATGCATTACCCTGTATTTTCCTATTTGTTTAAGTGCACTATTCTGTCTTTTCTTACTGTATGTTTTCTGTATTATTCTGTTACATTATTTAGTTATTTCTAGTAAAATATGCCTGCTCTTTTCACTCTGGTGTCTGAGTTTAATTGGTATCCCTAATCAGCAAAATAGTACTGTAGATCGGATAAAGTCCCTGTAGTGCGTATAAAAATATGCTGGGGAAGACAGTCTGGGTTATTTCTGCCTCAGGTAAAGGTAAACCCATTTGTAGGATCACTTTTGCCCAAGGACTTGGGTGCACCTGTGTTAATGCAGAAAGACGGTGAACTCCAATGTGTACCTCAAGGGGATTTGATTTTGGGTTAAAATAGCTGATGAATTAAATTGTATGATGTTAGTTGCTAAATAACCCTGTCACTGCATGTCATCATTGCTATGTTTGATATATATTATACTGATGGCATCATATTAAGAATCACCCAGGTTAATGAAAAATGAACTTTGATGAAGTCAAGATTAATTTGAACAACTGTCACCCAGCAACTTATTTGAGATCGACATCTTCAGCCTGCAGACCATGAACATGGACTGTGCCAGATACATCAGCTACATGCTCCAAATGTAGCAGAAACTGCATGCTATCCTCCTACTGCATCCAGTGTCACCCACTCCACTGACTGAGCCAACTCCGCATCATTCCTCCTGCCTTGAAAGACTGTCATGACAGATAGAGCCCAAAGTTATGGACTAAATGAACTCACTACAGATTTTGGAGGGTTGTCCCATAGACTAAGGTAATGATATTTGCATGCATATATCAAAAAACAGGAAAAGAGATAGTGATTAATTAAAATGTGTTAGAAAACATGGAACATGAGCATAATGTAAATTGTATGGAATAAAGGGTGGATACTGTCCTGGTTTTGGCTCAGATAGAGCTAATTTTTCTTCTTAGTAGCTAGACTAGTGCTGTGTTTTGGATTCAGTATGGGATTTGATATGAGAAGAATATTGATAATACACTAATATTTTTACTTGTTGCTAAGAAATCAAGGACTTTTCAACTTTCCATGTGTTGATAGTGCGTAGGTACACAAGAAGGTGGGAAGGAGCATAGCCAGAGCAATGGACCCAATCTAGCCAATGGAATATTCCATGTCATATAACATCATGCTCAGTATATAGATGAGGGTTGGCTGGGAAGCTTGCTCTCTTGCTTCCAAGATTGCAGTTTTGGGATCTTTTCTCTGGGATTTCTAGCCGAGAACAGGCTGAGCATCTGTCAGCAGGTGGTGAGCAATCACATTGAGCATTACTCATTTGCATTTTCTATTATTACTATTTTTTTTTAAATTATTAGATTTTTTTTATCTCAACCTATGAGTCTCTTTACCCCTCAATTCCCTTCCCCATCCCCTGGACAGGGGAGGGTGAGTGAGCAGCTGTGTGGTGCTTGGCTACTGGCTGAGTTTAAACCATGACATGCAAACAGCAAAAATGGTAAAGACAACACTTCCTCCCCAGCTTTTGAGCATGGCAGCAGGTGCTGTTTTCTTGCCTTTGCCTCCTCATTGTTCACAAGCTCCCAGTTTGTTGCCTGTTGTTTTTCACAGGGCATGAGCTTGGCAGAGTCCAAATATCACACATCGCTATTTTCGCCAGCAGGATAACTCCTGGGTCTCTGAATGGATGTGTAGAAAAATTGCTTTTTATGATATTTTGGTTCAGCTGACTCTGTGGTGGAGGCCTGATGCAATTGTTTGAACAGTTTGCAATGAAGAGGGCATAAGGAATGAATGTTCACTGTCTCTCTTGAGAATGTAAGGAATGCATCAGCCTGTTAAATGTCTCAGAATTTAATTCAAAGAGTGAAGAGATCCGCCCAACAGTATGCACCTTATCCTCAGAATTTCAAATACATGGTCCCTTAGGTTGTTCAGGTTATGCATTTACTTTTGCTTGTTGTTCACTCTTGACACTCCAAGGATTGTTCACCATCCAAATGAACTCCTGAAGTAGGTATAATATAATAGCTCCTTCTCTCTTCCTGGTAAGTGGTTTGGACAGTTTATGCATAGATTAGCCTTCCAGCACCATTGGGATTCTGCTTGAGGTGGCTGAATTCAGCTACACAGGTCTAAGGGAGCCTGTTGGATTGTTTTGGATGACTTCAGCCTTCACGTGGCTTTTTGGTTAACTCAAACAAGCACCAATACTTTCCTACTTGGTTTATGGCTTGGCATTCTAATAGAGCAACGAGGCAAATCCTTGACTCATCCTTAACTGGCACAGCCTCTTTGATTTTAGTAAAATAACGGTAAAGTGACAAACTGTCCAATACTTACCCTACCTTGAAGCTGTCTGTGTAGCTCCAAATTGCATTTTCTCAGCCTATCAATATTCCAGTCTAATGGATTTGAAAGAACTAAGCACAATTCTAATGCTAAATTTAAAACTGATTTTTCAATTTTTTTTTAGATGAAAGATTATTTGGATGTAAAGTGTTACAATTACATCTCTGCAACTTCTTGCTGGAACAGGCACAATTAATAGCTTTCCAGACATTTAGACCTAGAAAAAAATACCATTCTTTATCCAAAATAAAACACTGTTACCAGTGGCAACCTCACTGGCTGTTTTAGCAGACAGACCAGGTGCTGGAGGAGCAGGGGGAGCAAACCACTCTCTCAACATGGGAGAGGACTCTTTGTCAGAACAATGTAAGAAGGATGCTCAAGCTATACTTGCTTTGTGTAAAATTGCAGAGCCACAGCTTATAACGCAGGTTATTCTATAGTAAATTACTTTTAAAGGAAGCCAGAAATAATCAGAACAAAGCAGGCTGTAGCTGCTGTCATCTTCTTTCACACCTCCAATGGGAACTAAATTCACTAAAATGGACTGTAAGAAATAGTGGGGCTGTCTCTATACCTTTTCATCTATGTATGAATAGCTGGCTTCACCCTTCAGATGGGTTCAAGCCTTCTTCTGTTCAGGCTACTGGAAAAAACTTTAAATCCCTTTTGTTTAAAAGTAGTAAAAACTGCAGAGGCCATTCACTGCCAAAGTAGTTCTGTGGGGGCTAAAGGACTGGGAAATAGGCTAACAAATGATAAGAGGGAGGCATTGTCCTGTGAAGCTCTTTTTGCCCCCAAAATGCCTCTGGCCTGAATTCAGAAGAAGGAAGTGCAGGATATCTGGCATGCAGCCCTCTGGGTTCACCTGGATGCTAGCACAGGAGACAAAGTGCACTGGATGGAGATGCATGTGTTCATCCCACGTACACTAGTGTGACAAATCCACATGCGCAACAGCCAGACTGCAAGCTGAGACATACAAAGGAAAGGGGCAGCAGGACAAGGCTGGAGGTATGCAGGTTCAGCAGGACCCTCTGAACTGGCCAGTAGCCAACACTAGAGCAGGAGGCTTTAGGTGTGAGGTACTGAACATCACCAGAAGCCAAGGAAAAGCCAGCACTACAGCTACAGCAGGGATCATGGGGGCAAAAGCAGGAACACCATGGCAATGAGCCCTAAGAAGTCAGTGTGTCACCACAGCCATCACATGTCTGTTCAGCCCAGTCTGGGATGGACTTGGACTTTGCTGCCAGGACAGACTGCAGTGAGGAGTTGTGCTGGTGCTTAAGAGACCAACGGCCACTCTAGAGCTGCAATTGCTGCAGCTGCTCCTCCCTCAACACTCCACTTTCACCCACCACAGACACAGTAATTCTAAGTATCCCCAGGCCTTCAGGCACCTGCTCATGCTACAGGCACCCAGGCAGATTTTCTTGGCCATAACTCATTACTCTTCTTCCATCCTTGTGCACCTCTGGTCTGACATGTGAGCCAAAACCTAAGCACACTTTCTGCAGCACATAATTCCATATCTCTTTCTTTCTTTCTTTGGTCTTTGCCACTGGAAAGAATGGCAAGTTTCTCTTCAACAGCATTTTGCATTATTGTTGCACTCTCAGCTACCTACAATTGTCTTTATTTAATATCTGTATTTCATCTTTTCTCTGCTGTGTCTCAGAAACACATGCCTGACAGGTCATCGTTTACTGAAGACAATGATAAAATATTTTATTTTGTTTTATTTTAAAATTATAATGAAGAAATGGTGCCTCAGTCCAGAGGTGCTGGAAGCTCATAAACCATAGATTATTTAGTGTGGCAGTTGATGCAGGAAATTATTTACCTCTGAAGATTCCAGAATGGATGAGAGATCATTTTCTGGGTTTATAGTAGGATGGCATCAATCAATGGGAAAAAGTAATTTCATTGACAAGCAATTACTTAGTAGGTCTTTGACTAAAAGACAAAAAGTTACAGGGTGAGTGAGAAAAGATAACAGGAAATTTCTTCCCCCGGGGAAAGCTTATTCATATAAAAACATTTCAAGCAAAATAAAGCAGATGTGACTGGCATAGGTAGGATGCTGAGCTAGACTCACCTGTCTCTTGTCCGAGACAACTGACCATCAAGTACTGAACCACATACCGACCAGACCCAAAGTCATTTTTAAGTATTCTGTACTTGCTACAACCACAGGTTGTTCAGAAATTGTACAAAAGAAGGACATTCATACAAAGTGTTTGCTACATATTACTGTAGCTGCAGACATTGCTCAATCGGCAAACTTGATTTTGAATAAATTATTTAGCAGTAATCATTTACATTCAATCAAGAATAAATCACTGGTTACATATTTAATTTTACTGTCATAGTGCATCTTGGATTATAGATAATCCAAAGGCTGAGATACATTTCCAACTCAGTGGAAGCAAAAACCACTTCACTACATTTAACATTCATGAGGAGCAAAATCCTCTCACTTTTGTGGAAATTTCACTCATAATGTAAAAAAAGACTAATGGCAGCTTTCTCGCCGCATGACAATACTATAACTAGGGGGCAATCTCTACAATTAGGAGGAGATTGTTTTAAAACAAATAAAGGAAGTAGTTTTTACATAGTGGGTAGAAAAAATATAAGAGGAATGTTGACAAACTGGACTGAGGAAAGGGAAACAAGCAAAATTCCAATGAGGAAAAGATTTTTCACAATGAGCATGGTTAAATCCAGGAATACCTTGCCCAGAGAGGCTGCAGAATCTCCATCACTGGGGATTTCCAAAGCTCAGGTGAACAAGGGCCTGAGAAACTTCATTTAACATTGAAGTTAACCCTACAATGAGCAGCATGTTGGACTAGGTGACCTCCAGAGATCCTGACCAACCTGCAATAATCTATGATTATTGAGAAGTATGCAGTTCTGGAATTTGTTGCTGAAGGGGTTGAGGGATGTGGACCATATCAGCAAATTCAAAAGGGGATTAAACAAATTCATTGGCAGCATGTCCATAAACAAATAGTAAGGAAACAGTCAGGGATGTGCCCTCTAACATCCCTGATGGTTATGGATGCTGGAGGTGGACAAAAGAAGTAGTGAATAACACTATGCTCATGATGTCCTCCTAAGTAGCACCTCCTATTGACATAGCCAAAGGAAGAATACTTGGCAAATGAAAAGTTGGTCTGATCCACAGGACATGTGGGGTTTTTTATCATTAATTCTTCTTATTTAACTTATTTCTTGGCTGCAACACTACTGCTGCTGTGGTTCTGATACATTTCCTGGATCCTTCACTGTAATCCTTCCACTCATATAACCTGTCTGAAGTCCTTTGATCCTTCTGTTTCCCTAGTCTTTCCTGGTTTTCCCAAAAACTTCTATTGAAAACTAGACCCAAATGTCTTAAAAAGCTTGACAAATCAGACTATATTGAGTACGCAATGAAATTTGTCACAGAAAAAGGAGAGCTGCTGTATTCACCTGTGCTGTCTTTGGTCTCATGATAACAGAGCTGTTTGTTGGCTTGTTTTTTTTTTTTTTTTTTTTAAACCAGCCTCTCCTTGCATTGAATAACTACCACTTACTGCACTCTGCTAGTGCTTTGGAAATAGTATTGGTTGTGACTCTGAGGATGATTTTGAATCATGGACTCATCTGATATCACACCAAAGTATCCAAGGTACTTCACTGTGGGCCTCTGCTGGTTATCAGTGTACTCAGATATGGAGCTGCCGGAAAGCTACGTATATGCTGTTTGAATGTAGAAATGGAGGGGGCCCTATGCAATAAAGACCTACAATATGAATTCATCACATCTACAGTTACAAATTATTTTCAGCACAGAAGATATGTGCATGGAGATACGGGCTCTGATGGACTGACATTTACTGGGGGACATTGGAGCACTGTATTTTGGGATTAAGCCTGCTTCCATCTTATTGAGAGAATAGTTTACAGTCTCAGTTAAGAAGAAATCCAGGGCCTACCTCAGGAAACAGGATCAAATTCGATGGACATTTAAAACTTTGCAAAAGATTTTTCATGCTTTGATGCGTTGAGCTAAAAATCAAATTAAAATATTGGGTAGCAAAGAAATACCTAAAAGCTTATCTCAGCACACATTTATTAAGAAAAGCCTATAAACAAATGCTTATATTTAAACCTATTTGTTAATCAAGCTGACTTAAATGTTCAGCAGGCCTGGAAGTGCCCTCCCCAAGAGACATTCTTTCTTGAGCTGGGATCTAAAGCCTGCACTCTTTAAAAGAGTTTGGTCATACCCAGGTTCCTCCTGCCCTGCCAGAGACATTGTGCTTACCCAAGCTACGAATGCCTCCTGGAACGTCTGCTAGGCTAGCATACAATCACAGCCTCTCTGGAGTAGTGCCATCTGTCTATAGCATAATGATTCACACATTATTCCTTCGTAAAGGGTAGGGAAAGTCATCACTCTGGGAATTTACAATCCCCTTTGGTCGTCCACTATGCCAGAACCATAACAACAGCTTTCATTATTGTGCTCTAGTTTTAATGGATTATCCTTTTTATTGCTGGCTGCAGTTGCAGTTCTCAGAAATAAACCAAAAATTATTCATTATATTAAAAAATTATCCAATCTTCATTAATGTTGCTCTCTTTAGTGTTATTTATTGAATGATTAAATTACCATTAGCAGATGGTAACTGAAGTATATAAAATGCAAATGCCTACAATATCAAGCAAGCATATTTTACTGACAAAATTTAATATAAGTGCACATCATGATTGCTCTTTTTTGGGCACAGAATGGAAGATAATGGGGATGTGTACCATGTCTCTCTTAGATTAATTAATCTATGTATTCAACAAATCAAGCTGATGCCAGTAGTTTAGTTAACAATATGGAAAGATAGGTGATATTGGAACATATGGTCTGCAGTTAAAATGAACTTTGTTGCTCTATAATGGAACTTTTCCTTGTGTTTCTTAATTTTAACGGTACACCACCAGAAGCATGTTAGAGAACAAGGTTGTAAATGTTCAGAAAATGTTCTTTTTCCGGTCACCAGGGTCCTCCGCATTCCCCATGCAGTTGTTTGAACTTGTACCCCAAACTCACATTGAATTCAGTGAGAATTAGACAAGTAACATATATTCAGAGCTGTAGCCTTTGCAGACTATAATATAAAGGTAATGGGAATCATATGGAATATCCCCATCGTCTCATTTCCTGATTCAGCAGGATTAACTCTTCCTTTATGCATCTAATTCAGCGTGAGCCATCTGAAGAGTCCTGAAAACATTAGGGTAACCGCACAGTGGGGACTCCCCATGCACACATTCTTTCTAAATGTATCTGGTGCTGGGGAGGGCTCCCTCTCATTACAGAGACAAATGAAAAGTGCTCGCTTTGGTGGGGGTAGCAGTAGCAAAACCAACTGCATTTTCTGCATTCTTCCTTTCTTCTCTAATCAGCCCATGATACTACAGCCTTTGCAAACCACAAAGCCAGCTGACACAGGGCACAGAATTATTTCTTCTTGCATGAATCAAAATTTGTGATGCAACCTGGATTTTACAAGCTTTCATTTGCTTAGTTGTACATTGTTTGTGACAAATCAGAGGCTAGCAGTAATGAGGAAATGGGGTATAAATATATTGATAACGTAACTGAACTGTTTGCAAAGTCTGCACATTGCCTGTCCATGGGAATAAAGCTGTAGGTGAGGAAGGAAAAGTTTTAGTTAGCTAACAGGAAGAGAGTAAGAAGAATCTGAGCAAACATTCTCTAGAAAATATGTATATATCTATTTAGTGCTGCTGTATATAGGCTATTTCTACTGTTTTAAGGCCAGACATGGATCCCTTTACTTGAGGGATTTAATCTACATTTAAAAAAAAAAAAATCCTACTGCAATAGCGCTGCTTTCAAAGTATGAAGTATGGCTTCATGTGGCTTTGAGTAGATATATGCCTGGCAGCTGAGCATTCCCTCCATCTCTCTTTGCATAGGTTGAAGTATTTGGCCTTCTCACGTGATACCCTAGAGGCCATAGCACTGAGAAAAGATTGGCAATGCTGATTTTTTCTCAGAAAAGTATGGGTGGGCAGGAAAGGATTATCAGCTGTGGAGAGGTATAGCTTCTGCTGTCCCCTTGATTTGCCACTTGAAATTTAGCCAAGACCCTGAGTGTCCATACTGCCACGCATAAAAAATAATCATGATGTGCTGTGTTTTGTTTGATATATATAGTTGTTTTGGTAGGATTTGGGTTTATTTACCTACACTGCAAAATGTCAAGGCTGAAGAAATGCAAAACTTAAGGCTGTAAGATTTATAAGGGTCTTCATGTGTTGGGAAGAATTCCTTCCACAGTTTTGACCAAACCTAGAGAACATGTCTGGACGCCACGGCCCAGAGTTCCCTGACAAAGTGTGGGCGGCTTGTCCTCCTGTGTCCTCCCTTTTTGCCACTGGCTATTTTCTGGCCCATCACCTCTTCTGCATGTGCTCCCTTGGCACACAGTGGGCAGTGGGGCTGTTGGAGAGGTGCTCTGCTAAGAGCTCCATGCAGTGACCCATCTAGCAGGTCTCATTTAAGTTTTGCTGAAGTGTGAAGGAAAGGGCTGAGTCAAAATATAGGCTTTTTGTATTACAGCAGAGTGTGGGTATCAGCCATTTTATGGTACAAGAATTGTAGTTTGAGTAAAATCATACGTAAGTCCCCAAAGTCACTTGGATCAATGTTCTAATCTTTTCTGGCCTAGGTTTCTTTATTTAAGAACAGCCTCACTTCTACATTAAATTGCTTATCAAACTATATATCATGTGTAAGCGAGGGAATACACTGAAGAAAATCTCTAAGATTTTGTAGGTTAGGATATCAGGATTGTTTTAGTCAAAATGAGAAATCTTTTATTGCAAAACTAGTTTCCCATTGTATTCCTTGAGGGGGAGCTCCAGTTAATGAAAATGACTCAGGGTGAAATCCACTGAAGAAAAAACCTACAAAGTAAAGGAATATTTTCTAGAGATGCTAATAAGCCAATTGATGGAACAAATTTCTCACTCATATGTAACAATCTTAATTTTCTAGATGATACACTGCTTTTCCAGCTGTCCCCCTTCAATTATACACAGTAAAGTTTTGTAACGAGGATTTCTGTGCCATCTTCAGGGCAGAACAATGGTCAAACTGTCTTCTGTGCTCTCAGCTCGTGCTCCTTGTGTGCACAGAATTTATGAGCCTCTCCCAGCCCAGAGCAAATATATTACTTTTTGGTGAGCTCCCAGCTACTCTCCAGGGAATAAAAGTTTCCAGTACATTAAATTTTAAAAAACCAATAATTAATTTATGACACACAAAGAGAAATCAGTTAAATCTTTTATATTTTAAGGAATGTTATTTGTCTCAGCCTTTGAGAAAAAGGTACCAATGTGCTACAAATTCTGTATGCAATCCTAATCCTCGTCTTTTTGAATGTAGTACTGCATTTTAAGATGCAGGTTCAGAGGTTCTTATAGTAAGGTAGAATCTTCCAGCTGTAATTTTTCTTCCTGGAACAATCTTTTTTACTGAGAGAGATTTCCTCCTGCCCCTCCCCCCCTTTTTTTTCTACTTTAGGGTTCATTTTAACATGAAATGATAATTACACTCTGAGAGTTAACCACTACAAAATTATTGACATCCAAGATTATTTGAAAAAACCTTACTGACTTTGAAATGGAAATAGTTTACCCTCACAGGTGTGCCTGGGCATCAACTTTGCCTTTTATGCTCAGGAATAGGCTAATTTGCTAAAAATTGAGACCTCAAGGATCCCCATCCTTGTTATCCTGTATTTCAAAATAGCAAAAAATTCTAGTATTTGGATAAGAAAGCCATGAACCATCATACCATTGAGTTGCCTCTACACCCTCTTGCAGAAACAGCAAGTATTTAAATACTTTTGCGGCCTTTGTTAGTCACATGGTTGCTGTAATACTGTTTTGGACAGGCTTTAGTCATCAATGAGCTTCAGTAAATCTGGAAGAAAAGGAATCTTTATTTCTTTAAGATATACCTTTTCCTATGTGAATAAAAGCAACAAGATTAATTTACCTTAAGACAGCCTGTATATGCTGTATTACACTTTTATCCATTTTCATTTGCTTTCCATACACAAACATAAGGGAGTTGTGTAGTGATAAGTCAGTCATTAGTCTAAAGATGCTTTTTACCACCATTCTTCTGTTGAGGAGCATAAAGTCAAAAATACAGTTGTTCACTGTCATGAGGAAGGCTTTATCACAAGGGGCAGAGGAAGGTTGCTGGGCTGAAACAGGCCAAATTTACAGGACTACCTAACATCATGAATCTTGCTTCTCAGGCAAGTGTACCCAAAATGAGGAGCAAAGGAAAAGCAAAATGCTCATTTTCCTATGCACAAATCAAAAGCCACCCACCTGCTCAATGGCAGCCTTTCACAGGCACTATGTATAGCTGGGGTAGCAGTTCCCAGCTCCTGCTGGATTCATGAAGTTCATCATGGAGCAAGCTGCCTCCTGCTACAGCAAGAATTTCCCCTCTGGGCAATGCTGCAGCTCGCTTCCAAACAAGCTCAGTGGGAGCAGAAGCCACTGCCTGAAGGGGAACAGATCATCATCAGCTGCTTGCTGCAGTGGTGACAGTGGTCACTGACAAGGTCCTGCAAGTGCTTTGAATGCAGCTGTTTCCTTTCAGAAGGTGAGCTTGGTGATAGTCAAATGCTGTCAGTTGTACCCATGCAGCTAAGGGACAACATACACTCCAAGTGTGGTAGATATCATCATCAGTGTTGACAGAAAGAGGGACAGCACAGTGTTAATTGATATGAAAACCTTGAAGACAACTTTGTGTAGACTTTATAGTCCCAGACTGATCTGTAGCTGTATGGGCTTGATGTTTTGCACTGAATAATAAATAGCCGCATGTTTCTAGGCTTTATTTGTGTCTCAGTCGTAAAGTGCTGAGGCTCATGAGCTGGGATGAAGTGGCTCACACAGGTCTGTGAATATGCCTGGTGTTGAATTAAGGTAGACTTATTGCTACTCATCCTTGTTTTTCAGCACAGGATGGTTCCACCAAAGGATTCTTGTTTTTCCATCTCCAAAGCAGCTCCTTCCATTAGCTCTGCCATCTGTTTTATGTTGAACTACTTTTAATTATAAAGAGGCTTCTGGTGTTCCTTTTTGGTATGGCCAACAGACTCTTGTGTCTGAAGTGTGGGAGAAGGCTGAAATCTCTCTACTTCATCTGTTAGGGAATGTAAAGTGGCAAAGTTGCAGTTGGCAAAAGTGGAGGGAGAATCTATTTGGCTTACACCTGAGAAAAAAGGCTGAGAATGTCCTTATTTTTATATGTGACATACATCTTCACTTAAGCGTATTCTAGCTTTTCTGTGTGCTTCATACCCTAGTATTACAGTCTACATATATACTAATAAATAAGATGTCTGCAGAGTGCTTGTTACCACAAAGTACTGCCTTGCCATGAGGAGTGCTAGCAATACGGACCATGGTGAGGCAGTGCTCTAGACTAAGACCTGACCCCGATTCAATTACTGATAAAGATGTAGCCGCAGTGCTCAACAGGTTGTTTTCCTTCTAACGAATTCTTGATACACCTATTACTCTATCAATACCCTCATTTAAATGAGGCATTCTGGTTCCCCATTAAGTATAAATGTATAATGGTTTATTATCCCCTTAATCTGTATTTAAATGGTACTTAGTCTGTATTGGTTGTTTGTCACCTTTTCCTATATGACCTTTTCTGACTTCTGCCCTTTACATCACATAAGGATAGGATGTTGCCTGTAAAGGATATATCTTGCTGAATCTGGTGCTCCTCCACATTTGTGAGTATTTCCTGGCATCAGTTATTTCCTTAATGAACAACTTTAAATTACTTGTCTAGCTTGCTCTATAACTATCATCTTAAGTAGGTGTGTGATCTACCTCTTGGAGACTTTATTATCAGTAATCTAAACCTTTTCGTGTTCCTCACCCATGAACCTCTCTGAGACTTTTCATTGGACTACTAGGCTGTAAAAAATGGCAAGTTAGTCTTCTCCAGCCTCAAAATCCTGAATGTCTTTTGTGCAGGTTACTGGAAAAGTAACATGAGCTCCATTAAAAGTATCAAGTTTTAATGAAAGATCTTGACAACAATGCCCTTCAGAGCAGTTATAATGGGGATACTTTTTACAGGCCTAGGATATTTGTCTCCACAGCTATAACAGAATGGAAAAGTTTCCTGACAACTTTCTATCAGTAAAAACATGAAATGATTCTGTGATGACATCATTACAGTTCTTGCAATGCAAAGACCTAGTCTTGTCCTGACTGTCTGTGGTGGAGGCTGGAAGATAAAATAGCATGTTAATGCTAAGTGCTCACACTAGTAGGGCTGGCTACAGCATTCAGAAATCTGTGAGCTTTTATCCTGTGGTACATATGCAACATGGACAAGATTTCACCTTCATTTCCATGGTTCTGTATAATTACAGCTTGATAACCTCACTTTGTGAGACCTTTGAGCACTTTCATTCCCAGAGTGCTGGGCGTACCTGGGATCTGGCCCTACCTCCTTGGTATTTCACTGACTGATTAAAAAGGTCCCTGTGTACAGTTCTCACTGCACAGTTAGTAAAAATCTCTGGACTGTGAATTCCTGTATTTATGTAGAGCCCAATAATAGCAAAAATCAATAAACAATAAACCTAGCGATTGAGAATCTAGTATCACTTACAAACAAACATAAATCAAATGGAAACAAAAGGCAGCCGCAGAGCTGAATTGTTCCTTTTCTCTGCAGATGTATGGTTTATTAGGCATACTGTACAAATTAGATTTAAATGTGCAAATATGAAAAATGTAAATATTTATTTGCTTTTACTTTCAGTATAAACATATATTCTTTCTGTGGGTTAGTACTTTCCTCATGAAAATATGCACTGGTCACATTGCAAAAGACTTCTAAAAATATTTGAGCTCTTTTTCCATGTGTTATGACTGCTGCCAGTCTTAAGATTTAGCTGTTAGCATGCTGTTCAAAGATAAGCAGAAACTTAACTTGATTTTCCTGATACTTCTGGATATGGTGTTGGGGTTCAGGTAGGTGATGTCTGTATATTCATACAGGATTCATTCAATACTTATTTTTCAGGATTCATTATACAGGATTCATTCAACACTTATTTTTCAGAATATATGTGTAACTCCCTTGATAGTGTATGTTAGTTATTTCTTCTCAGACCCTCTTTGCAGAGATTACTTACATTATAGTTCAGGCTAGAACACTTCTGGTTGGAGTTTTTGCTACTGTGGGTTTTTTTTAAATGTAAATCTGTTTGTGACAAATCCTTTTTTCTTCTTTTTATTAGAATAAAACATTTTGGCCAGTTCTACTGTTGATTTTTATCAACATTTGACTTTGGTATCATTCTATCCAGACATTTGTACCTTTACTTTTATATTTCCCACAGTTTGGTCTGCAGAATGTTCTCCAGATATTTTCCTTCATCCTATCACTATGAAAGAAAATACAAGGATAGATCCCACAACTGCAACTGCTAAAATGTTATTGCTGTATCAGAGGAACACTTAACATTCTGCATGTTCTTTTGCTAATAATTATATTCTGTTCTCCAAATTTCCCTTCATTCATGTGGGGTTTTTTTATATATCACCTGGATAATTTCTTTGTTTCAAGTTATCTGCTTTAGATGGCACAATAATGACCAAATCATCTCTGCTTGGGAGGAGTCATAAAGCCTTTGGTATCCCAAAGAATTTTCAAGTGCTTAGTTGCAAACAAAACCCCTTTATATTCTTGTTCTTTATTGTCCCCAACTACAAATGTGATGGTAGAGTTATAGAAACTCTATTGCATTTGCAATTACACATGGAAAAGAAGCCTGATGGGAAAGAAAGCCTTAAGCACCAATGGAGTCTCTCTTGACCCTGATACTCTTCAAATCTGATTCTTCTAAAACACTGACTACTCTGACTGAGAATACAAGGATGTGTTCCTAAATTCTTAAAGTAGAACAACCTGCAGAGGGGATCATGACACTTGTGTAGCTTATGGCATTCTACCTTGGGGAAGCCAGATGTGTTTGATAGACAAGTGACTGAAAGGTTGACATTGGTAAACCAAGCTGATGAGAAAGAAAGTTGAGATTACTACAAAGTTATCAGGAGTGTAAATCCTCAGCTAAAAAATAAAAGTGTTATCTCTGTTCTGAGGTATGAACTGTTCCAGTCAGCCACGCCCACTAGCTAAATCAATGCTATTGACTAGAGCCAGTTGTAATTTGGGACCTGTAAGAACAGAAAGCAGAAGATATCAGTGATGGATCATTATCTCTTTCCTATCCCTTTTGCAAAGTAGCAGAAATACTCCTGTGTATTTCTTTTTGTGGTGACACTTTCTGACCTATGTGACATTTTGGCATTTCAACCATATGTCTGTTTGACCTTATGAACTTTCAGTTCATAATATTTCACCATCTGGCTCCAAATGATTTACACAAACATGAGCTTTCTGTTATTGCTTTATCCACCAGTTTCTTGAGGAAAAAGAATTCTATCTGTAAATCTATAGATTCACACAGAAACAGATGCACACGCACTTGTAGACACACACAAATTTCATCGAGGAGTTATAGTTTACTGTAAATTTGTTCAACACACTCTAACTGCCTCCATGAGTAGCTCAAGATGTTGATAGAGGTAATGGTTTGACTTTTGGGGACTGCATATCTAACTTGTTTTGCACATAATTACCTAACCTAATGCGACAAGGGTGCAGAACAGGTGCCTTCTCTCAAGTGGCATCTGCTAGCTTATCAGGCTGAAGCTAAGCTACTGAAGCTTGAAGATGTTTTGCAGTTGGTAAAAGTCCAGCAACTCTAAATGTCAAGGAAAAAAACTTATAAATCCTATTTGTGAAATTGTTTTTCTGTTACACTAACAGATTTTTGTAGCCACCGACTTCTCTGATACGTGTCTAATTTATTTGCTCCTTATTGTTGTGCATTGTCAGCCTCAGATGTTAGTGAATTTACCTGCTATAACCTCTGCACAGCACAGAAACATGATTCCCACTTTGTTGAGAAGAAACTGATACACAAGTGACCTGCCAAAGGTCATACAGGGAGAGTGAGACAGAGCCAGAAATTCAACCCATAGTGCCTGCATTTTCAGGCAGAGACTTAATAGTAAGATGAGCCTTCATTTTTATCAGATCATATATGTTTCTTAGAAGCCAATAATTTCTATCATGAATGCCTAAGGTTAGAAACATAAATCTGTATTTGTGTGTACTTTCATAAATATCTCGCTTTTCAACTGCTTCTTCAGCTGCTGACTTGCTGCTTCTTTTGAGATTTTTGTTGACGTTTTCTCTAAGTTTTAAAATATATTCTATAAAAATAGTCTTCCTATATTTTCATCTGCAATTTAGAAACCAACACTAATATCAATCTTGTGGAACTGTGTGTTTTCTAGCTTTAAATAAGCAAACTCGTACAGATATTCACAGAAGTATCATTGTTGCCAAAAGCCTATACTACATTAATACCAGACAAATTTCTTCCATTTTTCTCACAACTCTTAGCCTTCACAACCACTGTGAAACTTCATTATGCATTTGCTGAAATTTTAATTATGCTATCTGTATCCTTTTGATCTACTCAAGATTAATGGGAGTCAACTGCCTCTTATTACCTTTCTAAGTGAAACATGATTATGCTTCCCTTCAGAAAGTCTGCCTACCCTTAAATCAAGACATTTTCCTTTTTTTAAAGTGTGCCCATCTGATTTCTAAAAAATGGTACCTAATGCTTTACTGAAAAAGAAGTTAGACTAACTGTTCTATAATCTCTGGAATACTCACAGGATTTTGTCTTAATTATGACCTTAAACTGGTCAATTTTCAGTCTTCAGGGGTCTCTGTTGAACTTTTATTCAGTGATCTTTTTTTAAAAACTACCACAAAAATTTCACCAGTTAATAACAACTGTTACCTTTAAAAACCTTGACTATGACATCTTATGCCCTTTTTCCTGGCTCATTTTACTGAAATAAAATGTTTGAGAATCTAAAGTCTTATTTTCTATGACCAGGAGACCCTGTTACATGAATCAGCTGAAAGGCAAAGGACTGAAAGGGGCATGAAGACTAGATCACTCTCTCTTCTCTTGTCCTGCTTTGTCTTCCACTCACTGGTAACTATAGAAAAATTCACACTGCTCTTGGCTATTTGGTGCTATTCACAGCAGCTTTCAGTCAACCCAGCTGTCAAAGGAACCTTTTTCATGTGCTTTGTGGGATAAGTTCTGAGGCTTCTTCATGAAAGAGATGAACTTGCTATTCTCCTAGAGCATGTGCACTATTTTTTGGCCTAGAAATTTCAACCCAGTACAAGAAATTTTGACCCAGCCATGATTTAATGGTCCTAGTCATTGGGTTGGGGTTTTTGGATATCCAGCATGCCACGTGGAGCTGTTGTGCCTAAGCCAGTTGAGCAACCAGATGTTTGGAAATCCTAACTTTGTCAGCATAACTGCTGTGCACAGTGGAGATATCTTATATGCTGAAGATATTTGCAAAAGAACAGAAATATAGTAACCCCCAGACAGCTATGAAAACTACCTTTCATCCTGATAACTCATCCTGCAGATGACACAAAAGGGACTTGTGCACTATCGGATAGCAAAATTGGAAGAAGGGACAGTGATACTGAAAGAGACATAATGTAAATGGTCTTGACACTGATGGAGCAATTCTGCATAGAAACTGATCTTAATCTTCTTTTTTTTTGTCAGGTTCAATAAACCAATGATGTATTTTTGTTCAAAATGACAATAAAATACAATAATTGGGTAACAGTAGCTGACTTCCTGATTATTTATTCTCTCACCAATTTTTATTTAACTGGAAATGGCTGGGGAAAGACTTTTGTGCTCATCGATGTTGGTAAAATATTAAATATCATGGATCCATTGAACTTTCTGTGTTTAAAAATGTAATTAATTATTAAATAATAGTGTATTTAAAATACCATATTAAAAAGATGCACCACAGAAGTTATACTCAATTTGTTGAGTTTCCCAAGAGAAATGCCCTCGGCCAAAATCATGAGCTGTGGTGCTACTTTGCCTTATAATTTTTGGACAGATTTTTAAGGCGACAACCATCCTTTTATCTAGGTGGATTTGGTGGCTTGAAGCAGATACACAGCAGTACCCCACTGCATCTACTATTATTAGTATTTATGTTGCTAACTGAAATTCTGACTTTCAAAATATTCAAGTTTGTATGACAAGGAATGATCTGAAGCTCTGTGGCAGGTAATGGGTCAAAGAAGTTTCTCTCTATCCTACACCATTACAGTAATTTCTGTAGTGGAGTTTGAGGATAAGATCATAGTTTGAAGTCTTAATGGTTTTTATTTTTTGTTTTGTCAGTTATACTGTCTTACTCCATAGCTTGTCCTGTTACTTATGGATTTTCATCTTAGTTATGACTCTGGCCTTTGAATAGAAAATTAACATCTCTGTTTCTGAGCAATGAGCAGAGAGGTCTCTCTACTGGCTCTGTTGGATAAGCCAGGTCTGACATTCTCATTATTATGACTATTGTTGTTCTTGTTATTATTATTAGAATTACAGCTGCATTACTTCTTCAGAATTAGGACCTCCTGCCTTTGTAACAGCTTAAAGTGACCTAGTTATAAACCCAGTTTGGCAGGCAATTTAAGAGCAGAGAAACTAGAGGGCAGGTGCTATTCCAAAGAGCCCTGTGTTCAGCACTACCACACTTACCTTTTCTGCAAAACCCTGATGGTGAGAGCTGCAGGTAGAGACCAAGACTTCAGATTCCACAAGCTGATGAAATCCAAGCCTAAGTATTCAGCTGCTGGAAGATGCTTTTTTGTCCCTCTGCTGGAGAGGGCTGAGAGCAGGAAGGTTTGGGAGGTTGTTGGGAGCAGGAAGGAAACCTGGCTCTCACAGCTGAACTGGGACACTCAGCTGAGCGAGTGGATCACTTGAAAGTTTGGCTTATAGAGGGAAAATAGAAAAAATACCTGGTATTAAACTGAACATGTCCACTTCAGGTGGGTTGTTCTTATTTACAATAAGAAGGAATGAGACTTTTGCAGGCTCCTGTATTCCTAACTGGGAAAGCAGAATAGTTGTGCTGGTGGGCCTCTACCTTTGTTCACACAAACAGAAGGGTGAAGCCAGTCTCATCAGTTAGCATAAACCTGGCACAGATAATCAGGATTATGTAGGGGTGCATAACCTACATGGCAAAGATATATAACTGGAGAAGAAACTATCAGAAAGTGCAAGACACAATATGTGTCTTCAGTTTTAGTTCTTATTTTTTGTGTTAATTTCCAAATCTTTGCTATTTTTCCATTCATCGGGGAATACATGTCCTGGTTTATTTATCAAGTTACTTTCTCTATTATTTCCTTTCTCCAATATACCTGTAAAAGCCTTTTTGAGTCCTCTTAAATACTTTGGCATTAAATGGTTTTGCTTAACTCCATCTCTTATATTGTGCCCTCACATATGGCAACTGATTTGTTTTATTCTCTTTTCCCATGTTCAGTATAATTTTTTTCATACTCACAGCCACAGATTTTTATTCCTATTTCTTGTCAAATTACATCTGTGCTTGCTTCTATGTATTCATTCCTTCCAAAGGAACTAATGCCTTTTGTCTATCACTTTTATTTTCTCCAGGGTTTTTTTTTTGTGGCTTTTATTCTGAGATACAGAAGTTGTTTATCCTTCCAAGATACAAGCTGCAGGGTTATAGCAATAATTCATTTGGACAATTCAAGTTGGCTAGCTCAGCACATAAAATTTCTCATCCACAACTTTTGCAGATTCCCTTGCATCCTGCAGCCTAATGGCATTCCCTGTCTTGGAGAAATAACATAATCCTTTCCTGAAAGGCATGTGTGAACTGTCCCTGAGAAAAATTCCTGTGGGTCAGGAGTCACAGCTTGGCAATGCCTGCTTTAGAGTAGCTAAAAACATATGCAGACATCTCCCTTCATTTGAAACATTGAGCTGACAACTGGAATTAGCTCCCTTTAAAGTGATTAATTTCTCCTCTATTTTGATTAGGAGACTAATAACCTTTGTCAGTTATGCTCCTGTTACCTTTGGCTTGACATACAGAGCCCTTTCTGCTCCCCTGGAAATCTGGTGAGTTATCAAGCAAGAAACCCAGCAAAAGGGCAAGATTTCTCTCATGTGAGAAGTCTGAGTAATTACATATCTACTGCTTTACAAAAGGACAAAAACCCAGCTCACAAAAGTCACAGAGCCCCTTCCCCAATGCAAAACCACAACAATATATGCGAACAAAAAAAAGTCTTACAAAAACAAAAGATGTTTTAAACAGCCTTAGGGAGAGACTGAGAGAAGACCCATGACAGGTGTCTGTCTCCCAGCTGGAAAGAGTTCAGATATGATGGAGATGAGCTCTGGAGACTAGGAAAGAGCAGGTGTATATGAAAGGTTTAGAATAAGGCTTGCTCTGCATGTACATATACAGAAAGGTTATGTTGCAAGGGAGAAGCCTGCCTTATATCCCTAAGGAGAAGATGAGAGCAACCCTCCCAGGAAGCACACCTCTTTACTGAGTGATGGGCCAAGGTACCTCAGCAAACAAACCCAGTTTGCCCCTGTCTTCCCACCACCGAAGATATGGATTCCCACAGCAAAGTCAAGCCTCTCTGTCAGCTGGGAAGAGTGGCCCAGTCCTGGGAGCTGTGCTGAGGCTGCTCATGAGCCGTACACGCCTCAGGAACTTCCCAGCTTTCATCTGTTCGGTACAAGTCAGCACCATCCACAACCAACCCCAAGGGAGACATTGGATTAGTCATTATTCTGGATTTGTGTTTCTTTTTGTTAGAGAATATGGGGAGCGTAATGATGCAGGACTCAGAGTAGGAAGGTGATGGGATAGGTAAGGTGGGGGAGGAGCAGAACAGGTGCACACATGCTCCCAGGGTGCTATGTCAGTCCCTCAGAGAGATTTCTGTTGATTACCTGACCATGCTCAGGACATGGCCGTGTAACACCAATGCAGTTTTCCCAATCTGGGTGCAAGCAGAAAATACGCTGGGATACACTGGCTATATATGCTAGGACCAAAATCAATATAGACAAAACATATTTACTACACAGCCCTGGCTTGTCTTTGAGGATACATTATTTTGAACAATGGCTCCAGCAGCTGTGATGCTCCCCTCTTTTTCACACCTGAAAGTTCCCTCTTCCCTTTACAGGATCAAAAGTTTGGTTTAACAGAGTTATGTCCTACTGATTTTGCTATAGGTGTTGCAGACAGGGTCTCTTAAATTAAAGGCAGTGGTATTTCATTCCTGTGGGCTCTGCTTCTGTCTTGGATTTGACTTCTATTTCTGTGGGAGAAAATGAGCTCCATCTAGATTCTCAGAATGCAGTTCCAAAAAGCTGCAGCAGAAGAACTGGAATTAATTGAATATAAAGTGCTACTACACCTTCAGCTTGATTACACAAAAAGCTGTGCAAGTTAAAAGGACATCAGATCTGCTGAATTGTAACTAATAAAGAGCTGTAAAGGAAATGAAATGAGATCACCAGTGTTACTCAAATGAACTCTAATGCTGTCTTCATAATGAATTACTGGGTTTGAAGATTGCTCTGTGGCTAATAGAGGAGTTCTACCACTCAACTGTTTGATCAAACTAGTCAGAGTACTTAGGTTTCCCCATACCATGTCAACACCTATAATGTCATCCCTGTAATTCACTATTCAGAGTTGAAATATTGCAGAATACTTGGTTTAATCTCTCTTCTGAAAACAGTGACAGCATTGGTTTCACTGTGCGGGCTGCTATGGTGTTCATAAACTTAGATGGTTTGAAGTTGGCTGCTAACTTGCAGACCTAGAGCATGGTTTCACACATGAGATTTTCTAGTTCAAGCATGTCATTCCAGGACATTTGGGGTAACTGGGGATCATTTTTGCAATGTCTAAGCTTTGAAACCACCTTGCAGAATTTGTAACCCAGAAGTAGGTGCTAGGTTACCCTTATCATGAGTAAGGACAGTTCCTTCTAATGATTCAGCAGCCAATACAGTCCATGCCAGAAATATCAGTATAACCTCTTACCTCTCCAAGGCTTCATGGCATCCATCCATTAGGCTTCCCGAGGAAGCTATACAAGATCTGCTGGTGCTGAGCAAGCCTAACAAACATTCACAGCATGCGACTTTGTTTTGCAAGCAGTTCTGTTTCGTACTTGCCCCTAAAATGGCTACCTTACATTACAGAGTTTCCTCAGCTTGAATGAATTTGAATGTTTGTCTCATATATACCAAGAATATCCTAGCCATGGTGCAAGTAGAAACAGTCTTTGGATGTAGCTCAGTGCACTTTTGGGGTTGAACAAGAAAGCTGGCAAGAAGTCTTGTAGGCTAACAGGAACAACAAAGAAGAGAAGGTACCTACAATTTTAGCCTACTCCTGTGATTGTTTTTACCCTTTTATGAAATATAAAAATGCACTGCTACTACTTTTATTTATCAAATAACTTAGCATTTTGTGTCATTGCTATTCTAATCCATTAAAATCAAGTAAAAAAAGAAATCTAGAGTGTTTAGGTGGCTCCAAGGCTTGATAAGATGTCTGAGTAGCTATATTCTGGATTTTTTTTAATATCTAAGTGTCAAAAGTGGAAGCGAACATGATAGCTGTGACAGAGTCAACATCAATTTACAGCATTTTAAAATAAAGCCTGTGTGGCTTTGCAAAAGGACATTCTACTGGCTCTTAAATATAAGTAGCTTGTGTAAGTAACATTACTTGTTCCCCTTTTGTTATCAGTGGATAGAATGGCAGGCCACTGTACCAGGGCAGACCACCTGCATGCAGGTGGCAATTTTAAACTCCAGGATGGAAATATAGTCAGACTTGTTCCCTAATCAGCACTGAGTGCAAGTTTTTCCTCTGGTTAATCCTGTGGGCTTTAAGAGCAAATTGTTTTAAATGAGCCTGAAGGTATAACAGTAACTGCCCATTGTATAGGATATGCATTGCTAATTACTACTGATGGCAATGATAATTACATGTGGCTACCTCTTAGAAGACTGTCCTTACCATTCACTTAAAAAGGAAAGAATAGACTTTTTTTTTTTTTTTTTAATCTCCTTGATGAGGCTGGCCCTTTCATTGCATAGCAAATGTAGCGGTTTTCCTTTTTTAAGATAAATGATGGTTTCGCTTCACCAACCCTATAGGCCTGGGCTGCTTCTTTGCAAGGCACTGTGATGCACCACAGCCATCCAAAGTAAAAAGGCTTTTTTCTGTTCCTGTAAAGCTGTATTACTAGTGGAGCTACACTGAGGAACTTGTAACAGCTGGAGCAATTTTCTGAAGATGAAGTTAGTAATAGTGCTGCTGCTAGTCCCACCTCTTATGAAATGCCTATCACTTTCTTCATATAGTAGGGAATTGTAAATTAATTCTTCTGTCTCCATGGGTTTGGAATAGAAATGATGCCTTCACAGTTCAACGAAGTGGAAAGTCTTTCATCAGTAGAAAATCAGCCAAGGAATTGGATGGCAAAGGCCTCATACATTACAAAACAGTTGTTTGCAATTAAGGGCAGGAGTAAGATGTGCATGAGTCTGTCATGTTTCTTTTTGTTTATTTAATCAGCCTGAGGCATAACATTAGATAGTTTGAAGTGGCATTGTTTCCTTGTCATGTCCTATGATTTGCTGTGTATTTTGTGTACAGTATATGCCCTGTATCAAAGGAACGCAATCTGTTCAAAATATAGATGTTTCATATTTTGCCTGAATACTGATCAATAATCAAAACATTTTCACAGAAGCATTAACCTTCTAAAGTAGTGACCACTGCTGCTGGGGGGAGGTTATTTTGAAAGTCAATCAGCTAGGAACCACAAGGACATCAGCAGAATTAAATTCATTGTGCCACAATCTTTCTCTGAAGTCACAGTGGCAAAGACTGTGACAGCCTCTGCTGATGTTTCATTTTCTGTCTCAAAAGACATACATTTCAGGGAGAGCTGTGGGTCACTGTGCACGTGAGAAAGAACTTTGTAATTGATATAGAGTTAAATGGAGTCAAAACTGAACGGAAATTAAGCTAGATATGAACTTAAAAGAGTCAGGTAGCTTGGTCAAGATCAGCTCCTAAAGTCATGCTACTGCCGGTTTTAATAGGGATCTCAAAACAGCAGGTAATCTTATTTACCATATGCTGAGCACAGTGCAGCAGATGGACGATGGCGTTCTAGTCTTTTCTGTGCTTTCCTTGCACTTGTCAGTTGAAGCCCTGGGAAAAAGGCTGGTATCCAGATTGATAACACATGGATGTTCTCTAAGGGCTTGACTCTTTCATCGGTGCACTATTGCAGAAAGAATTGAAAATCCTTTCTCTATAAATGTAAATGCAGTTAGTGATAGCTGGTAGTTCTGCAGATGGGTTTATTATGTCTATCTCAAAGTTGTCAGAAGGTAAATCAGGCTTTAAAGAGCAGATTAGCCAGAGCTGTTTAGCTGGTAGAAGTGTGCTATGGAATATCACACATAGAGATCTCCTCAAAGAAACTCGTAAACAAAGGAAAAATCAACTCATAGGTACTAATGAAGATTGGCTTGGGCACTTCACTATTTCAGTAACATAAATGAGCCTTCAGTAACAAAATGAAGTCCTTATATGGCAATCTGAGAGTCATTAGATCTATGTTGCCAAGCTTTTTAAATAATCTTTTTTTTTTCTCCTCTGTGAAGTAAATCTTACACAACAGACTAAACAGTGAAACTGGAGTAGAAGACTAACAGTGCTGTGACCCAGTAGCCAGTTGGTCTCCTTGGAGTTGACAGGTACAACAACAAAAAATGTTTGAGATTATTATTAAAATTCTCTTTAAATCATTTACCTGAAATCCTTTTCTCTGTAAACAAGCTCTTTAAAAAGTAAAATTTACCATAATTTAGTCTGTTTCTGCAGTTTTTTACAGATCTGAGGACCAAGCCTGCTCAGGGGTCTCCAATAAGTTTAAAGTAGTATGGCAAGTATTTTTTTGAGAACCTGATAAAACAAGCCATAACATTTTCAAAGTGAGTTGGGAAGGAAAATAAAACTTCTGTTGCCATATCAGTATATTCATTATCAGATTTTAAAGGTACTACCCAAAATTCTCTAACTCATTTTATACATCTGGGCGGGGCCAGAAGCAAGGGCAACTAAGCACTCCTGGATATAAAAGAAGCCCTTAGGGTTGAGGGAGCGACCAGGGCAGACAAACAGGGCATGGCGTGTCAGCAAGGGCATGGCATGGCAGTTTGTGCTGCAGTTCATGTGGAAAGACATGCAGGAAGGGCACTGCCAGCTCGACCAGGGAGCAATGGTTTCCACCCAGCAGAAAGCCATGGCCTCTCCAAGCTCTGCACCCACCACAACTGAGGAAGCTGCCCAGACAGAGCTGTGGTGGGAACATGCTGCCACCCCGGTTCCAGGCTGCAGGGTGGGCCCCACTCCTAGGCCAGACCTGGCTGGCAGCAGTGAGCACACCTGAGGGAGGTGCGCCCAGGGAGAGGAACTCCTCCGCTTAGTGACAGAGATCCAGGAGGAGGTGAACAGGTTGAAGAGTATCAGGGAGTGTGAGAGAGAGATGGACTACTGGAATTGCACCCTACCTTCCCTGGGACAGGATCAACAGGCAGACGGGACACATGATACAGAGGATTCCCTATCCTCTCTCCATCTGACTGAACATGATGACTTAAGGGACAGGGGACAATGGTGACAACTTCCTGCCCGATGCAGCAGGTGTGTCTCCTCTGTGACTGTTCCACCATCCCAGATGCCCTTGCATAATAGCTATGAGGCTCTGCAAGCAGAACTGAATGATAACAAGGATGATGGTTCATCTAACTTGGAGGTGTCACCGAGGTTAAGTCGACCTACACCCTGCATCAAAACTGCTTCCATAAAGAAAAGAAGACAAGTCATTGTCCTAGGAGATTCTTGTGAAGGGAACAGAAGGCCCAATATGCAGACCAGACCCGCTTCTTAGGGAAGTCTGCTGCCTCCCTGGGGCCTGGGTTAAAGATGCGAAGACAAAGCTTCCTACCCTGGTAGGCCCTCAGACTTTTATCTGTTATTGATTTTTCAGATAGGCAGTAATGAAGTTGCAACAAGAAGTTTGAGGGCAATCAAGAGAGACTTCAGGGCTTTGGGATGACTGTTTAAGGGATCAGGAGTGCAAGTAGTCTTCTATTCTGTCCTTCCAGTGCAGGGAATGATGAGGGAAGAAACAGGAAGAGCCAGCAGATCAATACCTGGCTCCAAGCCTGGTGTCACTGGCAGAATTTTGTGGTTTTTGATCATGGGTTGGTTTACACGACACCAGGCCTGTTGGCAACAGACACGGTACACCTGTCTCAAAGGGGAAAACAGATCTTTGCACAGGAGTTAGCAGGGCTCTTTGGAAGAGCTTTAAACTAGAATTTAAGGGGGAAAGGGGTAAAACCAGGCTGAGGGCAGCATGCCAATGTTTGAGGGATGGTGTGCTAGCGAGGTCCTTCGGTCTGCCGTCTCAGTGGAGGTAAGGGATGGAGATCCATGTGGCAACAAAAATGTAAGGCTTACTGATGTGTTAGAAACCACAGAAGTGCATGAGAATGGTCAAGTAAGAATCAGGGCTTCTCTGCCCAAAAAGGTGGCAGGACCAATAGGCCAACTGAAGTGCATCTACACCAATGAACACAGCATGGGCAACAAACAGGAGGACCTGGAAGCCATTGTGCAGCAGGAAAGCTATGACATAGTTGCCATCAGGGAAACATGGTGGGATGACTCACACAATTGGTGTGCTGCAATGGATGGCTATAAACTCTTCTGAAGGGGTAGACAGGCAAGGAGAGGTGGTGGGGAGCCCTGGGGAAAGTTTTGACTGTCTAGAGCTTAATGACGGTGAAAATAGGGTTGAGTATTTATGTCTAAGAATCAGGGGGAAGGCCAAAAAGGCAGATACCATGGTTGGAGTCTGTTACAAACCACCCAACCAGGATGAAGAGGCAGATGAAATATTCTGTAAGCAGCTGGGAGAAGTCTTATAATCGCTAGCCCTTGTTCTTATGGGGGACTTAAGCTTACCAGAAGTCTGCTGGAAATACAGTACAGCAGAGAGGAAACAGTCTAGGAGGTTCATGGAGTGTGTGGAAGATAACTTCCTGATACAGCTGGTGAGTAAGACATCTAGGGAAGGTGCCCTGCTGGACCTGTTGTTTGTGAACAGAGAAGGACTTGGGGGTGGTGTGATGGTTGGAGGCCATCTTGGGCATAGCAATCACAAAATGATAGTTTTCAATTCCTAGAGAAGTAAGGAGGGGGATCAGCAGAACTGCTACCTTGGACTTCTGGAGGGCAGACTTTGGTCTGTTTAGGAGACTGGTTGACAGAATCTCTTGGGAGGCAGTCCTGAAGGACAAATGAGTCCAGGGAAGGCTGGACATTCTTCAAGAAGGAAATTGTAAAGGCACAAGAGGAGGACGTCCCCATGTGCCAAAAGACATGGTGGGGAAGAAGACTGGCCTGGCTGAACAGAGAGTTTTGGCTGGAACTCAGGAAAAAAAAAGAGAGTTTATGACCTTTGGAAGAAGGGGCAGGCAACTCAGGAGGACTACAAGGATGTCGTGAGGTTATGCAGGGAGAAAATTAGAAGGGCCAAAGCCCAACTAGAACTTAATCTGGCTACTGACGTAAAAGACAACATAAAATATTTCTATAAATACATTAGCAAGAAAAGGAGGGCTAAGGAGAATTTCCATCCTTTATTGGATGTGGGGGAAAACATTGTGACAAAGGATGACGAAAACGCTGAGGTACTTAATGCCTTCTTTGCCTCAGTCTTTACTAGTAAGACCAGGGTACCCAGCCCCCTGAGCTGGAACACAAGGATGGGAAGCAGAATGAAGCCCACATAATCCAAGGGGAAATGATTAGCAACCTGCTACACCACTTAGACACACACATGTCTACGGAGCTGGATGAGATCCACCCACGGGTACTAAGGGAGCTCGCAGAAGTTCTCACCAAGCCACTTCAATCATTCATCAGCAATTCTGGCTAACAGGGGAGGTCCCAGTTGACTGGTGGTTAGGAAATGTGATGCCCATCTACAAGAAGGACCAGAAGGGGAATCCAGTAAACTACAGGCCTGTCAGTCTGACTTTTGTTCTGGGAAAGGCTGTGGAGAAGATCATCTTGAGTGTCATCACGTGGCATGTACAGGACAATCAGGTGATCAGTCTGCATGGGTTTATGAAAGCCCAGTCCTGCTCGACTAATCTGATCTTCTTCTATGACAAGGTGACCTGCTTAGTGGATGAGGGAAAGGCTGTGGATGTTGTCTACCCAGACTTTAGTAAAGACTTTGACACCGTTTCCTACAGCATTCTCCTGGAGAAACTGGCTGCTCATGCCTTGGACAGGTGTACTGTTTGCTGGGCAAAAATACTGGCTGAATGGCTGAGCCCAAAGAGTGGTGGTGAATGGAGTTAAATCCAGTTGGCAGCTGGTCACAAGTGGTGTTCCCCAGGGCTCAGTAGTGAGGCCAGTTCTGTTTAATATCTTTATCAATGATCTGGACGAGGGGATTGAATTCACCCTTAGTAAGTTTGCAGGTGACACCAAGTTGGGCAGGAGTGTTGATCTGCTTGAGGTTAGGAAAGCTCTACAGAGGGATCTGGATAGGCTGGATCATTGTGCTGAGGCCGACTGTATGAGGTTCAACAAGGCTCAGTGCTGGGTCCTGCACTTGGGTCACAACACCACCATGCAACACTACAGGCTTGGAGAAGAGTGACTGGAAAGCTGCCGAGGGGAACAGGACCTGGAGGTGTTGGTCGATAGCTGGCTGAATATGAGCCAACAGTGTGCCCAGCTGGCCAAGAAGGCCAACAGCATTCTGGCTTGTATCAGAAATAGCGTGGCCAGCAGGACTAGGGAAGTGATCATCCCCCTGTACTCAGCACTGGTGAGGCTGCACCTTGATTACTGTGTTCAGTTTTGGGCTCCTCACTACAAGAAGGACATCGAGGTGCTGGAGCATGTCCAAAGGGCAATGAAGCTGTTAAAGGGTCTCTAGAACACAAATCCTGTGAGAAGGGCTGAGGGAACTGGAGTTGTTTAGCCTGGAGAAAAGGAGACTCAGGGGAGACCTTATCGGTCTCTACAACTACCTGAAGGGAGGTTGTAGCAAGGTGGGTGTCGGTCTTGTCTTCCAATTACAAGATAGAACAAGAAGAAACGGCCTCAAGTTGCACAGGGGAGGTTTAGATTGGATATTAGGAGAAATTTCTTCACTGAAAGGTTTGTCAGTCACTGGAACAAGCTGCCCAGGGAAGTGGTTATGTTGCCATCCCTGAAGGTATTTAAAAGACATGGAGATGTAGCACTTAGGTGCATGGTTTAGTGGTGGACTTGGTTAATGGTTGGACTTGATGATCTTAAAGATCTTTTCCAACCTAAGTGATTCTATGATTCTATCTATTCTTGCAAACTGGTAACATAGGAGGGTTTAGAGTGCAGCTCTGGAAATACAGTGTTAGTGAGTTCAAGGGGTTTCTGGGTAAGTACACAGAAGAGGAAGGCACTTAGTGCTGCTACATCTGAAGATTGTGCTGTCCCACTGGAGACATTCAATGACTGCAAACTATTGGAGCCTGGAAATGTCTTCATGTTTTCCTTGTCTTGATGTCCTTCCTGGGGCAGTAGCTATTGGCCACTTCTAGTAACAGATCCTGGTTTGAAAATACTTTTGTTCTGACTCAGTACAGTTTTAGTGATGTTACTTACCTTTTTAGGTCAGGTTAGTCTTCTGCTTGCATAGTGAACTGAAGCCACTCCATGTGGAAGGAGCATGAGAGTCAGTGCAAAGGAGAGGGAAAGAGCACATTGTGTGGGCAGGGAGGTTGGGACCTTGGCAGGCAGCTGGGTTGACTTAAACTGCCATGGGATTGTAGGCTCCTTCTACAAACCTGGTTTCTTTTTTGACACAGAAAAGAAACAACACTTTATCCCCTTTTAAATGAAAGCAGACACATTCAGCTCCTGACCCCTTCTTCATCAAGAAGGGTAATTTGTGAACTCCCTGGTTATGACAGGCTTCTCAGTCATTGTACCAAAACCAGCAGCAGTGATTTGTTAGACTGTCATTAACAAACGATGCTTCTGCATGATCCTTGCTCCAACGTTAGCTGCCTTAGAGAAGCTGGGCCTTGAACTTTTTCAAGTGGGTATTAAAAATCCCCTCCAGTGATGGCTCTATCTTTGACCTTCTCCAAGAATGCAGATAATTCATTTCAGTGATATGCTATTGCTGGAACAGTGTCTAGCACTGCTGAAACTTCAGTGAGATATATTAGTTAAACTGCAAGTAAACACCTTTTGCTAGAGCACTCAACCCTACCTCATGGGAGATAAATCAGTTGCATGTGTGAAATTATGTCTGCAAAATAACTGGATGCAATGACTTCCATATGAGATTTAGGTACCCCAGTTTAACAGTAAGCTTATTCCATCAAACTGAAAATGCCTGGAAACAGAATTATGGAATTCAGAAAAGCCTAAAACTCATGAAATTTCTGAGTTTACCACCTTGGACAGGTGCATGAGCATTTAAGTAGTAAAGTCTCATATGTTATGAAAGCATCATTTGAAAGCTTCACACAAACCAGCTCCCAGTAATTTTATAGGAGCTTTATTCTCTCATGATTGCTAACATTTGATTGTTTAGAGTAAAATAGATCTAGCTTGCTAAATCATGATTTCAACAAGACTCATTAGTATCAAGGAGCCTATATGAAGGACAGGGAAAGGAAGTTCTCCGAAACTTTATTGTCATGTGTTTGTGGGTTGATTGAACTTTTGCTTCTGTTTTCTTCAAACTATGATCTACACTTTGGTCTTACATATAACTCAAATCAAAACAGACAAGCAATGTAAGTTAAATCTTCATCACATGTATTCAGACATGAAGCTTTTGCATTCACTCAGCAGACCACACATTCTGGATATATCCCTAAGGTATTTGTCCAAGATAAGTAGCTGCCAATATAATTTGGAACTGCAGAGAATTTAAATAGTATGCATCTATGAAACAAATTTTAATGGCTCTATTGTCCCAAGTTTATGAGTATACCTCACTATCTTGCTGTAGAAAATGCCATGAAAGAGACATTGCTCAGTGTGACCTGCTTGAAAAGACCTTCTCTAAGTTATCTTTTCTGGAAGTTTACCTGCTATGGACCTTTTATTACTATATCCTCTGTCACTCAACATTACTGCTGAGGTCATCTAGGATGTGAAAAAGATTTCTCTAAGTTACTTCCTTATCTTCTCCAGTCAGAGGGTTCCAATAAGTTGCACTGGTTCCCAATATGAGTTAGGTCAGTTAGCCAGGGAGCAAACATGCACAGTAGTGCTTACACAGTTTGGGTTTGAACAGTGACTGGCCTGGCTTTTGACACTGGGCTTGGACCTTCTCTGAGGTCTGTGTAACACTGAACTGATGGGCAATACTTGAGAAGAATGTTAATGGTAGAGGGAGATCTTCACAGAATGGTTGAGGTTGGAAGCGGGGGTCCAACCCCCTGATCAATCAGGGACACCTAGAACCAGTTGTCCAGGACCATGTCCAGATGCCTTTTGAGTATCTCCAGTGATGGAGACTCCATAACCTCTCTGGGCAACCTGTGCCAGTGCTTAGTCAGCCTCACAGTGAAAAAGTTTTTCCTGATGTTCAGATGGTGCCTCCTGTGTTTCCATTTGTGGTCATTGCCTCTTAAAAATCTTGGACTACTATATTGCAATATGTGGCTAAAAACACTGTCTCTCTTGTATTCTTAGACATCATGGCAGAAAAAATAATCCATTAAAATAGGGCAAATACATTTTCACCATGCTTATTCTGCTTTTCTTAAGAAAAGGCAGTATAGTGGGTTAATGGTAAATGAATCACTGATCTCCAAATGTCAGTCCTTTATCTACCTATAAACTGATCTCTTAAAATACAATTTGAAATTACTCTGATATTCTTTTATGCTGCAAATTGTTTTTCTATGTAGTTTAAATAACAACTGGGACAATCTGATAAAAATGCACAGAAATATTAGCAGTTTTAATCCAAACATTTATCAGAGCTGTGAAGCCTGCAATTTTACAGTACAGAACATATGAAAGATGCAATGTCTTTAGAGAACTTGAATGCCATAAGTTAGCAGCTGCAACTTCATATAGCTGTGCATCATGCTGCAATCATAAACTCAAGCTATGAGCACTCTTCCCAGTCTGAACACTCATGATCAATTTGAATAGAAATGATTCACTCAGGATTTGGGAAGCAAAGCAAAGCGGCTGAAATGAATTATTCACAAATTGCTCCTGAAAAGGTAAATACCATAAGGTCAGAACTTTTCAAACTGGTTATGAATACTGCAGCAAAATCCCCATTAATTTAGGAGTGTGCTTTGGGTGGTGTGTTGGCTCTATGTATTAAGAACCAGTTTTGAAATTTTCTCTTCACTAGGGAATGTCAAAAAGACTCAAAGACATTGCACTGAAGGCTCAGTAAAAGTGAATCAGTCTTCTGCTCTTTTAGGCTTCTTAATACATTGCAGAGCCTCTGAACCCTCTTTCCTCCCCTGCTATTCCTGACTATTTCTCTGTGCTTTTTTGAACCATATTTGTCTAAGATATCACCTAAATTTATCCATGTGTCTCCAAAATTGCAAATGATAAACTGGAGTTAAGCCAGCTGACTTTAACAGAAATGTGCGTAGTCGTGCCTGTTAGATCACAGTCTCTGTGATTTTTCTGATCAATGCAGAGAGATATTAATTTCAAATGCATATTTCATGCTTAGAGGTAACTTTGGCCTAATTTGTACCTTTCATTGAAAATCCATCTCAGCCTTTAGTTGTAGTTTGTAGCCAGGACTATATATGAAGCCAGTAAGTATCACCCAAAGCCATCTGGAATCTGTCTGCTCACCTGAAGGTCGTGAAAATGTTAAATTGGATGAAATCTCCTTGTTGAACACTATTAGGTGAGTTAAATGTCTCAGCCTTTATGTTTGGACATGGGCAGGATAAATGGCTCTTGTACAGGAAAACAGTGAATAGTATTGTAGCTACTGCGGAAAATTTCACATATGCTCTACCATGTTGTGTTGGCAAGGCTCCGAAGCAGCATGAAGAAAGGGCACATTGCTCACAGTGCTAGCACATATGATTAAAGATACAGCAAGACAAGCAGCAATCTCTCACAAGAGTTTTAAAAATCACTTATTTAGAAAACCGATGCTTCCAAATCACTGAGCAAGATAAACAGCCCATAGGGAAAACTTGATCTTATTATAATCTGAACTACCAGCTACTCTGCTACCATAGCTCAGAATATTCAGATGTTCTGGATACATTCCAAAATCCATGTCCCCATCAATCTTTAGATGTTGGTTTTAAAGAGGTTGGGGGTTTTTTTTCTTTCTTTCTTTCTTTCTTTTTTCTTATTTCAAAAGACATTTTTCAATTGCTTTTATTCTTTTGCTTATGAATCTTTAAGAGCCATACAATGTATAAAGCATGAAAATACTCACTTCCTGAGCTAATTTCTTGTCAGTTACTGAATGGAAACATAAGCTATATGTTTATACCAGTAATAACAACACTGTGTTTTTTTGTTTGGAGCAGGTGCATGTGTTATCAGATAAAAGCAGAGGTATCACAGGTTTTCTTTGACTTCTGAAACATCACCAGCTTTCAGTGATGAAATCTCTATAACTCTTCTTCTAATCTTGTTTGTCTGTCTGTCATTTTGGTTTTAATGGCAGCTCTGCTTTTTGATATACCTGGTTACAGTAAGCTTTCACAGCTATTCTTTAGCCTCACGGGCTACTGCAACTGAATTAATTATAGCAAAGTGCTGCAACAGAACAGCAATAATGTTCTTGGAGGTATGCATTACACCAGATTCCCAGATGGATGAGTTTTTTAATAAACTCAGCTTCACTGCATGTATCAGTTTTCTCAACTGTCTACATGCATGTGATCTGTCTGGGCTAAGGGACCACACAGATGTACATCAAGCAAAGGTGAAAGGCTGTTGCACATATAGGTAATTTTAATCCATTCCATTTTTAAATACCACAATAAATTTAATTTTCACGATAAATTAAATAACCATATTCAGTTTACAAAATAGAATTACTTAGTGTGAAACCGGTATTTACAAACATTGTACACTATGTACACGATGTTTAGCTTTGTTGACACACAAGCATAGAACAAAAATTATTTGACTTTTTTTTGACACATGATTGACATGCTACAAGTGACACTATGGTCCATACAATAAAACAATAGTGCAAACTCACCACAGGAACTCTGAAACAATGTCGTTTGTATGAGATAAGATATTCATTTCAAATAATAAGAAAATAGTACTATCCATTCTCATTGTAAAAATTCAGCACTGTGTTTAAAGTGTCAGTATTCCTTTAGCAATATACATACCAAATATAGCCTGAAGATTATGCTTTCTCACAGCTTCACAGACTTTTGACATGAATTTTTATGGCATAAACTAACGTTCTGCTTAGATCAATAAGTATGTCACATAAACACTTCACTAAGTGAGAGGAACACTGACTCTTTTAACTGTGTCTGACTTTATTTCCCTAAATACCTCCTTTCCCTTTATTATTATATCTTAAAAGATGCAACTATGCTGACAGTAAATTTATGTTAGTTACTACTCTGTAGAAAAAATTGATCCCACCGTATATTTGGTCACACACTGCATATGTACACGTATGCATGAAAAAAAGTTACTTTGATAGCTGTGTCTATGAAAAGTGCATATTTTAGCAGAGACATTTATTGCATGTCTCAGGTGCAACAGAAAGTGTTGTATGAAGTTTAGTTTAGGGCCACTTAAATGTCCTCCCAGTGATCTGGTAAAATTTTTGATTGAAAGGATGAAAGAACTTGCGCAATTTGGTAATGACAGAGGTATCCACCTCTGGATGGATGCGTCCCTTGCTACCCGCCAGGCACTTGTTAAAGACAATGTTAAATCGCAAGCAGTAAAACCCTCTGGTGGCATTGAAGTATAAATTGTACTGACTTATCCTCGGAGGAAGATTTAGGAACTTCTCGACCAGCTGCAGTTCTGGCAGTGGTTCTGTGATGAGCCGGTCTCCATCCACAATATGAAACTGCTCAATTGGGAAGTATTTTAACCATCTCTCCAGATGTTTTGTGTAGATGCTGGTTCTCACCGCCTTATACTTAGTGTTCACTTCGCAGGTATTAGGATCAATAGCCAGCTTCTCAAATTTGTAGTAAGTTTTGTTCTTTCTTTCCTTACCTTCCAGCACCTGAGTGTAATCAGAAATAGCTCTTGTGGTAGGTTCCCTGACAATGATCAATAATTTGATAGATGAGTTCATTTTGTAAATCCTTTCAGGTACTTCCTCAGTGATAAAATACGCAGGGCTTTTCTCAATTGTTATTTGATGAGGGTAAGAAAAAGGCATTTTTTTCCTGTACCACTCAATCCCCTTGGCATAGTTCTCATCATTGTCAAAGAAGTGAATCTCTTGAGAAGCTTTGACCACTGCGGGGTGAAGGTTCAGCATCTCCAGTAGTGCTCGGGTGCCTCCTTTCCTTACCCCAATGATAATGGCCTTAGGAAGCTGCTGAACCAGATTGTGCAGTCGTATTTGTTCCTTGGTGGCATTGCCCTTTCGGAATTCGTGGAGCAGCCCTCGCTTGAACTGCAGAGCTCGCAGTGGGATTTCGTCCTGGCCACGTGGTCCAAATCGACTGTCTATGGGACAGAGGGGCTGCAGTCTGCAAGCAAAATAAGAGGTATTTGTAAAAAGAAGATATCTCTTGAGTCAAGTTTTCTGTATAAGGCAATCACAGTCTTGGAAACTTTTTGCAATGTAATGTGGTGTGCCCATCTTTCAACTTTTATTTTATTCTGCTAGTGACTAAATTGTTTGCAAATTATTTGATTATTTATTCTGGTATTTTGCTGTGATTTAGCTGAGTAACTCCTAACTCCACCCTTCTGCTCTTTGCAAACATAGGCACTATGTTTACTGTTCTCAGGGCTTCTTGAACTTTGCCTCACCTCCCACATTTCTCATTACTTTGTGATTGCTTTGTCAATTTTTAAAGCATTCTAAGATGAATTTTATTTGGTCATTTTGATCTGAAAATCCAGTTCATTTAAGCAATCTCTTTCCAACACTTTTCTTATTCTAGCCTGAATTATTTCCTGTGCTTCCCATTGTGTTGACTTTATTAGCTGATGATCCAAAGTTGGCCTTTCTAGTGAAGAGAAGCAAAAGGGATGAAAACCAGCTTTCTAGGCATCACCTTTCAATATTTTCCCTCCTCTTTAGAAGATGCTGGTTGTTTTCCCTGCGAATCAGAGTCAGAAAGACCTAAGTTCTGAATCAGACATGCTTAGCAAGGCACAGAAAGAACAACAAGAAAAGTTTTTAAAAATGCATTTATTGCATCATTACATCAATGCTTTTCTTATCATCAGTTATTCTCCCACTGAACCTCATTCTGTTCCTTACAGGTTTTTCTTTTGCCCCTGAATTTTGGGCTATTCTTTTATATTCACCTGCAATTGTTGCACCTATTTTCCATTCTTCTAATGCTTCCTTCTTTAATTTGGTGTCACTGGAGGCAAGAAACGATTCAGTAAGAAGAATGTTAAAATTTTGCTACTACAGAACCTTGAATAAGTCCTCACCTCCACTCCTAAATCAGTGCTTTGGTCATTATGCAGGCCAATATTACACTGAGGATGAAATTGGTGTATAGAAAGAGCTTTCAAAGTCCTACAGAAAAATATCATTAATAATTTTGTGGAGCCATGCTCTCCAAAATTAAGGATATATAAGAACAAAGGTTGCCTAGGCAATTTTAATATGAGCTGCTGTGCATATATATTATGATACAGTTCTTAAATTACATGGCCACATGCTATTATTTTTCACAGGACCCCTGCCTCAGTCAGTATACCAGATGGGCAATGCTCATTAATAGCTGTTTAGGTATTCAGTATTTATTCTGGTTTCTCAGCATGTGGCTCCTCACTCATTTACTGTATATTATTCAAACCCTGCTTTCAGGACAGAATTATTTATTTCTTTATGGCTTTTCCATCCATCACTGCTTGTTGGGGTCTCTAATTTGACACTGATGCTAGGACAATGGATGGTTGGGACAAAGTAAGTTTGATCCCCCTGGCTGACCCGCTAGCTGTTTCCTTGATTATCCAGATGCTGAGAGATATAGTTTGTCCAGACAGAGCCAAAGAAACAACCCAGATGACAATTGCTGGGTTCACATGAACTCCAGCTAAGTCCTGCGGACTAATTAGAAGGTGTGATGAGAAGTGACTTCCTGTTGTTATTTCTTTTCTCAAGTTTCTAGTCTCTTCTTTGCCTTAGCTCTCTGCCATATACTGAATAAGAGCCTGCCTTGGTGGCAAAGCCTGAGTCATTGAAAGGCTGATGCAAACCTGCCAATTAAAAAAGAAAAAAAAAAAAAACCAAAACACAACAGAAAACAAGCATAAAACAATGTCTTGACCTAACAGTGATACAATTTGGTCAGACTGTGGTGTGGCTGGTAAGACAGTCTCTGCAGCAGCGAGGTGGCAGTTAAATGCATAAGAAACAGAAGCTGCAATTGCTATCTCTGCTCATCTCTTCCCTCTCCTTCTGTGTATTTGTTATTTGTTTTCAAGCAATGAGGATTCCACAACAGCAGTTCCAGACCCATCTCAACTAATTTTATCTCTTTTGCTCAAAAAGACAGTTAGCACTGCCTTCAGTGTAACACAACAGCTTGTCAAACAGGGTGGTTTCCTTTAAAAGTAAATAAATACCCAAGATATCCTCTAGCCTAAGGGAAAAGATTGGATGTTGTTAAAAGTCCTTCCTCAACACTTTACATTTCAGTTTTTTCACTCTTTCCCCTTTCTTCTCCTCTCTCTAAACAATAAAATATATCCTTTAAAAGATCTTGGCAGTGGTGGTATTAAGCAGGCTGTCAGATCTTGGTAGTTGAATCCCCAGATGTAACTATTTACTGTTATATTGCAACATGTTAATATTTTTGATTCTGAGTCATTTTTTCCATTAAAAAAACAGTCCTTTGCAAAGAAAGAGTATATGGTATTTATTATATCACTGAAGTTGCTCTCACAAAACAGGTAATTTCTCAAACTGCTGCAGTAAAACTCCACAAATACTCTTCTTGAGAAAACACACCATAAAACAATTCATCTCAGAGAACCGTTTCTGACAAATTTCAAAACAGCTAAAATAAGGCTGGACAATCTTAATGACAAGTAGCAGAGCTGTCTCTCCAGAATACTTGCTAATTTTCTTCCAATGGAGATGTCACAGTGGCAAAAGATTATAAGCCTGGTTCCAGCAGGAGCAGTTCAGATCATGGAAATCAGGTGCAGAGGCTTCCCGTACTGTCAGTGAGGTAGTCAGGCAACTCAAAGACTGATCTAAATCTTCTCAAAGTTGCCAGGCACAGAATCTGTTCGAGCTTCCACATGTGAAATGGCTCCATGCACTCAGGATCTGACGGAGGGTGGCCTCCCCAGGAGGGGAGAGCTCAGTTTAGCTCATTTTATGTGCTCAGTTTAGCTGACTCGATGAATCAGATAAGGTAGTGGTAATTTCCCTTCCGGCCTAAGAAAGCTCAAAACATTCTTGTTGAAGAGTCTAATCTGAGGCTATTAAATGTGGGTCATCCCCAGCTCTCTTATTCAAATTAGATCAGCATAAATTAAGCATAAATGAATCTGGATTTCTTCCTGAACAATTAGTTATTCCAAAGTCTATTGAAGCCACTCAGTGTCCTTTTACTGACAGATTCAACAAGTTTGGATTGTGCCTAGTGCCGAAGCAGAAGATCATTTCCAGTTAATTTATCTGTGTCTCATCCTTTCTAGTGCTTCTTTCTTTTCTTTTATAACAAGTCCAAATAAAGAACTGCTTTTTTAGCAGTGTGGTATTTTTCACACTGGGTAATGCAAGCAAATGAAACTAAATTTTACTGCCATTGGCAACATTATATATGAAACCAGTGGAATTCACTGCCGCAGGAGGTCAGTGAGTCAAATACTGTGGCGAGATAATTTTATAGCCATCAGTAAATTCTGTAGATGTGCAAGCATAGATAATAGCATAAGGTTAATTAGATTTCATGCCTCTGAGCATAAAATATACTTTTACAGGGACCAGTAAGGATTTCTGCCTTCATTCACAGAATCATCTTAGTCTCAGTGAAGTTTTCACCTCTGAAGTATTGGAGATGCTTTGACCACCAGGGTAAAGAAGATATAAATTCTGGGGCTTAAGTTGCAATGCGCTTGGTCCTAGCTGAGTACATGGTCTCCCTTTTCCTCTGGAGTGTATTTAAGCAGATGAAGAAGGCACACAGTGACCTCAGATGGAGCTCAACATTACCTAACAATGGACACCAGCTGTTTTCAATTTACTTTCCATGCACTGCATACTCACAGAGCATTGTGTCACAATTTTGAACTCAACTAATGTTTTTCAGCATTTAAAAGAAGGACAGTAATAGAGCATTAGCACTGGCAAGCTGTCTACCAGTTTCTGAAAATCTTGAAGTCTTGTTTCATTCATTTCTTTGAAACAGCTTTTTTTTTTATCCTGTCTTTGTGTAGCACTTACCAGAGCCATCCCAGCCATTTTGAAGGTGACAGAAACAGCAGTGTCAGTGCAGGTAGCACTACTGTTGCACTGTCATTAACCAGTCAAAACAGCCTGGTCAAAAGTGCCAAATACTCTTTGATTTCCTCAGCTGGATTTTCTACTGCTCTCCAGGAAATCACTTGCAGAGAAACCCCATTTATTTAGCACATTCAGCTCCAGAAAATACTGGCTAATTAACATAGTTAAAATTCTCAAACCCTGAAGCAACCTTTCAAGTGAAATAGTATTCAAAACTTGACGAGCTACTCTGCAGGCTCATACTTAATTTTAACTACCACTGTAGCACATTAATTGCTTGCTCATAAATTTAGAAAAGATGTTGTATAAATACATCATAACTGTTTTGCTGAAACTAGAGGTCAACACACAGATGCACACAGAAAAAATGAGCTACTGTAATGACATTTTTACTGGATGCTGTTTTATTTCTTCTCTGAAAACAAGTGTCAATGTGCTTAGAATAGAAATGGACAGGCAGAAATACTTTGACAGGGATGACCTGTGACTATTTTCCTACTCTTTTCTCCAAAGGGGAGGAAAGGACAATGAAAACCACTAATAGAATATACAGTCTTTCTGTCTTTTTATATATGACTAGACAGAAAAATAAAATTTAGAAAAAGAGATCAGACCCTTGAAGCAAAAACTTAGACAATCTTAGCCCATTTATAATTAAGAGAGCAGCTCCTTAATGACTTACCTATCCAAGCTCCCAACTCTGGCAACTAGATATAGGAGACTTCCAATAGCAAGGCTGCCTAGCACAAAGAGCTTCTGTCTCAGCAACGCCTGCTGTTTGAATAGCATGGCCCTCCATCAATCTTCAGGACTTCTTCAGTCTGCAGAGACAAGAACACATAAAACACTCATCAGAAAGCAATATGCAGGGTAAAGTTTAATCAGTTGTTGCAAGTGATTAAGCCACACTTGCAAAATCTTTTCGAACTGCAAAAGAAGTAATTAAAACTTTTTTGATTTCTACTGTTTTTCTGTCCCATGTGATAGCACCAGGCAATGTATCTGGGATAGGGTGGTGTTTCTGGAAGTGACAGTTCAGCTACACCCACCATTATTAGGGCTGTCTGATAGCCACACTGTAAGTCTTGACTGTATAGAGGCTTGTATTGTAATAGGATCTCTTGTTAGGTAAATATGTTTAGACTTTAAGCCCTTCAAAACCAGCCCGGGCTAGATTTCAACAGAGATTTAAATGCTCTGCTGCCAAGTGAGACAGCAGTAACCAGGAGTAAGTCTTGCAGGTCCTGTGTACAGAGTGTATGGGGGCATGTTCACTGTGCCTCTATTATTATTAGAGTGTAAACTGGAGAGAAATCTAAACCACTGTATTTTCTGATCTATGCCAGCAATCCCATGATGACAGACCTGAGAAGCACGTAGCCAGGGTGGGCACAATGATGATTTTTCAACACTGGTGAATCCTATCGGCTCTCCCTGTGCGGGTCATCAGCTTTGACTGTTCCGTGGAGAACCTCTTAAGCACTTCATCTGCTTGACACCAGCCTTGACTGTCACTTCAAGACCTCATGGGACACAAACTGACATCCTTGAACTGAGCATGCCTATATCCCCAGATTTCTGTACCACCAAAGCATAGACTTAAATTTTCTTTTCTGGTGTTCTCCAGAGACCATCTAAAGCCCACAAATGATCTTTGCTTCAAATAATTTCCATATGAGGCAAGCAGGAGTCAAAAGATGTGACCTTGTGTCAAGGAGATTCAACCCAAATAACCAGGAGGTCCCTAGGTAAGGTAGAAGGAAGTGCTGAGTAAAACTGTTTACCTTTAGCCTGACTCTTCCCTAGGTATGAGGTTTGTGTTCAGGACTGCAGACCTGTTTAGGACACTCAGAGCCGTGTGCATAATACCTTCTTACAAGAACTGAGGAGAAAGATCAACTTCTCCTTTCAGAGCACAGCCAAAGATAATGTGGTTCTTCACTCTGTACCAATCCTGGGCTTTCTTATAAATATACAGGAGAATTAAGTTCAGATCCTCTCACTGGATCAAGAGATGTAAAGCCATATCATCTACCTACCAAATTAATGCTTTAATCACCAACTTGATCGTCTTGATACAAAAAACATAAATGTGAACTGGAGTCACCTGAACTACTCATCCATAGTCTCACTTCCTCAACCAGGGAATGCTTAATGTATTATGGAGTAGTTTCAACAGAAATTGTTTTTTTCTGAATTTTGACTGGACTTTGAACAATTTTTGATGTCAAGTTTCTTATGATTTACTACTAGCAAAGCTCCTTTTGCAGCTCACTTTCTTCTTTTCCAGCCTTAGAACTTGCATCAAGCAATGCTGGGAGAGATTATTATAAGCATATAGCTATATAAAGAAGCAGAATGGGTAGTGAGACTGCAAGGTTTGCCTGGCCACTGTTAAACAGATCCTGCAAATGTTACTTTGTCCTGTCCATACTGTTAATTTTTTGTCCCAGAAAGCTCAAGGGTGGTGGAATAGTCATTCCTGAGCATATTTATTTTATTGCTATGGAGAAAGCCTTTCTAAGACCAGCCCATCATCTCTTGATAAAAAAGCCATGCAACATTGAAGCTCTTAGTCTGACTGAGTCTCTAACACACTTCTGGTGTGCTAATAATAATAACTCCTTATACAGCCAGGTTATAGCTCAGGATAACCTATCATACAGGATAACCTATCATAGAGAATATATTGCTTTTTACACAGATAAAAGCAACTCTATAATAAGAATTCTTAAATAAGATCCTTATTTCAACAAGACTCATAAAACACAAAGTAAAAGGAGTTTGCAATGTAAATACAGAGACAGAAGTATTATCATCCTTTAAAAAATAAATGAGGAGCAGAGGTACAGAGAGATTAAGTGATTTGCTCAAGGTTACAGAGAAAACCTGTATCACCAGTGAGATTCAGTGTGAAATATCTGAATTCTTATAAAGTACCTTAACTACCTGATAAATTTTTGCCTATTTTGTAGTATAATTTTTCTTAACATCAAAAAATAAACATAAAAAAGATATAAACGAGGAATTCTAGACATTGAGCAAGACAGAGAACCCATATCTGAAGCTGAATTATTAAGAAAAATGCACAGATACTATCTGTTAATATGCTACTTCTAATTACTCTTTAAATTATTTAATTTTAAAAAAAAAGAAAAACAACATCACGATGATGATGACAATAGCAAATTTTCATAGGTTTCCAGTTTTAAATCCTTCAGTGCTGCTCTCTCTGAATAAAGGTATCACTTCAGCATTACAACAATTAGTTCTGAATTTCATCTCTGAGAAAACATATATATATGCAGTCCTCTATACATGAAACTAAAGTGCTGTCCCCATGTTCTCCCTTATACAGGCTCTTGGGCCTGCAGGACTCACTAAGGCTGTGGAGGTCATCAGGACATAATGAAATCAAATCAATGACAGGCTCTTTCCTGAAATAGATTCCACGAGGCCTCATGAGCTCAATATTAATGTCTGAAATAAGATTCAATGCAAAAACCCAAACCAAATCAACAAACCAACCAACCAACCAACCAACCAACCAACAAAGCTCAAACCCAGACCAGCTCCATTTGCTCTGTGTTTGCACGTACCTGAGTACAGAAAACTTTTCCACAGAATGACAAGAACTAAACACCCACTAGAAATGCAAATATAACGTTATTTATTTGCTTTCATTTTTTTTATCACTTTCAGCATCTAATCTAAAGTCCATTGATGGAGTTTTATTCCAGAGAGGATATGACCTCTATAATACTTTCCTCTGATGTTAGGTTTTTTCATGAAAAAAAATTGTAGAGAAATAGTATCTTGGCTTCAGAGAAGGCTACATCTTGCAATGAATGTACTTAGATAGCTCTACGTGACAGAGGAGAGGATTGAAGAAACACTTCTATTTAAGCCTCAGAGTTAATATAACCAGAATGTGATTAAGGTTAAGGTCCCTAAGGTGGAAATATTGCTGGAGACTAACATGGCAACACTTAAATGAAATGGAAAGAAATGAAAAGGAAGAAATGAAAATTCTGGGACATGCTGTATGCTGCACAAAGTTTTCTGTAAGGAATCCATACCTTTAAACTTAACAAGAAGCTGGAAGGCAAGATAAAATATAATCCAAAGTGACAAGATTTTAGCAGTTACTTGAGGTAAACAAGTGTGGGTTTTTTTTTTTTAAATTTTGCTGTTAGGGGTGACAGCTGAACTGGCACACAAGCTACTGACCAGTAGGAGAAGGGCTGGGAAATCTGCAAGCAGAATTTTCCCAGTAGTTGAGTGCTAAACTTGGAACTTCCCACCAAAAGAGATGATAGTATACTGTTGCACATTTCCAGTGGGCTTACATCAGAAATATCTATCTTGAACGATCTAGTTAAATATGCATACGAGGAAAGTCCTTTCCTGGCTATCCAAGAGAGTCATGATGTGATGCACAAAGAACAAAAAAAAAAGAATTCACAATGTGGAATGCATAATTTCTAAAAATGAAGCTGTGTGCAACATCATGTCGAAAAAAAAAAGTAATATGCTTTGTGATTTCAGATGCACAGCTAACTTGTTAGATTGACATGGTAAAGTTAAATAAAGAAGCTTCGTTTAACACTAGAAAGTAGCCTTATCAGCGTATTGATGTGAATGCCTCACCTAAGCCTATGTTCCCATTCTTGCTGGTGAGATGACTGGGGTTATTGGGTGAATTGCCAAGAGAAGACAGTACAACTAGGTAGAGTTCTGATTATAATATCAATTGAAAAACAGATGGACTGCTCCTAACAAGATGAAGTGATCATACATAAAGGAAGATTTTGCATGTTCTAGCCAAATAATATGAATTTTTGGTGAACTCTTGTAAAAGTTACTTTTAAGTTCAAGTTAGGTCAAAGTCAAATGAGTAGGAGAAAACAGAAAAAATGACTAATAATGAAGACATTACTGATAAAAGTCTGAATTTGATTATACTACAAATTGTGCAGAAACACTGAAAGCAGAAGCTATTGCTACAATCACCTATTCCATATAAATAAACAGACAGTGAGACAAGAATATCTCCAGGAACTTGTTTGAAAATGATCAGAAGGAAATTTTTGGACACATGGAGCAGAGATGAGAAAATGCTGTTGATAAATGAATAGCATGTGGTCGATTATGGAGAGAAGTGTAAGACAGAAAGGCAACATATAATCCTTTGGTAAACAGACTGAAGAGATACAGTCTTGATGGAGTGATGTGATTAATCAAAGTGAAGTACAAACCACAGGCAAATATCCACAAAGGAGGCTGGAAAAAATAATAAATAGGAAGTGTTTATTTAGTTGAATTTATCCATCAGTTGACATAGATTTTTTTTGATTTTACACACCAGCAGGGGTCATCTGTTGACCAACAAATATTTGTCTTCATACACTGCAAAAAAAAAAAAAAAAAAAAAAGAGCTTATGTGGGATTTAAATACAGTGACTGAGAAACAAGTCAGGGAACTGATCACTTGGCACGTTTCCATTTCTCTTGATTTTGCATTATGTTTCTTGAATGTTAACTACAGTTTCTTGCATTTGTCAGTGTGAGTAAAATTCATACAAATCAAGCACTTAGACTTTTTCTGGGGTAGGAAATCACATAACGTTTGGGAAAGGAGGGAATTTATCCCTCAAATGTGTGCACCAGCTCATCAGCTCAAGATCTTCTTCATGGTCTGGCTGGAATGATCATGCTTCTGCTCCTTCTTTTGCCTCCTCCAGGTCCTCTTCTTCCCCTTGTGCTATCTCACTACTAATGAACGTCTAGGCTAGTAGCAAGGAAAAGTTACGGTTCTGTTGTACTTTTTCCCCAGTACCTTTTGCTTCGATGGCTTCATTGCAATAGTGCTACTGCACCATGTGGACTGTCTTAAAGAGCTAGAATAATCATGATAAAGCAGAACATGATTTTTCATCAGAGAGAGGATTTTTCATTCATAATAACATTGAATAGCCTAAGAACAGACAAAATTCCTCTCCTTTTTGACACAGTAAAATGAAATGGATAATGGGAACTGAAAGCTTTGAAAATCCATTTTTTTCTGAGGAAATGGCAAAGTGCTGAGCCTGCAGACATGGAATTTGGATTATTTCTTTTAAATTTTCCTTAATGGTTCATGTTTTCAGTATAAGAAAGAAATTTAATTCTGATGAGTAATTGCAATGTTTCAGTTTTTTCTCTCTAGCATTAGAGTGAGACGGGATGAAATAAGATTAATGCACACTTGCTCAATTCATACTATGAAGGAAGAAAAGAAGGAACATGAAACCAGTTTGCAGATTCAGGTAAATATCCCTGTGTACTAAACATGTCCTTTTCTCCTCATGACTCATATTGACTGAAACAGTGGAGAAGAAAATGTCAGAAAAACTAATGGAAACAGTAAATGATGCAGATAAACTCCAACAAAAAGATTTCCTATAATCTTATGCCACAGCTGTGACAATAACTTAAAAATACCTTTTTTTGTCTGCTATTGTAGCGTTTTGACATTTAGGACTGCCTTTATGCTGCCCTTGAAGCCAGTTCTTTGTGTAAAGAAGTAGTAAGACCCTTTCTCCAGAAAGGCTGCTTTACTCTGTGAGACCATCCACAAAATCAGCATCTGTATGTGGATAAGAAAACATATGTTCATTTCATTGAAGTTAGCACACTATCAGTGCTGAAAGAGCATTTGTGATTTGTAATCCCAAACCCATCAGGGCTGGCTTGGGTGATACACCCAGATATCTGGGTTCTCTCAAGCCTATAAATAGTGGTAATGACTATTTATTTAGTCCACTGCCCACAGGACATTTAACTCCAGACACCCTCAAGGCTCATCTATCCATAGTCTTAGGATCTCTAGGTAGCTGCTGTGTCAAGTGACAACAGTACAGAAGGCCATAACCAGCTCTTTATCACATTCTTTTCTCAGCCTGACCCCTTCTTTTTTTTGCATCTCACTGAAAGACATTGAGCAAGATGGTGTTGGGAAGAGAGAAACAACTCCAAAGCTTGCTATTGCCTTTGCTGTGCCCTGTGCCAAACAGATCTGCTGCCAGATTGTCAGAGTAGTTAGGAATCTCAGACGCTTTGATGCCCTTGAGGTCTCAGACACATCTGTTTAGGAAAACTGCCTTATTGCATCTGAGCCGGCGAGGCAGGCAGCCGCGTTCTGCTGAATGATGACTAGGTTGCCGTGATCCACGCTTAGCTACAGAGCTCCAGGAATACTTCCAAGCACATAGATCTTAAAGGACTTCATTAGTCCAAAATACAGATGCCTGTCTCCTTGCCAGCATCCTGAGTATATTACCCTGCACTGCTCTTCATAGAGCATGAGATTAATTTGATAGGGTTGGCCCTTTTCTTTGAATTAATGGTGTTTCCCCAGCTACTTCCCTCCTTCTGAAATGATCACCTTCCTTGTCTACTCCATTCCTCAGGAACGGTGGAGCTGATGATGCTAAGATAGAAAACCTGTGGAACTGCAATTCTGACTGTAGAAAGCTTATAATAGATACTAATTTCACAGTCTTCAAAAGAGAATATCAGTCTTGTTTCTTCCAGCTGGCACTACAACAGCTGCAACCAAAAATAGCAATCAAAAAAGAAAAGGAGATTGAGGAGCAAAATGCAGAGAAAAGGAAGAGAGGGGAGGAATGGCTGCAAAAGTCAAAAGAGAAATCATAAAGGGAGGCCAATAGCACTGTCACATTAGGAGTAAGCAGTTTGTTTTTCAGCTCTGGGAGAGACTTAAACAAGATTATGAGTCCCGAAAGAAAGGTAAACAGGTAGATACCCAGAGCTTTCTACTTCTGTCCTTCATTTAGAGTCCAGTCTTTGTCATGAACAGTTTCACTGCACTGAGTGGGATATTAAGGCAGGGAGGTATTGCTTAATGTGATTTAGCATGAAACAAAATTACATCTTTTCACATACTTGTAATTTTAAAATGTGCTTTTCTACTACTTTGAGTCATGCTCGCTCCTTTTTTTTTTTTTTTTCCTGGAAAAAGTTGCCCTTTCCCAAATAATACCATACCTGATATATAAGACATATGAAAGACTGAAGGTTCTTTAATTAATTAAAACTGGCAGACAATTTAAGTTAATTCTCTTCTTAGCTATTATGGTGGCAAAATCTAGATGGCCTCCTGCAGATTCTTACAGCTCTGTTGTCTGTGACTTTCCTTTAGAAAAGTAGCAAAACTGACTTAAATGGAAAACATTACTACGAGTCAAAAGCATTGATGGGGAAACTAGCAGCAAAAACTTAACCAAGCTGCAAATATATTTTGCTGGTACACTGCATTTACAGTAAAAAACACCTAAGTAGATTTTTGCTTGTGGGTTTTGACTTGCGGAAAACAGACTCTACAACTCAGAGTTATAAAGCAGGTATGTTTACTCCGGCGCCGGGGTGCAAGGGGATTTCTCCACAAAGCTTGCACCCCCACCGCACATTTTACCAAAAACTTATAGAGTGTGGATATACATATTCATTGGGTTACATAACACAAACATACATATGCATGAGTAAGGCTGGGTTAGTTCGAAAGGCTGGTGTCAGCAGTTTATGTTATCTTTGCACCTACGCATTGCCTCCTGGTGGTCATCTTCGGGGGTCTTTGGGAGGAAGGCTCGTAGTCTTTCTCACCTTGTACTTTTCCCTGGAGCATGCGTAGATTGTCTTGGCCAATTTCTTGAATAACAAGAGTGTTTTTCAGCCGGTTTACTCCTTCTATCTTATCTAAGAGAACCAATGGAACATCTACTATCCATATATGGCTATCTTTACTCATTACCAAGACCCAACTAGTTAGAGCACATCTGTTTCCCAAGGACAAAACCGTAATATTTTGCTGAACACTGCAGTTCTTGGTAGATTTTCACAGTAAACTGCTTTGTTTTGATGAACACAGTAGGTAAGCTTTCACAGAACAGTCAGGGCAAACAGGATTATTAAGCAATATTCAGAAATCATTATAAGTTGCTATAAGTAAATAAGTTGCAAAGTAGGTAATCATTTCCTTATATCACTTTTACTCCCCAGTGAGAAAAAATTCCAATGTATGAGATAACATACCCACTCACCCCTCTGTGCATGTATGAACATGTTATAAAAAAATAATTTGGGTGAGTCTGAACATTTTCTTGCAACCTAATCTTAGTCCTTGCTCCTCACTAGCTACACTGCTGCCAACCCCCATGCTATCTGTTCTGCAGTAACACTTACTGCCTGCATAGCTGTGTCTGCTCTGACTGCTAAACTGGAGTAAGCAGCAGTGATAAAAGTCCTTTTTCCTATTATTGATGCAAATGACCAGGTGCAGTGAGATGATATTGCAAAATACTGCAAGACAACTAAATATGATGATGACTTCTTATGGTCCTGTTCTTCATCTTCTGTGACTCTGTGATCTGTTTCTTATGCAGCTTCAGCTTCCCCTCAGTGTCCTGTGGAGCAGGCAGCTCTTTCTTACCCACCTGCATATCTGTATGTGGTACACTTATTCATCTCTTCTCTTGTCCAAACTCATATTCTGGACCGCTCCATCAGTGATGAATAGACATCACACTGTCTACTATGGAGCACCTACATATGTTCTGGATTAGTAACATCTCTGTCTCCTTAATCTGAGACATATTCAGCTCAGACTACTTTCTGAAACCTCATATGCAGACTAAATTTCGTAACTTCTTTCTGCATAAATACCCCAAATATACTGTTACATACCCATGTATCTAAAATTTTCCCATGGGTTCCCTTCACCTTTTTATCCTAACTACTGCAGTGGTCTTTTCTCTGGCCTTCACCAATATAACTGCTCCATTCACATCCATTCTGAACAGGGCTGCAAAAAGCATTCTCTCAGCCTGTTTCTGACTACACCACATCTGTCTAGGCACCCTTTTATTTCCTTCCCACTTTGTCTGTCATACCTTCCTGTGTATTTTTATGGCTGGATATTTCATGGGGTTTCTACTGGGGAAACAGTGAGAAAGTGAGTTTAAAAACTTGACCTCAAAGACCACTTAGCTATTTTTCAGAATGCAAAATCTAGGTTCTTCCACTGTAAGTCCTGACCACACCACTTCCCTAAGTACTGCTGCCTATTTTAATGTGGAAATCTAAGTGAAAATACCAGTGCCAGTTTAACCAGGAACTCGTTACAATGCCTCCATGAGAGAGGGAGACCTGTTAACAGTTTTCTGTGAAAATGAGAGAGCTGTGATTTTCTGCTATGCATGTGTTTTAAAGGATGATATTACACTGCTATACTGGCCCGAGTGACAGCTCACAGCCCCCATCTGGGTGGAAAAGAAAGGGGAAACAAGGAGAGACAGTTCATGTCTGCAGCAGCCAGGTGTTAGAGAGCTGCATGGTGCTGGAGAGTTCCCCATAAATGAGCTTTCTGCTCGCTAAGCAGTCTTGCTTCCCTTGCACAGCCCATTCATCTTCCTCCCACTGGGCAGTGTGAGCTGTAGAAGAAACTGCTGTCTTGGGGCTATATTCATTCTCTTACATGTACCCAGCTTGGCAAATAGGCCTGCTCCATAGTTTTAAATAAAAAAAAAAAAACAAACATAAAAAATCAACCAAAATATCTTTGCACATACTTTACTGGTAGGTCTCTGAGGCAAGAAAGATGGAAACAGAGAGAGGTGTGTGCTTTTGATTCTCACTGGCAGTCACACCTGAAATATTACAGAAGGGCTGCTCCTCTGCTGGCATGAGATGCCTTCTATCTCAGTCTCTTTTAAAACAACTTTTTAGAAAATACTTTTCAGTATACTGTTCATGGCCCTTATACTGATACTTGGTGGACTTAATCTAACTTGAGCTCCATGGAATAAAGGGGATCTAGTCCTTTCTCTATAGGTTCTTATGACTTAGTGTCACTTTCCTAGAGATGTATTTATTTAGGTTTTTTTTTTTTTTTCCTGACCCATCATAATGACAGTGACCACATGGACTGTCCATATTTTTGGATATAGACACATTTTGTCTGCATGGCAAAATATGCTAGAAATGATGTCACTAGAAGAGGCTATCACTTGTCTTCCACAAAGTTAGTGGTGAGTCAGTGAAAGAAGAGAGAGAAGCAATGGATCTAGCTAGATGTAAAGATCATGTAATTTATCCAGGAACTTAAAATAACCTCTGGCCTATGCAGTTCACGCTTGTAGTGGCCATTAGTCAAGATATCTGTCTGGTTTGGCTTTGCTCGTGATGCTCATTTACAGAACCTACAACCTAATATCTTTTGGGATAATGGGCTGGGTGGAGACTCAACACTGATTATTTTGTAGAAATATAGAAAACTAAAATAATTTGCAAAATTAGAAATATATTGGTTGGGTGAGAATTAACCCCAGAATATCTCAGTGTTTTCTTTAATTGGCTTTAAAATATACAAAACCACCTTCTCATGTTCTAAAGGACTTCATATCTAAAGCAACTGCCATGTAAGTATACAATAACTAGTTCTGTTTGTCTACAAAAATACAGGTCCTAAAGAGTCCTGCTTACAAATTGTGTAGGTATCAGAGTGAGTGACATCTTATAAATGTCTCAATAGATGGAAGGATTGATCTAATAATGAAAAGAATACTCACAAATAATTTATTTGTCATTTGGTGGGAGAAAAGAAGAGTGAATTATTTATTTGATCAATATTATTCAATCATCAATAGAACTGGTAGAATAATTTATAAATTTACTTATGAATAATTTATTCATCGGTTGATGGTAGGAGGAAATTAATGAAGTAAACAATATTTGAGTAACACTCAATAGGCTCTCAGAGGCAGACAGAACAACCAGGGTTTAATTGGTATCCTTAATCAGCAAAACACAGGGAGGAACTGAGGGCATCATAGAATGATTTGGGTTGGAAGATCATCTAGTTCCAACCCCCCTGCCATGGGCAGGGACACCTCCTACTAGACCAGGTTGCTCAAAGCCCCATCCAACCTGGCCTTGAACACTGCCAGGGAGGGGGCAGCCACAGCTTCTCTGGACAACCTCTTCCAGTGTCTCACCACCCTCACAGTAAAGAATTTCTTCCCTATATCTAATCTAAATCTACCCTCTTTCAGTTTTAAGCCATTAGCCCTTGTCCTATCATTACATACCCTTGTAAAAAGTCCCTCTCCGGCTTTCCTGTAGGCTCTCTTTAGGTACTGGAAGGCTGCTATAAGGTATCTCTGGAGCCGATCCCTTTCATCAGTCCCATCACAGCCTGTGCACGAGCACAGCAGATCACCAAAGGGCAGCTGCCCTGTTGCTGCTTCTGTAGCCTACTGATAGTATTCACCTTCTTTCCCATCTACCCACCCAGGACAAAAGATCTGCAAAGGTGCCCTGAGACTGCTGTGTGATTTCCTTGTGTCTTTGATGACCATGGGAAGCTGTTTGGAGATTCCTCCTCTGGTGTTCCACCAGCTTCTGCTGTGATCACTCAAGCCAGATGCTGCTCTCTCTGGCACGTGGCAGCAGAGGCAGCGGGTGCCATCGTAGCCTTTCAGCAGGTTGAAACTTGTCATGCAGCTGAGAAGCGTGCTGTGCTCTGCTTGTGTACTCAAGGTAGGAAGCAAAGGGTTTCCATCAGAAAGACACAGGACACTGTCCCCTGTTTCTAGATAGACTGCAAAAATAAAAATTAAAACTCCAAGGCATCTCAGAGAAAAAAAGTCTTAACAGTTTAAAATAGTTCACGTTGCATCCTTAAAGGGCAAATCATCAAGCTAGTCAGATCCACACTAAATTACAAAAGTCTGGTTGCACAACTGAATTGTACTGTGCCTGAAATCAAGCAACAAATTGCTGACATGCAAAGAGTTAAAAATAACCCTCTTGCCCACCATGTCTTTTCAGAATACCACCTCACAGGCTTGTTACTGTGACCATCAAAATAATTTCAAGGCAAATCTTATCTGAACGTAATTTTTAGAGTTGTCTAATTTAGTAATATCTTTCCAATGTGGCTGTGTGAGGGGGGAGTTTCTTGCTATGTAATGTATTCAGAAGCACCCCACTGCCTTCAGATAGAATCCACTGGTTTGCTCTGAGTTTGCTCTACTGCCACTGAATGAATCCATGACAAACCCAGTCTGAATGTTAACTAAAAGCCTCAACAGAATACTGTTAATAAAAATCATCCCAAAATGGCTTTTGTTGTGTTATAATATCACATTTTAATAGCTGCCATAAAAATACAAAGTAGGCATGAGAATGTGAGCAGAAGGGTTTTTTCCTGTTTTCAATGTGCTAAGTTTAATGGCAGATATATGTGCAGTTTGGGACGAAAACAGATGCCCTTTATGAATAGACTAAGTGGAGGAATCAGCTGGCTTATGTTCTCTTCTCAACTGCTACCAGGATTTTTCCACTCTTTGTTCATTTCTTAACTATAAGCTGTAAGCACTGAAAATCAAAAAATGAGAGAAAGTTTATGAATTATACACAGTCACAGAGTTTATTAGCGGTCCGTGTTCACCCTCTTGGGACTCACTGGAGGAAAAGCTATGAGCAATTTCCAGATTTTCAGATGGGTTCTCCATTTCTTTATCTCATTCAGCTTTTGATATGGTGCATAAATTATTTATCAGGGCTACCATTATTTCGTTAGCTTGCATTGTCCTCTGGCACCATGTCTGCAGAATGATATTCATTTTGCATTTGCAATTACTAAACTTAAAAGAAATCAGTTAATTCTTCCTCTATTCAGGTCACTTGTTTCACAGAATGATGTGCGAAGGACTGAGATGTGAACAGAATTTCATTTTGACCTTGAACCGTAATTACTCTTTTCATCCTGCCATTTCATCAGAAGATGTAACTAAAGTTTATGTAAGAAATATTTCTATTTTCCTTTCTCTTTCTTTCTTTTTTTTAGGTGGGAAGATGGGATAGGAAATACATTTTTCCAGATCATAAATTCACCACTAAAGCTTAGTGAATTATGTGCTATGCTGGTTAAGTTCAGAGAAGGATCCTCTTTTATATACTTTAAGTCTGCCTCCTTGAAGTTAATTTTTGAGGCAGTTCATATCATAGCTTCTCAGTTGCAATAACATCTAAATGGAACAGCTTCTTAACTACTTCACCTTACAGAGTGTAGAGGAGACACTAGTCTTTTTCCACACCAGAACATACCATATATTCTTAAGCAAATGTTTTATGATTGACTTCCTCCCATAACATGCTTACATTCCTTCCTGCCATCCCTCACACTGCTCTGCTGATGCAATTACCAGGTAGCAGGCTACCAGGCAGACTTCCATTTAAAAATACATATATAGGTAGCTTTACACCTAAAACAATATGCTAATGGACTGGAGCCAGATCATAGCTTAGCCTGGAGGAAAACTTATCCTCACTGTTTGGTACAAGAGCAGACTCAATTACACTAGTCCAAAATTATTTCCCCTCATGCCCATGTGGCACATCCATTTCCTGCTCCTTCCCAGAGCTCCTCAGCTGAAGCCCCCTTGCAAAAAAAGAAGGAAGAAGAGGAAGCTCTAGTGGGAGAGGACTTGTGACCATTTTTGTCCAGCTGTCCCTTATGCAAAGAAGACCCAGTGATATCTGCTTAAAAATCCACATCTGTGAGGTGGTAACCGTACTGAACAGCCAGCTGTGAGAGATTGTGACGGAGCTGCCTGTGCTGCAGAGCAGTGGCATGTCCCCACCTGAGGCCCCTGTCAGGACAGAGGATGGATGGCAGTGCCACACTCCTTCCCTTGTGCTGACAGCCACTCAGGCGAATGATTTGCCTCCTGGCATCTCTGCAACAAGCCCTGTTTTCTGCAAATGCAAGATCACAGCCTAGAATAAGGAAACTTTACAGTAGTACCTAAGATTATTTTTCTCACACCAGCTATGGATTAATTCACTGATTTCTTACAAGTAGCACTCTGTCCTATCTACAGGTTCAGTTTAATACTTCAGTCTTTGAAGATGCTTCTCTCATGACTCTGTGAACATTCTTGCTGCTAACCAACCACCTTATTTTTCTCTAGAAATATTTGTGGGTTTTGGTGCATTAATATGCTAATGTCTTGTACTAATTCCTTGAGCAATTCTCATTCTTGAGAATGGCAGGCACTTTTACTCTTCTACGATCAATAAATGTATTGTGTTTGATTAAATTTAATGTATTTAGTAGTTCTGTGCGACTGATCACAAATAAGAATCCAAGCAGATGGGATGATATCAGTGGCCACGTTATTATTATCAACAGAATCAGACTTCTGGAGAGTGGGGTATGAGATAGGGCACCTCTTACCTCCAAGTTAATGGTCCTAATACTCTCTATTTAATAGTTACCTAACAGACTATGTGGTTGTAAAGGTGTCTTTATGCTGTATGATGTGAGCTAAGGAAGTTGCTGACTTCTGTTTTGTAAAACGGAGGTAAGTAATAGGTACAAAGGTATCATGGAATTGAAGTTTTATATATGCATAGAACCTTGCTTTTCATTGAAAAGATTTGTTGTTACATTTACACATGCTTCTGTCTTTCCGCTTTGTGATTGTAGGTTTATTTTATTGTCTCTGAAAGGTCCTGGTTCAGTGCCCTCACCAGCTAAATCTACCTGCATAAAAGATGCCAAAATATCCTCAGCAATAGTAGGTTTCTCAAACTACCCCATCTCAGAGGAACCATTCCCATGGCCCTGCTACGACTCCAGGAGCAAAGTTTTTATGCAAGTACATGTATCCTAGGCAAACAGTGATTCCCTGCTATGGGGTGACTGCTTCCCCCTGCTCTCTGCTTCTTCCTGGTTGCCTGTTGGCAGGAAGCCTCTCCGAGGGAGAAGCTGTCAGGCTCCTGCCAAATCTGCCCACACTCCCAGGCCCCCAGGGACAAGCCATGTATCTGGTCCCCCCTGCTGCCAAGTCCAGCCTAGTAAGACCCAGTGAGAGGGTCTTTCCCTGAACCTGGCCACCTTGAGATCCCTAGGGGCTCCCTGTGCCATTTATATATGGAGATCTTGGTTCTCTGCATGGATCCTTCGGCTGGTACTACATGATAACTGGCACTAAGCATCATTATGACTAGCTTACCCCCAAAGGTGCCATTCCACATCGGTTTTCATAATGCCTAACTTCAGGCTTTATTCACACTACTTGTGTGAAGAACAGGGCTGATTAAAAAGAAACCAGCACTCCACGTATATTCATACTCCTTGTCCTAAATCCTCACAGCTCTACCAGAATATGTTGGAGAAACCAGCTGTAGAACTATAAATGTGTTTGTACCCTTTGATGCACCAGGCAAAAAAAAGAAAAAAAAAAATAATTCTTCTATCTCTTAGAATACTGACAGCTTCTTTCCATCTATGAAAATAACAAATACTTGCTTTGAAATTACGTCTGTCAGCTGAATATTAATGAAAAGCACTTCTGCAGACTAGTATTTAGTCTGCAGAGTAAAGGTAAAAAAAAGAAAACTAAGCCATCCACCCAATCATCTCCAGTCAGCGAGACACTGCTCTGCACAGGGCTGTGTATCCTGCTCCTCCCAAGGTTACCAAAAGGGTTGGCCCATGCATATGGAGCTTCCCTTGTTATTGCAGCCTCTCTAAAGATATAAATGTTAACAACAAGAACAGCTACTAGGCTTATCCCTTGAACAAACAGAAGATAATGCAATTGAGCTTGCTTTTGGCCAAGGAAGGTCTGTTCAGAGGGGTGCTTAATGCCTTAGATAAAAATGTGGACCAGATTGTTTGACACCAGTTTAATACCTGGAGTTCTAGAGCAGGCTCTAGCCACTATCTTACTGCATTCCTATGCATTTCCCTGCAGCATCTCAGCATCCAAGCCTTGATGGCTGCAATGCCATGAGAATGTTGCAGCCCCTCCTGCCTGTAGCTGTCTCCCAGGTTGCAGCTTGGAAAAGATAAACTTGTTCCACTGACAACTTCTTCTGTTCAGGGTTACCATTTTTTCCACCAAAGCCTTCCCTTGCCAGCTAACAGAAGTAATGGAGCTGAGACCTCTGCTGCGACTGAGAGTGCTTTGAGCTGTACCAACCATCTGCCTCATAGGAAGGCAGATCTTTGAAATTCCCGTAGAAGAACAATACTATTATTATTGCTAATTAATAGTAGGCAAGGACACAAACTCATTCCAAATCAAATTAAGTTCCAATCAAAAAAGTCAACTGTGATTTCTAATTGATTGAATTTTAAAATCAGTCAAGTTGTGTATGTTTTTTTTCACAAGATCCAACAGGTCACTGATACTTGTCTTTCTAGTGAGACTGAGATTGAAGCAGAACTGTCAAGGGTTTTTTTAAATGGATTCGAATTTTTTAGAAGAAGATCTATTTTAATTAGAATTGTACAGCGAGATTTGTCAAGCTCGTGTTCCTCTGGAAGTTTATTATGAAGCTATGTGGAAAGAAAGATGCTCTATGTGGTTACTCTTTCCCAAAGGGCCAGCTGAAGTTAAAATGAACTTCTGTGCCTGCTAGCACATACAGACCCCATGGGCCTCCTAAATTCCTGCTCAGCAAAGGCTGCTTCACACTGAGAAAAGGAAATATCATCGCCTTTCTTCAGAATGGCAGATTAAGTTTTCCCTGGTTCCCCCTTTCTGAGGATCAGACTCCGACATAACATATATGGATGCTAAAGAGCCCAGATGGCTGATTCAGCTTTAAATTAATAACCTCAGTACTCCAGTCAGATGGGGCATGATACAGTTGTTAAGTTTGCTCACTCCCACCCCTCTGTGTGTTACACTAATAGTTTAATTTAGTGCTTCTGGCTTTCCTCTTGCCCAAGTTTCAGGAGACTGTTGTTGAATAGCAGGTGCCTGCATTTGGCCATGAACATTCAGGATTAGGAGGGACATTCCACACTGCACTTTGATCCAAACTGTGACTCTTGGGAAGTTGTAATAGTATAACTAATAATTATTATATATATAATTATAGACAATTATTATTGTAAAAAAATCTTTTGATGACTTTTTACAGGGGAAAGCTATTGCAAAAGTCTGAGTCTCCAAATTCCTGGGCTCTGGGTAGCTCATGGATGTGTTCAAAGAGAGGTTAGTAAAGAAAAAACAGTATGGACCAAACACTCCATATTATGCAGTATGAATGAAAGAATCTCAAATAATGATGATCATGGATCAGTGGAAATCAATACAATAGGACATGCAACAGTGATGCAGGTAAATCTATAGCTGAGTGAGTCTTTGGAAAAACAAAGCAGCATTAAATCAGTCTCTCGTCAGTAAAGAATGACCATCAAAATGATGGGGCTTTAGTATCAGAATATAAAAACTTTGGATAAAGACATACTATATTCTCAGTAAAAAAACAAGGCTACATTTCATTGAGACTGAACAATCCAATTTATGTCTTGGGCAGAACCATCATCAAACCCTTTGGGACTTACCTAATGGAAAGAGTAACTTACACTAGTATGGACAATAACAAAGAAGGCTTCCCCTTACCCGAGAGCCCGGACAGCTGTCCTGGTTTACAATATACATTATGTTTTCTCCCATTATTTCATCACGTTCCCAAAGGACAGTTAAAGTTGCTAGGGAATTAATATATATCTCTTCCTTGCTATTTCCTTCTAAATATGAGGAAAGACAGAAACTGGCTTTGGTGTGTGTCACGTTCCAGTGTTCCTGATCAGGTGACATATCTCTGCTGAGAGTCAAAGGCTGTGCTCCTGCGGGACAGTATGGTGTAGGGGGGTCTGTAACTTCAGTGCAGCTCCAAGACCCTCCCTCCAGAGAATGCTTTTCCTCTCCGAAGAACATACCTGTCAGTCAATAATTGCTCTTCTCAACCCATGCTTTTAGGAGAGGTGGAAAACATTTTGTATTCTTCTTGCACTTTCTCTGTTTTCTTTAACTAAATTATATTTGCCACTATAAAAGACCTATTGATTACTTTAATAGATCTTTTGTTCTTTCTACAGATTAATGTCTTACTTTTTATCTTACTTTCTCATGCAAACTTCACTTTAGTCTATTTAAGCATTCTGAAAGCTTTATAGCATTTTTTAAACTCTTCATTCTTTTGTCCCTTATGTAGCAGCCTGGGCAGGGGTGAAATCACACAAGCACTCAGCAACTACCAGCCATAAACAGGTCCCTTCCCCCCGAGGGTGGCATCTGGTGCAAAGATGACAAGTGCCAAAAGGATTTGTCACTCAGAAAGCTGACATCAGGATTGCTGGGCTAAAAGTTGACTCCAATCCCCTACTGGGCTGCATAGGAATATATATAATTTTCCTCTGTCTGTAGCAGAAAAAATCCTGACACCACTTTTTGATTCTCATCTCTCCTCTGGCTAGAGCCTTGGGAAGTCAGTCTGGGTGTAAAATTGCAATAAATCCCGAGGACTCCAGCAGAGGCAACAAGAAGACAACTAATATGCCAGTGTGATAATGTGGTGGGTCAAGTGACAGGGTAGGAGAAGCAGGACGTAATGCTTAATGATACAAGTTCTCCTCAGTCAGTGTCCTAAATGTCAAAAGTCTCACCAGACATTTTAATAGAGACAGCAATCTGGCTTCAGAACCACACAGTGGAAAGTCACATTCACTCAGATATTAGTCTTAAATCATGAGCTCACAATGTGCACTGTTCACACTGTACTGAATATCTAGGCTTTTTAACAAATTTTCCATCTGCATACAGCAATTTGCTTGTTGATGTTTAAACATGATTGACATAATTCGACGATCTGGCTTATTAGTTTGCTTTGTAACTATGTAAAACGCTGACAATGATTATCCCAGTTGACTGAGGACATGCTTCCTGTGACACAGTAAACAAATGTAGCAAAGGAGGATTTTTCCAAATGATTGCTCCAACCCCCTAATGAGAATGTTAACTTATTTCATCAGGGCTGCACTACACCAAGAGTCTTAATGAATCCTCAAGTCACAGAGCTCCATTTCTTGAGCCTGGGGTACCATAGCTAGAATTGTATGCTTACAGACTTTTCTCCCATCTTTATCTGCATGCTGCATTATAATGAATCCATTTATTATACTGCCTGCAAAAAGACATTTCTTTGAAAAAGAAAGTATTTCCAAGATTTGGTTTCAAAACCTACCAAACTCCTCAGAGGAGTGCTTCTTCCTATAAATCAGTGACTCTTAATAGAAAGAACCTGATGAAAGAATGAGTAATGATAGGTAGAAAAATAAGAATAAATCAACCTGCTCATTAACCTGCTTGCACAGTAAATTCTCTGTGCTCTGAAGGCCAGGATTTAAGACAGTTCCTCTAAATCAAAGGATTCTTATGAATTCTGTTCTCCAGCTTCCTTCTATAAGTTATGTTTGGGTAGTCAATGACTATTTGTAGGGGATGTTTCGCAAACATTGGCACTGATTTATCTGGAGAAAATAACACATGGTGTTCCCAGGGGAAAAAATCATTACCTTAGTTTTGGTGCATCTAATTACAATAAGTCTCTATCATGCTCACCATCTACCCTAATTATCTGGGGAATTGGCAGTGTTTAACAATGAAGGAAAGAGTGCTCCAGTGTCCAATTAAGGTTTACTTTGAGGATTAATAAATCATGTCTCATCAGCCCCACTGACCCAGAGGTGTTAATCTTCACCTTATCACTCTAATCTTAAAGCAAAATTCTGCAGATCAAGAGCAGCAGAATGGTTGAGTTAATTGTTCCATTAAGCTGATGAAGTCTTTATACCCATGTCCAATGATACACTATTCCCTAAGCATCCTTACATGCTCTGCTACAGAGCAGTAAACCAACAGTAAAAAGACTGCCACAGCCATTCGGTGCAGGTGACTGGTAGCTTTGGACTCTGCTCCATACTCAGCTGTTTTGATATAACTCTACTGCATTCACATACTGGAGTAAGGCTCTGAGAAGATTATAAACAATCAGGGGAGGTTCTAGCACATCGAGATTCAGTTACAAAAGGAAATGAATCATGTAGTCAAAAATGGAAAGAAGACTTAACAGTTATCTGCCCTGTAAATAATATCCTTTATTAGAAGGCATAAACAATACTGTTTTACTTAAGGGAAAGACTCCAGATATTTCACTGGAAAGAGTTTTCCTCTTTGACAAGCCTACAGTAATCATGGAGAGCATGGCAAATTGAGTTAAAATATGCTCCTAACCACTACGATAAATTAGGAATCACATTTTAACTGTGTTCCCAGTCTATTTGTATTTGCTTTTGTTTCTAAGTAATCAGGCAGGTTAAATTCTTCTGGCATGAACATTCACAAAAGTACTGAGTTCACATTAAAAATCCATCTTGTAACCATTGCTTTTCAAACAGTTCCTCCTCCTGATCTGAGTTTAGCAGGAAAGGAAATGGGAGTTGATACCTTTCAGGGCATGGGTCACATACTTGTGTGTCACTGAACAAAGGGAGAGAGAGTGAGATGGGCTCAAAGCCAGAATAATTTCATGGGGTTGGTAGAGGGAAAAGGAAGGAGGACTGGATTTCTGAAAAGCTTTTGAATGCAAAATCTTTATTGCTGTTCACACAATATTTCCTTCCCTGTGTCTGTCTCTTTTTCTTCTAAATAAAACACAAACCTCTGCTTTCCCTCTCCCTACTGCATCACACCCCCAAATCAATGGGACTCAGACAGACTCTTCCCTCTTCCAGGGGTGAGAGATTAAGGACTGGGTGTTGCATTCAAGAGGACAGAAGCACGTGCTTGAAATGACGCAAGTGTTAAAAGAAGGTCAAAGAGTTGGGTTAGAGGAGTGAAAAATGAGTAATGTTTTCTCCCCCTTCTCTTTTCTCCAAAATGTGAATCACATATTATTTTATTTTCTGAAACTCAGGCACAGCCTCTTCTTTCACACTCTGGATTCACTCCTGAATGTAACACCTGAACAAACAAAGAAAACATTAAACAACACAATTGTTTGTTTTTCATAAAGATTTCTCAGAGAAAGTAGAGCTCTTGGTCAGGTGCTATTTCATCCATATTATTATTTATTTTTTTGCATCTTGAAGATATTTCAAATAGATTCCTTTTAAAAAAACCCCAACAGATAAACTGTTATCATGTCTACCGTCTGTGTCCCATGCTGAGAAATGGGACATATCATCATACTGACTTCAAAGCATTTCATCTGTAAAAAAGACAAGTGACTTACACATAAAAGTGTGCATCTTATAAAGTACCCAGATCAGATCATTTAAATGATTAATTTAACGAATACAGTTTTGAGATAAATTGATTTGCCTCTTTTTTGCCTCTTATCATCCTCTCTCCCTTCAACAATTTAGCATTCAACCAAATAATACCAGGCATACAACATTCTCAAGGTCACTCTATGATCCTCCTTCAAGCCCCCCATTAAAACCCTCTTCTAGTATAAGACTACGAACAAAACAAAATTAATCCTCCCTTGCCCTCCAGCCTAAGAGGATTCCAACTCACATATCTCACCTCCCGAGAGAATTGCAACCTCTCCATCTATGGACTGATGTCTTTATGTATGCACATGCATATGTGAATACCCAGAGACGTGGAGAGGGCACTCTGTTCTGCTCCTAAGAAGCTGTTTTATTTTACATTAAATAATTAAGGATTCCTTGGGCCAGAGAGCAGGACAGAGCATGACCATGGGGCAGCAATTAGGGCACTCAGCTGGGAAAGAGACCTGTTTTTTGCTCTTTGCTTCAAATATTGCTTGCTATTTAAACCAGTGGCTACTCTGAATGAAAGACATAACAGTCCTTCTCTCTGCCCTGGCTGGTGAAGTGTGTGACCCCTCCACCTTCCAGGTGGCTGGTTAGGTGCAGCAGGAGGACTCCCAGGAAAAGAGGTCTTCCCTTGTTTGCTGCAGCTTGTGTCTGCATTGGGGAACCTTCTGGTACTGAATGTCTGCTAAGTCATCATCTTGTCAGATCACTGCCTTGCTGGGTATCCCCAAAAGTCAAACAGCATCTCAGAAAGCTCAGGACCCAGCTACAACTGTGTTACTTTTATGCTGTACTAGTGTTAGATTGGCTTCTCTTCCCCTGGGGTGGAGGAGATGCTAGAACTGTGTCAGTACATATTTTTGGGCAGGCTTAAAGAAAAGTGGTGGCACCCCAGGTAAGAGTCCTAGCACAAACCAAAGATCCCGAGTCCCTAAGGCTGAATTCTCAAACGTGGCAATTCTCCACCCATTTTTCTAGCCATGTTGGATCACAGAGGTGCCTTCAGAACATGTCTAAGTGTTACAGGTTTAAGTACTGCCAACAGCTAAGTCATTCAGCTGGGTTATCAAGATTCAAGTCCTTGCTCCAGAAGAAGAATAATTAATCACAAGTCTCTGTTCAAACTGGGTGAATGAGTGAATGAATGAATGAAAGAAATATCAAGGAAAAATGTGAAATATCATTGTGTCTGCTTCATCAAATGCAGAAAGAAGGCTTGGCACCTATCCGTAAGGCAGAGTTTGCAGCAAAGAATATTGAGAGAAAGGAGAAAGTGTGGCCAGAGGCAGATGCTTATTTCCCTTTCACTTCACTCCTGGTTAGTTCAGGTGGCTTCCTGTTCAGTTCCAAGGTGGAGCACCACACCAGGGATTGAGGAGTCCAGGAGATACTAGTTAAATCCTCTACACGTTAATACCTGTCTTCTACATGCCTAAGCATCTAAGTGGGTCTAACCTACAGCCCTTCTCCTGTTTAGTTCTTAAGATGTACAGAAGAAATAGGTGTTTCCAAAGTTGGCTGAAACCACTCATATTATATTCAGTTGTTGCGCCCAGAAAAAGAAAGTGTGAGACAGCACTGGAAATTGTGGTATTGACAAAATAAAATCATTTATGCAAAGAACGTTATTATGAGACAAGTAAAATGTTTGGAAAGTAGTTAATGTCAGATCGTTCCCCTTCATACATTTTTAAAACAGATTTATAAAATGCATCCTATTCATAAGTGTTTTGCCTTTCATATTTCTTGTTAATTTCCTTTATTGTGGAATTCCACTGAGTGAATATCTCTGCACATTATGTACGGAACATAGCAGTGGAATAATTTTATATCTTCTTCTGGCTCCCCCTGCCTGAATTTTAATAATAATAAGTCTGAATGGTTATAACGCAAAATTGAAAGCAGCTCTGCCTGACAAACCAGGCAGAATGTATGAACAACCTCAGTATTGCCTTACTTTCCAGATTTGTGACAAATTACATCTAGTTTATACAGAATGTGTTATTATCCTCACGTTTCTTCTCTTAAAAAAAAAAAGTTGCTACATTTATGGTTCTCATTCTCTTTGGCAACAAAACCTTTAAAAAAAAAAGAAAAGAAAAAGATCAAAAACCTGTCTGAGATGATGAAAAATAAAAAATGAGCCATGTGTACATCTCTCATTCAACTACTTTCAGTTCATCAGCCCAAATAACCAGGCATCCATTTATAACTCAGTGGCAGTCTTTAATAGAAGGAGAAATTCAATTTGCTGAAGTCTTAAAAATGAGCTTTTATTTTAATCAGCTGGAACCTGAACCTTATCAACATGAAATCGAAAGGAGTATTTCCACACACTTAATATGTTTGGGGTTGCACTTTTGATTTGCTACAGCATTTTGCTAGCTTGGGGCACCTTTTTCTGCCAGTAGCTGGAAGACTGCTGGTTTTCTGCTGTGCTACTTGGTCTGGTTCCCTATACAATTTAGAATTTAATATCTCCATTTATTTATTTGCAGTTTGAAATAGTTCTTTTGTGACTTCAGGAAAACTACAGTTGAGGTGAGGATTTCTTGGGGGTAGATACAGAGTCAGGAGAAATAATTTTTCTTTCATGGAGAGAGGCCAGTAGAGGTGGATGAATGGAAAGAAGGAAGCCACCACCATAGACAGAACAGTGTTTCTTCTGTCCAGGAGTCAAAACTAGGAGCTGTGGAAGTATCCAAAGCCTTAAAAAGTGTCAATAAAGTAAAAATCATCTCTCACAAGGCTGTCTCCACAGTAAATACAACCCTTCCTCATGGGTCTTTGTTCATTCTTAGAAGGTCAGAGCTGCAGTGGGCTGTCTGCCACATCCTGTTGTCACCTCTGAGGTGTAAACTATTAGTTGCCAGATTTGATGGCACAGATAGATAAGAGCTTATTTTGGCTAAAAAGGAGTCTTTGTCAAAGATCTGGAAGAATATTACTTACTAAGAGGTAGCAAGGTAGAAATTTTGATTAAAGGAGTCTGGCTGCAGTTTGTAATCTAATAGAAAATGCTGTAACATTGATTTTGACAACAGTGGTTACTGCAGTTTGCATCTGATTCTTCGGGGGGGAAAAAAATAGGCAACTCCTAGCTGTATGTTCCTAAAGTGCTTTGTATATCCCTAGCTGAGGATGGTGCAAACTCAACAAATAATACATTTGGATTACCCTTCAGGGATCATCCATTTCTCTTCTGTTAGCCTTCACTCAAAACAGAGAGTCTTGTAGGTTTTCTTGCTGCAGCCTCCATCTTTCTGAAGGGAAACTCTTGCCAGGTCTACTCCAGCTGAGTGCACACCTCTCTAGGGACAGCAGGAGTCCTTTTCTACCCTTTCCTTGTCCTTGGCTTTGCTGAGTATAATTCATATTGTTACACAAATTTATTGCAAGCAAAGATTTTTTTTAAAAATTGGGTTTACTCTGCAAATATTAGACTGCACCCTCAGCCCAGCAAATTTATCTTTTCTAATATTTGATTTCTTCTTTTTGCTATTTCTTTTTCTTCACCTAACAATTTTCTCAAAAAAAGAAATGTTGTCAACATAGCTGTTCTCAGCATGCTGTCCATATTACCTCAGTAAAAGAAGGAAATTTGATGTCTGGACATATGTAGTCTTGTGGAAAAGGGTCTTCACTCACTGACAAGCTTAGCAGTATAGCTAACAGTATTTCCCAAGGGGGCTGGCCTTGCTTTAAAAAAAGAGAAGAAGAAAAGGAAAAAAAATCAATACTGACTCTTGACACATTTTCATTTACATCACTGCATGGCTTTCAGTCTGGGCACAAATCAATAGGCAGCTTTTAACACTGCTCAACTAGTTTGTTCTATGTAAAAGAAGAGAGATTTGCCTCAAGTGGCTTGTTTTTCCCATTGGGCTCCAGGCAGACTCTTCACCATTAACAGTGTGTGATTCTTCAAAATGAAGTCGAGTTTATGTGACTGCTCTTTCTGTGACTGATCAGAAGAACTTGAACTGTAATATTAATCACATGACATTTCTTCATCACAACTTACAACAAATTGACTTTGTACTTAGTGAAAGCGTCTCAAGAAGCCAACTCAGTGTATCAGAGGGCAAGAAGTCAATAGGAGGAAGAAAGATTTAGTTTCAAAACACACAGTACATAGCCTGTGGAACTGCTGCTGCACACACACTGGGCACTTTATCACACTGCAGGTGCGCTGTTATTACATGGTTTTATTTGCATGATGAAGGCATCTGCATCACCTCAGTTGTTTTTGTTGAATAAGCCTCCTCAGTCAACTGCAGATTTTCCTTCAGTCTCAGGTTTACATGGGAGATGTAGGGACCAGGTAGTTTCTCCAAATTGCACTGGGTTCAGCAACTATTTAGTTTCAATTCAACTCTCTACAGAGTTCAGCAGAGAACTGACCCATGAAGCAGGCACCTTCTGTTTCAGATATACTGATGGCTGTTACTCCAATGCCAGGCATATGTCATGCTAATAACACTACCCATATGCTTAACAAATGCCAATTTGCCTAAGATACCATTAATACCATTTTAAAGGCCACTTGCATACAGTGGGACTTCTAAAACCACATCTTTGTCATACATTGATTTTTGAATATAGAAGAGTGGGAGTACAGATGCCCAGAGGTACAATATTATCAGTTTTGATTCCTAGAGTCTCAGCACCTCACCTCAGAGAATTTTTAGCTCATGAAGCCTCCACAGAAGTTTTCACACTAAAGAAGTGCATGCAACATTGAAAACAAGAGCCTAGAGGATTCATGTGTTCCATGCAATACCTTAGAAATGTTCTTTGCTAGAAGCAGACTCCGTGTGAAGTCCAACGCACCATAAAATGGGCAATCATGTCTTTTTCTATGGCACATTTGAGACATGCATGACCAGAGTCTTCCCACTTGTGTAAAGCAGCTCGCTGACTGCCTTCACAGCTTTCATGGGGATTCTCCATAAATAAAACTGATTCCTCAGTGGTGCACAGAACTGATGTAATACCCAGCATAACATTGACTCTTCCTCTCTGGGCTTTTCTGGATTAGGCTTCTAATTATCTACATACACAGATACATGTAATAATAAAATAATGTATGGTAAATTAGTACATGCTCCTACTAAACAAGTTTGCTACCACTTTATTAAGCAAAAGCATTGGTTTCTTTTCTGTGAATGAACCAAGGTTTATTCAAGACTCTATTTTCAGTGGATAAAATTAGTATCATTTGGATGGAACACACTGAGGATATTTTACTTGAGGCAGATTTTGCTGGTTATTAATTTTTCAAAATTTCCACAGACTGGCCCAAATTGTATGAAACAGCTGTCAGTCTCAGACCATGCAAATCAATTTTTATTTAACCATCCAAGTTTTCTTGACATTTGTCTCTTCTGAGTTTAGAGTTACAGAACAACATGTGTTTCCCAGTGGAAAAGAACAGAGTTGTAATAAGAATAAAGAAGGACTTTCAAGGACACTCACAGAGATTAGTCAGCCAAGACTTTCTTTAAATCTGTATTCTTATTCTGTTGAGGGGATTCAGACCAGATTATATCAAATCAGTGAAGAAAAAAGTAAAATTAACTGTCTATTCAGAACGCACCCAAACAATCTGGAAATCAACTCTGCATACTATCGGTTTTGCACAGTTCTTTAGCCCTCGGTTCCCGATGCAAGTACAGCATGCACTTGTTCTCAACTTTGTCCCCTGACATTTGCAAAATAGTAGGCAAAACCCAAATTAATTGCTTAATTAGGAAGCATAAAATCATATTTCCTGTGGAACGGATCCATTTCAATACGACTTGTACACCACGTACCAGTACTAGATACATAAGTTTTGTACCACTACTCACCAAAAAGCCTGTTAAACGCCAAGTCCATAAGCACACCAGCTGTTTTATGCTGCTCCTCCAACATGAGTCGAGGTAAATTTCGCCTCTGTAGTGTAACAGGCTGTCACCCAGGGGTTACAAAGGCAGGCAGTCCACAGCCATAGTGGCTGGTGCTATGTGGCAGCGGGAGGGTGAGGGATGAGGGCAGGACTGCTGGGCAGTCAGCTCTGCCCCTACCAGGTGACAAGTAGCAGGGACACCAGAAAGGTTGCAGTAAGGCTGCTCAGCTCCCCCCACACCCCATCTGAAATTCAGCCCCTACTCAGCTGCAAAATGTGAGCAGTACTTTCATCCCAAACTTAGAGCAGATGTAAAATTTCGCACCCACTGTAGGACTACTTGCAGCTCCTGTGATTTCTTTTATAGATCTCTGATACTATGTACTTTCAAAATTTGTTCTGAATACCTATTATAGAAAGTAACAAATAGGCATTATATCACTGTTGATGCCAACAAGAAAATTTGAGGTCTAAGATATAACATCACCTGAGTAATTTTAAATTTGGCTTTCCTGTCAGTTAAATAGGCTCACCCTAATTACTGAGAAATAGACTGTCATTGACGATCTTTCACCAAGATAGAAACTAATTACAAGGACCTCACCACTATCATTTCCCCATTTTATCGAGGTATAAGTGCGAGGGAGCTGAAGGAAGCACCTTGTTTGAGGTTGTCCGTCAGACCAATGACTGATCTCAGAGCCAGTCACACATCATTTTCCACTGGATTAGCAAGCAGATCCCACTAACTGCAGCTGAAATATCACTGGAGAGAGCAGAGGGAACTGAAGGGAACTTGGAGCTGGGTATAGAGGACAGGGAGAAACTGGAATTGACTTTTTGAAGCTTGCAGCTCTATTGCATTAAGCACAACATGATGGACTGTGTTTCAACTCTGACTATTCTAGTTTAGCAATATATTCTAGCAGAGATAATACTAGGCAAGGTTTCAGTGGCCTTGGGGTGAAAATAAATTGTTTTAAACCTCCTGAAACAGAGCCTAACACTCTCTCCCACAGACCACACCACTGAAGTGCAACATACGTTTAAGTGGACAGTCAGAGTTCAAACATATGCAGCCATGCTGGTATTTCACTAAGGACTCCATTTGGAATGAAAAAGAACATGAGGATAAGGCCATGGGAATTTTTCACCATCTGTGATAATAATTCAGAAAAAGCCTGGCACACAATCTGCAAAAGAAAATTCCCTCCTGGGGTTGCAATTCCAGGATTTACTTTCAGGATTCAAGTATTACATTTTTTTTTAATGTCTTATGATTGTTCACAGAGGCACATGATTTCTGTGTGTGGCACAATTCTTGGAATGAGTTGTCATTTGGTATAAAACATTTGACACAATGTATTTGTCACAATACTCGCAAATGCCCAGACCCAGTGCTATATTTAGGCTGATTTCCAACACAATACTCCACTACAGGTTGTCCAGTTCTTTCACATCACATTTCCTGAAATGAGAGATTAAAGACTAATGTAACACAAAAAAATTTATATCAATTGCTTTTCTTAGTAATTTGGGGGTTTTTACACCTGTTTACATGCACAAAAGTTTAATAATTGTTAAGCAACAAGTCTGTACAGGTATACATGAATTAAGATTACCAAAATTGATTACATTGATAAAAATCCCAGAAATTTCTTTTAGGAAAAGGGATATTACCAGACTTAAGTCAGACAGACAGCTTGCCTAGGTAGTGGTTCCCTTTCTGTGGTCAGGGTAGTGCTGTGCTGTGGGCAAGTTGGAAAGTTCAGCTCAAGCAGCTGCCAGCACCCCAACCCATGTCCAAATTGCCTGATAAAAGCTTTCTCTGGTACCCTGCTCCCTTACACCACTGCCCCTTCACAGGGTATGCCTGAGGCAGCGCTGGCTCTGCTGCCGCTGGGTGTGCAGGGTTGGACCCCTGTTTTCAAGACTATTATTTTCCTCTATATTGAGGGAATTTGAGCAATTTATTCTTAGCAGTTTCCAATGGAGTGCAAAGTCTGCTGGCTTTTTCCTTTATATTCCTTCTCTCTCTCCCTGGAACTGGATGGTACAAAATGAATAAGAAACAACATAGTGAAATATAATCCAAGTGTACATTTGTAGAAGAACCTGCTTAATGGGGAAGTTAGTTCCTAACCCTCTCAGTATATGGTACTTTTCTGCTTACATGCTTTAAAATTCTGTCAAACGTATTTAATCCTATTCAGTTTATGTCCTCAATCATTTCTTTTGACAGCAATCTCCACTAGCTAATCATTTATTCCTGAGTCAGTTGGGGCTTGCAACACACTGTTATTGATCAGATCAGGTCTTGCATCTATTAATGGTGAAATGCAACTGAAAAAAAATCACACCATCTCAACCAGTCTGATCCCAGTACAAATGCGAACGTGGACTGAACTAAAACTTCCACAGAGCTGAACACTTCTGGCCTCAGCAGGAACATCAGAGAACCCAGAACAAAACCCTGCTCATGACTTCTTCTCTGATTTGGCTTTGTCTGAAGTTCAGAACTGCAACAGCTTCCATCCTGAGACCATACAATCCAAAGGCAATCAAGACACAGCTAGAAGAAAAGTATTTTGGGAGCATCCTCTTTTTCCTTTCTTTACTGTTACTAAACAAATCTCACCTTCAAACTTTTGCAGTTGACTACATTATGTTATATTGATGTTAGAAACAGGAGTATTTTGTGTGAAACCGCAGGTACATTAAGGTTTAGGCCATTTTTGGACATTTGATGGTTGTGTTGGCCTGAGTGTCTGGTTGCCATCACTGATGTCTGCCACTTGTTCCTCTCCAGCCAGGCATGTCTCCTGTTTGCAGCACCATGCTACATCCCCTTTCCTGCTTTTTGGTCCCATATGTCAAGGTCGGCCTCAGGTACCCAATAAGCTGCATTTGACACATAGTGTCCTGGAGCAGAAGAAAGGCTGCCAACCTTTGCTGCTCAGAGTTGCATACTTGCATGCTTGCAGGAGCCTAACAGCAGGCCTGCTAGTCAGCAGCATCTCCCTGTTCCACCTGTGAGCAGTGTGACCCTCCGCTGAGATGCTGCTGCCTTGTGCATGGAAAAGGCAAACAGGAGAGATCTGCATTTGAAAAGCCAGGCAAGTGCCTGCCTATTTATATTTATAATCCTGGCCCAGATGCATGGTGGTAAGCAGGGCTATATGACTGTTATAGGCAGGGACATAAATAGATACGTAGATGCAAAGGTACAAATGACTGTTGCATATCCTGTGTCTGTTGAGATATCTATTTCATTTTATCTTTGTAAGCAAAACTTACAAAGCAAAATAAGGATAACAGACATGGCTACCCAGCAATGCAAACATCTATAAGGGGAACATATTAAGGTAATATTTCAACCTACTTTTATGTATAAAGGGAATTTTTAAAAGACACACAATTAACTGAATTCTGGATTGGTTTGGAACAATTAAAAATCTGATGCTGATGAACAAGTCTCTGTAGAGTAGTGACAAAATTGCAATGGCATCTCTTCAGAGTCCAGGCACTAATACCAATGGCTTTATTTCCCTTATGCTTCTCAGGAGTAAGAGATTAGGAGAACACTTTTCCTGCCACAAACAGTCCTAAGAATTAGTGAGAGCAATATTTCATCTTTATACTGCTAAAAAATGTTTTAAATAGCCCTCTAGAGATACAGTATTAGAGAGATGGATTTTCCACTATAAGGTGTGCATGCTTACTTGTCCTAACATGAGCATTTCTCCCAGCATATTCATAGCAATCACACACAGAACCACACGTGTGGCTGGATGCACAATTTCTCATGTTAAAGGCAGGTATTCCACCATGTAGTAGCACTACAAAGCTGAATGTACATGGTGCCAAAAGATGTTAAAGCCATGACATGTCATCACTACTATGATATCCATCACTACATTTGGACTAGTAAATAGAGCAGATCATAGCCCGCTCTGGCCTTAGAAGCAGTTTGCACCCAGACATCTAAATACACTTTAAATAAGGGTGATCACATCTATTTTGCGTACAGCCTCCTGAATGGTGCTGGAGCATTGTCTTAGGGAGTGTTAGCTGGCATGAACCCAAGTGCACGACAGACAGCATGCTAGCCGTTAGTGAACAACCACAGGATAGTGTTTGAGCCTGTGTCCTGGCACGGCCTTACTGGCGTGGATGCAGCCCATGGTACTCGTGTGCATGAGACTGTTCTGCTCTGAACAGCCTAGTGCTCCCACTGGTGCTGCCTGCTCTCAGGGCAGCTTTGGCTTCATCCCCACGGCTTCCTTGCAAGGTTCAGATGCTGCAAAACAGTTCTTCCCAGACAGAAGCTTTCTTTTCTCTCCTCAACAAAGCTGGTCTCAGAGTGGGAATATTAGGGGTGTGCAGGTCCTGGGAGAGGTGTAAGAACTATACTGAGATAGGAAGGCTCGTATGCTGGAGACAGGCACTCCCACAATTGTATTGTGCTAAAGGTCTACCAATGAGCTAAAACATCCAGCCACCAGTCCAAGTCCTTCACTGAGATCTTGGACCTTTACCAAGATCAGATTATCTAGGGTCTGGGACACGTGGGATGGAGAAAAAGAAACGGACTGATGCACTCATTTCTTGGCTGATGAAGTTACACCACAATTACCAAGTACTATAATACTTGTTTTATCTCTTTTTGGCTTTGATTTAGTGAAAGACTCACATTGTGCTGCCTGTCACTAACTCTTACACAGATGGTTGCTTAGTGTATGGGCATCAGGTATTTATATTAATCAGATAAGCATAAATATACATGAAAGAGATCCTTTCGAAAAAACAAGGTTATGCGGTATTACCGCAAATAAAAATTCTTCTGTGTTTACCAGGCCTAGAAACAAACTTGCTGAGGATCATCAAATACGTTTCTATAGGAAGTACATTTGTGAAAGTCAGGGATAGTTTTAATTCAATTACTGAGCTATTCTCTAGGAGGGAAAGACTGAAGTGATATGTTAGTTTGTGTTTTACTCATGTAGGTTTTCTCCTAACAATCACTTTTTGATAAAGCATCTGGTCTGGTTTTGAAAAGCTCTGGACAGAAGATTTACCCCTCTGTTTCTGAGGAAGGTACAGTAGCATGAGAATTACCTCTTGTTCTTAACTTTTTGCCACTGTCTCGATCCAGAGATGGATCATTCTAAAAAGTAAGGTACATGTAAACCAGCTGTTTTATTTTGTATACAAACAAGTAGTTTGTACAGTTCTTGTACAACTACTGTATTACCTGCAGTTGCCACTGTTCATGCAGCCACTGATCATTTTAGACAAAGATTTTTTTGTTGTCATTATGACTAGCTATTTACAGAGGTCTGTGAATGCAGCCTTGTTGTAGAAAACATACAAGATATGGTCCTTGTCTGTAGAAAGATCGAAATGAGGCATCATTCCCTTCATATTGGTATTAAACCTTGTGAACTGATCTCATTATCTTGAAGTTACTAAACTACCAGATATGCACAGAAGGGACTGCGGTGTGCGGGACTGTCAGGAGAAACTGCTGCAGAGAATACTGAGCAAAGGCTGGTTGCACAGCCGCCCAGAAGTGTTCCAGCCACAGAAACACAGCGCTGACGGCACTGTTACAGCAACAGCCCCCATTTCTCTCGCCAGCCTTTATCAAGAGCGGTGTGTGTGTGCTCCAAGCCAGCAGTAGCACTTCCACTGGCAGCACCCTGGGGTCTGTAGTTTTGTGCTTTGCTTTTCCCTCGGTGCACAAGGGTGCTGCTTTCTTTTACTTCTCACAAGGAAAACAACTCCTCCAGATTTACCATGATGCTTTTCCACAATAGTGTCAGCCATTTCTGTTTCCCCCAGCTCCTGAAATTGCAACTGGGGCCAGAATTTGGAAATTTGCTGTAAATAAATCAGGTATCCAGTTTCTATTGTCCTCCTTTCTTTGTGTGTTCTTTAAGGCTCTGTCTCTCTCTGTAAGAGCAAATGCTCCTCCGTCCTGCTACAGTCAGGATCTCAGTGAGTCCCACACTGTGCTTGCCTTGCAGCCCGCCTTAAAGGCAACTGGAGTAGACGGACTCATGTGTGTGAGTGCAGAACGTAGTCCACAGCTTTGAATTTTTAGAAGACAGCTGTTTTCTAGGAAAAATGTTTTAATAAACTTGTGTGTGGTGGGAGGATGAGATTAGGATTTGTAATGAGTCAGATTCCCAGTTTTTGCTCTGTGAAAGTAGGGAGGTCACAAAGGACTTCATATATGTACATATATACACACACACATATGTAAAGAAAGGTTTGTATATTTTTAAAAAAATATTTGTTTGGAAAATTATATGTGCTTCTATTGAATTCTGGAGACACCTCATTTCTATTTCATAACAAGATCTGCTGCAACAGTATCATTTAATCTGGATATTCAACAACATTTTTTAGCAGATAGCAGTGCTTAGGAACATAAGAAAATGTCTCCTACATTTAGTTTTAAGTGAATAGCTCTGCTGAATTCCTGCTCAAAGATTTCAACCTGTGCTATTTTCCTCTTAATTTCTCATGTCATTTAAAATTGTACATCTTTAAAAAAAGATATCTTACTAGAAAATAATGTAGCAGAGTAAGTTTCTGCTAACACGATGACAAGACAGGCATTCTGTTTTCTCCTATTAGTCTCCAGGTTCACACTCACTGCCCACCTTTTTTCTTCTGCCCCCGCCTTGTAATTATTTTTCCGTGTACTTCCTGACATGACATGTGCTTACACTAATTGGACATCTAAATCACAGTGAAAAATTTGCATGCTGTAGGCTCTAGATTTAAAGAATGCCAAATGTTACTCATTGAAATGACAAAAGATGTGCAGACAAGGGAGAAAATAAGGTGTTTTAACAAATGGATGTAGAAAACTTGTTCTAATCTGTTAGTATTGTGACCATTTGGATGGAACAGATTAATGGTATTTGGGTAAAACATAGCTGGGAAATAAGGCCTTTCTCTCATAAATTCTGCAGAAAAAAGATATTCTTGAAGGTACACAGCTCCATTTGAATCACACCTGCTGCCCTTACAAGCATAAAATTTCTGTTGCTCTCAGTAAGGGCTGTTTTTACGGTGCATCTGATAATATTCAGTGATTTTTTTTTTTTTTTAATAAAGCCTCATTTCCTAGATCCATGTGATTAAAGAGGAGTAACAGAATAAAAGAAACCCACTCAATGTATCAGCAGCCAATTAACCAGCTTTAATGGCCATGAAGAATAGCTTGCAAATGTTATTGAAGTGTTGTCCAAAAGCTAAGCTCAAGGCTGATAGAAAGCCATTTTCTTTCAATAATTTTTAGCAGTATAATGACTTTTGGGGCCTAACTAGATATTCTGGCTGATCATGCTGAGCTCAAGTAAATCCAGTCTCAGAAGGCAGCTATTCAGCAATGCATGACTGTGAAAGGCTTGTGGTGGTGCTCTTTTGGGAAAAGGACAACACTGTGAAGCCTATTCCTCGGTCCTAGCACCTGAGGGTACCTCTCCAGTGCACATCCCAGACACCAACAGGACAGGGGCGATAAAGCAGACCATTGGGAAGGATCCCACGAGAGACAAACCTGCAGAGCACTGGGGCTGTGAAGATGCTGAGAAACAGCTCTTTAGCCTTTCTGTAACATCAGTCTACCTCGATGCCCTTGGCTTATTTGTTAAATCTTTTGGGGATGACTCAGGGAAATTTAAGTTCCCTTTTAGTTTTCTGTTGACAGATCTGCAGTTTTAAATAAATAAATTGGTAACAGCATCTGACATCATCAGCTTGTTAATGGAAATTTTATCCTCTGGCACCAATATTATCTTTGATCATTATATACTCTGTCTGAAAAAAGGAAGCACAGCACTGTGTAAAATAAGATAAAAAGGGGAATAACAGAATAGGATGGACATTAGCAGGGAAGGATGGTCATTGAATTTAAGATACTTCATTAGGACTCAGGACATCCAAGTCCAGTTTCCCCTTTGTCTAATGACTATCAACTAACTGGGGAAGTGATTAAGTATATCTGTGCCTCAGCAACATATCCTAAAATATTGCCTTCCTTTCTCCATCTCATCTAATTAGATTCAGGTTAAGGACTTTCTCTAGCTATGTACAGTGATTAACATAAAAAGATGTGTTGTACTGAGTGCATCGGCTACATATGCACTGGTAAATTAAACAGGGACATCTATATGTTTAATAATATTTACTTCTAACAGTGGTCACCTATACCTTTAAATAATGCTTATCATAAAACAATATTGTCACAGTGTACATAAATCATATATAAGATGAAATATTGTCATAAGCCTGTATACTATACTCATTTTTTTGTTCATTGCGTATAACTACATATTATACATATGTACAAAGTTGTATATTAAATGAAGAATATGAAACAATAGACTACACATAGTCTCTTTTTTCTGTCTCAAGATACAGAACTAGCTGTTTAGCCATAATGCTTTTAGTTTTGTAAGACAGTGTCAGTTTAGAATAGAAGCAAGGGTAGTTAACTGCATGCTATAAACACTACATGTTATTTTCACTTATATTGTTTGATTAGTACCGTATTTTACTTTTTAATATTTAGTAATGCATGAAAAATTTCCCGTCAATAAGTGCTGGACATAAAAGGAATATGTTTCTCCTTTTTGTTAAATAAGGCTTTGACTTACACACAATTACATGAATTCTCTCTCTGATGTAAATAAACCCACAGTGGTTTCAAGGAAGATTATAGGAGCTCCTCATTGAATTTTGTGCAGTCATTTGGGGAAAGAATTGAAGTGATTTTCTGCTCTGTAAAAGCAACTTCTGTTACTTCAAGCTACTTCTGGAAAAGACTGGGTAGTGGTATGGATTTGATTAGCTCATCCCTCTTGACTCAGGGACAGGGAAAATAATGAATGACTAATCACTTCAGGTTACTGTTTTTTACACTGAGGCTATTACAGAACCAATTAAAAAAGTCATACAGAAAGCTATATAGATGTGATTAGGTTATAATGGTAATGCAGGGAATTGTGTATAGATAATTATTCTGCAGTACAGATAATTCCAACAAAGACTAATCAGAATACATATCAAACACCTAAGAAGAACAATTCTGTCTGAATTAATTTTAAACGTCATTTAAAAACCTGCAGATATATTGTGACTTTTTAAACAATGGAGGGGAAAAATTATCCTTGACTCTTTCCTTCCTTTCCTTGCACAATGCTGTCCTGCAGTTTTTACAGAAGCTCAGTTTGCACTACGTTCTTGCATTAATCATAGCTGGGGTGTAATTCAAAGCAGCTTTGGACCTTCTCTAAATTCCACCACCTGGTAATAGTTTCCTAGGGACGAACCCATAACTGCAGATTACAACAGCACAGCACAGCACATGCTATAGCTCAGCTGATAGGCGGGATTACACCTCTGCATCAGGAGCTCCTGAATTAGACTCAGAGGCCAGCAGTAATAACACACTTGCAGCAGGCCAGGTGCAGAAGGAATACAACAGAAGTAAATTGAGGTAGCACTGTGCCACCTTTTGTGTCCGATTTCTAGGAATAGAGAGAGGGCAGGAACAAGCTTGTTCATATTCTTATTTTTAAATATGTCTATTGTGCTAACATTATATTTGAAATGCAGAAGAAAAGTGCTTGTCATGTGTATGCAACTCCTCCTGACCCCCTGCATCATATCTCCTCCTCCCCTCCCTTGTCCCCTCTCTCATCTGAGTCCTCTCTGCAGCTGTGCTCAGAATAGGTCTTGCATCTCCCTGCCAGCAACTCATATCTTATCTCAAAACATATGACTCAGTACCATGTCACCTTCTCTTTTTCATTATTTATACCATGTGCCCTACACAAAGTTGTGTAACTTAGTTCTGAAAACCCCAGTGCAATTCAATTCACATCAAAGCAGCCAGTTTGTCAGCTTCTCCATCACCTAAAAGCTCTATATTCACTGCTCAACCTCCCTGAGCATATCTGCTACTTTCCTGCCTTCTACCACATAAAAAACCCTGACATTTCTACCATGCTACTTGCAGGGAATTGACTGATTTGATATATAAATTGTCTTTCACCTTCCCTTTTTCAGTGTCCACTGACTATTTATCTGTCTCCTCTTAGCGTGTTTGTTCCTCAGGGCAGAAACACTGCTCAGAAAGCATTTAGCATGCACAGACCAGTGCTTAAGTAATAATTACTTTGTGGTGTACTTAACTGTACAAGCTACCACCTATAGTTTCTGTTTTATTCCAAAATGCATTTTTATATCAGTCCTTGAAATGTTTCAAATAACATTTTCCCAGCAAATGATGCCCTCTATGAGAAATAAAACCTTTGAAATAAAACATTTTAAGAACTGTTAATTGAGATCCATTAATCAAACTATGTAAGGGAAATTTGAAAAGCTTCTCATCACCAGCCAAGGCCCTGTGAGCTCAGCCATGTTACTACGTCCTGCTTCTTGAAGTGTTCAACGAGAAATCTGTTTCTGGATAAGCACAACCTGTAGTCTGAATGGGTTCTGAGGATGACATGAGTTGCAGCAAGAAGTACAGCAGCAACCTAATAGAAAATTGCAGTCTTATATCTTCCTAAGGTCACCTAAAAAGATAAATTCTTAATATAATTAAGCCTTTATTTGACCCATTTCATAGACTTTATCTTTCACTAATTTTTTTTAATCTTAATTAGTATTTAGCATTTATGCAAGTCTGTGTGATTTAAGATGCTGAATGATATATGAGTTCAACAGAGTCCTCAGCTGAAGGACAAGTATTTTAGTGAATATGAGACCTGACCCAAAGGCTATTTCCAGCAGTTTGTCATTTAGTACAGGGAAGGTTAGGTAGGTTACAGTGATATATGATCTTTCATGCTCTGAACCTAACAGCACAGTTGAACTGCTCTTATGACTTTCATTAATTGTATGCAGCTCTTTTCTTCTACAGAGTAAACTGAAAATGTGATGACCTTTCTACCTGTGACCAGAAGAAAAGTGAAAACTTGTGATAAGTTGGTCAGCCCATCAAAACTCTGTGCTCAGTCCGTGTAAACCTGAATACAAATTTCTGCCAAGTTTATTTTGCACTCATTCATATACCAAGGGGGAGAGAGGGGAAATCTTGGCGAGGGCTCAGTGTGGAGCCCTGCCAGCATGCTGAATTAAGCAGTCACCCTGGTGTGGGAGCAGCCTGGGGAACACCAGTGAAAAACAGCACCTGTAAGTGTTCTGCAAATGGCATGGGGCTATGGAGGCGGGGGGTGGAGAAAGGATGTAAATGGGCAAAATGTGATGAAAAATGGCTGAGAGCCATGAGCAAGCAAGACATATGGGCAAGTTTTTCTGCTTAATGGGACAAGTTAGTGGAACAATTCTTCTCTTCCTTTCATGTATACATAAGAATTAGAGCTGTTAAAATTTCAAGGAGTGAGAAATGAGCATTTTTTCTAAACAAATAGTATTTTGAAAAATGCTGCTTTGTTTCACATGGTTGCCATTTCCCCCCTCAACATTTTCCATCAGAAGACTGACAAAAAATAGTCTGGAAGATGCTTATTTTTCTCTAGCCAGCTGGACAGATACCAGCAAAAACAAATAAACAATCATTTCAAGAGGCAGTTCATAATGTAGTTTATAATCACAAACATTTTCATCAATAATGCTCCTGCTTTTTATTGAAAACCTTTTCAGGTGAAAAATTTCCATCAAACTCTGAATATAAAATTGAAGGCCTGATTCTGCCTGTAGGCTGGTGAAACAATTCTGTAGAACTCAATTTGCCTTGCATACAAATAAGCTGAATGGAGAGCTGGGAATCTGTTATGTGCTCCTACATCAGCTTGGGGGTTAGTATATAAAATTCCTCAATAGTGATAGCCCTTTTAAAAAGTCTTCCAGTGTATAGGTATGAGTCAAATAAAAGTTCAGCTACGTACGGATATGAGTAAAAAAGGAAGCAAACTTACACTAATCTTTCTTTCAAGGTAATTTTATAACCCCCCTGGTAACAGCTGAAGACAGAGACCAGTTTTCAACAAAAAACAAACCCAGTCCCCAAGGCAGAAAACTTCTAAGAGCTAGAAATTATGAAAATCAACAACTGGTTTATAGACAACCAAGATGTATGCAAACAAATCTTATGTCCTTGCTTTCCATTCAGTCCATGGAGGGAGTAAGCTACCCCTATCTGTTCCCTGCCCAGCTAATTTCCATTTCCATAGCAGGACTGGGAGGAATTAAAGAGGAAAGACATAAGGCTTCTCCCATCCATGCCTACCATAATGTCCTCACCAAAGTAAGACTGAGAGTAGCATGCTAGGAACAAGCGGTTGGAGATCCCTTTCTCTCCTACATGAACGCACAGGCAGTTCAGCAGTGAGCACACCATCTGTGATATGCTCATCACAGCCTGGTTCCACCACCAGCATGGATGTGTGGGGTGGAGGTCTGGAGGGCAGCCACAGGGTAGCACTGCTTGTTTCATTCAGGCAAGCCATGGCAGTGAGACCGTGATTCAGGCACAATGATGAGGAATACATCTCAGCTTGCAACCTCTTCCTGTTGCATGACATTAGTTTGTTAATGGAAGAGTGTTTAGAATCCCTTTAGTCCCAGGTAACCTTTTTCCATAATGATTTTACTAAAGTGACTAAAATAAGATGGGCTTGCTTCTTAGTACTCTAAGGCTGATTGTCACGAGTTGCATATGACCTTGCTGCATGCAATCCCTTCTTTGCTCTAAGATGCTGATTCAGTGCAACGTACAGGATGAGTCAAGTGCATTATTGCAGGTGCCTTAACTTCTGTAGCTTTGGAAAGCAACTATTCTGCTGTGCGTTCCACCTCCTCACAACAGACATCTGCATTTCTTCTATATATAGACCAAAAAGAAAGCCTTTGAAGGAAGGAAGAGCCCCAGCATAGGGAGCAGGTGCAGGAACTCGTGCTGGGAAGCTCCCTTTTGCATCCCTTCTTATTCCTGATGTCTGCAGGGAGTTCTTGACTGGCTGCACTTTTCTGATTGCAGCGGGGATCACAGCGGCACTAACTGCACCTCTTGTTTTCCAAGAAGTTGACACTTGTAGCCACCAGTGGCCTGAGGGGTATTGCCTTTCACTTGCCTTGCATCAAGGTAAAGTTTGTGGGTTTGTTCTTTTTTTTTTTTTTTTTTTAACCTTAAGATTAAAGTACATTAGACAGCATGATTTCTAGCTTCCTTTCCTGGTTCTGCTAATCATGTTAATGTTACTTGGGGTATATGATGCCCTGCTTATAAAGGGTGGATAGTATTATTTTCTTTCATATGAGGCAAGCCTAGATCCTATAAAGACTTTGGCATGAGAGTTTCCATGCAAAAAACCCCACATGTAATTCGCAGCACACTGGACCAGAATCTTAGGTGAGAAATTACACTGGGCAGCAAAACCTGTAACTGTGGTTATCTGCATTGTTTCACTGTCCCACATGACATCCTTGTCTCTAAATTGAAGAAACATGGGTTTGATGGATGGACCACGCAGTGGATAGGAATTGTCTGGATGGTCGCACTCAAAGAGTTGTCATCAATGGCTCAATGTCCAAGTGGAGAGCAGTGATGAGTGGCATTCCTCAGGGGTCGGTGTTGGGACCGGCGCTGTTTAACATCTCTGTTGGTGACACAGACAGTGGGATTGAGTGCACCCTCAGCAAGTTTGTCAACAACACCAAGCTGTGTGGTGTGGTCGACATGCTGGAGGGGAGGGAGATGCCATCCAGAGGGACCTGGACAGGCTGGAGAGGTGGGTATGTGCAAACCTTACAAAGTTCAGCAAGGACAAGTGCAAGGTCCTGCACATGGGTCGAGGCAATTCCAAGCACAAATACAGCCTGGGTGATAAGTGGATTGAGAGCAGCCCTGGGGAGAAGGACTTGAGGGTATTAGTGGATGGAAAACTGACTATGAGCCAGCAATGTGCACTCACAGCCCAGAAAGCCAACTGTATGCTGGGCTGCTTCAAGAGAAGTGTGGTTAGCAGGTCAAGGGAGGTGATTCTTCCCCATTACTCCACTCTCATGAGACCTCACCTGGAGTCCCATGTCCAGCTCTGGGCCCCCGGTATAAGAATGACATGGAACTACTTGAGTGGGTCCAGAGGAGGGCCCATGAAGATGATCAGGGGGCTGGAGACCTACCTTATGAGGACAGGCTGAGAGAGTTGGGGTGTTCAGCCTGGAGAAGAGAAGGCTCCAGAGAAACCCTACAGTGGCCTTACAGTACTTAGAGGGGGCCTACAAGAAAGCCGGAGAGGGACTTTTTACAAGGGTATGTAGTGACAGGACAAGGGGTAATGGATTTAAACAGAAAGAAGGTAGATTTAGATTAGATATAATGAAGAAATTCTTTACTGTGAGGGTGGTGAGACACTGGAAGAGGTTGTCCAGAGAAGTTGTGGATGCCCCCTCCCTGGAAGTGTTCGGGGCCAGGTTGGATGTGGCTTTGAGCAACCTGGTCTAGTAGAAGGTGTCCCTGCCCATGGCAGTGGGGTTGGAACTAGATGATCTTTAAGGTCCCTTCCAACCCAAATCATTCTATGATTCATTGTAGGATTCTATGCAATGTACCATTCAGCATGGTTGAAGCCTGTCTGTAGTGCTCAGTGCAGCAGAGAAGCATGTGAGCCCTCCTGCCCTGCCCAGTATGTGAGGGCTGTGGTGTTGCAGTGTGAAGGGGAACCCCTCCACCTCCACAGCATCCTTCTGCAGGGTCCAAGATGCTTTGTTAAGGGAAAAGTAATTACGATGGAAATCTGGAATATAACTGGGATGTTGGTTATTAGATTTCATGCAAAAAGATGTTGTGTGAAGATTTAAAGGGGCATGGTTCTTACCAGTCTATCTAAGGAAGTTTTAAAGACTAACACTTGATTGACAAGGCATTCCTTTAAGAATAATACCAGTAAACCAAACCAGTGAAAAACACTTTTGAAGTCTCTGGAAATTAAAATCTATCTCTGTTTTACTGCATCAGTCCTCCACATTGCTTTTAATATTTAAGAATCCTATGAATTTCCCCCACCAATTTCTGACATTTTTACTATTTGTATGATATATTTGTTATTTTTAACCTAAATCTTCAAGACAGCTATGCTGAGAAAATCCTAGCAAACAAACAGCATCATGAAATTAGAATGGCCTTCAGGAAATAACAAATCTACAAGGCTTTAAATAATGTATGAAACTTTCTGTTTCAAATTGCCTTTTACAGCTGAGTGATAAGACAGACCATTTGGGGATTTAAGCTACTAAACATTTTTCAAAATTTCAGCTACTGGAGAACATGCAAACCAAAAATACTTACTTTTTTTTTTTTTTTTCCATTCAACAAAAGAAAGTGATTTAGTGTTTGACAGAACAAAAAATAGCTTATGTTTCCTGCCAGATATAAGGAAAATAAAGGACTGAATTTAATTAATCCAGCAAATTATATTGCAGAAAGAGCATGCATTATCTAAGACCTTCTCATGTGCACACACAAAGTTACACACCAGCATCCATCAGACTTGTTGAGCTGCACTCACTCACTCGTGACACCTGAGAGTGAAGCCTGGTGTCTCTTGTCCTGTCCCATGGCACACACTCCTGCAGACCATCACAGTCCCTGCAGGTGCCACCCAGGGGGTGGAGTTGTGGTACTCTAGCACAGACCAAGGATGTCTTCTGAGGAAACACACTGCTCAGCCTCAGGCAAAGGACCTGGTAATTTCTCCACCAGAAGCATGCCTCTTCTCCCACCTGGTGATGTGGGTTTTCACAGTAAGTGGCTCATGAAGGTGGTGGGGACAAGAGTCTGGATTGGTTCTGTCCTTTCTTTAGTTTCGGGGAGTGGGAGCTGGAGAGGTGTGCAAGAGGATCCAGAGGATCTGGAGGCAGTCCTTCAGCAGCTAGGGCAACTGCTGGTGAGGGAAAAGCTACCACAAGCCCCACAGCCAGCCTGTTGCCAACACTGGTGCTTACAAAGGAGTTCTCAGCTTTCTAAGACAGACAGCTGTTTCCCAGGGTGCCAACCCTGAGGCAAACTTCTTTTCCCCAGGGAGACGGATACCTTGTCTAGAGGGATTTCTCCTGTAGGTCCTATCTCTGCCTGGCCAGCTTATTAGTTAATGCTCACTTGTGGAAGGGGCTGAGAGTCATTAGTTCCCTTTGAACTGCGTATGAATAAAAATAATTCAGCATCACAAGCCTGAAATGATTTCGAGTGAAATCTTGGCATTAGTCAGGCAATGAAATGAATGGGTTGTTATTTGGTCGTTTGTCCAACAGATGGACATTTTTACCATCTGAACATGAACCTTCTCTTCTTTTGCCTCCTTAGGCATATCCCTTGCTCCACTAGAAAGGAAGGACTTATAGGTGAGGTAGATAGTGCTGACCTTAGTAAAAATTTCCTGATATTTCTTAACACTAGAGTATGCTTTTTGTTGCTTCAAACTTTCTCAGATTTTGAAGAAACAGGCTTGAGTTTTCTATGTCTGGTGTGTTTTTCAGCCTCAGTTTTTGGCATGGAAATTTCATAGTCAAAATAGTTCAGCTGTTTCAGAGAAGAAGAGAACCAATATTGAACTGTGTGTCTTAAAAATAAATTGGAAAAAGCACAGGGATGTTATGATGGAGAGAGCAAAGAAAGGGGCAGAAGTATAGAAGTCAGCAAGGAGAGTCAGTGAAAGACTGAGAATGAAGGAAATAAGTATCACAGAGGCAGAGGATAGGATCTGAATTGACTGCTAGGATGCTCATAAAATGAAAATTAATCATGTTGCCATTTTCAGAGTGTAGTATATGTCTAGGTGTTATTTCATGCAGTTTTTTATCAAACTTGTGCAAGGTGACTTGCAACCGCAAAGGGGTAGGCAATAAGGCAGTGTTGTCTCATTGTCATCTCTTCCTGATTACATTTGAGACAACATTAAAGAATTGTTTCTTTTGCTAGTAAAACATGTCTCTGCTCTAAATGTATTCAATTTACCAATTTATCAAGTCTGTTGAAGTGGGAATGATTACCTGCTTTTTGAAAGTAAAAATCATTATAGATGTGCAAACCATTCGATTTCAGCATGACTTCGGACATCTTGGGGAGAATTCCAAATGTGTAGACCATGCCCAGCCTTCAAACTATGAACTGACTTTCTGGTATTAAGGTTTGAAAAGTAGGGAACAATCACACAGAAGTCTGAAATATTCTGTTTAAAAAGTGTTGAGGAGTAATTTTTTTTTTTTCCCCCCTTATCTGGAATAAACATGTTAATTTTTGTATTATTTGCAGTTACCCCGAATATTAAGACCAAAATTTTCACCTGAAGCCTCTTACCCAATTTTACTTCACAATGTAAACTTGCCAACTGTCAATTGCAGTTTTTAGATGAGCATTTTATCTTAAAATCTTTTTTTTCCTTATTACTATATTTTATGTGACCTACAAATTAAAAAGGTGTTTGTACTTGTATGGGAAGGGAAAGCTGAGTCCCTTCCCTCATCACAGAGTGAATACCCCTTGTTTATCTCCATCATATTTTACTTGCAATGAAGTTATTTTCCTGACTTCATCCTTTAGCACAAAATCCTTTCTCTTAACATGAACAAACTCATTTTTTTTAATCCCTCATGGCATTGAGCAAAGTCATTTCCCTCAGTGTGGACTTTCTGAGAAAGAAAATTATCTGAATATTTGTTTTCAAGGAGAAGCATTTTAAAAGAATGAAGGTTATCTGAAAGGGTATCTGAAAGGATTGCTGTGAAAGCATCTGTAAAAACACCTGTGAAAGCAAAGTGGCTGTTATTGTTAACTAGTTAGTATGCTCCATTGTCTGTATGGGCAGCACACATACATACTATCATAAGAAACTCTCTCACCTTTCATTGTTTCTGTGTTAGTCATCCTACAATCATAAATTTGCTTTTCTTGTGCGAAGCATGTAGTGACAACTACAACTGAGATTAGAAGAAACACAGGGGCATAGGAATTACCAAGGTAGACTAAATCAGAAGTCTATGTAATTCATTGCCTGCAAGAAAACTACCAATGTTAGATAATCTACAATCTTTAGGCAACTTTTCATCCATGGAAAGTTGATGACTGAGATCTAGCTTGTGAAACAAATTGAAACTTGAGAATTGTGACCTCTTTTCTTGAAACAGCAACCAACATGTGAACAAGCATTCTTTGACCGGATGTTATATGTATACATTTTAAAATATGCCAATATCTAGCCTCTGGAAAAAAAAAGATCATTTTTTAAAATAGAAACTCACACACATCATGCTAAGTACTATCAAGAAAATGACAGCTCTTTCACTCACAGGTAGTATGTTTAGTTGTGTTTCATACTTTACATTAAAGGAAATTAAAAATATGTCCTGATCTACCAGGAAGTACAGTATTCAGTTGATAGTATTTCAGTATTACTGACTTGCGGAAAACAGACTCTACAACTCAAATAGAGTTATAAAGCAGGTATGTTTACTCCAGCGCCGGGGTGCAAGGGGATTTCTCCACAAAGCTTGCACCCCCACCTCACATTTTACCAAAAACTTATAGAGTGTGGATATACATATTCATTGGATTACATAACACAAACATACATATGCATGAGTAAGGCTGGGTTAGTTCGAAAGGCTGGTGTCAGCAGTTTATGTTATCTTTGCACCTACGCATTGCCTCATGGTGGTTGTCTTCAGGGGTCTTTGGGACGAAGGCTCGAAGGCTCGTAGTCTTTCTCACCTTGTACTTTTCCCCGGAGCATTCACAGATTCTCTTGGCCAATTTCTTGAATAACAAGAGTGTTTTTCAGCCGGTTTACTCATTCTATCTTATCTAAGAGAACCAATGGAACTTCTACCATCTGTATATGGCTATCTTTACTCATTACCAAGACCCAACTAGTTAGAGCACATCTGTTTCCCAAGGACAAAACCATGATATTTTGCTGAACACTGCAGTTCTTGGTAGATTTTCACAATAAACTGCTTTGTTTTGATGAACACAGTAGTCCTTGGTAAAATTCCACAGAACAGTCTGGGCAAACAGGATTCTTAGCAATATTCAAAAATACTATAAGTAATACTATAAGTTGCTATAAGTAAGCAAATAAGTTGCTAAGCAGTTTGCTATAAGTAAATAAATCTCAAAATAAGTAATCATTTCTCTGTATCATTACTAACATGGAATATATGTGGAAGCCTTTAATAAAGGTTGTTCTTAAATGCAGGCTCCATTACAGTCTTATCAATTTGAAACATTTTTCTTCTCATTTCTTGTGGCTGTTGCTGCTTGCACTGACAAGGTGAGGTACACAGTACAATCTTGTAATTTGTTGGAGAGAAGGATAAACTAGCCCAGAGGAAATGCTACAACACACCTGGGACATCTAGCTGTTCTTTAGATGTAAAAATTTCACTGAGACACTACAGAACATGCAGTCTGTGCTGTGTTATCCATGTTCACCTCCATGTACAGAGAGATTTGTTTAGAAAAATTGTAATTTTTTTTTTTTTTTAAAAAAACAAAGCACTCTGAATATCATTCTAAATAAGATAATGAAGCAGATGACAAAATTCATTTAAACCTTGACATGTTCATCATACCTATGACTTCTAACATTTTCTATTTTAATCCAGGCACACAACCCTCCACATAGTAAAATAAAATATTCTAATAATGAATAAAATATTCTAATAATGAAAATAACGGCTTTATATACCCAAATAACAACTGTAACAAAAACTTAATTCAAGTATTAATTTTCTCTTTATAGCTATCACTGAGACTTCTACCTTCTGTCAAGTTTGGTCAATGGGTCCAAAATTAATAGGAAGTTATAAGAGCCTGCCAGACAAATATGGAGAGCATATTTAAGTAAATCACATTTTCTTCAGAAAAAAAAGATAAAAACCCAGATGATTAGATTAATCTCGTCAAGTAGTTCACATAGCCTGACATGTTTGGTATCAGTTCTCACTCAAGAAGCGTACTAACTTATATGATGTTTTTTCACTCAAGCAGTGTACCACTCCCAAATTTCACATGCATATATAAACTAAAAAAAGCTTCACAACTTTTTGACTTGGGTCCATCCCTGGGAAAGAGATGTTTCTCATCTGCTGGCAAGGCATATTTGTCACATTTCAGTCAAGAGCATCTAAGCATGTTTTAGTTATCTCTTTATTTGCTTGCCAGAAAGAACAGATGATGTTAATCACAGCAATGATGGAAGAGAGCATCCAAAAGGTCCACATGTCTTTTGATTAAAGCATGTTAGATAGTATTTTAACTTCAAGGGTTTTGTTGTTGTCACGGCACCCTTCAGGGATGCACCTATATATCTGTGCTTTTTCACCATGTATACAATATGGAGCTCTCTTGCTGTTACTTTTCATATATCTGTTGCTATTTAAATCCCTTGATGATTTGGTATTCACATCTAAAGCTTTATCCAAAGATTTAAAATATTTTGGAAAGCCCCAAAACCGAGTTTGCCTACTGCTTATTCACCAACTCCTTAACTCAAGAGTTTCAGCTCCATATTTCCTCCTGGAACACGGAGAAATCCTTCATGCGCAGCAAGATTTGGCCTCACCTTACCCCTGATTACTACTCCCTGTACTGACACACTATTTTCCTTTACATGCCTGTATTATTTACATGCCCTGTATACATGAGCTTCCATAGGACCTGCCTTAGGAATTGTTTGGACAGTTCTGAAGATGCAGAAAAATTCTTGTGCCTTGGCTATGAATGTATCTTTCAGGTTGCACCTACACAAGGAAAATATTCTTATATAATCCAAGTTTTGATCTGAAACTAATACCTTTGTATACTAACTAGTATGAGCACTTACAGAGGAACAAAAGCATGGGAGAGACTTTTGTTCAAAAAGGTTACCAGAAACAGTTTTGCACAACCTCCGGAAGGTACCACCCAGACTAGAATGTGTCAAATGCCTTGCTCGGACAAGCCCTGTTGCCAGTACTAAGAGGGTTCTAGGAGGCACTAAAATCTGCATACTCAGTGCAGAGAACAGAGCCCAGCCCTGCTGGAGGGTGGGACTATGACCACTTGGAAGCCTTGGAGTAAAGGTTGCTGGACTGTCTGGAGAGCATCATCCCTGAATGCTCACAGTTGCCACTGAAAGAAGTAAACACTGGTTTAATCTCAAATTACAATGTGAAGGCATATTCACCTGTCTGGGGTGAGAGAATGGGTGAGAACGTATCAGAGAAAGGAAACTTTGAGGAGTTGGGATTCCCACAGAGACCCATCTTTGAGGGTGCATTTCCACACGCAGGTGGGAAGTTATGACACTGTAAAACTTCGGTTCAAGGACTACCTCAAAATTCTGGTTCTTTCTAATTAATAGCTTTAGTCACTAATGAGCAATAACCAGCTCTCTAAAAGAGAGAGTCTCTGTTGTGATTTGTCATTACACATAGTCAAAACTGATTTGGAAACTGAGTTGAATAGTGAGCTGAATAGTGAAGTTGAATAATGAAACAGTCAGTATGACAAAAATTTTATGTTAATCTAAAAAAACCCTGATTGAGAAGAGATACAGAGGAATTTCATGGTATCAAATGACAGGAAAATGAGATGGCAGACAAAATTCAGTGTTGAAAAAGGCAAACTAATGTATGTTGGTAGGAACAACCTTAAGTATACATGCACACTAAAGCATGGTCATGAAAATCAGCTCTTGCCCATCAGGAGAAATGGATGCAAATAGCTCTGTGCAAAATATCAATGGTCAGGGAAGTTAAAGTAACAAAGAAATAGTAGAAAAGGAAGGGATAATAAAAGAGGAAAATTGTCACATCACTGGGTGCATTCCTGGTTTGCCTACATATTGAATTCTGCAGATAGTTCTGGTTGTGTTACTTCAAAAGAGACAAAGTAGAATTACAGATTCTTCAAAGAAGAATCATAATGTTGGGCAATGACCTCCCTGTGAGTGGTAATTACATAAATTGGAACTCTTCAGGTTGAAAAAGGAATATTGGTAGAAGGAAAATATGATTTAATTTTATAAAATTAATAATTTTGTGGAGATACTGAACAAGAGACTGATTATCCATTATTTTTCAGGATGCAAGAACTAGGAAAAAACAAATGAGATTATCATTAGGAGATTTAAAATAAACAAAAGGAAGTACTTTTTCAAATAAGGCATAATTCAGTTGTCGAACTCTTTGTGAACGTCAAAAGTGTAAGTGGATTCAAAGGCAGATTGAAGACTTTCAATGAAAAATCCATCAAAAGCTATTAAACACAGTGAAGTGATTACAACATACAGCTCACAAAGTCTCTGAAATGCAAATTACTGGGAGTAGCAAGGGTGCAAGTTAAAGTATCACTCAGTATTTGCCCTGTTTCTTAGACTTCTTCCACAAGCATGCTTTATTTATTCTTGTCAGAAATGGGATACTGGACTAAATGAACTTTTGAGCTGATCCGGCACAGCTGTTCTGTGTGTAGTATATAACAGTTTTCACTTAAGCCAACAAGGTAATTTCATTGACTTTAATGGGAGCTGAATTAGGCCATCTGAGAGAATGAGTCTCCCAATAAGATGTTTTGCTAAGGATATGAAAGCTAAACTTGTTAGACTGGCAAATGTAAATTCAAAGGAAATTACAAAGTTGCCTAAACCATAGTGTGCCTGCAATGTAACTACAAAGAAAAACCACTATAGGGATTTATTTAAAAATGGTATGCAAAAGCTATAGGTTTATGAATTATCTATTCTTGAATTCAAGTGACTGGTCAGATGACTGCTTTTGCTCTCTCGAGTGGTAGCTGATCTGGTTGCATAACTGTTCATCTGAGCTTGTAAAATGCATGGTCAATTCAAGGTCAGTCTATACTTTTATGAAATTAAGATGATAATAGGTATGGCCAAACTACAAACATGTCACCTCCTTTTCCTGAATTATTTGCTTTCCCAAGACACTCATTAGTAAGTGCACAATTAGATCAATATTATTTGATTTTATTTTCTTTTTGAGAAAGAACTCTTTTAGAAAACAAGTTGTGTGTTTGCAGACAGAACATGTTCCAAGAAAAGAAAAGAAAAGAAAAGAAAAGAAAAGAAAAGAAAAGAAAAGAAAAGAAAAGAAAAGAAAAGAAAAGAAAAGAAAAGAAAAGAAAAGAAAAGAAAAGAAAAGAAAAGAAAAGAAAAGAAAAGAAAAGAGGAAAAGAAAAGAAAAGAAAAGAAAAGAAAAGAAAAGAAAAGAAAAGAAAAGAAAAGAAAAGAAAAGAAAAGAAAAGAAAAGAAAAGAAAAGAAAAGAAAAGAAAAGAAAAGAAAAGAAAAGAAAAGAAAAAGAAAAGAAAACCAGACCAGAATAATTATTTTAAGAGTGTAAACCACAGAGTTATTTCTTTAGTCCTACCACCATGACAGTGTGTTAAGTAAGGCAAGCTAAATACCAGTGGCATATTAGGGTGGAAAAAAATAAAATTGACTGACAAAAAGAATTTATTTACATGAAAAAACATTATTTTTAATTTTGAGGAAATATTGCTTTTGCATGTCAAAGCATGTTCTCAAGACATCTCTTGCCCAAATGCTGTAACATTATGCCTATGTGTAAGACTCACTGTATGTTATGTAAGGATAAGGAAAAATTCCTTCAACTGCACTGCCCTATAAATGTGAGGAGTAATTCAGGTACCTAGACATAAGCATTTAATGCCAACTGAGATGCTCTGTGATAATTCAATATACATGCATGGTGCTAACAGGTATGACACAGGAATGTTAGAGGACTCCCACCTTTCAGAGTTGTGATACACTGTTGCACCTCAAAATGTGTTAGGGACATATATTTAGGTACTTGATTAATTGCCTAGGTTTCAAATTTAATCAAGCTATGGGGGATCTCTCAACGGAGAGTAACAGGTACCTCCCAAAGGCAGTTCATCTCAGCCTATGATACCATTTTGAGATAGATAGCACCTGTCACTTGTGGAAGGTTGTCTTTCTCTTTAGAGAGTAGGTCTTAATGGGTAACCAACTAACTCAGGCTTGACTCCTAGTTCTTCTTCAGCCAGTGTCAAGTGAGATGAATCTCACCCAGTTATTCTACTGGGTGACTGTTACACTACTGCAACACAAATATTAATAATGCATAGGGGTTTTGTTTCCCAGAGCTCAGAACAAGCTCTAAGGACTTAATGTTAAATGTTTCTCTTTCTTGATGAGGGAATGGAGTACAAGCAGTGAAGTTATTTAACCCGGTTCACTTGGCAAGCTATCAGCAGAGCTAGCAATGCAATCCTTGCTTGTGGATGGCTAAATATGGTATATAAAAGCTACTTTATCCTAATAATGAATTGTTAATAACCTGGCTGGAAACAAAGATGGAACTAATTATATTTGTTTCATGTTTCATGGTGAGTTGAATATTAAGTATAACTAATATAGTGAAGAAATTAATATGGTAAGACCATTAAGCTTCACAAGGATGTATATTGATAGACAAATGTAGAAAACCAAATGGAAAATAAGACCAATAGGTTTTACCTTTAGTGTCTGGACCTACTGGGGAGGTGTGAATATGTATCACCTCAACCAAATATCATAAGGGAGAGATGGGAAATTCATTACTGTCAGAGGGGAATATACTAACTTTATTGCAGTCTTCCAGTATTCAGTAGAATATCTCTCTAGGAAGGTATTGCAGGGCTTCTGTGCACTGGGAACACCTCATGAACTAGGTACAAAGGGAACAGCTTTTTTTAAAAAAAATTATGTTCTGTTAAAAGGAATGCTGGGAGCATGAGAACTTATAAGTAAGTGAGAAGAGTATTTCCACCTTTCCTGGGTAATAAAAATATATTTTTCAGTTTTACACTGATTAATGGTTACTTTGTCTTTAGCTTCTATATTTTAGTACACAGTAAGAATGCTGTATTCAAAGTATCTTTTTTTTTAGAATTAAAGAAAGAGAAGAATGTGTTGGAAAATGTAATTTTTTTGAAAAGTGGATACACATACAAAACCATACAGTGTCTGTTAGAGAAAGAAATTACTTACTATGCATAGAAGTCTTAATATGAATATGCATGGAGGTGATATGTACATGACAAAAGTGTTAATCCTTCCATCTGAAGTTCCAAGAGGTGCCAATATGATATCTAAAAGCAGTATGTGCCATATTTTTACCAATTTGGCGTTCGCTAAATGTATGCTTTGAATATATTCATACATTGCTCAAAATGGGCCAGTATAATCTAGTTTCTCATATCTCTATGTATGTGTTTATTTACCTACACACACACACACACACATGCAAACTTGTACCTTGCATATCCTCAGAAAAAATTATATAACAAAATTAAATCACAAAGAAAGGAAAATATGTGGCTTTTCTTTCCCTCTTCTCTCTTCAGTAAAAAATGAACTTGAAAGAAATCCTGTTTATAAACATTATAATTTTGAATAAAAAGACCAATTAACACAAAATATTTTAGACACAAAATTTTGAAAAACTGTTGCATAAACCAAACTATGTCTTATTTTCTGTAAACTTAATTAAAACCAAAACCAACAACAATTTCTCCAGTTCTTAAAGCTGAGTTCAAATATGACCTGACACATTCCCTTTGAATTCAGAACCTGAAGGCTATAGTCACTCCAGAGTTCTCAACAGGGTGGGGAAACCCGGACGGCAAAAGTGCTGTCTCTCCTTCTTTGAGTTTTTGACCCGTTGAGCTCTTCCAGATCCATCTGTCCTTCTTGACAATTTTTTGGCACCTAGATGCCTCCCTGGGCAATACATCAGACATGGTCTCTTATGTATCTGCTCTGGAGCCTCACTGAGGTGATGATGCAATATCTCTATATTTTTTAAATAACTTTGAGTGAACTTGTACATCTATATAAGCAAAGAGTTCTTCAGCCCAGAAACCCATACTACTTCACACAATAATGGGCTTTGCAAGCTCTGAAGACAGAGTGGAGCTCCTCTGCTTTTCTGATGCATCAATATGTAAGTACTCAATTGGCAGCTGGATTAGTGCACTGCATGCATTTTCTTTTTTGTATTTTTTTTTTTTTAAATTCAAGGGTAAATGTCAAAACAATGCTGTAAAACCAATTAAAGAGAAAGAAAACAAGATTAGAGGTGCTACTTGAATTATTTATTGTTGCTCACTGTTGCCAAGTCTTTAAATAAGTACTTAATAGACCTTACTGTAACTCTCTGAGAAATACAGTAATTTATTTAATGCACAGTTCAGCAGTTTCTTAACATTAAACTGAAATAGTCCATATAGTATGTTGTGAGCCTTTTGAAGCCTCTTAAATTTGTACTGTTCATCATTTATGGAAATCTTCATGAAGAGCTAAATTTATTAATTTCATTCAATAACTTGATATTAAACAGATATTGATTTCTGTGGAAGGGAATACCAAGATTTATTGACCAGAAAGATTAATTCTGACCAGTTTAAAGCCAAGGTCAATATTTATCTTGAGGGGAAATAAATCTTGATATTCAGAAAAACAAGAGGCTGCTAGGTATATATCGCTATTTATAGTCTCAGTGTTTTAACCAGAAATATCTGGAAATGGATCCTCCATGGATTTGAATTTCAGGTATGTGACCGTTTGTATTGATATTAATATGATAAAGTGGGAAAAGTATTTATAGGCCTGGGAAACCCATCTTTCCTAAATCATCTCCACCAGCATTTCTACAGAATATAACTGAGTAGAGTCAGGAAGCATTTACTTTTAAGAATGAACAGATTGGTCAGAATAGCCACAGATTTACTGATTTGTGGTCTGCTAAATCCATGAACCTTGTGATGTACACACAGTTCAGCACTGTTCAGCAACATTGTGTGAATATTCACAAATGCCATATCTGAGCCGTGTGGAGGGTGAAGGGGCTGTCACACCCCGGGATCTCCTGTAGAGGCGTCTGGATGAGGCTGGGGCACACACCTCCTTGTGAGGCCTAGAGGCAGATCAGCTCCATGATCTCACACATCGCACTGCCAGCTTGTGCCAGCTAAGCCAGGAACTGTGCCCTTCTCTCCTACAATATAATCTGTTACTTATCCATAAAACCATACTGCCTTTTGTGAACTATTCCATTACATAAGGCCTGTGGCTAAGGCATGAAGCAGGAATCCAAACATTATCTATTATAAAGTTAAATTATTTCTCACATCACACAGAAGACAAATTCATCAGGGCCTTACCCTCCACGCTGCCATGCAAATCAGCCTAATGAAATGGAGGAAGAAAATCAGTAATATCTGTGAGGTCCTCAAATTGTACTGTAGGTAGCCCTTCACATAGCTGACAGAAGGGTTTCTGATGGTGAGGGGGAAGAAGTTCTGGTTTTGAGGGAAGATTATTTTTGATGCCATTATCTGACTATTTGAGCTGTAGGTGTCTTACTCTAAACATTTGGGCTGTGTTCCAGAGCTTTATCTATACATGTGCTTGCTTGAAAAATAGTGTCAGACACTCATTAGCAGTAACCTACAACTTTTGAAATTGACACCATTTACCTACAGGAAATTGTCTTTTTGAAATAGCACTTTGTACTAAACCATTTTGAGATAATTGTTCCAATTAAAAAAAACATGGGGCATTGCTGTGCACCTCAGGATGGAAACTTTATTGTGCTGTGAAAGAAGTCAATGGGAGTTCAAAGTATTCAGCCACCTGCAGAACTGATGATAGAGAGCCAAAAATTTGTAATTCATGCTGGAAAAAGAAACTATTCTACATGCAGATACAGTGTAAAAAAAGGATGGGAGTTTTAGCTTTGCTGCTTCTCCTCCTCCACCCTGGTTTCCCCTCTCCCAGCTTCCAAAAAAAAAAGAAAATGAAACGATGAATTTCTTATGTCTTTGAGTATTGCTGAGCTCTACATAAATAAGAATATGCTCGCTGTAGGGAAACAGTGAGATTCAACTATTCCCATTAAAATGCTAATTACTGTCCTTTTATAGATCATTTGGAGAGGATTTGGGGAACAAAAATAGCACCCAGAGATTATCACAGAAAGAAAAAAATCAGAGAAGAAAACACGACATTAAAAAAACTTGCTACTAAATATAGAAGCCCACTAAAGTGAGGCTAACCATTTATTCTCCCTGGAGCTGCTCCATATATTAAACTGATATTGAGAAGTCACGAATTGCTATGCTTCCAAGCACCGTTCACAGTTTGGATTATTGTACTTTCATTTATTTCATGTCCTGTCCAAGCTATCACTGACATCTTAAAAGAAAGTCCTCCAGTCCTTACTACATAGAAATAAATAATGTGGGACAACAGCATTAAGAAATATAATCATAAAATTACCTGTTATTAAAAACAGAGCACAATTTTTTAGAGGAAATATATTACTCAGCTGTAAAATAATATGTTTGCCATTCACTCTAACGTTTCAACATTATGATTCAATCTTCTAAAAAGCTGACATGGAAAATAACGGCGTAATAAACCAATTCATCATAATGTGTAAAAGAAACTACTGGAATAAATTGTAATAACCTTTCAAAAACTAGCAGCTTTTAAAAGTATTAATTTCTACTCCAGATAATTGGAAAAGACACCTGGGTGGCCAGGCAATATTTTTTATGGGATTGCCCTGTCAGGGACTCAGATTGTCTTCAGAGTCAGGAGCGATCGTTTAGCACTAAGTGACAGTGAATCTTGCAAATGGGTCTTCCTGGATGCTGTTTGCCATAAATTACCAAACTGAACTCTCCTTCAAGGTCAGCCATAAATGAAGGCAGATATCAAATGGCCTTCACAGAGACCCAGAGTAGTCCTCAGGCCTCACGTAAGCAGGCGCTGGTTGTGTTGGATCCCGTAAAATCGACTTAATAGACTGACAACATAAATTATTATCAAACTTTGAAGATGTTCTTGGGAACTAAATAGCTGAGGAATGTAATTGGGAGTTGTAGTTCACAGGAAGAAGGACTAACACAAGTTGCTCCCCATTACGGAGCAGTATGTGCAATGATACTAAATTAATAGTATTAGAATTGAAGACATCAGTATGTTTCAAGGCACACATGCAAAAAAGCTTCCTAAAGAAAAGTAAGACATTCTAAGTCTGCCAACTTATTTTACCTTTTGCCTTTCACAAAATTTCTTGGCATTTGTTCTCCAAATTAATACCAAGGCCATCTGTGTTTACATAAGCATTGTTAGTTCCAGTGTTTCTGCTTTGAAAATCATATTTCTGGAGTAATGAAAGTTTAGTCAGTGGTGTTTATATAAAAGCAGCCAGCAGTGGCATAAACCTCTGCTACAAAAGTTATTTTAGTACTTCTTTCTATGAGAGACAAGAAAGGGTTATAAACAATCTTAACCCAGATGTCTTGAAATGACAGAGTTCTTTATTGCATCCCTTTTTCTCCAGTATGGAGGCTGTGTTTCAAGGGTAACAAATGTAAATTCACATTAAAAAAAAAAAAAAGGAGAAAAAAAAAAGTGTAGGCAAATTTTGTGACCTGGCCTGTTTTGTAGCATCTGCATTTAAGCAGAGGTCCCTGTCACTTCCCATTGGAAAGTCTGCGTATGGACTGATGGTGTGTTACGGAGCACTGTCCTCAAGGCTGCTCGGTTGAGCTTCCGTCACCATAAAGGCAGAGGAAAAGTCATGCTCAGTACAGTGTGTGTTTGCAAAAGGAAAGCGGGTGGTTGCAAGGAGGCTGAGTGAGTGGCACAGTGTGGACAGCACCCACTGCAGGGATGCTAGAGAGCCCAGGTGGCCGTGGTGCAGGAGGGAGCGCTGAGGATGCTTCAACCTTTGATGCATGTTGGTTTAGGTCATGCATGGGGATGTCACAGTCCCATTGTAACCTCTCCTGGGCCATTCCCACTCCACTGAAATGTATCCTCATGCTAAAGTGCTTTTAAACAATTCTGTAATGAAGTATTGGCATGCAGCAGCCTATTGGAAATCTTTAAGGAGCTGCTGCAGTGCACAGAGCAAAGCTTCAGCAAAGTGCTGACATGTTTTTCAGAAGCCTCTCAAAATGACAAATTTCTCTTTGCATATGTTATACTGTTTAGTCTTAAAGCAGCAACAGATTTTATGTTAAAAATAAATCAAAATAAAGGTTTGGGGATTTATAGAGTGAACTCCAGCTTAACTACACCACCTCAGCCAAATATCCCCAACAGCATCCCTGTCATAACTGTGTAGTATATTGTGCAGTATGAAAACAGAGCTTTTTAAAATTAAACTTTTGGTAGTTTTGCAATAGTTCTGCAAGAGCCCATGAAAGGATAGAAACTTTACTGGACAAAGCAAAGGCTTTTGAATTCCTGTGGTTACCCATATGAATAAAATGACTTACAAAGTTTCATACTGTGTATGTACCTTTCTTTGCTCTGCAGTGCTGCTTTCCTCCTTCCCTCCCTGTATGGTGAGCCAGTCCTTCTTGTGCTATGATAATACTTTTGTGTCTGCGATGACCTCTAGAACTGAATACTGTTTCATATAATTGCAAAGCTACCCCACTCTTTCCCACTAGCTTCACCTCGATCCTGAGAAATGAAACAAAGAGAGATTTTCCTCGCAGCCACCCTTCAGTGAGCTCAGATGTCTGAGCCACAGCCAAAACTAGGTCAAACAGCCTGTTTCCACATCACATACTGACCTCTTAACAATTTTGCTCTGTGATATTCCTAGTGGTTCTTAGCACAGACATTTACAAGAAAGGAGAGGAATAAAATACTCTCCAACACTTTCTCTAATTTCAAAATAAATTGGTGACATAGTTTGAAGTTCAGACTAAAGATGTGCTAATTATACAGGGAAAAATCTAATTAAGCGAATTAGGAAAGCCATAGCAACTATTGTCACATTCTTGTATGACAGAAGCATCAATCTGGCAGTCACTGGAGCATACGCTCAATAACTGCCTGAACTCGGATCCTTTTTCATCAAGACCTGTAAAGTTAAAATGAGATACCAGCTATGACAACAGTTCAGCTTCACAGACCATATTGCATGAAGCAGCATTTCCTTCTCTCCTCTTTTCTTTCATCTGCAAAATAAATAAATATATAAGAAACCTCCCAAACAAAATACCCTTAGCATACTTGTACATTGAAAGTGTCGAAATGTTATGAAACCGATATTCCCTGCTAGTGAAAGGGGCTGAGGTTGTAATATAATGTAATATATATATTTTTCTTTCTGCAACACTGAATATATTCCACTGAAAAACCATGGAATTCCTGGTTAGAAGAAAATGGGAGTTTAAGAGACAGAGTGAGAAAGTGCCAGAAAGACAACATCCCATGTCTGTAGGAGAAATTAAATTGCGCCACTGATAAAAATTACCACTTCTGCTGGAATTCAGCTCTTCCAGCACTCATTACTCTGACTACAGGAAGAAGTTAAAATATTATAGCCATTTTGAGGGCCCTTCCTTCTCCAAAAATATCCCTAAAAATAGAAAGAAAAATGCTAGTCTCAGAGGCAGGGAAAGATGTACAGCTTGTAATACTGTAAAGATGTAGGACCTATTTAAATAGGTTTGGTACATATGTCTTCCCAAAGCTTTTACATTTAAAAGTTTCATCCAAACAATCTCTGGCATAATTAGCATTGCTGGTTAAAGACTAGAAGAGAATTTTAGGGAGAGTAAGATTTTTTTTTAAGCCAGCTGATATAGCTAGAAGGAATAGACCACCTTTCAGGCATAAAAGAGAGCCAATACACTTAATGGTATGAAAAGAATGATATAGGGCAACACAGCATTTGGGAGAAACCAAAACTCCCTGCAAGGCTGATGTATGTGTTGCTGCTATCCATGAATTAGCGAGCTCAGGTGTAAGATACATGTAAAGAAGAGACTATCAATGAAGCAGTAAATTCTCAGCATTGTTTGACCCAAGAACTAACCAAAATCCCAGCCTAGAGCACTGCAACATCCAGAAGAGAAAAAGAGAGATCTGAAAGAAGGGTTGGTCTGTGGCAAGGAGCACACATGGTGTTGGGTAGGATATGAGAAATACAAATGAGAGCTGGGCAGAATTTTGCAAATAAAAGCAATGAGACACTGGCTAGCCAAGATTTTTCAGGTCTGATATAATGTTAATGGGAACAGTTTGCTGCACAAGGAGATGAACTGTATTAAGCTTTGACTGAGCAGCTACATCCTTCTGTGGGAAATGGCGTGCATGACACATTGGTTAGCAAAATTGCACTTATAGCTATTCTCCAAAAGACTCACCTGCACTTTCTATGAAGAAGCTGAAGTGAGATGCCCTGGTTACCTATGTATGAGTCTTTACTTAAGGACAATAGGATAAAAAACATCACAGGACTATAAATCAATTTCTGAGCATGTCTAGGCCATAAATTCATTAAACATGATGTCAGAGATGGATTTCTCTATTCCATTTCCACTAAGACATAGCAAGTGAAACAGCACAATAAAAGGACACAAATATATATTTCATAGATTAGGGCAGTTTTCTGGGTAATGTATTATAGATGATACTATCACAGACTCAGTAGATTCAGTAGTACTTGCTGCACTTTAAATCCCTCACGTATAACCCACTCAGCTAAAATATTTCATAACTTAAAAAGCTTTAGGTGCACTTATTTACAGATGGTCTTGCAGAATAATAAAGCAAATACAGAACTGTCTTGCTGTCCTATAGTTAGACAGATTTTATTTCATCTCCATGTGATACTGAAGCTTACTGCAAAGTATATCTTACAAAATTTGGCCCGTAATTAACTGTTGCCCAGTTTTTTGGTATCTTGGATAAGACAACTGAGTGACCCATCAGATAAAAAAGAATACAAGGTATTTTTTAATTGATAATTACATTTAATATTTGACAAAAGAGAATATAGTCACTCATGTTATTACTTAAGGTAGATTCAGCCCAAGAAGCATTTCCAAAGAAAGTGAACAAAGCCAGTGCTTGCAATCAAGTGACTGGAGACTTGTTTAAGAACATGTTGCTAATCCATGTACCATGCTCCAGAGGAAGAAGTCAAACAAATGTAAACGCATTAGCATACTGTGATAAAAATTAGGACGCATCAATTCCACATTAATTCATTTAAGTATAGGCAGGAGACTCTCAGTACATGAAAGGGAGAAGGTCATTTACATATTACTACTTCTCAGGGACATCAAGTCTTGAAAAGCTGTTGCAAGGAGTACTTATGTCAGTATATAAAATGGAGAAAAGATGTTGAGAAGCCTTTGAACTCTATCAGAAAGAAAAATATTTGTGGTGGTATCAGCAAAGTCACCAAGTTTTGCCCTGGTAGAAATCCAAGAAATCCAAGACTGCTGTCAAAGGCAAACCAGAAATGTTGTGGCAGTTGCCAATAAAGGACACAGTTTTTCTCTAGCATAGATGACAGTATGCTACAGTCTCCTAAAGTATGAGTTAATTTAGAAGTAGACACTTTGCATGAGTCAAACAAGTGGATAAAAACACCAAACTGTTTTTTAACTGAGGAGATACTAACTTACAGGTGCTACAAGAAACAAAGATTGCTGGTCTGCCAAAAGAAATGCTTTGTTATTTGTAAGGAACAATTTTAGAGGTGAAAGATACAGTATCATGATCACTAGAATTAGAAATAATTATTTCCATCCTTTCCATCACTACTTTGGCTTGGTCTGGATGACAAAAAAATCAAAATGAGTAAGTTGTCCTTGTTGATCACAGCATTCCCTGGCTTGATCACTTTGTCAAGCCTGCACTTCTACATAACAAAAGGTAGCATCAGTTTGGTTTTTATATTACAGATGAACAAAACCCTTTGGATTGTATTGGATTGTCACAGTTATTCTCTGGATCTTAGGTTCTAAGAAGTGTGAAACCCTCTTATAGTAATTTTAATGCAAACAATGATTTTGCTACTGAGTCTCTGCTGCACAAAATAGCTACCACTCAGTACCTAAGACATTGCTCTCAGGAGGCACTTCCCATTATGACCTACAGGACAACAGCTCCAGTTATTTACAATCAAATAAGCAAATAAATGAATATTATTTAAATGTTTGCTATTAAAAAAAATGACATCTGTAGCAAACTAGAAAGAAGACAAATCCATTAAATACTTCCTTAATTAAATTAAAGAAACCTGATCCTTGCTGTATGGGTGTGTGGGTTTTGACTGGAATAGAGTTAATTTTCTTCATAGTAGCTAGTATGGATCTGTTTTGGATTTCTGCTGAAGTAGTGTTGATAATTCAGGGATGTTTTAGTTATTTCTGAGCAGTGCTTACACAGAGTCAAGGTCTTTTCTGCCTCTCACCCCTCCCCATCAGAGAGCAGACTGGGGGTGCACAAGAAGTTGGGAGGAGGGGGTACAGCTGGGACAGCTGACCCCAACTGACCAAAGGACTATTCCATACCATATGACGTCATGCTCAGCATATAAAGCTGGGGGAAGAAGAAGGAAGAGGAGGACGCTTGGAGTGATGGCGTTTGTCTTCCCAAGAAACCATTACGGGTGATGGATCCCTGCTTTCCTGGAGATGGCTGAGCACCTGCCTGCCAATGGGAAGTGGTGAATGAATTCCTTATTTTGCTTTGCTGGCGTGCGTGGCTTTTGCTTTACCTGTTAAACTGTTTTTATCTCAACCCACAAGTTTTCTCACTTTTACTCTTCTGATTCTCTCTCCCATCCTGTTGAGGGGGAGAGTGAGCAAGTGGCTGTGTGGTGCTTAGTTGCTGGCTGGGGTTAAACCATGACAATAGACTTGTACCCAACACACCAATGGATGACAAGATCATATAGTTTATTAATTATACTCCACTACCTGGTTTCAGGGTAGGTTCTTCCCAATCATCAGCAAACCCATTAGTTATCATGCCAATCATCAGCTGGGGAAAAGTTTATGTCTAAACAGGTGACTTATTCCCCCACCTACAGTGGTTAAAATGACACACTGTTTTCTTCAAGGTAACAAACACATTATTTAATATCGGCAGGACCCCTCTATAGGTAAGAGTCCTTAATGAAGTTTTAACTCCTAATCTCTTGTAAAACAGCTATTAAGTTTCTCCTCCAATGTTTTCTGCTGTATCACATTCTTCAGGACAATTTTTTTCACAGGGCACTCTCCCAGGAGATCTTTTTGTAATGTCATATACGTGTTAAATTCATTCTGCTTTTAAGATATTTATTTGTGGTTTTTTTCCAAGGTTGACCCCTATAGGAAGACATGATTATCAGTCTCAAACACGCATACCCATGATGCTGGAATATATGCAACAGTTATTCTCTCCAAGGAACTAAAAGGTTATTAGAAGACTGGAAACAATGACCAGCTGCAGTAATGCTTGTTTTCTTCTAACCCAGCGAGGGAGAGAGGGGGAAGGGTGAGAGACAGTGTGTCTGGATGACTAGTAAGTGGCACAGTAGAAGTTATTGCTGTGAGTCTTAGAAGGAATACACCCAGCTGTATACTTACAGCATACTTATTATCTGAGACTTTAAGTATTTAAGTATTTAAATAGCTAAGTTTTCCATTTAAGGGTGTCATCACATGTATGCTCTGCTTAGCTGCATTGTGTGAGACATCTTCTGTTCTTGTTGCACTGGTATGTTTTTGGAACAAATTTTAGCAAAAGTCCTCTAGAGAAAGGTCTCTTATTTGTGACATTTCTTAATGCATTATCATTCTCATTTTAATTACAGAATCACAGAATCATCTAGGTTGGTAAAGACCTTGAAGATCATCCAGTCCAACCATTAACCTAGCACTGACAGTTCCCAACTACACCATATCCCTAAGCACTGTCAACCGGACTCTTAAACACCTCCAGGGATGGGGACTCCACCACCTCCCTGGGCAGCCCATTCCAATGCCTAACTACCCGTTCTGTAAAGGAATGCTTCCTAATATCCAGTCTAAACCTTCCCTGGAGTGACTTGAGGCCATTACCTCTTGTCTTGTCACTTATTACTCATCCACAGTTCTCTGCAATCTCCTTTCAGGTAGCACTAGAGGGTGATGAGGTCTCCCCTCAGCCTCCTCTTCTCCAGACTAAACAACCCCAGTTCCCTCAGCCGCTCCTCGTACGACATGTGCTCCAGACCCTTCACCAGCTTTGTTGCCCTTTTTTGGACACGCTCGAGTAATTCAATGTCCTTTTTGTAGTGAGGGGCCCAAAACTGAACACAGTCATCGAGGTGCGGCCTCACCAGTGCCGAGTACAGGGGTAAGATCACTTCCCTGTCCCTGCTGGCCACGCTATTTCTGATGCAAGCCAGGATGCCATTGGCCTTCTTGGCCACCTGGGCACACTGCTGGCTCATGTCCAGCCAGCTATCAATCAACACTAATTAGAGCACTTCTTCCTTGGACTGATGAAATAGAGAGTAATGCACCACAGGGAGCCAACAGCTGTGAGGTTTTAGAGGAAATATGCACATCTGCATAAAAGAAAGCTAATGACAGCAGAAATACGAAGCCAGTTCCATATATCCTCTGTATTGCCAATGAACAGGCAGCAAGGACCAGCCACCTTCTTTCACCTCTGCTGTCAGACAGACCCAGCATGCTCAAACTTTTACATATGTGGTGGAAGTGACAGCACAGTCCTTTAACTCCAAGCAAGCCCCATATTTCTGGGCATAACATCCTTAAATATTCATAGGTTGCCTCAGAGACTGTGATGTGTGGTCTCTCATTTCAGTCATTATTTTCCAGGATGTGAAGACAGGCTGGGTGTTGTACTTCACTCGTTCTCATGAAAAAATACAGCATTTTAAACCAGGGAGTGATGTATGACAGGCCTGAAGGACGAAGCTTTAGCCAGGGTGTGGACACATCACCTCTGGAGGCACTCCCAGGGCACAAAGTAACTCAGCACAAAGTCAGAAATTGATATAAAGGGCTACTGGGACCAATAATTTGGGTAGTCTGTGGGCCACCATAAGAAATTCCCACAAAGCAGCACAGAGCTACAGAGGCGGATCCTCACAGCACCAACCACTCCCACACCAAAAGACCCTTCAGATATTCATACTGAAAAATTAATCACATCTCAGCCAGGCAACATTTTTGTTTCTGTTCTGATTCTTGTTGAGGAGAGATTGATTATTCATTTGGGGTTTGAGGAAAAATTATCTGTTGAACTGTCCTTTGATTCAGGCTTGAAGTTACTACTGCAAGAATGTTATTAATAGAAGTGTAATCAATTTAAACCAGCTGCAGCCCAGAGGACTTGCTTTAGAGACCACTCTTAGAGCATAAGAATATGTCCAGAATTTTCTTGGCCCTGAGAAAACAGGCTGGGGTCAATCAACACCTTTTTGCTCTGTTGCGATGAACACCTGGAAATTAAAACCTGTTTTCTGTAGCTGGTCTGCCAACATGTAAACAGGCTGCTAATATATAGACTTTGTCTGGTAATACCCATAAAAGGCTGGGCACTGTCTGAGCAGTAGAAGGCACCTGACCTGCCTCGCGGAGCACTCGGGAAGGTGCTGAGAAAGCAGGAGACAAGTGCCTCCAATGCAGTAGTAGGGTGTTCTGGCAGACACCTGCTACATCTTTCACATATACTGCATTGACCCATATTTTGTAAAGAACCTGTATAGTGTAGCCTTAGATATAGGCAGCTGAAATGCACTCTGGGAGTTTATTAGACCACTGCCCTACCATTATTCCCTAAAACCTTCTTGTGATAAACTAGTAAATATGTGATCTACACCTGGACATAATTTTGTTTAGCAAAGGCCTGACATAAAATAGCGAGGAGGTATTAAACGAAGAGATGAAATTATATAGTGCAAACAATGAGAGTAATCCTGTGTTTCTTTAATTTCTCTGCAAGGACTGAAAGAAGGAATAACAAGCATAAGCATTTTCAGGTGCTGTATTGGAAAGGAAAAATACAGGCATTGCACTGGTCAGTGATAAGTAAGTTTTAGTATCCTAAAAGGGAAACAGCTGGGTAGGGAACAATAGTTCCAACCATAAAAATAGAAAGCAAATGATAATGGATATTTAATTAAAGCTTAAACCAATTTCCTTAAATAGTCTAAAGTTTAGACATGTAAGATGTACCTTAATTTTCCCTAAGGAAAGCCTATAAATGCTTTGAGTTAAAATCTGAATCAGCTGCAATGAAAAGAAATCAGGAGATTAATTTTTTTCAATTTTGGAAGGAGGACCTTTCTGTCATGTACTGGTTCTAACAGCATGGGTACTTCCCATATTATCTAAAGAAAAAAGGTAAAGTAATTGACATTGTCATTGAGCTAAAGGCATTAGATCAATATTAGCTTCAGAGCTCCCATAATTCTTGCAGCTTTAAGGTTTAAATGACATTGCTGAATATAAAGTGTATCAAACGTAGATGATTTGAGTATTAATTCCTCATTATTGTGGAAAGGATGATTAACTTTATTGAACCTTCACCTGAATTTCTTTGGCAGGGCATTGAAAATTTATCATAATTCTCATTTTCTTTAAAAGTCCAGGTAAAGATAATACAAGCAAGATAAGTGTTCAAACTTAGATGTTGCTTACTTATATAGTTTATAGAGATAAGGATGTCTATTTTGTGATGTGAAATAATAAGGAATTTTATGTGTTCCATTTTGAACAGTTGTTATAAATCCTGTTAATAAAATCTCTTTAGTTCACAGAAGATGGTATGCTATTTAAACAAGACTAGTAAAATAAATAAATCAGCGTGTATGAAATAAAAAGGGGAAAATAGATCCTGGTACTGGCATATTTCCTTCTGAACCTCTGCAACAAATTAGAAATAATTCTAAAGAAAGGGTTATCTTTTACTAGATGACACTTCTATGCAATTGTTTCAGCTTTTCTCTGTAGTGCGGGAAAGAAATCGTTACAAATAGGATACAAGTGACCTACAGATGATAAATCTCCTCTTAGCTATTTCTTTGTGTTTAGCTCTTCAGGCCTTATATTTAAGAAATACCATCATTTTAAATATGTTTACTTATATTTAATTTTGAAATAATTACTACAAAAATATGTAAGCCTTGATGTTACTGCCACAACCATTTCACATTCATTATTTATGACATGGCATACAAAGCGTACTAAAGCTTTGATCATCAGAAGGCCTAGATATAATCTGGCCTCTGTTGTTTTTGGCTGGTGATTGTCTACAGTAATCTGTTTATATTTGACACTATCACAGTGCTCTAAGAAACTAATATACAGGAATATTAGGCAACTACAATGACTGTGGGATGGAAATTTCCATTTGCTCTGGAAAATATTCATCAACTCTGCGATGACAAAAAACATAATCACTGTAATTAGGTTGTTCAATATACAATGAATTTCAACTCATCATCCTTAGCTGGATTTTCTCCAGTTCCCCCTACTCTAACTCAAATGTATTTCTTTTTTTGCCTTCTACAGAGGTCTTTGTTATGTCAGTGATTCTGTGAGATGCTTTGGAATAACTGCTAGTCATACTCAAACAACTAGATATTCTAATATCAAAAGTTCACTAATTCTTAATATCACTACAACTACTTCACTTTGTGATTTGAATATCCATATAGTTTCATGGGTTTGGTGGATTAGAAGATACTTACTCTGGATGCCACATATAGCATTCAGAGTTTTCTCTAAAAGAACTTTCATTGACATTAATAAGCTTTGGATCAGGAATTTTGGGCTGTTAGTTGAATATCTTTAAGAATAACATGAGGATATCTGGACTAATTTACTAGTAATGTCTACGCTTGGGAAATATAGGGAAATGGGGAATTTTCTGCTGAGGTTAGTTGAAAAAATTAGTTCTCAAATGCCACAGTCCCGAGGTCATGGTAATGGCAGCAGTACAAGAAGTCAGGCAGGACAGAAATTTAGCAGGTCCAGGAGAGACTCTTGCAGGAAAGCAAAGAGTGCCCAGACAAGGGCAGGCAGCGTGCCCTGGGCAGCAGCAGCTCCTGGCTCTGCTAACATCACCTGCTCCTGAGCTGGCTGGAAGATTTTGAAAGGTGTAAAATTAAAAGAAAAAAAAAACAGCACCAAAAAGCCGACGGAAAAACAACCTTTTTTGGATTAAAAGACCCAACAAACTCAGCTTAAATTTTAATTCTCTGATTCATCTTCAGCACATTGAAATGCGGCTAACAGTAGCAAGTGTTCATACTAGATAAGGGAATTGTTGCTACTCATATAATTATGCTGTTCCTATAGCTGAGTCTGGCAGTGAGACAGAGCAAGACATAGCATCACCCTATTAGGACAGTTAGTGCTTTTGACAAGAATCCATTTTCCAATGATCAGAGATGCAGTTTCTATTACTTCTTCTGAGTAAGATCAAACATCAATGACACAAACATTTTCCAAAAGATGAGTTGCTTTTAAATCCTTTTTTGCAATGCTGATGTTTCTAATGTGTTTTTATAAAACTCCAACAAAGAAGACAAGTGTGAAGATCAAGAAGTGCATACAAATAGCATCTTTAATCTGTACCTGTAATAGGAACTGAGCTTTCTCAGTACTGCAGAGATACATTTTTTTGATGATTCAGACAAATCTTTTCCTAAATAGATTCATTAGTTTGGGTTTTTTTTTTTTTTTTTGCTTTTTTCATACCTAGCATAACGTCTTCAGAAATCTCAATCTTCAGAGTAATGTTCATAAGTTGTACACAGTAAGTCATCTGGGGTACTCAAGAAAGTTTTGTTACAAAACTCACACCCCACGTGTGAAAAAATCCACCGCTGTGGACTCATGCATGCCATCTGCTGGCACTTTCAAAACCTCTTATAAGCACATTCATGTTTTGTGGCTTCTCCAGTATTTCTCCCAGGAACACAAAACACGCCCAGTACCTGCCAAGGTCAACCACTATTACAGGTATCCCTAAAAGGCAGCATATCCCCAGCTGGGTGCCCAGCTCCTGAGCTCTCCAAATTTAATAGCCACTTTCAAAAGAATTTATTTGCCTGAATTTCTTTCTCTTTAAAACTCTTTTTTAATAATGTTGGTATAACTATTTCTTGTGCTAGTGGAAAAGGTGTTTTAAAAATACTGGTTAGTATTTACACATTCCTTCATGAAAAATATTTTATTTCAGTGTGATTCAGTGTCATACACATACATCCATCTGTGTGGGTAAACAGTTTTCAGTATATAGAAAATGCATCCTTGGTGCCAGTGATTTATAAAATCTTGTGACAGTAAAAAATGTTGAAAAAGGCATGCTGACATAATGGAGAATTACATTTGCAGACAGTAGTTGGTTGCTTTCAAGACTACATTTTATGTCTTTTCAATCACTTTAATAATATGGCAGTTAATTACAATTTTAAATGTATGCGCTTGCAGTTAAAAAACTTTTTTGTGAATATGTACAAAAATAAGTGTCTATGCATGAATATGAAAATGCATGTATTTATATAAAGTTAGGTGTGGATGTTTGCATGTCCGTGTGTTTGTGTAAGGCAAGTAAACCAGCAATGTCTGAACAATTTTGAGCACCACTAGAATTTTCTTGTATTTAAAGGTATGTATATACACACATACACACACATATATACACAGGCAGTCATATAATATCCCTCCCTGTGTTGTTAGGCTGAAAAGTAAGCAACTGAGTCCTGTATAAGAGCAGGTAAGCTGAACTGCTTGCTGCTCTTTCACATATACCCAACCACCATTCTTCAGGAAAGGACTGAAACCTGCTTGATATTCTTATTCAGCAGTGGCAGTAATCACTGGTAGAAAAATTCGTAAGAGGCTGAAGTGGTAACTTAAGAGAAGCACTGCATAGCAAAGTTCCCTTTGGATGAGGAAAATGTGTCGTCGTAAGATCAACAAAATAAATGGACTCCTCAATCCTGTTTGTACAAACTGACTGCTGTGTCCTGGGGTTGGGGACAAGGGCTTGTGCTCTCAGCTCCTACATGAATGCACCAATCTTATATAAACCATTTACCGTATATTAATTTCTGGTTCATCAGAATTGGTATCAAAATAACAGGGATGCAGAAAGGCCTTGGTTCAGCCAACAACTAGAAGTGAGTTAAAACCATCTGTATCTCCTCTCCTATATCTTGTCATTGAACCGTCTCTTCTTTGTGTCTGTTTCATGGACTCTTGGAAGTAGGAACTATGCTTATTTGTTTTTTTGCAAGCGACTGATGAAGTTGTTAAGGCTAATCAAGGAGAAAATAAAAAGTCAAACATACAGGCAAGGGTAATTCCATGTAAAGAAAATATTGCAACACTCAAAGCAATTCAAGGAGGTCTGAATCATGTTTTTTGAAATGTAAGACATGGCTTCCCTGAGCCAGCCAGTCACTCTACATCTAACCATGTCAGTCTGTGTAAATTCAAAGATTAAATGACAAACGTACCAGTTTAGAAATTGCAGTAGTGGTTAAGCAGAGTAAAAAATTACTCAAAATTAATCTCTTAAAATACTAGCATATGAGAAATAAACAATCAATAAATTTTACAACATGCACTGAAGAAACAGGGCAAAAGCATAAATCTTCTAATCTCTACCCCTCACTCTTCCTCCCACAGTATTCCAACAATGAAAGTCTTACTTTTTGGATTTGCTTGTTCTACTTAGGTTATCTCTGAAATGGAAGAATAGCACACATTGAACTTACATCGGTTTCTGAAAATGAATATATTATATGCCTTTAAGAACTGGTTTGATAATCTTATGAAACATTAAAGTTAAGCCTCTTATTAAGACCATATTTAGAAAAATGTCACAGTGACACATTTCTGGGAATCATAATTAAGAGAAAAGAGGCTGACAGAGAAGACATTATTCTTCACAGAGGAATAGAAGTAACATAAAATAATTTTTCTGTTACTTATATAAATCATTTGGTGCAATTATAAGGGTGTTCAAGGATTAATATTGGAATGTTAGAATGATAACATTTAAAATAATTGCTTTTGTTCCTTTAATCTCCTACTTTCATTGTTCTTTCATCTTCTGCTTAAATCCAAATGTCTGCATTTGAAAACTTTTTAAAACATTTCACCAGAAAAGCTCATGGTGATATATTATCTAACTTTCATTTCTATCCTGAGGCTATCGTGTTTGACAGTGACAGAAAATAGTTCCAAGGACAATATAATGACAGAGATGGAATAAATTAAAGGAAAGTATAAACTACTTAGTTGCAGAAATGATTTGCTCTTGTTCTAAAACTGTAGTCTGGAATAAATATTTTAGACTGGAAAAAATGCCTTTAAACCATTAGTGGGCTTTTAAAAAGCTGCTACTATTTAATTCACTGATAGCCATGTTTTGAAAGAACATTTCTAACATTATCCAATTACTACTTTTTCTGCAAACTATAAAATTTGAGTGAAAAGTTGATTACGTATATATTCTGAAAGTATTTAATCACACAATCAGCAGTGTCTTGCTAAACAGGCATAAATCTGAGAGATTAATTAAAATACAATGGTTGTTTTTTCAGTGCTGAAATACAGCAGATAATCTTCCAGTTGCTACTTCTACAGAGGCTAAAGCTGCTTCCATGTGCCACGGTGGAGCTGAGGGCAGCAGACATTTGCCTCGACAGCTGCAGGCCTTTTTTACATCTTTTTCCTCCTCTCTTCATACCACATGCCATGACCTTCTCCTAAAGTAGTCCATATGGTTTTTAGGTGATGGGAACCTCTCCTAGCTGAAGGATGTGTCCCTCAGTTATCACTGCGTTGACCGACATGCCTCTGTGCCACAGCCAGGGCTCTTGCTGGCTCTCTGCTAGGTTGTGTTCTTGCTCTAAAATGCCCGTTAATGCCTTCTTGTGGCTCAAGAGCCATCCAAAGGTGGGTTTAACAATCCAGCTGGAAAAGCTTTAGGTGTATGTGGGGTTTGCAACAGCAAAATCTTCAGTACCTTGGAGGTTCAGGTGCTGACAGAGTTAGGCCGCAAGTTCTTCTAAGATAAGGTTAAATTCTTGCTTTACCAGCTGAGGTTGGTGCTTTGAGGATTTCCTCAACTCTGGCAGCACTGTCACAGGCAAGGACTTGCTTTGGTTAGGAATTTCAATGCTGGGCCCATAATACAGACAGAAATACCTTGTATGATTTAATGTGTAATGAAACACAGAGTTGTGCTTCTGGGGTGAGTTGCTTGAGCAAAACAGAAGGAAACACTAAACGCAGGGGTAGGTGCAAAATCTCAGCCCCAGCACAGAGATAGGGACCTGGCTCATGCGATGGGCAGGTACCTGCATGCCCCTGGGAACGTGAAACCAAAGCTAAGAAAAATGACTCAGAATTAATGAGATATGTACCGATAACCAATGTGTATCAATTAGGTCCGAACTCACTACAACTTTGAGAGGTGTGGCTTTATTTCAGGCCTGAAGGTTGGCTTCACTAATTTTTGTGCTTTAAACAGTCTGCTGATTGGGTTGTGGCTACAGCAAAGTAAAACTAGAGGTTGGTGGTTAATGCATTCTCCTGCATAGAGGAAATATTTAAATTCCCTAAGGCCAAAGTCCTTTGGTGCCTGTGCAGAAACATAAAAAATGGATCAAGAACTTTAAAAACTGAAATAAACAACAACTACTGAAAGACTTTCGGCACCTCCAAAGTGGCAAACGAATGTGGATGTCCTTTTTTTAAAAAATATTTGTGTGGAAGCCCCATGTCTACTTTCTGAAATTCACTCCAAGTACTTTATTGTTTCTAGCTGTCATGACTGGGCTGATTTAACCCAGTGTGTCTATTATCCTTTAGCTCTTTTGAAAGTCTCAACCATAATTAATACTTTGTAAGGTAACAGCAAATGTGACTGTTTATTACTTTAAAAACAAATGTAAATATTTACTAGCTAATATACCAAAATTGATTAATGATGTCAGGTAGCTAAGTTTACACACTTAAAGAAACCTGATATTAAATGTTGATTTAATACTCAGTGTTTTCTTTCTATGCATATCAAATGGAGCACTCAGCGTGAATTACTGACTGCTTTTGAAAATGTAAACCTATACGTCTTTCAAGTCTGATTAATATACATAAAGGTAGCAGTATGCAATTCTTTTCAGAGTGGCTATGTTTACAATGCCTAGATTAAATAATTTTGAAGGTGTTATGAAGAAAAAAAAAAGACAACAAAACCAAAGCAAAACAAACTCTGAACCTGTAAGAGTGTTTTAGAAATAGCTATTAATTTCTTTATATGCTTAGATTTATTCTGCTTTCAATAAAAACACCAAGTAGAAAAGACAAGATAAAGAAACAAACTTTCATGAAGACAAGCTTATTTTGGGGAGTCATGGCATGACTTTTAACTACTGTATGACTACTGTGTCTCTGTAATAATTACATAAATGAATCCTGCTTCATTTCATGCTATATTCCCACAAAGCCTTACCGTTTCCTCAAGTGCCATACCCTTTCTATTTTTCTTAATGCTTCCCCAGTAGCAGTCTAAAAGGGTTTTAAATAACTTATGCAAGCCTTTTTTTTTTCTTTCCTCTTTCTTTTTTTTTAAAAATTAATCACCTATAAAACTGCATATTCTCTAGATACTATGAGATGAGGATTGCCCCCATTTTGCATAAATTGCTTTTTTGTTACTATTATAAGGCTTATAGGCTCAGCTCCTTGTTAACATGGCTCACAATAAAATTGAGTTTGCTCAGGTCACACTAGAGACTAACACTTGCCCAAAGATATTTCTGCACTTATTGCCTTTTATCCCTGAGAAATCCTCCTCACTGAGCAATAACATTGTTAAATTTGCATCCAGTTCACCTGGGTTTGCAATCAGGGGACATTTCTAATGTACTTCCTTCTCTTAGTTTCACATGGGCCTTAACTTTCTGTTTCTAATTTCTTTTGTCTCACTGACAGCTCAGCAGCGGAGGAAAAAGAGGAAGCTTTTCTCCATCCATCCATCCATCCATCCATCCATCCATCCATCCATCCATCCATCCATCCGATAAACTCTCCATCACCTTCAGGCTTTTTTCCTTTTAAGTTCTGCTGTAATTTTGGTTATGATTATCCTTCCTGAGCAATGACAAAGGTTGAAATGAACCTTTGTCATTGGCAGGGATAAGGCTAGGTTGGACCCTGCTCAGGGCGGGACCTGCCTCCCTGGCTGCTTGTTGGATGGTGGCAGTAGGGTCCAACAAGCTGATGTTTCCTTCCCAAAGCTTGAGGTATCTCTATGGCTTTCCCCATACCATCAGAAGAAAAAATACAGAATGTCACCTAAAATAAAGAAAGGTATAGACATTCCTCCACATATGACTGCATACAAAAGCGTGTTTCCTAATTTGTTTTTCTGTTCTATTCAAACAAAAGGAGCTGCAATTCTTGTAGAAATCAGGCCTTTTGATTTTACTGACTTCTTACTCTGTTTTCTAATCAGTATCCTGCTTTAAACAACTATTCTTCAGTTCTAGAACAATTCTGTTACAGTGACAATTCAGTTATGCTTAATATTGAGTGTATGATTTTCTCCAACTTTCCATTTATTTACAAAATGCAATATATTAAAAAATTATGAATTCCTAACTTTAATATGCATAACACTAAAATTCCCACCTCTCACCCTCCTCAACACATGGGATAAACTCTAATCTCTTTTTGAACCAATATGTACTACAAGAAGAAAGTACAGTCAAGTGAGAAAAAAAAATCTTGATGCTCAAATAAGCAGGATATGTATATTCATATATTCACAAAGAACTTCAACAATGTTTTTAAAATGAGAGAGTTCTGGAGATTTTCCAGCCATCTTCTGGCACTATCAGTAGGGGATATTTCAAACTGCTGTTTCTTCATCACAAATCAGAGTCACTATTAAGTAGCACCCAGGAAGATCGGTGAGCTGATGGGTCTTGCTTGGTTCACTGTATGATGATCAGATCACAGGAGTGTAAACAATTGTTACATCTAGTGATGATATAAGACAAATTTCCAGAAAATAAATAAACCATGCATTTTACTACATTATCAGCTTAACTAGTATCAAGAAAACGTGTCTTGTTGACTGAAACCAACACATGAAATATATCTTGTTAGTAACCATATCAATTTTCTAATCAATTCTACTTCGAGTTTACAGAATAATGCTAACCTATGCAGAAAACAGGGCACACACAGAAAGGCATTCTGTAATACTGGGAAAGGAGGCATTCTACACTCAGACGGAGAAAAAGAAAAGTTAGACAACTCTCTCTATACATCCTTTCACTCACACATTGCAAGTGTGAAAAGGATATCCAAGCATCATTTGTCACATGCTCTGAAGAGCAACTTTTAAAAGAAAAAAAGTCATTTTTTTGTCACATTCAAGAATTTTAGAAGTATGAGGGAAAAAGCTGAAATCGGACAGTGGTACACAACAGATGGGTTGAATTTCACTTTATACCTCTAATAGGAATGACAGTTTCCTTAAATGAAGACTTTCTGTAATGAAGTTCTTTATAAAACCTAACAAATATATCTTAACAATGCCCACGCAAGGTGAGAGTATTGCTAGTGTTCCCCCAAGACAGGGAACTGACTACAGAGGTTCAAGATGAATTGTCAAAAGTATCAGCTAATTTGAAATTTAGTTCAAGAAGGCTGCAATCTGGCCCTATTCTGCTGGCATCCTCAGAGGAGGGTACCTGTGAACTTCAGATGCAGTTGGAAATTGTTCACCATTTCTGTCAATCAGACCTCAAGTATTTCTTTTTGCATAGCCAAATGGTGTGAACTGAGAGTGAAATGCACTTAGGGGACAGCTGGGAGAACTTAAATTTTAGTCACCTGCCCACCATCACCAGGAAGCCTGTGGCAGAAGCCAGAAGAAATGTAATGTAGAGTCCTCTCTTAATCGAGTTGAAGCAATTTAAGAAGTTGCCCTCCCCTGTTGTTACAACATCCACAGTTACACTGTTTAAATGTCCTCATCAAGAGTTGGAGTCTGCTTCAGCACAAAGTCAGTGGACTTGTTTTATACTGCCGGTAGTGAATGCAACTCAGTTGTGGAGGCAGAAACCTCCAGCTAATGGTAGTAATGAACAGCTGGTGGGCAGTAACTGCTAAAATTGCTCTACCAAATTTTGAAACCTCAGGTGCTTTAATTTTTACTTCCTGCATTTTTCTGCCTTAGCTGTCATGTAAATTCCATTTTTACCACCTATAAGACACGCCTGTCTCCTACAGAGATTAGCGTATTTTTACTGTGTACTGCTGGCTTGTCCTCAGTGCATAGTCTCTCCTGTGCAGTGAACAAAGCAGAGGTCTGAAAAAAATAGTATGTAATCATGAACTAAAGACTGTGCTATAATGCATACACTCAAGGGGAGTAAATTAGTGCTGCATTAAGCTACCCTAGTCCCTGGGTGCTTACCATTTCAGGACAAAAACCTGTCATTTCTCTATGCTGCTCACTTTTCATGGCAGAAAGCTTGGACTTGTAGGTAAGAAGCATGCTGTAGCATTCTTGCCTCTGCGTGGGAGTGCTGGGAGGTGCACTGGAGCACGCAGCAGCATCTCCGGATCACTGCAGCTGAGGTGCACCCAGACTGGTTCCCCATGTGGCATAAGTCTTTTCTCCTTGCTCTAAGCATGTAACTGAAACCAGATTGTGCTCTACTTCGTGGACGTCCCACCAGGGAAGAGGGAGCAAACACTTCACTAGGTGGAACAAACAATTTATCTACAAAGAAATGCTGGACTAAAAAATGGTGGCTTTAGTTCTTGCTGATTGTCCTTCTGCTACTGTGCCCTACACTTACCTTCAGCAAGCCCTTGCCTCACTCTGCAGCAATACTCCTATGGGCTTCACTGCTTCTGCCATTTTTAAAATCTAACCTTTTCACTTTCCCCTGCCCATCATGCCCCAGATTTTATATGCTGAAAATGCTTGTTTGTGTGCTCTCCCAGCATTCATCTCTGTTCAGAATGATTCTTCACAATCTGTAGTAAATAATAGAAAGAAAATGCTCTGTAAGCAGATGCCCATTTTATTTATGTTTTCATATAATTAGATCACAGTCCTTTTGTGCCTTGAAACTTGAAAAATCCACATTAATAACACATCTGTAGGGTTACAGAGGTACATCTGAAAGTGCCAATTCACTTTTATTTGCACACTATACTGAAGAAGCAAAAGGCCAGAGGCAATAGAACGAGGAAGACTGAAATGTTGTTTGCAGTTCAGTCTGCCCTTGTCTTTTCAAAAGGCTAAAATTGTTATTATTCTCCCACACAGTAGCCCTATGGATTTGTTTGTGTCTTGAATTGTGAGCTTCCTATTTATGCCTTTTTCAGAGTTTTGTCATTTGCCTTGTTCACAGAGTCTGACTGGAAAAGCTGCAACATGCTTCCTCTGTGGAGTAATTGCAAGGGTTGCTAAATATTATGAACATGATCCTACAACGCATCTGGCCATGCACTACACTACATAAGCTTGTTCCCTGTTTGTATGGGGGAGGCCCTGAAAAAATCATCATAAAAGAGTCAAAAGAATATCTACCAATGACATCTGGAAAAAAAAAATCCTCTAATGAAACTGGGACAGCTAAGAAACACGCTGAATGGAAGCAAAGGTCTTCGTGCAATGAGTGATTCCAGCAGCTGTGGTGTTAAGAAACCCAAGGATCACAGGACAGATAACATTGCAGGGATGGAAGAAGTGAGCAATGGATGAGTTGGAATGACTCATGTGTTTGCAAGCCCTGTTCCCTGTTAGCAGTGTACTTACTCATACAGAGTTTATCTTATGTATTCTTTGTTACTTTCATTCATTTTAACCTGCAGGCTGTAAACACATTTGTTATGAAAAGAATGAAATTACACAAACTCTGTGTGAAGCCCCTGAAATCTTGCTACAGGACTATTCATCACCTTCCCATTCTCATCACAAAGGCACTGCACCATTTGTTATTATTAGATAACACTAGAAAGAGAGGAAAACAGGGGAAAAAAAGAGGGAAAAAAAAAAGAGAGAGACAACACAGAATGGAGTTAGGAAATGGACAAAAGGCAGAAGAGACATGGTGGTGGTGCTGGAGGACAAAGAAAAAAGAGAGCAGACATGGGCACAACAGGGCAATGAGACTCAATTCAACAACAGGCTTCCTTTATAAAAATATCTTTTCTCTTGCCTCACTACTTTTCTTACTGTGATAAGGTGAGGCTTTTGAGTAATTTTGAATAGTGCCATGGCAGTGATTATCAGAACAGTCTCATGAGTACTTTTAGCCAACTAGTCTTCAGAAGTTCCTAAGTCCATTTTGTCAATTCAATGGGAATTTTAATTGACTATTAAAATACAGCATTACACAATATATTACTGCACTGCTGCAGAAATACCAGCAAATATGCCATCATCAGAAAAGGCGATTCTCTTCTGTGGGTTTTTTGGAACTGCTACAACAGCATAAATAACCTGGAGCAGCAGTAATGAAGATAGAGAAGAGCTTTCCAGGTATGCTTTTCCCCCAAATATAAGCAAAACAAAGCAAAGGTCCAAACACTGAAGCATTAATTTTACATGATTGGGCAGTTTCTCCCATCCCAATACTGCATATGTAATAGGTCACCTTTTACTGTGTGATATAGAATAACAGGCTGCACATCTATACAACAAAGGTTAAAAATTAAATGAGTAAGCGAAACTGCCATATGACAACATTGCACAGAACCCAGCCTCTTTGAGCATGTTTGCTCTCTTTCTGGTTTCCAGAAAAAACATCCCAGTAACTGCACTGATTTAATATGCAAAGATGGGTGGGCTGAGCCCCAGTTTTGCCAGAGCCCTGTCTCAGCTGATGGTTCCTTCCACAGCGGGTTCCTCCAACACCACCACAGCCAGGAACGTGTCTCACCAGTTCCCGTGAGCTCTCTCACATGCATAGCACAGGGAGATGTGACAGGGTGCCAGGCATCGTGTCAGTGACAGTCGGTTCATGGCTGAGACCAGTGAGGCTCACCATGGCTCTGCTGTCCTCAGTGAAATATCTCAGTGTATACCATAGTCTGAACCAGCATAAGATGTAAATAGACAACTTGCATTTTGAAGAAATGATGTGGTGACAGGAATGAGCATATCACAAAATCACATTAATCAGCCAAAATTTTATTTCTGGAAATCTCATAAATGAAACAGCATTTTTCCATGCTATATTTGTATTGAATCTATGTAAAGAATCAAGTGACCTTCCATTTAATCATGATTTGCTCATTAGACAACAAGTAATTGAGAAGAAAGCGTGGTAGACTCTGTTGATGAGCAGTATAAAGACCATACACAGACCAAAGGCAGGATGAATATTACACGCTGCTGCTGGTCTCAATGGGCTTTATTAAAAACAAAAGCATACAAAGCAGTTCCTGAACAGGATGATTTTTAATTGTGTCCTCTTGGGAAAACTCTACAAGGCAGACTTTCTTGCCTCCCTTGTAGTCTAGAGGGATCTAACAAGCTCTCAACAGATTCCCATTGGTCTGAGTTACCACTAAGTTTCTGGACTCTAGTTAAGAGTGACAAATTATGTTTAGCTGGTTCTGAAACAAATGCAATTTTACTGACATCTTTTTTACACTAAAAGAAAAAAATTAAAGAAATATATAAAGGGTTCAATGTGACAGTTTCCTCTAGTTCTACTTTCTTATTAGTGTAAGTCTGAGCATACATGAACAGCAGTGTAAAACTAGCAAATAGTTGCCCTTAAAACAACAATACCTGCAATGTGCCTGACTGCAGTGGGACTGGTCACCAGCCTGCATTGCCTTATGGCACTCAGGAAAGCAGGTTAACCATTTTATTTGGCCTTTACACAGTCCAAGGTTTCTCGAGCCAGATCCAGAGCAGGCAGCTGGGCACAGCACTGCAATGCCATGTTTTACAGCCCTTCATCATCTACACTCTGTTCTGTGTGTAAAATAGGCAATGCATGAGGAAGGTTGGGAAGAGGAAAATCCATAGTATCTGTGGTAGCTGAATAACATGGGGAGAAGAAAACCCAGACCCCGTAGGAGAAACCCTCTGCAGTCAACCAAGCTAAACAACAGGAAGTACCAGTGAAAGGATGTGGCTTAAATTTTGAACCTGCCTCTGTGTCATTCCAGATTTTTTCCTGGGCTAGCAGGGGGTGCTTCCCTCCCACTGGGATTTACAGACTAACATCTGTAGCAAGATCAATTATTTATTACAAAAGATAACCAGAGGAGAAAGAGCAGCACCCTCCTCTACCATCCCTGGCTTATTTCACAGCTTTATAGTTAGTGCCAGACAAAAACCATGCACCAGAGAAGGAGGACTCTCTCTGAAGATTAGCACCCACTTGGAAAGAAGCAAACCAGGCTTCAGTGACTACTTGGCAGAAAACAGGACAAAGCACTCCAGCAGCGGGGCCTGACAGTCTTCAGTTTATGTTACCAAAATCTCTATGCCAAGAGGTCTCAGTGTGACAGCCTGTAACCAGCTGGCTTCTACTAAAACCAGGGGAGCTCCACTCACAGGGACTGGCTGAGGATCTGTCCCCCCAGATATATACGTTTGCTCTGATATGGTAACGATACGGTACATTCCCCCACCATCCCATTGCCTTAGATTGATCTCTCAGATGTTGTGAAAGATGATGAAAGTAGCAAGATGAAAGAAAAAGGAAAAGCTCAAAACAAGCATACATTAAATATTCATAACTGGTAGTAATTGCAAACAGAAAATATAAAATAAAGCAGTAGTAATTATGCAGTGTCCAAATCATCTATCTGCAACTCCCTCCAGGAATTTTCTCCATAGATTTCTGTTACTGAAGTTGGAAAGTGAGACAGGGTTTTTGGCCTGTATCTTTGATCAGTTTTTACTACTTTATTTATCTGATACCTAAATGTAGGCTAGTGTGATGAGTTTCGAGTAAAAGTAAGGCTCTATATCTTATTTCTAGTCTCCACTAAAACCTGTAATGAAACTCTGTCTTCAGTAAAAACAAGATGGCATCTCAACTGCGCAAAACTTTTACATTTGCGTTTCAAATGTAAGATGACAGCAAGCTAAGAACTTTATCTAAAGGCTTCTTACACATATAAAGCTTATATTTCTTTCATGTAAAAAGTGATGAACATGTTGACTTTCTGGGAATTACCATTTTTTCAACTACATAATATCACATATTTATTCCATTCTGTGTACGTTTCTGTGGTGTAGAAGCTGGTGTTGCTTAACCGATGTTAAATACCAATGCATGCAGAAGAATCATGAAATACATCCCAGGATATTCTTACAGGTTAAGCTGAGCAGAGCTGCTGGATTTGAATCTCATGTCAGTGCTAGAAAAAGAGGTGTTCAGTCAGATCAAGGCTGAAAAAGTTTGTTGAACTCCAGTATTAGTTTCCTGAGACATAACAGTCCTCTCAAATTACAGAAAATCACATATAATTCACCCTGTTACTACTTTGAATCATTTTAATGTTCCCATGAAGAAGCCTCTCCCTCTGATATGAAACATCAGTTCATAGAAAAAAGCATGAATTCTACTTCCATGGTGAACTTGTCAGTTTTGCCATCTGAGCACTCCACTCAGCTTTGGAGACCACAGTAGCCTTGTTAGGTTTCTAAGGCGCCCTAATTACATATATTTGAGATTGCAGAATGCTTTAATTTAAGCCAGCACACAATCAGATGCTGTACTTTCACAAATATTCAGAAAAATCATCTGCCAGGATCAAGAGTAATTGAACTGATATCTACTGGGTTTTATCTGCAGCTTTGCTGCATAATTTTTCATTTTCTTTAGAAGGCTTTAACACAAAGAGAGAACATGCCTAGAGTCCCACAGAGGTGTTTTGACATTAGCCTTAATAAAACATGAAGAACTCATTAATAAATAATGTTCTTCTAGGTTAACAAATAAAGCTGAATGCATTCGCAAGACCCAGAAGTAAATCACATCATGCATGCAGCCAAATAACTTGTTAAAATGATTGCAATGGTCCCATTTCTTCAGTGTGTTGGCACAGCCCAACACAACATTGCACAAATAAAACCCACTGCAACATATATGCATGCACCTTCAATTATAATGTTACCTGTCAATTTTTATTTGCACTCTGTGGGCTTGAGGGGTTTGTAAACAAGCATTCATGACAGTGACAAAGAGATATACTTATATATTGTTAAGCTTTGCTGAGAGAGCACTGCTGTCTGGAGTTTCAAAGGAAAAGACCTCTTATATTCATTGGGTTATGTATGCATCATCCCATTCCTGTGTCAAAGCTACAAGCTTGATACATTTTACTGCAGACACATTTGAGTTACAGCTTTCAAGGCTGTGTCAATATTTCCATATGTCATTATTTTCCAAGGTTAAACATTCTGGCAAGTTTTGAATCAAGGTCTGAGGAAAGCTTCTAGCTGTGTGGGGTCAATGACACAACTCCTGTCAGCTTCAGCTACACCAAGATTTCATGTAGAATCCGGAGTAGGATTGTGGCAACATTAGGGTCTGGATTCATCCTCCATCATGATGACTTTCTCAGTTAAGTGCCTAAGTTGAGAGCTGAAGTCACCTTAAACTCTCCCTATAATCAATGCCAAGAGATGAACGTTTCCAGAATATGATTCAGATCTGGGCTGCTGATTACAGAATCAGCTTAAAATGAGCAAGTTCTCAATTTAGAGACTTCTGCTACGTGCTTATGCTTCTAGGCAGGAAAACTCCTCAGTCCCTCCAATGAGGCCAATGAACAGATTGTACAATTCCAGTTTGGGCCTGTGAGATCTACACAATTTGTCAGGGAAAAAGAAAAAAGGAAAATGTTTCCTTATTTTTAGCTTATATTTAAGATATAGTCATATTCTAAGTAAAGGAGTCATGATATTCTGAAACAGGGACAAAGAATCCAAATGCATGTCTTCAAGTCTCCACCACAGTTTCTACAAGCACAGAAATGCTACATTCCTCTATGTTAGTTCACTGTCATTTGTAAGTAATGCAACTATCTTGGAATGAAAATTGATTAAAAAAAAAAAAAAGTATTTCATGTCATCTATTTACTGCAAAACCAAGTTCCAGCATATTTAGAGTGTTTATAAAAATGAGATTATTTTTCACACCTGACTGAGCTGCCAGGTTCCAAGAGTTACTGTGAATAAGAGGATTGGATGAAGCTATAATATCTTCTGAAAATGACTTCAAATTTCTGATACATTTGATGAAAGAAATAGCTATTTAGATAGGGAAAACCCATCTTCCTGGATTTTTTTTTTTCTTAAGAGACGATATTAAGAAAATAAATTTCAGATCCATGCCATTTTTAGAAGGAAACCGAACCTTTTAATATGAGCCACAAATGGGGTGATTTTCGTGTGACATTTTGAAGGACAAAAGTAGAAAAATTTTGGGGTTTTTTTAAACATCCACAGATTTAAGTCATTCAGGGATCTGAAATGTTAAATAAGCCTCCATGATAGGGGACAGTAAGTAGAGGTGGATAAAGTGCATGGCCCATTTAGTTTCCATGGGTTTCTTCCATTTACCATTGAACATAATTTCTACCCATGATAACATAAGAATACGAATGCATGAACACAAGTCAGCGAAAACAGTGAACTATTTTAGTGAATACACTTTCCATATGTTATCGTATGGCTTCACAATTTCTGTTAACTTGATGTTGGGAAGCAGACTTGGTGTGTGTTACCTCTGAAAATGAAAAGTAGATTTTAGAATTCAGTCTCTATTCCTTTTTTTTCCCCTTAAGTAAAGCCTAAGTTCTCCAGCGAGGAAAAACTTGCCCATGTTCTCAGGTGAGAAACATGAAATTGCTGAGAAACTTTCAGTGTCTGGTCAGTGCAGAACACAAGTTTTTGGAGGTGCTTGGCTTACGAGATCTGATGCTTACGGAATGCGAGAGTTGGCTGAAATCACAGCACAGCCAATACAGCAATGCTTCTGGGTTGTGTGATCACAGGTTTTGAAGTGACAATCTTTCTTGAAAGCTAAGATGCTTGTGAATCCTCAAATACTAAATGGGCACTAAAGATTTTTTTCTTTCCGATTGCTCTGATAGGCTTCTGTATCCAAATTCTGCTTGCATTATACTTCAGCTATTTACAACCTTCTAGGAACATGCCAGTAATCCAGAAACATATATAAGGACATTGACTTTTGTTCTTAAGGAAATAATTTAGGAATAATTTAGTATTACTTGACATTGGACGGCAAAATTAGATCAGAAATTTCTATCCATTGTATGCATTTACATAGTTTTAAAACATTATTTCTACAAGATGTTAAAATCCCAAATATCCAAAAGTAATTTATGGTAAGCCTTATGACTATATGAGGGCACAGCTGACACTTTCAAACAAGCTGCAACAGATATTCACGTAGCAATATGTGTATATTACCATGTGATGGAATCACACAATACATACAGCTGTAAATGGAAGTGCTTTATGGAAAGAAAATACTTTTGCTACCTCATTTTGATGCACATTAATCTACAAGGAGAAAAATCCAGAGAATGGTATTTGTGCCACAAAATACAGAAGTCAGCTAGAACAATCAATCAAAAACAATAAGGACAAGAAAATTATTTTACTATTCTTTTTCTTTTTGCATTACTAATTTAAAAAGAAACGTGATTAAATTTTTGTAAACAATATGTACAGAGTTTTGTTATATTTGAAATATTAAAAGTTATTTGAAGCACTATGCAATAGCTGTTAAAGCAGGAACCACTTTGTTAGGCCCATTAAGACAGTGGCTTTCTTGATCTCAATCAAGCATATTAATAAAGGAGGGAAAATGCCACCCTCTGTTAGAACAATGATGAAGGACACAGAAAGCATTTGGCATCCTTTAGTATACACATCTTGTAGCTGAGTTTGTAATTTTACTTCAGGGAAGGAAGAAGGGTTTAGGCTTTAAAGTAACAGTTAAATACCTAGAAAAAACCACCAACCAAACCAACAAGCATAAATTCCCCAGTATTTTTAAGGCAACATTTCCTGTGAGTCTCCTAGCAGATCAAAACACTTCAGTTCTCATTACACGCCCTTGAGAGCAAAACATTCACACCCCAGCTTCTGGTTTGCAAGGAGGCAGACGCTAACTAGGAGAGTTTTGGGGTGTTCACTGCCCCCAGGTCTGCTGGGATTCCCTGCAGTGACAGGGTGTTTTTGGGGGACATGACACGAGTGACCCTGAAGTAGATCGGTTGGCCATTCATTCCTCAGAGGAACTGGGTTACACAAACGGACAAGGAAAAGAAATTCCCAGATTTCTGGAGGATTCCCCTGTGCCCTTTTAGCTGGTCAGACTGCAGTCAGGATTTATGATTATACCTTATGATTCGAGTACTGATACGGGAGAAATTCTGCATTGTTTCCATGCCTTCTCTAACAAGCTCTGTCTTTTAAGTACTCCTCTAGGAATATACACACAATTTAGAAAAACAAATGCTTTATTCATGATAGCAATAAGTACAGCATGGCTGTACACATACCAATTGAATAGTAGGTTTGCATTTTTTATTTTATTCCTCCCAATAACTACATGTTCCTACAAGTGCCTCACAAATGTGCACTGAGTTTTTTACACAGCTTTTAATGGAGAACATTTTAAATAGTTTCATAAAGTGAATGAAGCTGTGATAAGCAACACAGCTGGTGAGCCAGTGAAGAGACTACAAGGAAGGAATTACCAGGAGGAAAATGTTCTAGGAATGTATTTTCCTTATGAGGCCCAAAGATTAACCAATTAAGATTAGTGCTCCAGTTCATATATGCAAAATATATATGTGGAAAATAAACAGGATGACTCGAGTACTGTCTGAAAACATCTTTGCTTCAGAGACAAAAATTCCTCTGACAAGTATCTACCAAAAATCAAAACCATGCAATCACCAGTAAGAAAAGCAAAACATTAACGACCTGTATTATCATTTTACTCTTGCTTACTTCTGAATGTGAACTGGAGGAAATACAAGAGAAATGTTTAGAGGAGCACATCTTATTCAGGTCATATTGTGACCTCAGAAAATCCAAGGGAATAAACTGCAGGTCACTGCTTACACCAACAAAATCCTCACAAGTGAGACCCAAGGATGCCTTTTTTCTTTTCCCTGTTGAAGGAGCTGAGTAAAGCAAAGATAATGTTGCCAGGGAGAAGGTTCAAGATTTTGACAGTGAATACAAACGGTTTTACAGATATTTCTCTTCCATAAAGATGCTCGTAACTTTTTATTAATGTTTGGACATGTCTTGAAGACCTGTTCCATCCTCAAATTGGACTCCAGCTTCCCCAAGAGTATTGTGTGTGGCTTCTCCAATTGTGTGCTTTCGTGGGGTGTTATTTGCTTGCAGCTTTCATGTATGCTTTCACCTCTTCCCACCAGTTATTCATTCCTATAGGCTAATATTGTTGTGTCCTGGCACTTCACAGATGAGGGATGTTTGTATGACCTACCAGAGTTTAAATCACCTGTCTTTCACCTTTCTCCTACCAAGAGCAGAAGGCTTAATTTTAGCAGACGCACTGAACTTCTGAAAGTCAAATTCTTTTTTGGAAGGACGCTGCAGTATTTACAGACCCTAAAAGTTCACTGCATAACCAGAAGAGATGTATTATTCCTCTCTCAGAAGCTCTCTTTACTCAGAAGGTTTTAAACTGTTTCTTGTAGAAGCTGTACATTTGTGGAAAATGAAAAAGTATGGATATCAAGAGATTCAAAACAATTGTACCTTTGAGTACAAGATTAGTGCTTTCTATCCAAATGCAAATAGGAGCCTCAGAGACAATACCTTTCAGAAGCAATGTTCTCTTACTGTGAAGAGTGAAACAGCCCTGGATACATGAGTTATATCAGCCCCTTAAAAAGTACTCAGAGATCTCTGCAGCTAGGCCTTTGTCTTGGAGTCACGGAAGAGTTTTCTAGACTTTGTTATTTTTGCTGCCTCATTTTTTAAGCTCAGTGAAAAGCTAAGAAATACTGCAAAAACCTGTGTTGCATATGCTTTTCATTGGAGTGGGAAGAGTTCTTGGTTCATTCTCTGGGGCCACAGCTGAGCAACATGCTTATCCCCACCTTTTTCCAAGGATGTGAACAGCCTCATTGCAAACTAATGCTTAAAGGCATGCGCCGAGGAATCTTGCTCAACTGGCTGTCTGGATCATTTCTGTCTTTCAACCAGTATTGTCTGGATCTCACCCAAGTTCAATCTCAGACAGATGCTCTTCTCCAGGAGCCACTTTCCTCTAGGCAGTGCAACATCTTTGTGATGACTCTGGTTACATCTGTGGAAAATGAGATATACACTTGGGTGTCATCTGCAAAGCCTGTAGCAGCTTAGCTCCTTTCTGAATAGTTTTCTGGAAGTATTGGAAAGGGAAGTGGGGAGAGGATTTATAGTCCTATGGTCAGACTGCAGGTGCAGGATACTGGGAAAAAAACCTGATTGTACTAGTGTTGTTTTGGGGTTTTATTGAAACCAGGTTTTGTGTCTGCAAGGTATACAAGATTGGGATATATTCACTTAGCATTTAAAGGAAGAAGAAAGATAAATAATTCCTTATCCATGTCTGAAATTAAAAAGTCCTTGCAAATTAATGCAGCATCAGCAAGCTGGATTAATAATACTAGCAAATGGAAACATAGTGCGCAATATCAAACTCTCTGGATAAAACAGGTATAATAAAGACTATTGTTTCTTACTGCAATATATTTTGGCCACTGTGTATTTTACGTTTAATTTTATGGTGCAGAAGACATTACTGAAAGAACAGCTTTACTTTATAATTTTCTTGTTTGGAAGAGCTGATGTATTAAAAAGGTTAATGTACTAAATTTACATTTTTCTAGACTGATTATTTCTTACTCCAATCTCTCCTTCCTCATTCTTAACCTTTTTAAAAAGAAATGATATAAAATAGGACTTCTTTTTGACAGCTTTAGTCAGAAAACCTTACTTTCCCTGACGATTTTCATGCTCTACAAGCTTTGCCATCATAAACCACTTTGCATGTATTAAGAAGGAGTATTATATCAGATGAGGCAATTTAAGTGTATCCCATTTCACTTGGTGAAACTAAGCAGCTTTGCATTACAACTAAGTTGAGCTAATGAGAATATGCTTGAAGCATGTGTTACCTGAAGTTAGCTAGTCATTCAATACTGCAACCTGAGAGTTTGTAAAATGATGGCAGAAATCCTGCTGTGAGGGAGATAGGAAAATTATTATAATCTGCATTCCTAAATTGAATGAGTATTTTGCTCAGCAGAGGCCTCTTGACTGCAAATAGTCTGAAATTACATCCTGCTGTTTAAAATGCCTTTTTTTCAAAGTGAGCGAAAATGCCCACATTTTCTTAAATCAGATATATTTTGAATCTTATGTGAGTAAAATTATTGAGAAAGGGAAAGTCATATATCCTGCACTTCCTCTTGTAAAAGCTCTTTGATATTCAAATTTTTGATAGCAGGGACAAAGTGTCTAGAATTCATGCTTTTTTACTTTTCTTTTAATTATTTAATTATTAGATTGATAAAGCTGATCATCATCTCTCCCCCATCACTTTATTACTGAAAAAAATTCAATGTTTACAAGTTCCTTATTTTGTACAAAGGAACATTTTAATATAGATATTTCATCAGAATCAGCTAATAGATGTGATACTCAACATACTAGTAAACTAAAACTCATATGCAAAGTATCCAGAATATACAATACAAACATGAGCAGAAGACCATGAACTAGCAAGTAGAAAGAGGAAATAAACTTCTCTCAAAAGAGTAGCATAGAAAATATAACTTAATTCATGCAAATTCTTTATCTCATTAAAGCTAGAAATGATAACAAAAAAAAAGAAAGAAAAAGGCCTGGGGTCACTGTAGGTTTTGGTCACTGTAGCTGTTTGAATAGTCATGTTCTATTGTGTAAAAACAACAAATACCTTGCATTACATCCTGCCTGAGAGTCTGAAATGGAAGAGGGGTGAGTCATCTTATCCTCCTCTAATTCTATGTCCTTTAAGTAGTGACCGGTTAAAGATAAAGGAAGATTATGGAACAACTTGTATGGACAGCAGTTCTCCACAGCTAGAGTCAGAGGAGGCCTCAGCTTTGCAACACTCAGCTGTGTGCATGTTTGTAAGTTAAACAGACCAGGGCTAATTCTCTTGCCCAGAGTGTGGGTGACCCAGACTCTTCACCCCAAAGCAAGGTGGCTGTATTCTTAGCTGCTTCCTGGAAACCGTCCCTACTCCATGCTGCTCCCTGAACTCTATCCTGGCATTGCGTGGCATTGTAGGGCAAAACCATGATAGGGAACATGTGAACAGATGGGATGGATGAGCAGACGCCAGGGATCAAACTCATGCTCAAGCCCTGTTTTGCTGCTATAGATAGATGTATATAGCTTTAGTTTTGCTGATGAGGCAAAATGGTTGAGAGGAAGATGTGGTTACTCTTGTGTGAAAGATGGCTCTCAGGAGAGCCCCAAGTCAGGCAAAGGTGATGACAAGGGCAGAGACATATCTTCAACACAACCTGTTTTTCTGGAATTTAAGGGACCTTATGCTGAGTTGCAGTCATGTTGCTTTGGATTAGGATTCACAGCTCTGACCTACTTCTGAAGTGGTGGATAGATCACTTCTGTTTTACCTCCTCACAAAATATATCTGACAGAAGATATCTTTTGTTCTGTACATTGCCAGCCTCCCAAGATGTGGAAGGGCAGAATTCAGTCTTCCCCATGTCATGGGACACTCCTCCCAACCTCCAGGAGGAACTAGTCTGAATGCAGAAAATCTCCAGGATCAGTTTTAAATATGGAGTTATGCCAAACATTCCCAGTTCATAAGCCATCATATGCGGGGTGGTTTTTTTGAGTTTTTCACTAAATACACAACATTTCTTTTGACTTAGTAAGCTAGGTAGTCAATTCAGTATAACTATCATTTGCTCATTTACATAAGGGTAATTTCTTACTTTTACTATCTAAGCTTCTGCAAGCCTTGTGGATAAACCTAGTTGTACTTGTGTTCTTGCAAAAGGCAGAAGTCACCAGTAACAAAATTCATCATGGAAAATTTGGACAGGTGAAACTCCACTGGATTTGCAGCCAGTCAGATAATTTAGCTCATTCTTTTTGATTTGTACTGATTAAATGAATTTATATCTACTACCTATCAAACAAAGTTTGTTCTCCAATCTGTCAAATAATGTCTGTAACATTTGCTATAGCATAAACTACAAAATCCACAAAACTGAAGAATAAAGCTTTTTTCTGCATAACTTTCTATCCAAATTTATATATTGGCATTATTAATGTGTGCTTTAGCAGCAACACCATAGGGAAAATGAAAGATATGTAGGATCTTTCCAGCATTACCTATCCTAATATAGCAAGGCTCTGTCAACAATTGTACTGAGTTCACAGAACCCATAATCCTATACATTATATATATTTAACAGTCCACACAAATACATATTACACAAATGCCCCAAGAAGTACAAACATGCATGCAGTCCAAGGCGGTGGAGTTCACAACACTTTTGACCTTTGAGCTCTGCAACTGTGTGAGATATGCACCTCTTACTATACACACATGTATAAAAGATGTAATATTATAAAAAACATTCTATACTTTAAAGCTACAATATATGCCCTATATGAATTTTACTTTCTTGGAAAGTATTTAGATGTTGCAGTGAGGGCACCCCACAGAACTAACTTAGCTCTCCTCCATATGGAAATCTTTGCAAAATCTTGCAACTTCTCTAACCTTCCACTTTTAAATGGAGTCTGTACTTTTATATCCATGTTCTTGTTTCTACTGAACTCTGTTACAAAAACTCTCAGTAACTTCAACATAACTTAGATGAAACAAAACTGTATTGTTACTTTTTTTTTTTTCTCCTCTTTCCTATCTTGAGTAGACATTTGGTGCCAATGGGGAAACAATTCCTTTTGATGAGGGATGATATTTTTTTCTTCTATTTACTTATACAGGGAGTAGGCATTTCAAATGCAAACAGAAATGCTAGCTAGAGTGGCAGACAGAGACTGATTAGAAAGCTGTTATTCAGATAATATCACTAGAATCCCTCTACAAAAATGAGAAAGCAGAGCTCAATTCATGTAATTCTAATTGCATCAAGTTTGAGCTCCATCAATTTTAGCTAATAGCTTTCCTGCAACCATTTTAATAGGTTGTGGAGATGTTTAATAAGAGCAAATAGTATTTGTAAAACTAATTTTTTAAAAAAATTGTCCAAATCAAATAAGATGAGGTCGACAGAGTAAAACTGAAAATAATTTTGTCTCCTCCTCCCCCAAACACAGATAGAGCATTAATCCTGAAGAATATTCTGCAAAAGATGAAAAACAGATGGTAATCATAGAATAAAATCAAGGTTACATGACTGTTCACTTTTCTACTGTATGTAGCATTATCCACATCATTGTAAACTTTTTTTTTATAATGTTATGATTGGTGCTGAAAATCCTGATGTATCTTTATGATCTTGCTACTTTCCTTGTCAGTTATGTGTCTGAGATGTGACTTGATGTGCACATATGCCCACACACATTGCACCACCTTTCTGAGCATGTATTTTTTGCAGAATGGTTTCTTCTGCATTTACAATCATACCACAGAAAAATGATGTCAGTGAATTGTCCTGATCGAGGGTGATTTCCTGAAGTGACAGAGTGGTGACAAATTAATATCCACAGATTATATAATATTTTAACAGAAATCAAGGGATAGAAAAAACATTTTATTAAAATCTTACAGCTTCCAGGAAGGAATAGCTGCCATTAGAAAGAAATTAATTTTTCCAAAATGTTATGTATGTCTTCGGCATTCCCCTGAAGCCCACATGCCATCTAGAACAACTACGTACATAGGTGGACAAGCATCTAACCCCTCATCCCCATTGACTGTAAACAAGGACCACCTTGTGAACAGAGGTAAGTAGAATACTCTTCTCACCCCCTTTTTACCAGTCATAAAACAGATGAGTGTGATTGCAATGCACTAAACACAAGCTTTGAAGAAATACCACAAAAATAGATAATGGCAATGAAGCTCAGAGCATGGGCAGAGCTTGCTCTTGTCAGCCAGCAAGTCATTCAGAGGGCTTTAAGTTGCACCAGCTCACTAAGTATATTTGTTCCATGGCAGTTAAAAGCATGATCTCAACTACATATCTGGTGTCAATCACCATTTTATCCACCTGTGGCTATATTTATGCAACAAATTGAAACAGTGTGAACTGCTAATGTTTAAATGAAACAGTCCTGAAACTTCAGGTTTTTAAGGAATACACTAACCTTTGTGTCCTTATGCACATGCAGAAAGTCCAATACAGCTACTTTTGATGAAGAACATTCAGGAAGAATTTAACTCATCTGTTCCAGCGCTCAGTCTCAAGAAGTCTTTAGTGGTTACTGAAAAGACCAGTCAAGGGATAAAGCAATTCCAGGTATGCAGATTGTAAAGATCGGACATCTCTGCTGAAACGGCGTACAACTTGCTGAGCCTGTATGAAAAGAGAAGATGCTTGCTGCATATTTGAAAAAAAACCCCAAACAATAGAACAAACACTCAGTTTCTCTCTTTAAGACTGAAAAGAAATTTTGTGCAGTACGGCCCCAGAGGTAGCACTTGCCAGCTCAAGTTTTTTGAAGTACTGTCTCTGTTATCTTGTAAACATTGGCAACCTGGAATCTGGAGCGCAGGTTAGGGAGGAAGGGGAAGGGGAAGGAGAATTACAGTAAATGTGTTTCATAATAGTAAGCCCCAAACAAAAACCACTCCCAATAATAGAAGATTGCTAATTATATTTAAAGTAGGTTACAAGAAAAAGAATGTTAGATCTTTACTGGCAGGAGGCAATGTACTGCACATGCTACTGCTACTCAGCAGTTACCCTTGATACTGACCAGAAATGTATTTTACAGCCATCTTGTAAATCACTGGAAAACTACTTTTATACTGAGAACAATGCCAGACCCATCTGGAGAAACTGTTTATAGTATTTAGTGAGAATTTTTTGACTGTTCTTGTCTTTTTTCTGTTTTCTGTTTTTTTATAATCTATCTATGCCTCCATATTGAAGAAATGGGACACAGACACAAACATGAATATGGTATTCAACTGCAAATCCTGTATTATGATTTCTAGCTTTAGGCATGAACATATACTTTCTTTCAAAGTAAATCAAGCCTCAAGGAATCTGGAATACAGTTAAGCCCTCCAAATCATCAATGCCAATGTGACTTGCCAAAAGACATTAACTCTGTAATTATTCTGTTAATCAGGAAAATAATACTTCTGAGTGGAGAAGCAGAATTAAATAAAAAGGTTTCTACAGAAATATTTCAAAGAATGAGCAGTCTGAGCACCTAACAGTATGCTCAGAGTCTAACAAGTGCAGATGCCTTTGCATACTTGAAACTAAATTTTGTGACGTTTGATGCACCAATAAAAGAACGTAGAAATGTACAATGCAGAAACATAGAATGTGGTATGAGTCTAGGAAAATAACAGCCACTCTTTCTTTGCAATGAAATGTTATTTCACTACATAATTTCCATCTACATTACATAAACTACTTGCTTGGCTCAAGAGCAGTTTACTTCTGAATGCTGTTGCCTGTATGATACATGATTTACAATGCTGAATTATTTGTTTTTCCATCAGAAACATTTATTTGTTAATAATTTATCAGATAAATGGCTTCTGATTGAGCAATTTAAAAAATGTAGGCAAATCAATGGCAAAAGACACCAAGCAGCATATTATAATGATACAGTAATTCAAGCCTATACATTAGATCAAACTGATAATGTCCCAAAAGCCCTCTTTTGAGAGCTCAGTTTCATAGAGTAAATGTTCAGCTGAAATAACTAATAAAACATCTCAACTACTGCTCTGTGAAATCATGCCAGTATCATGAACAGTGGCTTTGAAAACTAATAGGCTGGCTCCAGAAAACAAGCAAACAAACAAACAAAAACCTACAAAATTTCTCTGCAAGTATACAACTTCTCCCTGGAAATGAGATTAATAATCACATGAAGAAGACAAATGAACTCTCCTCTCAGATGTGTGAATGGGACTTTGGAAATCAGAAGGACCCGATTCCTTTGATGTCAGCGATAGAGATATAGATTGTAGCATTAGATCCAGTGATTGCCATGACTCGTATGCGCGATACAGTGAAGGAAGCAAATGAGAAAAACCCCTTAAGAGGGACCTCTTAAGGGCTCTTGACATATCACAAATAAGTCATGCTCTAAGTTACAGGATATTCAGCTAAATTGATCACAAGAAAAATAAAATGTATTCTAACGGCTATGCTTTGACAATCCTCACTACCTTTGAAGTTTTAGAGAAAAGGAGGGAGATTTGAAAACACTTTTGTAGGAAAGCTGCAAATATACATTTCCCCTCTTTCCTATAAGTGTATTACATGAATTAAATAACTTAAAATTTTCCATGGCAGTACTCAAGCTCCCCAGGAATAATGTTGAAAGTTCTGTCACTTTATAGGCATTCTGTAATTGCAGAATGGACTGGCGTTCCATCAGGTTTAAGGAGACTAGTCAATAAAGTGTGGACAGTATGTAGACTTATTTACAAAATGTATATTGTTCAGTTTAAATGAACACACATATTCTGCCAAGAATAGATTGTTTTCAAACTTAGTAATAGATAGGATTTCTCTTCTGTTGTTTGATGAAATCTCATATTGATTATAAACAATAAGTTTCAGGAATGACCCATCTACCAAAAAGCCACAATCCAACACGGAATATATGCAAATATCAATATATATAATTATATATAATGAACACAAATATCATCAATTTATTTAATGTAAAGTTTAAATTAAGTAGGGTAACTTTTTTTCTTATTTGATTTCTAATTGAACTCTTTGTGCTAATGAGAACACTGCAGATTTTTGTTTAGTGACTGTCCATTTTCGATGTGCATTTACCCACTCTACCTGAGACTAGATTCTTTGATCAATGTATCCTTTGAGACTCCATGCCCAGGATTCATAGGGGTCTCCACGCCCACAAGAGGGCAAAAGGACATCATAGATCCAGCAACTTTTAATTCTTTCCCAGAGTAGTATTCCCTTCAACAGACCGATTGCTTTTCTTGTAAGGGTGCTTGCATTAGTGTCAACACCATTAACCGGTAAGTTGTGTCACTCTTTTTGCACAAAAAACTTTCTAGCTGCTTTCTTTATAAGCTAGATATGCTCAGACATATCCAATAAAGAAGAAGCAAAAGTTTTAGGGATCCAAGAAATTCCTGCATGCAGAGCCTTAGTTACATTTTTGGTTCATGAAGCTGCTGGGTCCTGGTCCTCTGACTGTTCCCACTTGCCTCATGTTACCTTGCTCCTGGGCTCCCTCTTGAAATGAGCTGGTTGGTTCCCCACATGTCATTGCATCACCCTGGCCAAAGTTCACATGGACATCGCTCCCCATAGCTGGTAGGGACTTGCCAGACTTGACATATTCTGTCCTACACAGCTGTTTGGGATAACCCAGAGTCGTGGTTGAGGCCCAGTTGGCCGCTAAGTACCATGTAGCTGCTCACTCACTCTTCCCCACACAGTAGGATGGGGAGAAGAATAAAAAAAAAATAAGTAAAACATGGGTTGAGAAAAGGACGGTTTAATAACAACAACAAAACAATATTAATATTACTAAAATTAATAATAATAATAATAATAGTAAAAGTAATGAAAAGGGGTATAACAAAAAGAGAGAGAAATAAATCCAGAGAAAAAAAACAAGTGATGCACAATGCAGTTTCTCACCACTCACTGACTGATGCATGAGAAGTGATCTGCCCCTCCTGGCCCACTCCCCCCAGTTTATATACTGAGCGTGATGTTCTATGGCATGGCATATACCTTTGGCTAGTTCGGGTCAGATGTCCTGGCCATTCTCCTTCCCAACTTCTTGTGCACCTGCTTGCTGGCAGATCATGGGAAACTGAAAAAATCCTTAACTTAGGATAAGTGCTACTTAACAACAACTAAAACATCAGTGTGTTATCAACATTATACTCACAGTGAATCCAAAACACACTGTACCAGCTACTAAAAGAAAATTAACTCTAGCTCAGCCAAAACCAGGACACCCAGCCAGCTGTGGTCCTCACATACCCCCACATGCCTTTATGATGCATGCCTTTCCTCCATTCACTTAGTAGAGACAGGAGGAGAGAAGGACTAAACAATAAGAGAATAACCAATTGATGCAGATGTATCATTCCTCTCCATTAAGAGACCAAACCCCTTACTCAGCCACTTGATGACTTAAAAGCATTTCAAAAGCTCATTGAATTCAAAGCAAAGGATATTGTCTCTCATTAGAAACTATTCAAGAGGAGTCACCTGCACTGCATAAAGGTTTGCAGTGTTCCAGGCTGAACTGGTTCCCACTCCTACCAAGGGCAGCTAGCCACTGCGTAGCTGTGTGGCTGCACCAGTGTCCAATATTGTGGACTCCGATCATTAAAAATCGTAAGTCAAGGCACACCAAAAAGTAAGATCTGCTGAAGGTTATGTTTGCTTGTTTGTTTTTATTACTGGTTTCCTTCTCTGAATCTGCCACATGCATTTTTTCTGTGTGTTTCAAGTACAAGAAAGCACTCTGTGAGAATTCTTATAAAGACATGAAAAGACAAGAGTCTCCTGGTTTTGGAAAGGCAGAATTTAAAAAGAAATATTCTTTTTTTTTTTTTTTTTTTTAGTTCAGAAAATAGCAAGCAACTAAATGCTTGTACATTATGAGAAGTAACCTCCTCCTTCTTCACACATAAAAATTACTCTCCCTCAAATAATACATAAAAAATGGTCATGTACATACACCTAGTCCATTGCCATGTAAAATAAAAGGAGTTAGATTAAACCATGACAGCTAAATCGTACTTGCTACTTCAACAGAGTAAGACAGAAGGCACTAAATCTCAAAGGGTAGATGTTTTTTCTCTTTCACTTATCACTGTGATCTCTTGCAGTAGTAGCTACCTGAGGTAAGTCTAAACACCAAAGGTCATTCAGACTAAAACCTAATGAACAATACCTCATTGTTTGGTTTTAGTGCTATTTTGAGCCCACATCCAGATACTATAATTTAATATTATAATAGTTAATGTGTGTCTTTCTAAAGCATTTCACTTCTCAGTATATTAACTGAAACCTATGTAAACATTAAAGGTGAATAAGAAGCAGCCAACTGGCTACATTTCCTCCTAGACACTGCTGTGAAAACAGCACAGAGAGCAGTTATAGTTGCTCCCATGGCAGTGAAGAGGCTGTCCTGGCAGCAAGTGTCAGGGCTGCTCTGGCAGGTTCAAGTCACAGTCACAGCTGGTCCCTACAAAAACAATGAATTTACCATGAATGCCATGAAAACGCATAGAGAGAGCCATAATTATGTGACTGGGGACAAAAAAGAAAAAAAACCCAAACAACCTGAAATATCTGTGGTTCTCACACAGATTTTCACCTCCTAGTTTCTCTCTGCTCCATGAAAATAATTTTCAGAACAACCTAAAATTTCTGAGCCTATGGCATCTGTCCAACACTGACAATCAGACTGTCCCAACTTCTAAGAAGCCAGAGCTTCTAGCATTTGTATCTCAGGGGCAAACCTTTCTCAGAGATTGTCTTAACGAAATAGCATTGAGAAGTCTTCCAGTACAGACCTGCAGAGTTGACCACATGTAGTCCAGGAACTCTTGATGAAATCTGGGAGGAATTTTTATAGATTGCTGTTTCTACGTGCCACACATGTATGAAGCACAGTTACCCTCAGGGAAACAACCCTCCATTCTCACAAATTTTGACATGTCACATATTATGTATTCAGCTGTTATTCAAAATGTTTTAGAGACACGTGAAGCCATGGCATATCATCATGACCACCACATCACCATGTTCATTACCAGCTTTTCAGTTGCAAGTTAAATTTTGAGTGCATGATGGAATGAATTTCAAACAGCTCAATAATTTACCACCAAAAAGCTGAATATTAGCAACCTGCATTTTTAAAGATACACTTTTCCCTTTGAATTCAAATTTGAGTATAATAAAACACGACTTGGACTATTTGCATCAATGTGTAGTAGAGGTTGGTAAACACACTGTGCTAGTGTGTCCACATTTCAAAATAAGCACAAACCTCCTGTTTCTCTTGTTTAACTGTGGCATCAGCATTCCATGCTGAGTAATGTGTTACCACAGTGTCAACCTAGTGCAGTGTCTCTACACTAAGAAAGTTACAACAAGTCAAAAACATTCTCAAACTAAAATTACATTACAAAAAAAAAAAGGTGTGAAATGTGTAGTAATGTGTAGTAAATCTCTTGAAGCAGTAGTCTGAAAAACAAGGTTCTATTGTAATAAATGTTTAATAAGAAAAACAAGAATAAAATAATCATGAACAAACTTTCTCAAAGTACCCTTCAAGAGTGGTATGTACAACAAAAAAATCTCATTTATACCTGAGGACTCTTCAATGTACCCCAAAAAACCATGTATATACCTTTAATCCACTATAGTCCATATATACACTATATATGCAATATGTACGTATCACATACAATTTGTGTGGGTTCTTGTGCACCAGCTCTGCAATAGTTATTCAATACAAATTGCTACCTGAGACAAGAGTAGCTGCTCTGCTAATGTAAATTCACCACATTAGCACAACTGTACAGCCAGTTACAGCAACTGAAGTTCTGGCACATGATCTACAGAAATGGGTCAGTTTTATGAGGAAATCACTAGTTCTTGGAGGAAAAAAATAATTTTATTTCCTCCATATAAATCCTCTTGGGCGGAGACCCCTTGCAGACACAAGGCCAATGTGAGTTTTCTTAACAGGAAATCTGTTTTCTATGAAAGTCAGAAAAAGGAACAGCCGGTGGTCCAGCATCCATGCACGTGTGCAGAGAGATGCCTTTCTATCACACTAACATGAGAGACAGTGCAAAAGGCAACAAGGGGTGGGTGAAGCTATGACATCATTCATGTCACAGCCCTGGCAGCAGGGGTACACCATGCTTGCTGGGAAGGGAAGGCTGCAACACATACTGACCCTTGGCAGCTTTGTCTGACAGTAAGAAGACAAGGCGGGTCAGTGGGACTCACACATGGTCATCAGCACACTACAAACTGACAACCCTGTCCAAAGATTTCATGAATGCAGTTAAGGCACCTATATTTAAAAAGGAGACATTTGTTTTGAAGATGTTTCTCATAATATATGTATTTCTATGTTCACATGTATTTAAATAAATGTATTCATAACACTAATTATTTGGGGGCAAAAAGAAGAGGGCAAAATCAGCATATATTATAATAAATTATATGGGAATTTTTTCCTTCAAAACCTGAATACATATGAGTAGCAGCTGCTCTGTCTCTTCAGAGCTACTTACTACATCTTATCATGTAGTGCCTGATACAATAGGTAAGTGGGAGAAAACATCTGAAAAACAACCATAAGGGAGTCTTCATTCCTATGTCATGGGTATTCTCTTTCCTAATCCGTGAGCTCAAGTCAACAGGCAAACTCTTTATCTTAATGTTAGGCAGTGTGAGGGTAGCTGTATATTTGGTCCTGTGTCCTATCCTCTTAACTGCAGGTTCCAAATATTCTAGTTATCTGGATTTTTTAGAGGCAAGAAAAAACATAAGACCCATTACTGGAGCATATGACATACAAGGAGAGGATGAGAGAACTGGGTTTGTTCGGCCTTAAGAAGGGAAGGCTAATAAGAGACCTTGCTGCAGCCTGCAGTCACCTATGGGGAGGGCGTGGAGATGGTGGGACCAGACTCTCCTCAAAGGTGCACAATGGGAGGGTGAAAAGCACCAGTCACAACATGCAACACAGGAAATTCTGGCCGAATAAAAAGAACAAAATTTTCACTGTGAAGGTGGTCAGCTGGAGCAGGTTTCCCAGTGAGGTTGTGGAATCTCCGTTCTTGGAGATATTCAAAATTCAACAGAATGATGTTGAGCTACCTGCTGCGTGACTGGCCTGCTTTCAGTGGGAGGTTGGACAAGAGGCACCCCAAAGTCCCTTACACTCCAGGTGACTCTGCTGAGCAGAAGTCCTGGTTCCTCTGATGGATCAAACACTGCTTGCAGACCTGATTCCCACAAAACGCTGGGTATTACTAAGAGGAAAGAGTTTCTTATCTTTCTGAGTGAAATCCACACAGCAGTACTCCAAATCCCAAATCAAGATCGTATGCATATGACCTAAAGAATCTCAGCCCTGTTAGCTTTCCAGAAGAAGTGCAGCCTCACACAACTTCACAGACCTGAGATGACTTACAAAGATGCACAGACTGTAGAACAGTAAATACATTCTCAATGCAGGTATTATCTTTTCAGAACCTTTTCCCATTAAAGTAAGTTTTTTTTCTCATTTGGGAATGAAACACAGGACAATTATAAAATGAGTTAAATGTCTCTCCTTGACCACCTTCTCTTCCTAAACTGATAAACATATAAATTAGATGAATTACTATTTTCCAGTTCTAATTTCTCTGGCTGGACAGCTTGTTTCATCTGTGTTTTCAGCAGTTTCACATCTTCTCAATGTGAAGGGTTTTAGTATGTTTCCCAGCAGGCAGTGAAAATAATGTAATCCTGAACTGAACCTCCTGGGATCTGATTTAACCCCCCCTCCTTCAAAGGCAGCATCCTTTGATCTCAGCACCTTGCCTACTGATCCCTCCTCTTTCCTGCCTGCTGCAGCAGCTGCATGCAATACCCGCAGCTGGTGGGGGAATGCAAGATTTCCACAGACACACCAAGGGACAGCTGCCAGGTGCATGAGGCAGCGCTGTGGGTATGGATGCACCGTGTATCTATCTGTACAGCCAATAAAAGCAGCCTATCGCTACCCAGTCAGCTGTTTAAACAGGTTACATGGCCACTTTTTCAGAAATCAGTTCTGTGCTTTGAGCAAAGAGACCGTCAGCCATGGAGAATGCAAAAAGTTGCCTGTGCTAACAAAATTATCTTGCCGTTTGCTGGTTTCCTTCATAAACACACACAGGAAGAATTGCTCTGCACCACATAACAGCCGCATTTGAGACAGAGCAGCAGTCTTTATTTCCAATTTGCTTTTATGTCAGTTCCCATCCTGCCCAAATGCTGTCAACCATCATCATATTAACAGCAGATTTGAAAAGCATTTTTGCTTTCCAGAGCAGAGGTATTCAGTCCAGTCTCAGATGACATGGTTGAAGTTTTACAGTGTTCTCCTGTCACGTGTCAGATTAATTAACTCAGCCCTGATTAATTAAAACTAGAAGTTTCTTTTATTCAACCATCCAAAGTACCAAATTCCACTGATTTCCTGCAGAGATACACAGGCACAACAATTCCCATTGCAATCTTTCATTATTCTTTACAGAGGTACTGTGCCATATTCCATGCTCCCACTGGAATTTTACTGATGTGGCTGTACTGACAGTGGTAAAATTATTCTTGATTTACTTTGGCACAAAAGAGATCAGCATCAGGCCTATTGGGATAAGATAGTTCCTCCCCATGGTCATATTTACTTTACTTAAGACTACAAAAAAAAAATATTGCTCAGACAGCTTCAATATAACATCCTTTCTCATGAAAAAGAAAAGAAAAAAGGAGTTACAATCTGCTTTAAGGTGATCTGCTGCTCTTTGTGGTAGTAGAATGAGAACAATATCAATCCAGCAAAATGCAGAGTTAACTCTGCTGTTTAGTTTTACAAGTACTTATGATCTTTTTTATCCAATGCTGCTTAAGGACTAGACAGTTCTGGAAAAAAAAAATCTTTCTTCAAAAGCAGGGGGAGGGCAGCTGTTATTAAAAATTGAGAAACCAACTGAAATGAAAAGAGGGTCAGTTTAAGCTGTTCCTAATTCCCATGTTATTTCTATGCACATGTGTTTACCAGCTCCGGTAAAAAGCAGCAGATCCTCTAGAACAGATCACCAAGAATTGCTGTGTTTGGCTTGTGGTGTTTCATCAGCTGAAACTGATAGCAAGGCTTGGGAAAACAACTGTAAAGGAGGCATGTTATAAATGAAGATTTTCAAGGATAGGCAAGTGAGTGACAGAAGCTGCTTCACTGAGAAAGGAAGATGAATGCTTGAAAAGGCTTTCTTTTCACTTTGGTGAATATCTTCCACTTTATTTTTGTTAAACATATCAAGATCAGTACTATCTGAAAACCTTTTTTTTTTTTAGAAGCCAATTAGCGTTAGTGAGTAACCACATTACTTCTCATGCATGTCAGTTTTGGGAATTAAGTGTAGATATTTAGGGTACTCAGTCACCAGTGTGGTAAGAACACAAGAACTTGAAATGAGCAGAAACTCTAAGCATATTGAAATAATACCACTTGTGATAAGGTTTCAGCAGGCTGTGTGGAAGAGTGGTGGAGCTTCTGTGGATGCTAGAAAGTTTGTTTAGCCACAAAACTTGGACAATAGATCTGCTCTTTCAGCTCTAGTTTGCAGCCACAACATCTAATTAATCTGTGAAACTAGGAGTTACATGATGGATCCAAGAAGCCTTAAAGGCAACCCTCCTGGGCGTTTCCCAGTAAAAGACTTCCACTTACATTACTACGAATACTTTGCACAGGGATCTTGCAAACAAGGTGCAAGAAGTTAAGCAGACACTCTGTTAGCTCCTCATCCCAGTTTAAGTGGGATATGAAGAGCACTGATTTAGCTCCACATGTGTACTACTCCACCCACGAGCTTTAAAGACATGAAGAGTATAAATTTTCTTAGGAGTTCTCACCACTGCTGTAGCATGAAAAACAGCTGCAGCTGGAAAACCTCCTTTGAATTAAAATAAGAAAGGAGGAAGGTTTTTTTCCCTTGTGATAAAAGAGGCATTTTTTTCTATCATTTTCTAGTGACCGAGCCTTCCCCGTGCAGTCAGGGCATGCTTTCTAGGTTTTATTTTTCCTACAACATGAGGTCTATTTTAATTTGTTCTTCAATGAAAGCTGAGGTTCTTATGTGCTCACTTGACTCCGAGCTTTAAAAAAGACCACAAAATATCATTGTGCTTACAATCAAATCAAGAGCAGAGGCAACAATGCAAAAACATAAAACAAAATACCCATCAGCAAAACACCATCTTTTCAAAGCAGGTTCTTATGGAAAGAGAGCTCTCTTGTTTTCTTACAATTCCCCCTTAAGTCAATTTTGCAATATACACCAGCTCTGGATTACTGGGAGATTGGGTTGATCTGGCACATCATATGATCCAAAAATACCATCAATGACCATTCCCCAGATCCTAAGACCCACTCTGCATACAGCAGCAGAGACCGCAACGGATGTCAGAGGCAGCTGGATGGCAGAAAATGGAAATAGTTGCATGGGCCTACCAAAATGTTAACACCAGCTCTGGTTCTTATGCTCCCTTTCACTCAGGCTAAAGTGATACTACTGATGTTCAGCAAATCTTCCACTTCTACCTCTGGTTTTCTTGAAACATCAAGATAAAGGCAATGGGAAAGGCAACTGGCAGAGTTGAATTAAACACTGACTACTCATAGACATATTTGCAGCCATGTCCTCTAACCCTGACCTGAGCAACTATGGTCTCAGTGTAGGTAGAGACTGACGAATGTCTGAAAAAGGGGTTTAATCTATCAAGTTTATCCCTTTTAGAAAGAGTACTTTCAGTACTTACACAAAAAGCATCATTCTTAAATCAGTGTCTGAGAAGATCTGTGTCCAGAAAGTGTTTCCTCTTTTTTTTTTATACTCTTCTATAGAGACCTGTGGGACAGACAGTTCAAAGGACCTGAAACTTCAGAATAGAAGGCTGTGCCCTTGGGCTTGTTGCTGTCACAGCATGCACATAATCTCCACTTGTGTTTTTCTGGAGCTCAGATTGCCCACCAGTTATAAGCCCCCTGGTGACTCATATGCACAATGACGATTTGCCATCTAATAAGCTTAAACTTAAAGATAGTAAAAAAAAAAAGGAAAATAATTTAGGAGAAATATTTTCCTGCATTTTTGGGGATCAAAATTTTAAACTTTTCAAACTAGCTTTTCTGAAAAGCAAACAAATAATCTTATTTGCATATATATTTATGCGAATGAATTACACCTCTCAAATTAGTATTTGCATAGACAAACTTTCATCATTTAATTACTTTCTATAGACATGTTTCTGATCAGATTAATTTTAAAATGTGCAAAATGGACAGAGGTGCAGCAGTTCACACTATATTCCAAACAATCCCTGCTCAGCATTGCAAATTAGGAAATCCCAGAAGAACAAGTAATATAATACTTTATAGCACTATTGAAAATCTGAAAAACAGCAAATTCCAAACACTCCAAACAGAAAGTCTTAAGAACTCCCAGTGCAACAAATCTGTTCCATATGAAAGCTTTACAGCTCTTGTTCAAAGCCTCAACAAATGCAAATATCATCACTGCATATAGACTCTGAGCTGATGTAATTTGCCATAACTCCATGGAAGTCAATGTTGATACATTGATTTCCACTAATGAGGGTCTGACCTAAAAAATGCCGCATTCATTTACCAAAGAAATGCTTTTTCCCCCCCACTTTCAAACTTTATTTAGCTTTTCTCTAGGGGAACTGAAGTGCTGAATTAGCATGTAAGTACATTCAGCATCTACACCCTGAACATAAGTGCAAGGAGGGCATAAGAAATTCACCACTGTGCCTCTACTTATAGATTGAGATAATCGCTGTCATAGAGGTGAAGAAAGGGCAACACAGAAGGTGTTCTGGAAAAGTTTTCAGTTGCCTAGAAAACCCATGGCAGTAATTGAGAAACAAGTTAGGTAGTTTTATGACTCCCAATACAAATAAAGTTTTCAGCATTTAGGAAGAAAGAATAGTAGAAAAGAGTTTACTTGACTCATTTTCCTCCCTGGAAGTGTTCAAGACCAGGTGGGATGGGGCTTGGAGCAATCTGGTCTAGTGGAAGGTGTCTCTGCCCATAGCAGGAGGGTTGGACAAGGTGATCTTTAAAGTCCGTTACAAACAAAACCATTCTATGTTTCTATGATTCCTCAGAAAAGTTTTCGAGAAGAAGACTTCAGAAAAACTAGGTGGATTGGAATAATAAAAATAATTTGAAATCCATCCTGTTCTTTTAGCAGTGGTTTTTTTATTCCTATCAAAATACTATGTTTTTTCTGATATACTCTAAGAATGGAATATAACTTTTCTTAAGAAAAGTAACAAGTGACCTAGTTTTTGAGGTAATATTCATATTGTTATCCTCTGGGTTTTATGTTTAAAAGATTATCTTGACATTAGGAAAGAAGCTTTTCTGTGTTTTTTCCCCAGTTAAATTTTGAACTCTATGCTTACAGGGAAAATTAAGCTGATAAGAGAGAAGAAAAAAGGTTTCAAACAATTGTTCCCTTAAAAAAAGCCTTTTAAAGACACAAATTCCTGAAATTTCCTTTTGGGTTCCATTTCCCAAACAAAGCACTTGTTGGATGCCTTATTTTACATTATGCCCCTATCTAGGAGTCAAAAGTTACGCCCAGTGAGGCTCTTTAGGTTACAGCAAATTGAAGTAGGGCACTTACTCTTCACTGAAGAGAGAAACCCCCAGGCACCTGGTGTACTTGCCTGCCACTTGTCAGAAGTATTCACTTTGTTTGGTTTAGAAGTTGGGAATCTACCATGGCTGGGAGTCAGGGCTATGACTCTATTTAAGGAAAGCATTTTACTACATTTTTCTCCTTGGTCATACTTTTGCACCTTGAACTGGAACCCACAGCATGATCAGGTCAAAGAGTATTTTTCATTTAAAAATATTTTTTCACCAGTGTCACAGGTGCAAAACTTTTATTATCCAAGAAAGCAACCTATGAAAGTAATTTATGCAAGAAAAACTAATTTGCCTGTCCAGGCAACAGTTAAAAATATACACATACCCAATTTGCTCACATGCTTTTCTTTCTTGATCAATAATACAGAGAAGATTCTTGTTTGAATTAGTCAGTGATGAAAATCTAGCTGGGGGCGAGACTTGAATGAGGTAGTGGTTGCCAGGCCAGATAAACAAATTCAGCCTCGTTTCAGTGTTTCAATGGTTCTAGCTGTTTGCTAATTTAATACCTTTTATACAAGGATGACATGTTTCAAAGCTATTTTTCTTTTATTCCTATTAGGTGCCTAAATCATCCACTGTGCTCATCATGTAGACTCTGGAGGGCTTGCTGCAGTTGTTACAATGTACAGAGGTTGACCTGAAATATACCACAAACAGCCTGATTTAAGGCCAGAAGGGAACTCACACTCTTCACTTTGCTGTGAGAGTAACTCAGACATGTAATGTTATTATAATATTTTTATAGTTTTGAAATGTAAAAAGCCAACCATATAATCATCACTTTCTTTTCTACATAATTATAGTCATTCTGTAACATATCCAGAATGTAAATACAAAAGAAAAGTAATTGTAGTTTTCTGCAACAGCTAGTAAAAACACTGTTTTATACCTAAACCCACAAAAATGCTATCATTCCTTATGCTAGTGGTGCCTTGAACAGCAGAAAACAGACCTAAAGCATTGTTGTTTTATAAAATGTATTGATTAAACCGATGACTGAAGTTAGAAATTTCAAAGTTCAAATAGTGGAACATCCCAAGTGATTTAAGAAGGATTTTGCATATTGTCAGTGAAACAAAGAAGCACAGAACATTTGCACAAAGTAGTTTTGATATCAATAAGCTGAATTGTCACAGCTATGAATCATCATTAAAAAAGCATCTGTAACAAGTAATAAAAGACTTTGTAAGGCATTCTTTAGTGAATCATAGGTTTAAAAAAAAAACAACCACCAAAACCCAAACCATTTAACTTCTTTTAACTGTTTTTTCCTCTATCAGAATAATATTACACAACACAGAAATCACATTTTTACATTTTAGTTTCTTATTGTATGTGCCTTCAAAAGAACAATAATTGTTCTCTTTTCCTTTAAGGTTGTTATGAACCTTTGAGAAAATAATAAGACTAAAAAACCCACAGCATTTCTTTCAATACTGATCGGATTTAAAGATTAGCATTCACTGAATTGTTTCTATCTTTTTTTGGTGATAGCTCCATAATATCACTTGCATTTTATCTACCTTTTTGTTATATTCTCTGAACATGCTTTCATATCTTCAGAAGGCAGATAAATACTAGGGAAACAGTATTCTAGTTATTTCAGCTTTTCTCATCTCGAAGTAAACTGACACTTTTTTGTTGAATAGGTAGGCTCCAGAAATACAGCATATGAGGCTTACCAGGATGAAGTGAAATGTGACTTGTACAGATAAATCAGATAAATTCTAAGTTGTGTACCCGTATGCAATCTTCTGCTTTGTCCACCACTCAAGCTTCAGCAAACAGGGAACTGTTTTATACACATTCATATTTTCAAAAAGGAGACGAGGCTCCAAAGAGGCTGGGTGGCATGAAACAGAGCTGCACGGCAGCACACACATACAGTTCATGGACCAGGGGAGTCCAACTGATCCAGCAGGTGCATCTTTAATTGTCTGCAGGACCCCAAGGATTTTTTCCCCATTGTCCCAAGGGAAACCTCAGTTCCAAGACCAGCTGCTAGAAACACATAGATTTGCAAGTTTGGTTTGTCTAATATGACACTTGCATACGGGACAGAACTGAATGATGAAACTAAGTAATGAAAAATTTTCCATTATTAAATTTTTCTTCTTTTAACAAACTAGGATCTCATAAAAAGTGCAGATGCTTTGCACCAGTAAATAATATATAAGCCAAAGTGTATTTCTTATTCATGGATCTGCTGGGAGTTTTTGCATGATCTGATTTAGCCTTACAAAGCAAGCATTTAAACAGTGAATACAGAGTTCATGAGATTACTTGGCAGATAGCTACTTCTTTCCCTTGTTCTGGACCACCTTATCAAAAATTCATAGAAAGGAATCTGTAACCTGATGGCTTTTAAAGACAGGAGGTAACATTATAGGTTTCCAGTGCAATCTGAAAACATATTAAGATGAATTCTTCAAAGAATTTCCATGAAGCTTGGAATATGATAAGTGTAAAAACTCAGAATCTGTGATGACAGTTAATCATCTAAAACAAGGGAGTCCATTTTCTAAACAAGGCACCTTTCTGAACTGAACAGCTTCATCAAGCTTTAAGCTTAGAGCAATAAAGACTAATTTAAAGAATTATCTCAGTGAAAGATGATTTTGATGAGATTGACACATCTTTAAGGTCCCTCATGCCTTCTTATGTAATACTTGGCAAGTGTTTTCGCATATTTATAAAACAGTAAATACAGTATGAAAAGCTAGCTGTGAAGGGCTAGAAGTATACTTTTTGGGTGTTTCGAATCTCTGACCTAGAGAAAAATATCATTCACTGTAGGAATTTATATTGTTTCTGTACATGTGCTTAACTGTAAAGTAGTATCAGTACAAAAATTGTTCTTTAACTGTTGACTAGTAACTGTGAGTTCTCCCAATAACACTGAAGTCAGTGATATCCGTTTCAGAATATGTGTAACAGTATTCTTACACAAAGCACCAAAGATTAAACAGAGAAAAAGAGACTAGATCTTCAGCACTGCCCATTGGTGACAAAAAAATGTTTAGAGTCAAAATATTAACTGTGTGACTACAGCCTTTGGTCAACATCTGTGCTGAGAAGCTCCTGCACCGGGCACAGACATGTGGGCAAAGCTCAGTCATATAAACAATAAACTACAATGAACCTACAAGGGAGTTAGTACTGAGGAAGAAGGGAAAATGAAGTTGACAAGGTGTGGATAAACTAAAAAGAGGCTGGAGAAATGCATCAAGGTCAGAAAAGCATATCAGAAAATTAAACTAATATCTTCATAGGCTGGGGTGTTAAAATTGATTTTACAACAATTTCTGCCACAAATCGTAATTAACTCTAACATAATTCTGAATTTATATTAACTCTCTATTGCATCAGCTGATATGAGTATTTTTCTTGATCATTCTATCTAAAATTAGTCTGCTGTATCTTTGAAACACACATATTTTCCCACTATGTCCAGTTAGACCCTTGTGATTTCTTGGCAATGTGGGTCCTCAGCTTGATGAGGGAAGGCTGAACCTCAGATGAGGTTCCACATCATATTTGGGGAATACAGAAATGAATGCTGATGGTAAGCATGTGCCCTGCGAGGTGTGTGAGGACCACTCCTTGCAATCTGATAGGCTTTATTGCCTTGTAGAACAGTCTGGTCAGCAGAAAGCAGTCTCAACTCTGCTGACTTACAAGTGCAGTGTTGATAGTGGTGTGACCAGTATTAGTCCCTCATGATCTATCTCTGACTTTCTAAGGACTTTTAGCTGATTCTATTGCCATATCTCTCCAGGGTGGAGCAACTAGTAAAATCCTGATGTGGCTTCCAGGAAGGAAAACCTGCATAAAGTTAAGGAGCTTTCTAAGCAGTGGGTACAGATAGACATTGTATTTGCTCCACTTCCTGCCTGGAGACAATTTTGGAGTTGTATGTAGATGTAAAAACATTTCAGCTGGTTCGGGGAGCAGTATAGCCATGGCCATGCTTTCAGGCTTCCTCAGCAGAACCTATTTGTTTAGTCACAAACATGCTGTTCTGCCTCAGGTCCTCCAAACTGCTGCAAGTGAATGCATTGTCTTAAGTTAAGGATCTCACCATCATATAAAAGTCTGTAGTTTTTTTCTCCTTCACTGTCTTTCAGCATGATCTTAGGCACTTGGGATCAGAACTAAGTCAAACAGGAGACTTATGTAAAAGTAATAGGCAGCCTTTCAACTGTCTCTCCTATCATGTCTCTCCTTTCCTTCCTCTACCTCCCTCCATGAACATAGGCACCAGGCACACTTTTGCCCCAGTGCTCTTGTTACCCAAATACTGGGTAACATGATATACAATTTTGAAGGATAATTGCTGAAGATTTGTAGGTCAGAGAACACTTAAACTTCAAAAAATGTGATTAAGCTTTATGAGCAGTTAATTTTTTAAATGGACAAAGATGCATCTTTGTACTAGACAAGCTTATTGTGCTGGTTTTGTCTGGGATAGAGTTAGTTTTCTTCATAGTAGCTAGCACGGTGCTATGTTTTAGATTTGCACTGAAATCAGTGTTGATAATTCAGGGATGTTTTAGTTATTGCTGAGCAGTGCTTACACAGTCAAGGCCTTTTCTGCTTTTCACACCACCGCACCAGTGAGGAGGCTGAGATGCTCAAGAAGTTGACGCTGACCACAACTGATCAAAGGGCTATTCCGTATCATATGACATCATGCTCAGCATATAAAGCTGGGGGAAGCAGAATGAATCTGGGGACATTCGGAGTGATGGCATTTGTCTTCCTAAGTAACCATTATGCGTGATGGAGCCCAGCTTTCCTGGAGATGGCTGAACACCTGCCTGCCGATGGGAAGTGGTGAATGAATTCCTTGTTTTGCTTTGCTTGCAGGTGTGACTTTTGCTTTACTTATTGAATTCTCCTTATCTGACCCCACAAGTTTTCTCACTTTTACTCTTCTGATTCTCTCTCCCATCCCACTGGAGGGGAGTGAGTGAGCAGCTGTGTGGTGCTTAGTTGCTGGTTGGGGTTGAACTATGACACGTATTTAGAATAAACAGTTATTTTTCTTGAGCCCTTACATTTAATGGATTTGGGGTTTTTTTGCCTGCAACAGCATATCTTAGTAGTATACCTCTCCTCACAAATTGACACCTAGTAACATCTGTTTAAGAAGGATGAGTTTTATTAGTATTTTCTATTAGCCTTGGCAAAAAAAACCCCTATAGCCATAAAAAACAAGGGCTAGTCCTTCTGGGCTTTGGTATCAGGTGAATTCTTGCAAGAAATCATTAATAAGCATCATTAGAAGAGGCCAAGAAGGTACAGAGAGGATATTTCAACACCAATGCTGATGCTTTTGACTGCTGTAAACACCTACCGGTGCCTCTCTAGGATGACTGTATTAAGCTTTTGACTAATGAACTATTAACAATAATGACAGCTTAGACAACTAGTTCATCTGGACACCTACGTGTGAATGCCTAAATTTAGTTTTTTGAAACAGGATTTGAATCTTTTTCCAAAGTATCAGTATGAATGTCCAAATGTTATATATAGCTTTCATTCTCTACATTCACTCATAATCACCAACTTGTGTCTAAAATGAAAATGAAAAAAATCCTGAAACACTCAACTTTTCCTCGCTATCTAATCTTTGGGAAGTATAAATACATCAAAGTCTACAATCTGGAGGGAGAAAGGTCCCAGGCTACTTGGTCATCCAGGATATGGAGAAGGTTGAGGTACTCATTGACTTTTTTGACTCAGTCTTCACTGGCAAGTGCTCCAGTAACAGCACCAAAGATGCAGAAGATAAAGGCAGCGACTGGGAGAAAGAAAAACTTCTCACCATAGGAGAAGATTAGGTTTAAGAACATCTAAGGAACCAGAAGCTGTACAAGTCCATGGGACCTGGTGAGATGCATCTGCAGGTCTTGAGCGAACTGGCAGATGAAGTGGCTAAGCCACTATCCATCATACTTGAGAAGCTGTGGCAGTCTGGTGAAGTTCCTGCTGACTGGAAAAAGGGAAACATAACCCCCATTTTTAAAAAGGGAAAAAAAAAATGACCTGGGAAACTACAGGCCAGTCAGTCTCACCTTTGTGCCGGGCAAGATCATGAAATGGATCCTCCTGGAAACTATCCTAGGGCACATGGAAAATAAAGAGGAGACTGGTGACAGCCAATGTGGCTTCACTAAGGGCAAATTGTGCCTGATGAATTTGATGTCTTTCTACGATGGGGTTATGTCATTGGTGGATAAGGAAAGAGCAAGAGATGTCATCTACCTGAACTTGTGCAAAGCATTTAATACTGTCCTGCATGACATCCTTGTCTCTAAATTGGTGAGACATAGATTTGATGGATGGACCACTCGGTGGATAAGAAATGGGCTGGATGGTCACACTCAAATTGTTGCAGTCAACAGCTCGCTGTCCAAGTGGACAGCAGTGACAAATGGTGTTCCTCAGGGATTGGTGTTTGGACTGATGCTGTTTAATATCTTTATTGGTGACATGGACAGTGGGATTGAATGCACCCTCAGCAAGTTTGTTGATGATGCCAAGCTCTGTGGTGTGGTCAACACACTGGAGGGAAGGGAGATGCCATCCAGAGAGACCTGGACAGGCTTGAGAGGTGGGCCTGTGCAAACATCATGAAGTTCAACAGAGCCAAGTGCAAGGTCCTGCACATGGGTTGAGGCAATCCCAAGTACAAATACAGTCTGGGATATGAGTGGATTGAGAGCAGCCCCGTGGAGAAGGATTTGGGGGTATTAGTAGATGGAAAACTCACTATGAGCCAGCAATATGCACTTGCAGGCCAGAAAGCCAACTGTATCCTGGGCCGCATCAAAAGAAGTGTGGTCAGCAGGTCAAGAGAAGTGTGGTCAGCAGGTCGAGGGAGGTGATTGTCCCCCTCTACTCCTCTTTCATGAGACCCCACCTGGAGTCCTGTGTCCAGCTCTGGGGCCCCTAACATAAGAATGGCATGGACCTGTTGGAGTGAGGCCAGAGGAGGGCCCATGAAGATGATCGGGGGGCTGGAGCACCTCCCTTATGAGGACAGGCTGAGAGAGTTGGGGTTGTTCAGCCTAGAGAAGAGAAGACTCCATGAAGACATTATAGCAGCCTTCCCGTACTTAAAGGTAGCCTACAGAAAAGATGGGGAGGGACTCTTTATCAGGGAGTTTAGTGACAGGATGAGAGGTAACAGTTTTATACTGAAAGAGTGCAGATATAGATTAGATATAAGGCAGATTTTTTTTTTTTTCTGTGAGGGTGGTGAGACTCTGGAACAGGAACAGGTTGCCCAGAGAAGCTGTGGATGCCCCCTCCCTGGGACTGTTCCAGGACAGGCTGGATGGGGCTTTGAGCAACCTGGTCTAGTATAAGGATGGGTTGGAAACAGATGATCTTTAAGGTCCCTTCCAGTCCAAACTGTTCTACGATTCTGTGATTTCATGATGATTTGGAAAGGTAGGTCAAACAAACAGGACTAGAAAGACAGGGATTTCTGGTTTAAGCAAGGGAGGCCATTATATGAACACTCATGGCAGTTACATCATGTTACTGAGTAAAATGACAGATCTGTTCAGCTTACTGTCTTCTACTTGCTTTTCAGTTATGATATTATAAATGCAGAGCTAACAATTTCACTGTTTTGTATTACATGTACTTGTTCAGGAACATTATTAATCCATTATTAAAAAATATTAATGAATCCCATGCTAGCCAGTCCTTTGCTCTTACCTAGTAATGAACTTGCATTTTTTCCTATATCTGTAACTCAGGGTATTAGATTCCCCAGGAAGCTGGAGCTGCTTTTAGTTATACTGCAACAGATATTGTCCCCTAAAGCCAACATAATTTGAGAAAGAAAATTTTCCTGGATAAGGGAGAACATCATACAGTAAAGTCAGGCTGTTCTGCTGACAGCTATCCTTGCAGCTTGCATGCAGAAAAGCAGACCATGCCCTGAAAAAGAGTGATACAATGAAGTGCCAGAATGATATCTCCAGTGGCCCCATCAAGAAGATTTGCTGGCACCAATGTTGCCACCTTAAACTGCTGCTACACACACAACCTATCTTTCTCTGCGGAGAACTGGCTGCACCCAAGCACCTGGTCATTTCCTCCTTTCACAGGACAGATAAATTTTTCCTAACGCTACATAACTGACTGTGTAGCTTTTTCAGGGGAAGTGCTGATGCAGCAGTTCTGCTTGTGGATCTGCTCAAACTGCCAAAACTCAAACAAGGGATGTGTAAATTTCAAAATATTCTAACTCTCAGAGAAATATCTTTCTTGACAGATAACACGGATTTCAAATCTGCACTCTTCTCTTCTGCTGCTCCCACAGACAGCACATGACAAGCTCTGTGACAGTGATTGCAATCCCTGACAAAAACAGCTGGATTGTTATCAGTGCACTGCCAGCAGGAGCCTATTTAATCTTGTGAAACATGCAAGGTCATTTGTTACATCACACTTTGAATTTTCAAATTTCTCTGGGAAAAAAAGTTTTCTTCACTTCTATTATTATTCTCCTAATTTTTTAATTCAGTGATAAAACTTCTCCAGACAAAGGAAGAAATGTGACAATTTTAATTTTAGTCCATTAACTACACATATTACTTCTACCTTATCAACAATTATCTATTACTTTGCACAGTCATGCATTAGCAGCCAACACAGAAGGTTATACAGTCAACTTTAGCACTCCACAGATACGTGTTTTCCATTATTACTGTACTCAAAAAGCTCTTCTCCCTGGGGGGGGCTTCTAATGTGACATTTAGCTTGAATCCTAATGCAGCTAAACTCCATTAAAACTATGCACATGGACTCAAGGGCAACTGTAAATAATGCAAAAATAGATCAATACTAATGTTGAATTGTTTATGTGTAATTCTCACGGAGCTCTTATATTTGTGACTCCAGCCACATCCCATGCTGTAGCTTCTGACTGGCGGATCCTTCCCAGTCGTGGCAGGGACTTCAGGAGTGTGCAACACCAGCATTGTTCTTACAGATCATATATGAAATATAAGGAGAATTGCATTCTCTCTTTCTAAATATATATAAGGATATATAGAGGATATATTCTCTAGAATATATTCTTCTCTAGAGAAGAATAAAGTTAAGTACAGAAAACAAATAACGTACCTTCAGTGTTGCTCACTCTTGTGGGGCTTAACTTTCCAATCCTATTAGGTGATTTGGTTTTATTTATCTAGCCTTTCAAGCATAAACGGACTAGGAAAACAACTATGATTTATTCTAAATCTTAAAAGAAGCAAACTGTGCTTCTATATTGTACCTGTCACATCAGTAGACTGTAGTTGTGCATGTATATTCTATGCTAGAAAAAAGTCAACCATTCACAACCATTTATTGAAAAAAATATTTGAATCTACTTTTGGACCTCAAAATTACAACCCCATTAAGTAATAATGAACATTTAGTTCTTAAAGTATGTATTTGTCTTTTAAAGCTAACTTTCCATGAACAAAGCCCTTTAATAATCTTCTAAAGGTGTTCTATTCAGAAATCATTCTGAATTATGCAGCTTCCTGGACAGTAAAACACCTTCATTCTCCTCCCCTCCAGCCCCATTCTGTTTATCTGTTGTGATTTTTCTTGTTTTGCTTTTCTTCTCACCAACCTCTTTTAGGAATATCAACCAGAAAGCTGCTTTTTCAAACACCAAAGTAACTATGATTTTGAGGAGAACAGCTCCTTGCAGGGTTCTAGCAGTATATTTTGCTCATTAAAAAGAAGCAGACAGATTGCTGATGAAAATTCTAATAAGCAATATTAAAGCATTAATACCATGAGCTCAGGGTTTTGTACAACATAGCAAACCGTATGCTGCAGAGCTTGGGATCTCTTTCCAGCTGTCAGCTGACAGTATCCCTGGGTCCCTGCTAATTGGCAACACACCAAGGCAAACAAGTCAGCTAATTCCAGAACAGTGAACTGATTAACTTCAGGTGTATATACATATTTATAGAGTGTGGCTTTTGTTTCAATAATCAAAAATACATTTAGTTCTCAATTTTAAAAGTTGTGGACTACAAAATTATTAATGTCATAAAAAACCCCCAGGACTAATTCTTTCAGCTAAATGTTTCAAAGCTGTACTAATGTCAGAAAGAGCGAATGGACATGTATGTAGAAAACTGGGACTATTCAGTCATTGTATCATTCCTGTTTACTCATAAAAGCATCACAATTACCTTTCCACTATACTTGATAAAGAAAAACCAGATATTTTACAAGAATATAACATTTTTGCTATTTTAGTAATGAAAATTTACATTAAAATAGACTTGTTTTATTTTTACTTTTTACCTCTTTAAATTCATACACTTATCATAAAGCCATAAACTGATAATATCTTTTTAGATCTATAACATCGTAAAGTATGTACTTTGATTTTCTTTAGTGAAAATATGAACGATTGGTCAGCAGATGCCAGTCTCCACTGCCATGTACACTGGGCAGTCTCTTGGTTCCACAATTTCAAACCTAATGTTTGGATGGTTCAAGATCCTATTGAGCAGTCAGGAAAGCGGTTCTACTTTATGACCAGAATTTTGTGATTTGGTAAAGAAAGAAAACTAAAGAAATGAAAGAACTGGAAAAGTAAAACAACATTGATAGGCATGCTGCAGGGTGGCTGCATTAGCAGCTGTAGATGGTGAAGAAAAATGGTGGTCTAAAGCAACTTCTGATTATATTTTGCTCCCATGCATGCCTGATCCCCTAACAAACCAGAATGTGTAACTTCAGATAGACCCTTGTAAGGTCCATTCTTTTTTATGACCATGCTGAGAGCAACTGTGGTATATTCTTAATACAATGATATTGAATAACAGAGGCATGAAGAGTTCTGAGAGCAGAGGCTGGAACCCCAGATCTGGCTAACAGCAAGAGTGTCTTCAATTTTAAACCAGAAATGGGTCCCTTGTACTTGTTCTTCTAGCTCCACCACTTTTGCATTCCTGGTTTCAGTGTGGTCAAATTACAAGAGAGAGCAGGAAGATGCTTTCACAGAGAAAGTCCATTAGTCTGACAATGTTCTCCTGGTGTGGGGAGCTGTGATTTTAAACTCCCTAAAGATGGGAATGGCCTTGAGATTTGGCCTCCCACTTCCTAGCCCAAATCAATAGAATACATCTGTGGTTACAGGTAGAATTATTGTGCTGATACATGGTTAACTATCATTAGCTTTTTTATTTCTAAGGGAAAAAAAAAATTATCAGACCCTATTTTCTGCTCAAAGGTGGACAATAGTGTTTTGATTGATATTTTGCCCTGTGTTCTATGGGCAGGTTCTCTATACACTTGTTTGTGGGACTTATCAACAGAAAATCAATCAGCTTGACCACAAATAAATTCAATTAACTGAAAAGACTGGGGACATTACATTATGCTTTGTTGTTATAGGACTGAAGACCTTATTCTAGGATTACCTCTCTACCGTATCTTTTATAATTTAAAGCAATTCCACATTAACAAGCAAAACTTTCTGCACCAAGTGCTTGCTACTGTGAATTGCCAAACACCTCTCCTCCTAACAGGTTTTCTTATTGGTGAAATGATAAATCTGGAGATGATTTTTAAGTGTTTTAGGTTTTTTTGTCCCCAAATCAAGTCTTAATTTTATATGAATAGTTCTCTCCCTGGAGATCACTGTGTCCTTTCTGAACACTGTCCACACTCATTAAATTGAGCCATTAAATAGCACAGCACACTGTTATGGCTTCTTGCAGGAGCAGGAATCCTAAAAGATAGGTATTCAAATATTAAAAGATGATATGCAATATTTTCTGGTTCCTGAATTAGCAAATCAACAGAGGAAAGGTTTATGCTTATATAAAGTATTTCAGCTTGAGTGTGACAACATTAATTATCCACTGTAACATGCTGATTTATAATTATGAAATCAGTAATTTAATTGGCATCTAATGCAGTAAAAACATTCCTGCCAGTGTCATTATCTAAGTGCTGGTGTTTGATGCTTTCAAACTTAGTTAAGCTGTCAAAAAACATTATTCTGTTAAATGCTTATACCTGCAAAACTGATAACTATTTGCCAAAAATGTTTTTAAAAATGCTGCTACATGGCTGCTGAAGATACTATCTACACTTTTCAGACAAACCAGACAAGCTTATTGCTGGTCATCAAGCACATGTCTCACTGTTGATAGAAACAGTGAATATCTATAGTCCTTGGGAACAGAAGCTGCCACCAAATCACATAAAAATGATTGATATGTGGATTACTGATTATGTCAATCTGACCATCAGAGCTTCATTCCTGGATGCAACTGCACGTTGGCATCCATGTGTTTGTAGATTTGTGATGGGGTAGTATGAACTAAAGATTAATGTAGCACCCACCAAAAGATGAGAGTAGCCACTTCAATGAAGCAGAGATGAGTGGTACAAGAGCTGCGATCAGACAAGCCAGTTCACTATACTTGAGATACTGTATGTTAAAGAGCCTGGGGACTAGTTTTATTTCTGTTAGTCCTTTCACTCCTGAACTAGAGATGATAGCTAGAACAGCAGGCAGTTCTTCAACCTTGTAGACTTGGGTGAAGGGTCTGATCTTCAGAGAGGGAGTCATGCAAAGGGAATATATCAGAATAACCTTAACAGGACAGTGATCTGCATGAGTGATGCTCTGCCAAAGGAAGAATCCAACTAAAAAACTGAATACAGCAGGTGGTAGAAGGCAGGGAAGAGAATAAAAACCCCAGTGCTGTAGTTAGTAAATCATCCCACAATGGTTTCTTAGTCCTGCTCTACATGACATATTGTGCCTGTGTAACTATTTCTGTGATGGAAGGGATTCCTTCTACTGAAATTGTTTTACCTCTCCAGCTGCTAATGGGACTGAAGTACTACCACTCTAAGCAGTTCATTAAACCCTATGGGAATAAGCCTGAATAAGCAAGATATAACTGATGACATAACAACATGAGCTGCTAAAATATTTAGGCACAATTTTCAGTTATTGCATACTGGCCTTTTTCAGCTTCCTGGCACAATTGAAACACTGCAACTGCTGAGTGTGGACAAGGCCATTTTCTCAGATCATTTTAGAACAGTGTCAATTCCTTACACAATATGTCATTTTGATATAAATAAAAGTATTCTACTAAAAGCTGCTAAGCTGAAGATAGTTATAAGTATAACCAGAAAAAAATATAGTATTACTAGGTCTATGAGGATTCCTGAAGTCAGATACATAACTTCACATTAAAAGTATCATACTGTCAAATGTGTGTATGTGGAGTAGGATTCAACTGGCATTAACTAAAAGCTAAGCAACAAACTTCAGTGGGAATCCCTCTGCAGTCGCTGGAGACAGGCATCTACCTGGGGTGATCCATCCCTTCCCAAGGTAGTGTTGTACAGTGTCTTTGTGTTTTCTATCACCATGGGCCTTCTACTTGCAACTCTGAAGCCTGCCTTTCACTCACAGCTCAAATCTCTCATGGAAGTCACTACAGTAATTTTTTCCCAAAGCCTTGTGGCAGTATTTTCCCATTGTTATTCTCACATCCTTGCATCTGCAAGCCTCAAAGTTGTTGTAATGGTGCGTTCTTATGGGGAACAACTGTTGCTGGTGTGAGAGTCACCTTTTCATCCTTACCCTACACTTTGCACACAGCTTAACCAGTTGCAGCACCTGTGCCCAAAGTGTGTTTCCATCAGCACTAATAGTGTCATGCCCATAAACAACTGACAGTTTGAGCAGGTCTTAAAGACATCTGTACAATTACTACAGAAGTTCACGTGTTTGTATGTGTCAGAAAGCCACCTGTTGCTGCTGGGAGCAGGGCCTGGGGGTGCTCAGCTGTGGACTTGTCACTTGTCTCCACTGATGGCCACCAAGGATACTTTTCACTTTCCCTTTTCTCTCTCTCCTCTTCTGTTTTTATCTTTCCCCAAAAACTACTTTGACTGTCAATGTATGCCACCAGCTATGGACCCTGCTGATAAATCACTATACATGTGAATCTGCCTCCTTTGCGCCACAGTAGGTGACTGATATTTTTTAGACACCTAATTTTCTGACAGTTGGAGTTAGGTCAAATAAATCCCACCCTCAGGCAGTGCTGACATGGAGGGAGCTGGCAGAAGCCCTTTTCTAACATCTGACTTTTAAATGCTTAGCTTATGTGCACAGTCCTGAAGACTGTAACCCATACACTGTAGCAATAGGATTATAGCCTATGCTGGTAGAATAACTTAATTGTTCTTGCTCAGTCTTTCCAATATTTCCCACAGTTTCCGTTCTGTTTGAAAGCAAGCCTCAGCCTCACAAGCACTTTTAAGTCTTTGGCAACATTAATAGACCACAATCACAGAAGAATCGGAAATATGAGAAGTAAACTCTCTAGTTTAGCACTTGTAAATCAAGATTCCTAGGCTTCTTTGATTGCTATAAAAGTAATTAACTGCAACATGAAAGAGAAATAAATATAAAAAATGTTATTGAAAAACTAAGCTATTATTTAGACAATTGAAAAAACAGGATATGCAAAAGGATGCAGAATACTTAATTCCATTTCTTTGTGTATTTTCATTATCAATTGTCATTACTAAGAAGATTCACAATGGAAAACATCATCCCAATTTTTAATCACTTTAAATACAGATTTGTGAAGCATCACATAATTACCTTTTATTCTCCCTTTTGTACTATAGGAATGATATGAAAAGAGCTATTTTTAAAGTAGCATACTGCAATACATAATGGCCCTGTATTTATAAAACATTAACTGTTAGTGAGACTCCTCAGCATAGTGATTTGTTACCCGTTGTTGTCTAATGAAAATGAAGCCAATTCAGTCACTGCTGCAAAAATACCAACTGCAGCATAGGTTACAGATTTTAATGAGACAGAGAACATCTTTAAATTAAAAAGAAAGAAGTGTGAAATACAAAAAGTTTCAGATTAAGTATGCAAAACACAAAAGCCTTGAGTTATAGCATTTTAGAGAGGGGGCTGACCCACCAGCCTCCCAAACCAGGAACACAATCAGTGAGACATAGCAGAGCAAATTAGCAACACACAGACATAGTTATGTAGTTTCTGGACCAGCGCTGATTCATATCCAGCCTAAGAGAAGCCTGGGGAAAAAGCTAGCCTGGCAGAAGCAGTCTGTTAAAACATTTGCTTACTCATTTTGCTATTAGACATAATCCATAATTCAACATTAAGTAGTTTGTTTGAGACAACTCAATGTTGAGAGCACCTATAACTTTCTGTGTCTCCTGATGTGCTTTTCTTAAAGACCTAGCTTCTCAGAGCTATTTTTACCTAACAGTTGAGTTCTAATTGTTAAGCATATTGCTGGCCTCAATAGCTGGGCTAAAATTTGAAAATATTATCAGAATATATAAAACCAGAAAGCAAATAAAAACAAGTGCAAAGGTTGTTGGCTTGTTTTAGCTTGTTTTTACTTTGTGATTTTTGAACAGCAAAGCTTAAGCACATGCTTATATGCTTAGCTAAACTTGAGCTGAAATCTGGTGTAAACCAGGGAAGTGAACTGGAATGAATAGGAGTCAAGTAAGACTTAAGGACTGAAAACTAAGGACATTCTCAAGGACTTTCTGGAATCAGGACTTGGCCTGTCTTTTGCACAAGCTAATTTAGATTCTACTTATCTAAAATATAACTCAGCTACATATTAATTTATTCAAATTGTTCAAAAGTAATTACTGAATAAGTCGAGAAATAAAATGAAGCAATGTTACAATATAACATGTGTCCAAAAAATAAAAATAAGTTACAAAGTATATAAGGAAAAAGTAGCTTTCATTTCTATTAAAGAAAAGTTGCTTCACATAAATAGTAAAAGTAGGTTAAAGCCAAGGGAAATCCTGAACCATGTTCAACAGCATTAAAACTGACGCAACATGAATGATTGTCAAAAACTGATGGGATCTGGCAATGTTAAGAAATATTAAATAGGCAAGAGATTTTTTATACTGTTTTACCACTTTTGACAGTTTATATACCTAGAAAGAAGGCTCATTAATAGTTATAAAATGCAACCTATTCAGTTTTGTTTCATATTCTCTGAGGCACTTCAGAAGCAATGAAAAGATGATTTGGGCTCAAGTAAAGGCTTTTATAGTAGCTGTCAACTTGGCCGAATACTGTTTTGAGCAATCTGGACAAGAAGTTTGACAGTATACTTAATTCAATACAAAATTAATAAAAGCAATTCAAAGCAAAAGCTTTTTCTTAAGTGGGAAGGGAAAGAGAAGGAATCTGCTGTTTCCACACAGTTTTGGTCTTTCTTTGTTTCCTGTTAAGGACTAAAACCCATTCATTTTGATCTACAAGTTCCATTTGGATGAATGGCTGCCTCCAGGAATTAGCCTGTATCTGAGACACCAGTTTCTGAAATGAAAAACAACATCTTTGATACTGAGTCATTCATTGACTTGGGGTTATGTGAACACAGAATTTACAAGTTTGTTCTCTTCCATTTACATTTAATAAAATACAGTTGATTGTCACTTCCTGCTTTACCCAAGTGACACACAGTTTTTGTTTTCTAAAACCACTCCTGCTTCTTTATTACACCATCCCCCATCTTCCCCTCACTTGCTAATTTCTATTTTACAAGAAGAATGCCACTCAAGAGGGAAACAGTGGCACCAAAACTCCAACACTGGGTCTTAAATTAGTTGATATAATTTTTATTTGACTATTAGGACCAACTTTGCCTTAGTATTTATGGTAGATAACGATATGTCTATCTGAAAAAGAACCTGTGACCTACATAAAAGAGGATCAGAACTATAAAGTCCAAAAATACTCTCCCCCTGCTCTTTGTAGAATATAGAAGTTTTGGAAGACTATAAAAAGATAAAATACGATATTAACCACAGAAGCTTTTATATTTTAGCAAGAGACACATGATCAGCAAATGTTGCTGTATTGTCTGAAGATGCATTTGAACTCCAAAACACAAATTCTCAATACACACACTGTAAATATACACACTGGAGCAAGAAAAAAAGAAATTTAAGGCCATGCAAAATAACTGCTCCTGCTGTCAGCATTAGTGATCTTTCCTTTCTCCCTAAGGGCTGATTGCTAACAATGTACACCAGCAGCAAAAACTTACTTTGCCCCATTCAGAAGTGTGTTTGTATCCACAAGATCACATTCTTCAGATTAAATGTTTTCTGATAACTCTTACAATATAATAATTGTTCCAAAATACTATAATCTGGATGCCAGCAACCCTTGAAAGGAAAACAAACATAATCACTTTAATAGCTGCATAAAAAACCCACACAAAACCTCAGTCATTGAAGAGGTAAAGAAAAGAGCAAAGTCAAAGCAGCAAGAGTCACAAGAATGTGAACAGAGTGTCTCACATCAAAAGTATATTTGTGTAGTATTGTGCCTCTCCACTCAGGTTCCTGATCTAAGAAAGACCTGCACCTCTGGAACACAGATGTAGTTGAATGGGTATGGCAGGATGCCGAGGGCAGCTGGCCCTCCATCTCCCCATGCCACTGAGGTGCAGCCGTACTGCCGCAGCATACAACCCTGCACAGAGCTATAGAGACATCTCAGCTCACCTGGGGTTGATGCATCTCAGTAGTTTTTGCTGAAAAGGCAGCTCAGCCTACACTTACACACGTGGCTTTTTCCTTCCATTTGTGTCTATGCAGAACATTTCATCCAAATCTGCTGGTGTTTAAACCTGTGTAGTCTGCATGACTAAATAGGACTTCCTAAAATCTAGAGACTTCCATTTGGACCAGCACCCCTCTCATTTTGCAGTGAGGTCACATGCTAAACCACTGATCACATCTTTTGCAATTCCACAGTTTCCCCCAACTTCATTCCAGGATGCCAGAACAGGGAAGTGTTATAAAAGTCACCACAGCAACTCATATTTACAGCATCACAAGAGGCCATAAAAAAGTACAAGTGCATTCAGAGAGCTGCCATCATTGCTTATTTCTGCTCAGCAAAGTGGCCTCTCTTACCCTAAGAGGGTACCCTGAAATCGCAGCAAAATTGGCAGACGGTTCTGAGGAGAGGTTGCACAGTCAGGGTCTCCAAACTAAGCCAGTCATGTCCCAGGCTTAATTAACAAACACAGTTTATATGGGCAGACAGGGGAGAAAAAGGTGCTGTCAACATCAACTGTCTCAGAGAGAGAGAGAATTTTTAGGCAACATGCTCTAATGTGGTATGGTTGACATGTATCTCTTCAGTTATATAATGACAACTTTTAGTTATCTGACTCATATCCTACCTCTCAGTGTTAGGTATGAATCAAAGCCATCTCTGGTCAGAACGCATTATCCTTTGCCACTGAAACACCATCTGATGAAACAAGAATTATATAAACTCTCAGAGTTTACATTTTAGGTAGTAACACATTTTCCCTCAGTGGCAAATAAATAGTCTTGAAAAGTTGAAAGTAGAATTAATTATGAATTTACTTGTTCATGTAGAATAATCTGTCTTTAAAATAGCTCAGCATTGAAATTGCCTCAAAGGCAGAAACATCTGCTGTAGAGCACAAGCACATACACCCTGGCTAAAAACAGAAACCTGAGATTTTGCTGTTGATCAGCTCTGCCTTTGCTTGTACTTAACATTACTACCCAATTGCATTACAAACACTATAGAAGTTTAGTGATTACTCTGAGTGGCACCTAAAACACAATATGCAGGTAGGATGAATATGTGGATGTATTTACATAAAATGACACTGTCCTAAGAAACCTGCCTCTTCAGCACAAAAAGCTCATAAATACATAGATCTCAGAAGGATTGTATTCAAGAAACAGATGGAAGTTTACATATTTTTCAAAACGAAAAGTGAAGCAATAGGAAATAGCCTGCAGAGAGCCAGACAATACAAATAGTTCACCAGTAGCTTACCACTTAGGGAGGAGGAGGGCAGGGAGTTAAAAAACCCAACAGTGTGCAAAATCTGTAGTCACTACAATATAATTTAGTATTTGAGTTTGAGATTGCTTATTTTTCTTTACAAGCAGGAAGGAAAGTTCATTGTGATAGGGTGAGAGACACTAGCTGTGCAACTGAATACTGCTTGCAGTAATGACTAATCAGTTAAAAGGAGCCTGCAGCAGGGAATGAGTTTGTTATGCAGCCTCTTGCCTTGAAACAGCAGTTGGGCTTATTTTGAGACTGTTGAACTTCAGTAGAGTCTTTCATACCAATGTGAAAATGCATAGGAACAGGTAAATATACAAATATGACATGTATGGATGTTCCTTGCTACTTGGAGGTCAGTTGGCAGCTGCAGGTCCCCAAGAAGCTTTGCAGCTTTGCCTATGTACTGCTCTAAGATAGTAGCTCCCAGCTTTGTTTCCATCATGAACAGAGCAATGGGAACATGTTCTCCTCGTAGAGGCTTCTGCTCTTCATGGTTTTTAACCCTCCTAACGTAAAACGGGGTGAAGGCAGTTTCACTAGGCAAATGTTTGTGTGTTGGACAGACTCACTGGAAATTTATTGCTGTTTGCTGTTCTAACCCCCTCCAAGAGGATACCTGTTAGAAGCCTGTAATTGCTTTCAGTACACATGCACAGACTTGTCATAGTCAGCTCCTGGTATTCTGGGATAATGGGGGGGCCCAGAAAATATGAAAACATGGATAACACAGAGCATATGTAATTGTAAGGATAAATCATTAAGAAGTAGGTGAGAAATGAAAACTTGACAACATAGTATTGGCTGTGGACATCCTAAGTGCTTTGGAAACATTACAATACAGAGAATCATCTCATCCATGGTACAGTTAACTTGCAAGCCAGATAACTTCCCTATTCAAAAGCAAATTCATTGAATTTAAATTATTGACTTAGAATCAGGGTAACATAACATGTCTTTCCTGATAGCTGTAAAGAATTGCAGCCATCCTTCTCTCTCACTGTACATAATGAAGGAAAGAAAAGAAAAGAAAAGACGTTTTTATATACCTGAATATCAGAGTCCCATTTTGCCTCTGATAACAAACAGGAAAATCCATACAAGATTAGGTTTTTTGTGATGTGCACCTGAGAAGCAGACAGCAGAAGTTTTTAGCATAATAACTCACTGTTAGATTACCACTTCCCATGCACCCGTGACAGGGACAAGAAGAAACAACATCTGGGCTTTCTAAATAGCTGCAAACTTACAAAAACCTTTAAGAAATGTGGAAAGCCAAGGTCCCAGAAGGGCACAGTAGAACAGAGCTTGTAGGAAGCATTTTTAACCACTGATTTAGGTCTGGCTGTGTTAACAGTTGACTATTAAATCAGACTAAATGACCACCAGTGTAGTCCTACCTCATCACTGGTTAAGAATAAAGAGACCTGGATGTCCCTAGCTCTTCAGCCTGCACAAGAGCAACACTACCTTTGAAAGGGAATGAATGTGGTACATGCAAGTGAAAGGGAGTAGGGAATGGTCTTATTTAGCAGTGGATTTACACAATCCACTGCCTGATGAATTGGAAATCAAGTGCAATTCAAGTGCAACCATTTTGGAATTCAGAAAACCAAGTCCTGAGAAAAATTACACATATAGGATTTAAACAGCAATCAAATCACAGGCTATGGTACTGAGACCATAATGGAATCCCATTTATTGACAAAACAAACCACACAGAGGGAGTATACTGAAAAGCTACATTAACTGATAAAATGCTAAGGAAAGTACTGTCAGAATAAGAACGAAGGAAAAACTTATTTACAGCTTTGCAATACTATTTGTAATACTACTGCAGCATAGTTATGATGATGATGATAACTTAAATATAGTCAGGAAGATGCAGAGATATAGTCACTGGCTTTTTTTTTCCCCTTTCTTTTCTTTTTTTTCCATTACACCTTCTGGACAAAGGAAGAGGAAAGCCCCAGTTGAGGAGTTCCCCTGTGATATAGTTAGCTCAAGTGCTTTCCCCAAGTCCCACTGGTGTATAGGAGCATATTGGCAGGGAAGGGACATGGTTATACTGTTCTGGCAACCTCCATCTGGCGTATTTGTCCCAGGGGTGCTGCAGACAGCTGGCATTAGTTTCAATAGGCAGATTCAAACCTTTCTCTGGATCAATGTGTACAAATCAGATCCATAACTCTTGGTTGTTGTGCTTCTGCACCAGGCAGAATTTTCCACAATTGGGAAACACAGGGTTTTGTCTTATTTGTTCACTTTTAAACCTAAAATATCCATTGTAACACCAGTCACTTAACATCATCTTCCTGTCTTCATTGTCCTTCTAGCAGAGAAAAATTAACTTTAAAGGCCTTCAAAGGAGATCTGTCTTAATCTGTCCTAATCTGTTGAAAAAGAAAACCATTAAAAATGTAGCTCAATCCTGACAAACTAAAGATATCTGAACTCTCCTAGCAAAAAGACCGACTCAGTTAAACTGAAGCTCTTCTTCCATGGGCAGAACTGAATGCTGACAACAGTCTGGATCAATTATCCCTACAAGATTTTCCATGAACAAAATCTAGCTGAAATCATACCTGAAGAACCTGTGCGCTACCTTAAAAGCTTTGATGTATACTTTAAAAAAAACAAAAGCTGTTACTTACTTCTTTGTCCCAGACATCCTGAATTCATACTTTTGTTAATTAAATTTGAGAATTTAAATACATCTCAATATTACAGCAGAGTCAAATAGCATATATGCAAATAGCATTATATCTCTTATATAAGCTGTTCATTACAAGCTCTATCATTATTCAAAACTATGCAATACTACAGAAACACAGACAACACAAATGGCCAAAAATAACAGTAATAAAAAAAGAACCCCTATTATCTATTACAGTGAAATGTTACTAGCATGAAGAAGTCTAGCAGCCAAGAGACTTCTTTCAGAGTCCTACATAAGGGGCTAATAAACTGTCACCCCAATGCTTCTTCAGACATTGGTCCTTGAGAATAGTCCCACTGAAATTAAAAAGCTTCAATTGTTCTTTTTTCATTATGCTTAAAAAGGTCTTTTTTAGAAAAAAAACTCTGAAATCATTCCAATGTCTAAAACCATTGTAAAGGACATAATTGCTGCTTCCATGTGAGATTTCTTCTAACAGAGAAGGCAATTCAAAAGTTGTCCTTTGAAGTTTAAAAAAATTCTTTCATTTATGTAAAATTTGTTAGTAGTATGAATAATAATACAGAACTAGACTGCAAAAATATTTTTAAAATAAATGTCAGGTTTCCTTCACGCTATTTTACGTGCCTATCATTCTCTTAACAGTTACACATCCACAGAGCACCTATTGAGCACAAATTCCAATTCTTTCATAACTCAGCTATTTACTGTGAAATTAGTGTCAAATGTTTATGTTATAGTGAAAAATAAGAATTTGCTTGAGAAACTTCTATGTGGCATCATATCCAAATTTCATGTGGCAGTTTATTAGTATTTTAAAATATTATGATCAAAACTGGTCTTGAAAAAAAACAAAAAACCTGAAATATTCCCTCTTCTCCAATTCCATCCTTCATTCCCTTATGGCTAGCTGGGAAGCTGTTCAAGATTGATTCTTTGATAAAAACAAGAAAGGAATAAGATAGGCTTTTAGATCTATTTGGTCTAGCAGGACAAGGGATGTACAAACTTTTAATGGTCTGTTTCTTCCATTATCCATATACAAAACATGATGGTTTCTCTAACAGAACTTTATTTTCTCCCTTTTTGAGACACTGTTTGCAGTGAGACACTTGAACTGCGTGTCAGCTACCAATACGCCACTTTTGTGATAATGTTGCCATCAAAAGATATGTCCATTAGAACTTCATTGAAGAAACTGGACTTTACAGGGTGCGTGAGTGTGTGTAAACCTCAGGGGGGGTGGGGGGGTGGAGAAAAAAAGAATTGGCATAAAATAACCAAAAGAGGAAAAAGAGGTATCTTCCATAAAAATGATTTCCAGAAAGTATCAAAGCTTGACTAATGATATCTCATTCTTTAGGATGCAAAGACATTTAAATCAATCTTAACATTAGTTTCCTTCATCAGTATCTATTAAAATAATGTCTTTGCATATCCCAGAGCTCCCAATTTTTTTTTCCCTAGAAAAATAGTCATTTTGACAGAAGTGAGGTAACAATTGCAATGCAAGTTACTTAAATGTAATATTTCTGATCAAAAGTCCCTTGCCTTTTCTGGGAACATTTTCATTGACCTCAGTAAGCTTTGGCTGAGCTCCACAGGAGATTATTAAAGTGTTTTGATTCAAAATCTAACAAAAATGCAGAAAATTAAGACTTGCAAGGGACAGGTTTGTAGCTGCTGTAAATTTTCATAGCTCTATTGACTTCAAGATTGTTTAAATAATTTATACTAGCAGATGATTCGCCTTAAAAATTCACAAACAAGTTTCAATCCTCTTCTGTTACTCTTCCACACTGCACACACCACATTTGGGACAGTAAATATGAATGTACAGTCAGTGCTTTGACTTTATTTTTTTTATTATCAGCTATTAGAAGATGAATAAGCTGTGTGCACATTGATTTCTTGCTGTTCTGTATGTGGAGCGGATAATAAATCCATATCACATCAAGTGTGCTTTAGAAAAAGATGCACTCTGGATTTTAGAGCATATAATTAGGTCAAAAAGGCAGTCTGGATTGCTCACTTGTCTGGAATCAAAGAGCTTATCTGGAAACAAGTTGAATATAACTTGTAGACAGTTTCATTGACAAGACAAGATGACTGAGAATTTCAATTTTGTATATATTTTAATAAATCAGTAGGTAATAAAGAAAGTAGTTTAGGGATTTGTTTGAGAGGTAAGATGCAAAACTTTCAATTGCTGTGAGTTATTGTGGCAGTAAACAAAGTCTATCATAAATCTACAGAGAAGAAAGATTTGAGAGTGCTGGTAGAGAAAGATTATAAAGCTGGGAAACATGCATTTTTATATCAGAATCGTTTAATAACTTCGAGTTGAAGGGACCTATGAAGGTCATCTGGTTCAACTCCCTGCTCAAAGCAGGGCCACCTTTAAAGTTAGATTTTACTTTGAATTTAGATCAGATTATTGAGAGCAATATGTAGTCAAGTTTTGAATATCTCCAAAGAAGAATCATTCCCCAGCCTTCCTGGGCAACCTCTGCAATGTTTGACCATCTTTTCTTTGAACAGATCAAAAAATGTTTTCCCCAATATTTAAATCAAATATCAATATTTATGACTGATGTCCTTTTGTTTTGCACCTTTCATAGGAGCCTGGCTCCACCTTTCCTACTATCAGCCTTTCCATACACCTGATGTACTCCATCCCCTTTATCATTTTGATGGCCATCCTCTGGACTTGCTCTACCATGTCAATATCTTTCATGTTTTGGGGTTCCCAAACAACGTATTTCTCCAGATGAAGTCTCACAAGTGCCAATGTTAGGGAAATAGTCACTTTACTTGAATGTCTGCAAATAACTTGACAATGTAGTCTGGTCTGTAGTTAGCCTTCATCACTGCAAGAGCACACAGCTGACTCAAGTAGCACATTGCTGACCATGCTCAGTCCAATCTTTTAAGTGTCAGGGACTAAATTTCAGGCTGTCCCTTGCAGGCTCGGTACACGTGGCTGAGAAAATGCCTGACTTACAGGTTCCAGCTCCCCCTCTAGTCCTTTTTCCACTAGTGAGGGGGCTGTTGCTTCAAGGGAAAGGTGGAAGGATATCTATTACTGAGTTTGCTTAGCCGAGTTTTTAGCTTTTGTTGTGAATGTAAAAGGTAAAGATGGGTATTCAAATGCTTTTGAGATACAGCTAAGTTCTAAAGGATGTGGAAGGTTAAACTTAAAGATAACCACAGATTATTAATTATTCAATAAACGGTTTTCCCATGCATCATATGGGGCATGAGGTTTCTCAAAGAGATAGAAAAAAGGGAATGTGTAGTATGTGCAGGATATTCATACAGACACCGGAATTTGGATGAGCATTGATATCAATAAAATGGAAGAAACAAGTTGGAAATGTAGATTACACCACATCTGTACATGCCACATAAAGTTATGCAGATTCAAAATTCATGCAGCTTTTCAGATTTTTTTATTGCTCTTAAGTGTTCACATAGCAGCTAAGTAACAATGAGTTCTTCACCTTTCACAGAATCACAGAATGATTCAGGTTGGAAAAGACCCTTGGGATCATTGAGTCCAACCATCAGCCCTACTCTACAAAGTTCTGCCCTACACCATATCCCCCAACATCTCATCTAAATGACCCTTAAACACATCCAGGGATGGTGACTCCACCACCTCCCTGGGCAGCCTATTCCACTGTCTGACTACTCTTTCTGTGAAAAATTTTTTCCTAATGTCCAGTCTGAACCTCCCCTGTTGCAGTTTAAAGCCATTCCTTCTTGTTCTGACACTAATCACCTGTGAGAAGAGATCAGCACCAACCTCTCTACAATGTCCTTTCAGGTAATTGTAGAGCGTGATGAGGTCTCCCCTCAGCCTTCTCCAAACTAAACAGTCCCAGCTCCTTCAATTGCTCCTCATAGGATTTATTCTCCAGGCCCTTCACCAGCTTCGTTGCCCTCCTCTGCACTCGCTCCAGCACCTCGATATCTCTCTCATATTGAGGTGCCCAAAACTGGACACAATACTCAAGGTGTGGCCTCACCAGTGCAGAGTACAGGGGGACTATCACCTCCCTACTTCTGCTGGTCACACTATTTCTAATACAAGTCAGGATGCCTTTGGCTTTCTTGGCCACCTGGGCACACTGCCAGCTCATGTTGAGCTGCTTCTCAATTAGAACCCCCAGATCCTTCTCCTCCACACAGCTCTCCAGCCACACCTCCCCAAGCCTGTAGCGATGCATGGGGTTGTTGTGGCCCAAGTGCAGGACATGACACTTGGCCTTGTTGAAGCTCATCCTGTTAACGTTGGTCCACTGATCCAATGTATCCAAGTCTCTCTGTAGTGCCTCCCTATCTTCATGCAGATCGACACTCCCGCTTAACTTGGTGTCATCTGCGAATTTACTGTTAATACACTCTATGTCCTTATCAAGATCATCAATAAAGGTGTTGAACAGAAATGGTCCCAACACTGAGCCCTGAGGAACACCACTGTGACCGGCCGCCAGCTGGATTTAGTTCCATTGACCACCACTCTCTGGGACCGTCCATCCAGCCAGTGCTTGACCCAGCAGACCGTTCGCTCATCCAGGCCATGGGCAGCCAGTTTTTCTATGAGAATTCTATAGGGAACTGTGTCAAATGTTTTTTGAAAATCCAGGTAGACAATATCCACAGCTTTTCCCTTGTCCAATAGTTGGGTCATCTTGTCATAGAAGGAGATCAGGTCTGTCAGGCAGGACCTGCCTTTCATAAACCCATGCTGACTAGGCCTGATCCCCTGGTTGTCCATTATATGACTTTTAATGGCACTCAAGATGATCTGCTCCATGACCTTCCCTGGCACCGAGGTCAGACTGACAGGTCTATAGTTTCCTGGATCCTCCTTTCTGCCTCTCTTGTAGATGGGTGTCACATCTGCCACCCTCCAGTTCAGTGCGACCTCCCCAGTCAGCCATGATTTCAGGTAAATCATGGAAAGAGACTTGGCGAGCACATCTGCCAACTCCCTCAGCACCCTTGAATGTAACCCATCCGGTTCCACAGACTTGTTTGCATCCAAGTGGTGTACCAGGTCTCTGACCACCTCCTCTTCAACTGTGCTGACCTCATTCTGCTTCCCCTCCCCATCTCCCAGCTTATGAGGCTGGGTGTCCAGGGAACAGCCAGTTCCACTGCTAAAGACTGAGGCAAAGTAGGCGTTGAGCACCTCAGCCTTTTCCTCATCCTTTGTTACTCTGTTTCCCTCTGCATCCAATAAAGGAGGGAGATTTTCCCTAATCCTCCTTCTGCTGTTAATGAATTTATAGAAACATTTTTTATTATCTTTAACAGCTGTAGCCAAGTTGAGCTCTAGCTGTGCTTTGGCTCTCCTACTGTTCTCCCTGCATAACTTCACCACATCTTTATAGTCTTCATGAGGGACCTGGCCCCTCTTCCAAAGGCAATAGATTCTCCTTTTGTTCTTGAGATCCAGCCAAAGGTCCCTGTTTAGCCAGGCCGGTCTCCTTCCCCGCCTGTTTGTTTTTCGGCACATGGGAACAGCCTGCTCCTGTGCCTTTAAGACTTCGCTCTTGAAGTATGTCCAGCCTTCCTGGGCTCCCATATCCTTCAAGGCAGCCTCCCAAGGGATTTTGTTAATCAGTCTTTTGAACAGGTCAAAGTTTGCCCTCCGGAAGTCTAAGGTGTATAGTGGTTAGATAAAAACATTTCTTTCAGATGGGAGCCCTGCTTCTGTTATCTGTGACTCTGTCACCTTGAGACAAGGCTGCCAAAATATGGCCTGTGTGAAATCACATATATGTGAGATCATTTTGAAGCTAAAGCAAGTTATGAATGCTGCTTCCTGAATATTATGGGGCAAATCCTGGTGTGAACACACAGACACAACAGTTCAGAAACTACACTGGCTGTTAATTTAAGAGATGCATTTGAACTTCTAATGCCCTAATTGTTTATATCCAGACAAACTGTCTTTTTCACTGTAAACTGTGAGTACATCTAGGGTTTGAGTCAGTTTAAACTGAATTATATCTTAGCGGGATCTGTATTTAGGGCTGCTCAGGTCTCGAACTTACTGTTCAGATATACACTACTAGGTTTTTTTCACCCATAAAATGATGTAGATTTTTTAACAACATATATATGATCAAAGACATAAATTATGGTAGACCTAGAAATTTTTTTAGCAAGCTAAACTGTATGATGTTGAGATGACCTGTCCACTTGCCTTCTAAATGATTCAAATGCTTAATTACTTAAAAAAGGGGTCTTTCTTTATAAATCTATAAATGCTATTAGATTTTAAATGACATTGGGAGTGACCTGATCATGTCAGAAACACCTCTGGTGATATCACAAACATTTACAAACAGCTGGTGGGTAAACCTGGCAAGTAGACCAACTATTAGTGGATAGTGGAAAGCAGGGTGAAATTCATAACCTGATCTGAAGCTCATTGGACTTCTTATTTTGAATCATTGAAGCCATCTAGTTCAAGAGACTTTAGAATGGCCTTATAAAAGACGTTATTTAAAAAAACCACAACTTTTCACTGAGGTATTTGTAATATGAAATAACATATTTAAGAAATGTGTGGTATACATCATGTTTTTAATGTGTCCCAGTCACTTGAGTTATGATAAATATCAGTAGAAGGTTATCTATAATATTATGTGCTTTACTGGAGTATTTTAAAGTTTCTAGATTCACTTTGGACTCTCCATGCAGAAAGGTCACTGTTACAGGAGAGTCTCAGAGAACAAGCACCCTTCCTGACAGGTCCCAGCAGGCAGGTGTTCAAAGGACAGGGAAAAGCATGGGAAGGAAAGCACTTTGACTCCAACAGGCTACTCTTCACATTGTTATAAATTATTAAAACTGGAGGTGGCCTTTGAGAATTGGAGGACTATAACTTGGTTTCTGAAAGCTCCCACTCTTTCACTCCCTAAAGAAGAAACAGGTCATATAAATGAATCTCATTATCATCACCAGTGGAAATTTTTACTGCATTAGTCTTTACCTGGACTGGTGACTTAATACCTTCTAGAAATACAACCACATTGCAGAAAATCATATAAAAATCAGGTGCTGCAGTAGCTAAATGACAGCTTTCATAAGGAAGCACAAACCTAGTCTATTTTAAAAACTTTCTAATCTCAAGACAATGTTTCTATATTACAAAGATAATTTTAAACAGAATGCCTTACGTTGTTAATCTTTCTTCCTCTTTTTACTATGTGATCTGTGACTTATGCAAGCACACAGTAATTAAGCATCAGCGCTATCCATTCTGCTTACCTGACAACAACGCACCTGGTCTAAAAATCTGTAAAGCCAGTCACCCACCCCACTGTCTTTCCCGAGCTGAATCACAAGAATTCAAACTTGCCATTTTTTTGCAGCAGCAGACGAACTATTATTGATGGAAATAAGCAGCTGTTGATTTGTCACTGACCCCAGGGAGAGTACACAGAAATTTGATTGAGTCTCTACAGTGTCCTGACTCTGAAACCTTGTTAAAGGTTTGCACAGATGTATAATATTATACAATCTCTAGGGTAGAACATGGTTTGTAAGATCATTTTTGAGATGTTCCAAGCTTTGGCCAAAGATTAAACATACTGGGTTGGTCTGTTCTTTAACTTCAAATTAGTAATTAGTGTTGTTGTTTATAAATACTACATGCATGGTGTTTTCTAAAACAGCAGAGGGAAAGCTAACAAGGAAACAGGAGCTAACAAGAATACTAGACTGAACACACTATCTATGGTTATCTAGACTTTATAATATTGGGGATTTTTGAGCCCTCAGTAAAATGTGTGCATATCTAGATTCTCTAATGCAGGGTGCAGGGTCTTGTGTTTTTTTGTTTTTTTTGGGGGGTTTTTTTTGTTTGTTTGTTTGGTTGGTTGGTTTTTTTGTTTGTTTTTTTTTTTTGTTTGTTTGTTTAATTCCATTTTACAGTTTTGGAATTTTTTAGTAGTAAGCAAATGTTCTAATAATAGGTTTTCTATCTCCAATACATTTAAAAATACAAGCCTCTTCTTTTTAGTCTTTTCCAATCTGCTTTAAGTGTGATTTTAAATGAAATAAAGAACTACTTTCTCCTGTTAGAGACTGACACATAGCCCAAAGCCAGTATTATTTGACCCCTTAATTTATGGTTTCTGCCTTAGGCAGTGTTCTCTGGTTTGATGCTGTTCTAAACTGTGAATTTTTCACACATCCAACAGATCTCACAAGACCTAAAATTCAATATATCCAGAAAACAAACATACTAGAAAATAAAGCCCTTGAAGTGTAGAATTTTAAGAATTTATTTCAAGTGTCACACTCAGATATAGTTGGAAACTGCTGATTATTTAATGTGGGAAACTTTGAACATTGCTTTTCCTCCTAAATGTAGTTGGATAATCTATCTGTGTTTTGTTTAAAGACCAATAGGGTAAAAATTTTCCTATCGTTTGGGGAGGACAGGTGACTAGTTTTCAAAAGAATTTGTTATAGCATTTACATGAATTTACTAAAAACAGGAGACTGAAAACCAGTTTGGACTTCCATTTCTTTAATGATTAAGAAAAAAAAAATTGATCAAAGTAATATCAAGCATCTTAGGCATAATGCCAATATTTTCAAGGAAGAAAAATTGATTGAATATTTTCAACTAGTAGTGATGACCTTGCTAAGAAGAAAAATCTCTCCTTTCTCTTACTGCTATTTCAACATTATGTGCACCAAGGTCAGGAAAGTTCTGTAACAGTAGGAATATTGATGGTTTAAGAAGGGGAAAACTAGGATAACTGGAGACAGCCTAGTTACGCAAGCAGTATAGTAGCTGGTGGAATTTTGTGAATCATTCAATTGCTCCTACAGGTTTATCCATATATTGGAAGTTGCAAGTATTCCTCTACACTTCTGTTGGATAAAGGTCTACTAGCCATTTACAAAATTCATAATAACACTTACAAAGTTGGAGTGCCTGAATCAAACATTCCACAGAATTATATGACTTATTAAATTGCTTTAGAACATGATGCTTCCGCTCTTCTCTTGTCTTTCTTAGAATGTTTTTTAAGCTTCCCTCTTATTTTCTATACTGTATTTCCCTTTTGGATGATTCAAGTGTATTGCAACTTTATGGTGCCTGGTGTGTTAGGATCATGATGAACTTTTCAATAGTTTTCCTATTACAAAAGTGTAGTTTAAATATTATGACAACCATCATATCTTTATTCTAAATAGAGAGCATGAATCACAGAGATCACCAATTGCTGTTCATGCTCTTAGTAGAAATGAAGAACCTACAACAATCTCTGCAATGCATCATTGGCTCCACTCTCTTTCACTGGAAGAATAATGCAATTTTTTTCAGAATTAGTAACTCCTTGATGGTAATTATTCTAATGTTTTTTATTCCAAAAATAAGTAAAATATGATGAAACCATTTTGTGAGTAGAATATAAATCCATAATACTGATAGTTGCAGAAGAGATTTCCTTTGTATAATTGTAGCTATCTTACAGAAACTAAATTGCCAAACAAATCAATGGATAATTTTCCAGATACAACTAGAAAACTGAAATGTATGCTCTGAGCCCTCGACTAGATTTTGACCATGCACTGGATTTTGAAGAAAAGGTTAAAAGATTAATATTCTTTTATATGTATTCCTATCAGAAGAGAAGAACATAGAGGAAGAAAGGAAGTAGCCAGAATTTTTTCTTTAGTCAATATTTGCAAGAAAAATTATATAACACAGAACTAAGTGGACAGCAAAATATGGTTTACCCTTTTACAAATTAAAATAAATGCTTATTGCTGTAGGCTATAGGTAATATAATTTAAATGTCATTTGTATATATGCCAAATTAAGTTGTAACAAGTGAACAGGATGAAGAGAAAGGTCAGATCTTTTCTTGAGGGATTTATCCTACTTTTCTGCCCCATTTTTTCCTGTTATTCCTTCTGATATAAGCACAAATCAGAACAGTCTGTCTTTCACAGGCCACTGTGATTCATCTTAATGTTTGTTATGAGTTTGATGTGTGGATGAGTGAGCAGTTGCAGAGTGAATACAGTTTGCTAATAAGTACTCAACTGACAAATACATTAAAAAAAAATCAATTTTTTTTTGCTTGCTCATTTTTCCTAAGAACTATTATCTTAAAGTTAAGGGAAGAGTAAAAAAAAATCAATTTACCTCCAATGAATCATCCCAACAAGAGTTATCTTTTAGACAATGAAAGAAATTTTCTGCTGTAACCAATACTTTGGCTCAACTTATTATTCTGTCTTGAACTTTATGTCATCAAAGATATCAAGATATTAATGACTTTAGAAAGCACACTGAAAAAAAGGAGGGGGGTTTGTCAGATTTTGGCATAGCTGGACTTTGACTGCATCAACAACAAATCAATTACATGGTCCAATGCAGACATAAAGTCTGAAAAACCCTGAGTTCAATTACTTGCATCTCACCTCTGGAGAATGGGATGTGAATCCAATTCACAAAAAAAGGAGATTGAGTGGTTTGCCTGTGAAACATATTAAAGGCTACTTGAATTTGGAGCTATATACTTTTAGACAAGTCCCAGATGGTAGCAGGTATCTGTGATACCAGACAAGAGAAGTGATGTTGCAGCTCTCCCAAAGGAAAGAGATCTCAGTATTTGAGATTTCTCTGCCCCAAAGAGTACTGCCCAGCAAGTACAAACAAACACTAGGAAATTTCATTCCAATAAATCCAATTCAAAGTGTGTCTAGTTTGATTGATGGGATTAGCTCAATTAAATAGAATAGAGGTTTCTAACAGTGATCAATCTCAGGTCTTTTGGAAGAATACAATCCACTTCAGCTACATATTCACACACATCCATATATATGTGATAAAGCAAAACAGCATTTCTTATGTGTCCTCAATTTCAATTGGATAACCTCTAAAATGCAAATGATAAACTAATTTTATCTAGCTATATTGTTTTGTTTGAATCTTGCTTATGAATTAAGAAAGAAGTTTGGTTTTTTCTAAATATGATGTTTGCGAAGTATTTACTTCACATCTTCCAACCAAAGGCAAATAGAAATATCCAGATGTTCTCATATGTTTCATGTAACTTTATTATGGCTTTATAGAAAAAATAATTTAATTTTTTAAAGCATCATATGAGACCATGTCATGAACTTTACTAAAGCATTTCCCTCTCTCCATAGGGCCAACTGCTCTGTAAGAATAAAATTAAATACAGTGTCTCCTTCAAAAATCTGTACTGATTTCTGCTTATCTTTCTGTTATCAGCCCAGCATTTATAAATAGCTAGATATGTTTTGTGCCTTTAGAATCTGAATGTGAAAGGGCAGGTTTATAACTTTTTATAAATGCCTCCTTTTTTTTCCCTCATTAGAGAGGGACAAACGTCATTCCTCTAGGTTCCTAGTTCCATACGTGTCTTCTGCAAGTTCTCAAAGCTATGAGCTAGTAAAGTCAACTTTTCATTACTCAGTTCCTAAAGACCTTATGGGTGGCTAATTAAAAAAAAAAATAATAAAATATTGAATGCTGCTAATTTAATATTCTAGAACACATTAATTTTCTATTCTATCCTGACCTTTGCCACTGATATCTAATGTGCTAAAACAGTCAATACTTTGTGACAATATTAAACTTTTTTGCCTTCCAAGAATCATCTACTAGTACTTTTCTACCCTTTTTATTAAAAAGCTAATAATATTTAATTAATATTTAATTTTATTAAATCAGCTATTGCTTGTTAATCTTATTACAAATGTACTTAATAGCTCCTTTTTTTCTGAGAGAGGCGCTTTAGGGTCCCTCCTAACTGTAGCTCTGTGTAGTGTATCTCTGTGGTCTTTTGCTTTGTTCCTACACTTTGTTCATGGTATTCCCATCTACTTTTTCCTTTCTTTAGTTTTTCTGCTTGTCTGAGAGTCATTAAACAGCTTGTGATTTAGTCATATTTGTCCCTTTCTATATTTCCTTAAGAATGGAAGAGTTAGAACCTCTGCTTTTTAAACCGTTTGTTAAAGGAAATGACTATTCTGCTTAACTCCTTTCCCGTTAAGCTTACTTCTCAAACCTCAGTGTTGACTGAATTTGCTTGGTTTTGTTTTGCTATTCTTCTCTCTGAGCTCTCTTCTGAAAAGCTGTGAACTCTGTCAATTCACTGTCATCCTTATCCAAGTTGTCTTCAGCCTTCACAGTATCAGTCCAGAAAAATGTCTCCCTCTAAACCTTTTCTTGAAGTTTCGTATCCTAATCTCACAGCCACATTCTTATAAACTGCTGAACATCATATCCCTCCAGTACTCTCTATCTATAGTCAAAATCCCTAATTGCCACTGGGCAGTTCTGCCACATACTCACAAAAAACACTCACAAAAAGCCTCATCCAGCTGATCTGTATTTGGTCTATTTTCTTCTAGTGATCTAAGTCAGAAGTTAAAAGGAAGCATTTGTGATGTACCAGACAAAGAACACTTCCCTTATTCCACTGTCTGTCCTTGGATAAACTATAGCCTTTTATTGTAATATTTATGTCATATGAATTGAGGGGTAATTGGTACGTCTTACACCAATTAAATCCTATTTTGATCTTGTAGTGAGATTTCCAGCTCTTGATCTTTTCTCCTGTATTTTCTGCATTAGTATATTTTTATGGATCTTAGCTTTTCAACAGACTGATCTATTACCATCCTTCATGTTCCTCTTATGACCCTATTCTCATTAAATTTTTCTTTCCTATTTTTTGTGGTTTTGTGCAGGTTTCTGATCTTTATCATTACCTCTGGGCTCTTGTTACTCAGGTGTCTCAATTGCTTACCCTTTCTGCAGGCTTTATAAAGATATTCCTTTCTTCTTTTTAATCCCTATACCACTGCTCATGGAACTTCATCTCAGATAAAGCAAACTGAAGTCCTCTCAGCATCCTCTGTGCAACCACACACATGTCTCCACAACATATCCAGTCTGCAGGTGACTACTTGGAGGTTGAACATCATCCACTACATATAGTTAGATTATGTATCAACTTTCACATTTTTTCAACAGTTCTAAATTTTTGTATCTCCTTATGTGGGAGCTCATTACTTTCTCTTACAGGTTGTTTCCATTAGTTAGTTTTTCTCAGAAAGCATTTTATTTTTCTTCCCTGCTGCAATATTTAATTTCTGAGATAAGATAATAAAAATGCCATTACTCAGAGAAAAACACAAACTACAGTTTGATTTTAATGTATTCCATAGTCAGAATGCTCTCATATTTTTACACACTAGATAAATATTTCAGCCACTTTTACATCAGTCTTTTATGACCTTTAAACTTGATTACATCTGTATTTGTCTGACATTCTCAGTGTTCTGAACTCTGAGATAATCACAATACTTTTTATCAGAAGATCCAAATTCAACTGATTAGTCTTCAGATCATCAATAAAAAAATAATCAATGTTACTAGGCTTAGCACTGATTGATTGAAATGCTCAAATATATGCACATTCTAAAACTGACAGGTGCAATATAGTCATCATAAATTATGATGAGAATTCTCAGGAAAAGTTGTAAAGTTTTGGTGATTTTAGTGTGCCTTTATCCATCACCTAGCAAGATGGCAGCAATAATTGCCACCGCAAAACTGGCATTTTTTTCATAAAGCAGAGATTTAAATATAAATTTAAATTTAAATTCTAAATTCTTAACATGGTTTTAAGGGGAGATACTGAGTTCCAAATCTGGATCAACAGTAAATTTGTGATGTTAGATATAGTACACCTGTGAGACTTGTTCTGTCACCTAAAATTTTAAGAGAAGCCAGAACAGAGACTTAAATGCTAAGTTATTGTGAGAGTCTTTGGAGCAGGTATTATTAATTAGCAGAATACACTTTCTTCCTTCTACCTGTAAAAACTCTAAAGTTCCTTAATTCTTTAGATATTCCTGTATTTATTCTTCACTCTCAGACTGTGACATTTTCTTTTTTTTCTTTTTTTTGTTGGTTTTTTTTTTTGTGTTTGGTTTTTTTTTTTTTTTTTTTTTTAATTTCAGCTATACTGGAAATATTTAAGACCAAGGACATCAAGCAGTTTGAATAATTAAATCAAACTTGCATTTGATTCAAATGAAATTTTCTCCCCTTAAAATTTGTAACTTCCTCTATATGGGGCTGTACCTTAATACAATTTTGAAAGTTCAGCTAATAAACAGTTTCTGACAAGTTGCAGGGTATTTTCTATTACATGTTTATGCCTATCCTCCTGCTTGTAAAGAGAGCAGTAGCCCGTGCTCTGCCTACCTGAAAAACTATGCACAGCACAGTGATTGTCACAAGCCAAAGGCCATCTCCCTGATTTAAATACAGAGGAAAAAGACCAAGAACTTCTTAACGAAGGACCCTTAATCTCAGAAAGGCTTTCCTCTCTCATCCAGCATATCTGTTTTTTTGCAGATCTCATCAGGGTATAATAAAATGAACTCCTTTGTAAGTAGCAGCTTGTCTCTGTGCTACACTGAATACAAGGAGAATTAGGTTAAAATAGACTACAAATGAAATCTACAAATATTTTCTCCAGCTTTTAATTCTTTTTCAATGTTCAAAATGTATCTATTCCTCTGCTTTTAATTTCATTTTTCTATTCAGAACTGATCTTGGCTTTTACTTTAAAGTAGTAAGGATCAACTTCTGTTAAACAAGATAAATGGCACAATTCCTGACAGTCTTCATAAGTGCTTAAATTACTGAAGCCTCTCTGTGGTGGTGCAACTTTCCAGCTTACTCTTATTTGTTACTAAAATCCAGTAAGTAATTGTGAATCACACTTCCCTTTAACCTTCCTTCTCTTCTCTCTTTCATACATGTGTACAATGTCAACATATTGACGTAAGATATATAAAAATCCTCTCCTGTAGTTAGCTACAGCTTTTACATTTTCACATTCAATCTAATTGACATTCAAAAAGCAGTCTAGAACGATGCGTTAAACACTACATGAATCAGCTTTTAAAAGTGTTCACTGTACCAAAACCAATAACTACTGTATATCATGCTGGGGATTTAAAATGACAAATACTTTGTTATTGTTCTTTTTGTGCGCTTGGAACAATTAGTAGTTGATTAGACTTAGGAGGGAGGATACAAAGATTTCTTGCAGATACAATTATGAAAATATAATTAAAGGAATAGAGTATAATTCTAAATGCCCTCTGCAAACTACACTGTTCACCTTGAACTTTGTATAAAGATGGGCCTGCATTAAGAATCTAATCACATAAGACAGCAAAATAAAGAAAAAATGTTTTAACTAACCTTTTATATACTGATACACAGTCAGCCCTCACAAAACCTGCTTAACTAAGAAAATACATGTTGTATATTACTTAAATATTTAAAGAAGTTCATATTGTCACATGACAGGAATTTTACAGTATAATATGCTAGATTTGAAACAATGCACTAGTGTTCTTTGGTTGCACAGGTTAACTAGGAATCCAGTTTCATGATGACTACCATTTATTTCTGTGCTTTTTTCAACAGTCCTATAGCAGCAGGTAGGAAGAAGGAATCCTTGTTACTACTCTGCAACAGTGAAAGTAATGTTTCTCTTCAAATATACCATGAAAGGTAGTTTGAAGAAGGAACAGTGGTGTACACTTGTACTGAAGGACAAATCTTGGAAAGTTATGGGTAGTTGTTATAAATAAAAACATAAATTAAAACATTTTTAGTAGGAATTATCTTCCATTGATTAATATTTCAGGACATTTAAAAGTAATTAAGCCAATGGAACAATTCATTGTTTTATGAACAAGTTATTTAATGGTAAAATTCAACCTTTGAATTTAGTCAGAAAAATATAAGAATCCTAAGCAGAACTGGGTTTTGATTCCAAAAGCTATAAGTTGACTTGGGGATACTAAATGAACAGTTCTTCACTACAGAAAAAATTTTTTTCTTACAGTATAAAGCCTACTCAAAATAACTGTAAGAATGTATATCTGGATTTGAAACAGATTTTTTATCTTATTACACAATTGGCATAGAAAAATACAATTGACTACACTTTCCTTTTTGTCCATTCAGCAAAAAAGTCTACACCCTCAATATTTCAACAAGCTAGATATTTTTTTAATCTTATTGTATGTATAATCAGTGATAGAGAATGCAGTAACTCTAGAATGAAGTAACCATAATACCAATCTAATTTTAGCAAAAACTTCAAAGGAGAGAAACAGTCAATCAGTGACTATAGCTAGCTATTGCTTTCCATATGTACAATCCACTTTCTCCAAGCAAACCAGACTTGAGATTAAATGTGAAATATCAGCCATATAAATGATGATCATAACCTTTATCTGTTGAGATTGTCAGCAACATGAAGTCAAATAATAAGAAAAAAAGAGCACTTCATTAATCGTTCATGCAAGATTATATCTGATATGAAGTTGTATCTATCTTCTGGCATATGCATTTGTTGTGTTTTGACTAAAATTAAGTAGTCTGAACACCAGGACAAAAATTAGGCTTTCAGATGTTTAGGAATATAGGAATTAAAACTTTAGATGAAAAATGGAGGAAAGCAAGCTGTGTCTACAATAAAAACTGGAATTGAGGCAAAAGGAGGGTTTCAGGTGTTGGTCTCTGCAATATTATTCCTATTTCTAGTACAATAAACTGTATAAAGCCACCAGCATCAGAGTCCAGGTCTACCCTGTTAAGGCATCCTTACAGTAGGATACCCTAATTATGCACCAGGTTATTTTCTCGGTGCTTGCCCTTCCCTGATGACTTGAGTTGTTTCCCTCACAGCTGAATAGATCTAATAGGACACCTACCAAGACCCTAAGTGGAGAGTCAGGGCATGCTGACCTTTATCTCAGGGAGAGACTTGGGCTCAAACTCATCTTTTGTTGCCTTCAGGAAAAGAAACAAGGCAAGGTTTCTCCAGTATTTTGCTTCAGACACTGTTGTGCATGCCTTACATTTCCTCTTTTATTGGGTCTGGGTTTTTTTTGCTTGTTTTACAGTCAGTGTGTTTCTGCTAGTTTTAAGGAAAATTAAGTTCATTCTATTGATTAAAATAATGACCCTTTCTCTAGTCCTTTTTCTCAGTGTACTTATTAACTGTGCTGAGTTTACTTGAAGTCAATGGGTCTAGTCAGACAAATGAGAATGAAACATGACTGAACTATACTGCAACCCCAGCAGTCACAACTTTACAAGTCTTCAGGTTTTGCTCATGAAAGGCCCTACAGATAAGCCAGTGTCATTGGCACATGCTTTATTTAGTACAAGGAATGAATACCCTCATGCTATGGCTTATGATCTAAGGGAGTTCAAGACCCCTCTGATGGGACAGCCGCACGCAGCGACAGTGCAGCTTCCCATTCCTGGCCCCCCTATGGCGCAGACTCGCCTGCTGGTGCTTGTATGACACTGTGCTGAACCACTGCAGCTCATTAGTTCAACAAAAAGAGCAAGTACATTTCTGCCAGGTTAGTGAGCTGAATAAGAGTACTGTGAGGCTGGAGGTGCACCAGAGCTCATAGAAGGGAGAGAGCAAGAGAAGTGGAAAAGGGGACAAGAAAGAGGAACAGCAGAGCAGACAGATAGTTTGAGAACCACATCTCTCATGGCATCTGCGTGGTTACATTTGTTCAGCTTCATCATCTTTCTGTCATCTTTCATCCATCATATGATGATCTCCTGGCTACTTTCTATTTTAAATTTAACTTCTGATCAGGAGCCCACTGGAAACAGAGAAGCAAGTAAGGTGCTGATCCTGTGAGGAGGGACTTGCATACTGTGGTTTAACATTAACCATACCATTTATAATAGCCCAAACACTATTCACCTTCTCTACATTTAGCCACTTGTTCCGGTTCCCCCTTGGATATTTCTCTCCTCTCAGTTACGCTGATTCTGTTCTTCACATGGCTGTGCCCTAACCTGGACCTGTGAAATTAAGTGCTCAAAAAAACCCAAGAAAAAGACTTGCCTTTAAATAAAAACATGCCATTTCACCAGTCTGACTTATAGTCAGGGGACAAAACTGCTGAATTGGCATAAATAAACATCAGGGATCAAAGGGAGGCAGGAATGTATGGCCACTTGTGGGGAGGGAGGGACACGTCTTACATGTGATATTCTCCTGACAGAATAGGAGCAAGAAGAAACTACAGGCTTAGTTCAGGCATTAGTTTAGACTTGTGAACAGTGTAGACAGGCAGCAGATTAGACTGCTTAGAGAGGTTGTGAAGTCTTATTCGGTGAAGGTTTCTAAGAACAGATTAGACATGAGCCTGTCAGCTTGGGCATAGCTTATCTGAGCTTGGGAGTTGGGGTGCTATAATCTTGTTTTCTATCAGTTTGTGAGGTGTTCTGAACAACTGTCAGTATTTGGTTATAGCTATATTACTAATATATTTTCAAAATTAAAAAAAAATAATTATTTATATATTTTTTTCTGAAGTAGCAAAAATGTGCTATAATGTTGTACTGTTTTTCCATGAATGTTCCTTTTAGCAAAGGGATATTAAAGTCATAAAGCAATACCTAATTCATCCTAAAGCAAAAAAACATAAACACTTTGAACTTGAATACCTACATTAATTTGTACTTGGCATATGTCACTAGTATTAAATTGTAGAAACTGATTGTAATTAAGTGGACAATTTGGTATATGTTGTCAAAAAGCCAGCTTTACAGAGCTGACTGCACTGCAATTGTTAAGTGTGATACTGGGTAGCTTGGAGCTGAAATACAGGCTCCAAGAGGAGACAGGCAGTTCTTGAAAAATCAAGCTATTTTGGAGACTCCTGGATATCCATACTTGAAATACTCAGAATAGCCACTATAGAGTAAGACAGAGTTAGACATTTCAGTGTTTCACCTGAAGAGATTTGAGCTAATTTGGACATACACTCCATATTTCACAGCTCTTATATAGGAGTTTATGAAGCACAGAAGTGTGCCTTGTTTGAAAAGCTAATCCTTTTCCAGCTTGATTGTTTCTCTAGAGACCAAATCTTTACATAATCACCTTTTTTTTTTAAAAGAAAAAAAAAAAAAAGAAAACAGGACTTGTTTGGACACAAGAAAATGGAATGAAGCTGCATCAAGAGAAGTTCAGTTGGACACGAGGAAAAGGTTCTTCACTGAGAGTGTGGTTGGTCACTGGAACAAGCTCCACAGGGAAGTGGTCATGGCACCAAACCTGTCAGAGTTCAAGGAGCAAACAATAAGGTAGTCCTGTGAAAAGCAGGGAGTTGGACTCAATGATCCTCAAGAGACCCTTCCACCTTGAGATATTCTATGATTCTATGATTATTTTGCAAATGAAACAGATCTGGCCCTTGAGGCTCCTTTGAATTTGTAAGACACAGTTTCAGGAGTGCTAGATATTTAAGAGGCACATATGAATGCCAAATAATCCAGCTATAAATTTGGACTTCTTCCACATAAATAATGGATGCAATTTCATACCCTTTTAGATATTAAGAACATCAGCACAAAAAGAAGTTAGAAATTAATGATAAATTAGGTGATTAAAAAATAAACATTATCCAGATTTTAGAACAGTGTAAGCTTCCTTGTGCCCCACTTTTTACATTGTTTATATCTTACTTAAAAATATAGACTTCCATTTGCAGTATCATATTCTTGTTTACTGAAACAGTTTGTACTAAGTTAGAGACTGCAAGAATGAAAGCCAAAAGGAAAGAGATTCATAAAGCCAAAAAGCCTGAATACCACTCTTGAGGCATTAGATGCCAAAAGGAAAGAGAGAAAGAGAGAAAGAAAGAGAAAGAAAGAGAAAGAGAGAAAGAGAGAAAGAGAGAGAGAGAGAGAAAGAGAGAGAAAGAGAGAAAGAGAGAAAGAGAAAGAAAGAAAGAAAGAAAGAAAGAAAGAAAGAAAGAAAGAAAGAAAGAAAGAAAGAAAGAAAGAAAGAAAGAAAGAAAGAAAGAAAGAAAGAAAGAAAGAAAGAAAGAAAGAAAGAAAGAAAGAAAGAAAGAAAGAAAGAAAGAAAGAAAGAAAGAAAGAAAGAAAGAAAGAAAGAAAGAAAGAAAGAAAGAAAGAAAGAAAGAAAACAATATTATAAGTGGGGCAGGATCATTGCCCCAGTCTTCTCTCATGTGTACAGCATTTCAAAATGCAACAGCATATTATAAATTTGTGCCAAAGCTACTAAGCCATTCAAAAGAGTCCACAGAGAGCTGATCGATTCTTTTTATGTCTTCCACATACTCATTAACTCTACAGCTATTAATCAGGTGATATTCTGAACTTCAGTCACAGAAAATGTAAAGTTGTCTAATACTTTCCATCATAAAATCTTCATTTCAGTTGTTTGCAACCTTCCCAAATTTGAATAGTAGGGGCTTAGAGAATTCATCCTAAACATCTGGCTCAGACTGCAAAATTTTGGTAAATTCCAGCCATTTCAAAGAAAGTGACTTGGGAAATAATAATGCTAAAAAAACCCTCAAACAAACAAATATTAAAAAAAAATCCAACACCTGTGTGGACAACTCATTATAGATTTCAGAGCAAGACCCCCAAATCTTGTATAGATATGACCTTTGTGACAAAAATATGTCTTTTACCTTTTCTACATACAAACATATTTTCATGGAAAAAAAAAATCGAGACTTTTATATTTAGTAGGTGTGGAAGTTTGAACTCAGCCGGCAGCCAGACACCATGTGGCTGGCCATTTACCTCCCCCTCCCCCCTCTGGTAAGATAGGGGAGGAACAAAAGAACAGAATTTGTGGGTTGAATAAAAAGAAAGAATTTACTAAATATAACAAGAGAACAATAGTAACAATAGTAAGTTCAAAAAGAAAACGGGTAAAATGCAGCAGTGGCTTACCAAACGTGACGACCGTCCCCCCACAGCAACAATACCCCCAGATGAGCTGACGGCGTGCGCGAGAGCAAGAGAGCGCATGCATGAGCCCCAGAGAGAGCCCGCCCACCTGGGCATGACATCACATGGTATGAAATACTCCAATGAAAATTAACTCCATCCTGGTCGAAACCAGGACAGTCTCCACCCCTCATTCCATACCATTGACGTTATGATCAGGTTTCCAAATACATCTTAAGGAATCACCACCCCCTCTCTTTTTTTCAGGTCTCACAGATATCATTGCCTTAGTCTATGGGCCATCCTTCCACAATGTTTGCTGAGTTCATTTAGTCCATAACTTCGGGTTCCATCTGTTATGACAGTCTATAAGGCTGAGGAATGAGGCAGAGTTGTCTCAGCTGGTGGAGCAGGAGGCTTTGGATGTGGCACGGGGATGTTGCAAGGCACTAATTGCAATAACAGGGTTATTTGACAGTCCGGTTCATTGGCTATTCTCACCTAAAATCAAATCTCCCTGAGGCACACATCGGACCTCTCCATCCTTCTGCATCACCCACCAAGGGCACCCAGGTCCTTGGGCAAAAGTAATCCCACGCATGGGTTTACCTTTACCCAATGCAGGAGTAACTCAGACGGCCTTCCCCAACATATTCCTAATGCACACTACAGGGGCTTTATCCCCATCCACGGTATGTAGGAGGTTTGATTGCGCAGGGCCAGCTTGCTTGGTAGATCCTCTGGTATTGACTAACCAGGTGGCTTTTGCTAAATGCACATCCCAGTGTTTGAAAGTTCCACCACCCATTGCTCTCAGTGTAGTTTTCAGCAATCCATTGTATCGCTCATTTTTTCCAGAGGCTGGTGCATGGTAGGGAATGTGATATATCCACTCAATGCCGTGTTCTTTGGCCCAGGTGTCTATGAGGTTGTTTCGGAAATGTGTCCCGTTATCTGACTCAATTCTTTCTGGCGTGCCATGCCGCCATAAGACTCTCTTCTCAAGGCCTAAAATGGTGTTCCGGGCAGTGGCATGGGACACGGCATGAGTTTCCAACCAACCAGTGGCTGCTTCTACCATTGTAAGCACATAGTGTTTGCCATGCCGAGTTTGTGGAAGCGTGATATAACCAATCTGCCAAGCCTCCCCATATTTCTCAAACACAACTGTAAATAGCCCCAGGACCGATGAATGCACGCTATCATAGATTAGCATCACATAGTACAACAGAAACAAAACCTTAACCCACCTCTCACTGAAGGTGAGCAACAGCATGGGAAACATGTATTGCAAATGAGGTGATAAGATCTTAAGGAGCCAAGCAATCCACATTTTACCTGTTTTGTTGCTATCTGAGACAAAAAGAAAAGCCTTCATGCCCCACGTTGGGCGCCAAAAACTGTGGAGGTTTGAACTCAGCCGGCAGCCAGACACCATGTGGCTGGCCATTCACCTCCCCCTCCCCCCTCTGGTAAGATAGGGGAGGAACAAAAGAACAGAATTTGTGGGTTGAATAAAAAGAAAGAATTTACTAAATATAACAAGAGAAAGCAGTAACAATAGTAAGTTCAAAAAGAAAACAGGTAAAATGCAGCAGTGGCTTACCGAGCGCGACGACTGGACCCCCCCCAGCAACAATACCCCCAGACGAGCCAACGGCATGTGCGAGAGAGTGCACGCGTGAGCCCCAGAGAGAGCCTGCCCACCTGGGCATGACATCACATGGTGTGAAATACTCCAATGAAAATTAACTCCATCCTGGTTGAAACCAGGACAGTAGGTTAGGTTTTTGTAGCTGAACTTTTTCTTGAAGATCCTGTTCTCAGTAGGCATGTACCAACTCTGAGCTGCTGTATGGACCATCTCATCCTGTGAAATGAGCACAGGGAGCTGGCATCCCAGGCAGCATGGTGGGGGAAAGCCACCCAGCTCAAACAGCAAGCGGACAAGAATTAGGTATGCTGCATATAGAGGAGGTGCTGTAAAAGAAGAAGAAGGTTTGGAGGTGAGAAGGAAGCCTGAACAAGTGATGTGGGCATGGAACAGGAGGTTGTCAGCAGGACAGTTCAGACAGGAGGGTAGGAGATGCAGACAGGATGAGGAGAGGGTTTCATATTTGCATACATAAAATGACTAGGATTCACTGGGCACCAATGGGCTTCAGAGGTATACTCAGCAAGAATACCTCAAAAGCCAAGGATGAAGCAGATGTGGAGCTAGAAGTCTAAGAAGTTAAGATATAGAACAGGATAAAAAAGTTGGAATGGAATAGCCAAGATAACCTAAAAGCTGCAGATGCTGAGGAAAAAGAAAGCGCAAAATGAGATATGAAAACCAGAGACTAGATGGGCGAAGAGGTGGCTAAAAGGAAAGTGGTCAGGGAGAATGCTACTGGAGAGAGTCTGAGAATAACATTTCACAATATGATAAGACATGAGAATAAATCAACGTAAGACAGTAACAAGCTGGATGAGGAGCAAGCAGCTGAGATTGTCTAGGGAATAGGATCCAGAAGTCTGGAGGAAAAGCTTGAAATTGCTGTCAAAGTACCTGTGAAATCACCTGCCAATCTGTACTTGTTTCTCCTGTAATGGTGATCCATACTGATCATAACAACTCATTTCCACTATCAGTTCTATAGTACTACAGTGTTCTCACTATCTGATATATCACAGTATCACAGAATCACAGAATCGTCTAGGTTGGAAAAGACCTTGAAGATCATCCAGTCCAACCATTAACCTAACATTAACAGTTCCCAACTACACCATATCCCTAAGCGCTATGTCAAGCCGACTCTTAAACACCTCTAGGGATGGGGACTCCACCACCTCCCTGGGCAGCCCATTCCAACAACATATGTAACTACTTCCTCAAGTAAGAACGGAATCTGGAGTGTCTCAGCTCTGCTGAGGTACACTCAGATATCTGTATTATGCTGTAAGACCAATTTTTGAAGTAAGATCAATTTTTGAAGGATGCAACATATTATCTTTAAATTTTATTTCTGTTTTCTTTTTTTAATAAGAGTCTTGTCTGGTTTGTTGACAGACGTGCTGTACGAATGACTCTGGAACATGCAGTAGAGAAGATAGCTGAAGGAGCTTTTGCTTCACCTCCTACAGGAGATGGAAGGTGCTTAGTGTTAAGGCAAATGTTTCCAGAACTGGAACAGAACATATTTTTATGGTAAAGTCACTCTGGAGATATGATGAATTCACAGAATTTGTATGTAATGCTATAAGAGTTGTTTAAATCAGATTAATCTCTGCTCATTTGTTCGTTATTATCCTGGTATCAGATTTGCAGAAATTCTGACAATTGCAGGTGCAAAAATTGCTGAGTTTTGATTACTTAAACTGGTGTATAATGTTGCAAAAGACCTAGTTCTTCAACATCTCAGACTGGACTTCCAAAATCAGTGGAAATTTTTAATTTTCATCTCCATATAAATCACTTTTCACCCTGTAAATTAACATCTTACAGGACATTGTGAAGAAGAAGTAATAATATTTGTGGATCAGTCAGGCAAAATGGTAGTGAACACCTGAGTAGGGAAAAAACCAAGGAAAAACGCACCACTGTTTTCAGAATAAGCATAGCTAGTACACAGTTAATACTGTATAAAGACATACTAAACCATAAGGACAAAGAACTACATTATGCAGTTGCATATGATGCTCTTCTGTGCACTAGAAGAGTGCACAGAAAGCAGTCTCTGACTGTGTGATCCTTGTGTCCTGATACACACCCTGGGGAACTGAATGAAGATGTCATAAACACCATAATTCTGTCATTTCCCAGAATGCCACTCTTCTGTATAGGGGTGTTTTGTGTGTGCATATTTGTCTGTATATCTTTCTGTACAATGTAACTCTATGTGTAAGTGTCTGAGCTGGTATTTATGTACAAGTGCAATAACTGAGATGCACAGATTTCTAGCCTCCTCTTCAGATTTTAATGACAGGACAAATCACATGTCAAAACAGTACCTCAAAAGAAACTGCTACTATGTTCTGATTAAATACCTCTCCTTCATTCAAAGAAACACATTTCCAATATTTAGCAGTTCTTATGGACTCCATTATTAATCATCTTCCCTCTACAATTAAGTATTTTCCAGCAGAGTGAAAACACCTAGCAATCTAGAGCTTAATTTTGAAGTTATTTTAGGATATGTTAAAAGGAACGAGGATTTATTGTGTGCAATGGTCACTGTACAAAGTGGTACCATCAAAATCTTAACTAGAAATTAAGTGATTGACTATTACTGTAGAAGAACTACAGGAATGTTTGACTGTCATACATGAGAAGTTACACAGCCGCCAAATCAAGCTGTTTTGTTAATGGGAGACTATCTTGCGGTTTTTGAGAAGTTCAAGAGACGCTCCCCTGCCAAGTGTATACTGCATGAGAGCAGTAACACTGTTAGCATAATGACGGGTCCCTGTTATGGGAAGAAACAAGCTAGGCTTGCTGAGGCTCAGAGCGCGAGAACACCCTTGAACTCACCTACAAGTTAATTTCTGTCCTTCATACAGCTGAGTAGTAGTATCCATAAGGAAGCACTGTCTTCTTTAGCCTCTTAACTATTTGGTTTGTTCCTCTGTGCCTTCCTTGAATTCACTGAGCAATGCAAACTTTACAGTAGAGTAGGGAGGTAAATTAAAAACTGCCTGCAGCTTCAGAAACAATTTAATGTTGCAGATGAAATAGTTTGATCTTTCTATAAAGAAAAAAAGAGTTTCCTTTCAATTAAGCATACCATAAAAATAACTGTAATATGCATATAGGATTTGCTAAAATTCTAGCTATCTGATCCCTGATCTCTATGCAATATCTTCAGTTTTGCAATTCACAAAAAGCTGTCCTTGTTTTTAACAGGTTGTTATTACTACATTTTCACACATTTGCTTTCAGTCACAACTGGGAGACTGGTTTAAGACTCCGAAGGATGATCTTACAGACAGTCAGTATGTTCAGATGAATCAGTTTTTTTCACAGCTAATGTAGCCTTACAAAATTCTTTCTATTAGTGGCATCTTGGCTTTTTACAATACTAATATCACAGTGCCCTATAATTAAAGGGCATTTATGTCTCCACATTGCCATTAGTATAAAATTGACTTGTATGGCCAAAAACATGTTAAGCATTTGGTTGAGCAAAACAGCTGAGGGAAACTGATAAAATTAAGTTCTCTGGACTGTTAAAAACATTCCCAAGAGATTAAAGGTTATGTTTTACCTTTAACTCTGATCACATAAAGTATGCTGCAGTTTAATTCTATGGAACTTGAATTAAAAATCATAGCATTTAATTTGCACATGTTTTAAGTAGTCGATATTTTCTCTCCTTGAACTGAGGGATTCTGGACAGTGTATGAGACTTCTGCATTGTTTTATGGAAAGTATGTCTCACTCACTTTACCATCACTGCTTCCTCATGTGTCATTGATTTCAGGCAATTTAATGCCAGAAAGAATATTTCATCATCGAGTTTGACCTGAATATCATAGCTCATTAAATGTCATCCATTTGCCAGTTTAGAACCTAATATTTTGACTGGACTGAATTTTTTTTGATCTGCAGGTGATTAATCTGTTGTGGGCAAAACAAGAAGCTAGGCTTTCACAGTTCCTCAAAACCCTAGAGATAAGAGAGAGCTGAACACGTATGGCATGCCCAGTTAATCATACTACAGGACTCATACTACACAGTGTAGAGAAGTCTAATGATCTCTACTTACCTGTGGGTGGGAAAACATTTCTTCTCGGTGTCATGAACAGTGTAGGGATAGATACATGAACAAGGCAGACACAGAAAAGTATTCTTTACTCTGTCCAAACTACTGGTCAGTAACAGCTAGCATGCTATTCCAGTTGCAGCCTATCTCTAAAACCTCAAGAAGAGATGACAGTTAACCCCAAATATATGTGGTTCAGCTTTTTATGAGGAAAAACTTCCTTTTTATGTTGCACAACGTTAAAAACTTCTCTTATTTTTGCATAGATCTGTATACAGTTCTTTCTCAAGTGTTTTAATCAGCTTTCAAAGCCTGTAATGACTTGCTTCAGTTATGAAGTATGAAACTATAAATGATGTTATAGTGAATTTCTGTCTAGAGTACTTAAGCTATTCATATAATTGCTAACTTTGGAATGATTGAACAAGTAACATTTTCTTCCTGTTTTACCTTTTTTATTTTAACAATAGATCCTTAAAGTCACTACCTAAAAGTAGATAGAATGACCACAATTAAAGCAGTTGGTTTACACTTTGGGACTCCCCAACTGACAAGTCTATTACAATTGTTTCAGGTTAGGATGCAAAGCCCCACTGGGTGAGATTCTATAAAATCACTGGCCAAAATTTCCTTATTAAAAAAAAAAATAATAAGAAAAAGAACAAAATAAGAAAAAGAGAAAAAAGACTAGACTTCCCATGACAGCATTTTAAACAAAAATGGAAATAGTACTGGCTAAATTTTGATGAATGGTATTCATTGTTGTAATGAACTCATTCTTCCCCATTTTCCATGCTTCCTTCCAGGAGAGAAAGCTACCCACTCAACACAAAACTCAAATGAAGACTAGTTGTGTAAAAAATTTTTACTATCTATAAAGAGTTCTTAAGAATATCACAGTACAAATAGTTCCTGCATTTATCAAAAATATTAAATTTACCCTTGTTGTGATCCCCTTAACATCATGTGAACAATGCCAATCTGTATTACTAAATATCCAAGCAATGGCAGCTGGCAAGTATAGCATTTTCACGCATCTGAACTGAAAGGAGGAAAAGAAGATGACTCCTACTACTGAGTCCTCCCTCTTTCAAAAAAGTACCTCATCTGCGCTTCTAATTTTGCACAGGTTATTAAAAGGTAAGCATAACTTTAATTGCCAATGCTTTTGTTGGAGTGTAGGTTTTCTGAGATATGGGATGTACGTACATGAAAATATAGTAACTCTTCAATGTTACACAGTCAATTATAAATACATCTCAGGTATGGATTCTAAATGTCAAGATCAGGGAATCATTGTATCAGATGATTATTTTCAACAAGATAGAATACCTAGAGAGTCCTGACTGTCTGTTTCATTGTGAAGACAGAGGATGTCTCTCTTTTGAACTTGATAAATGTGAGAACTGAGATAAAGTTCATCTTCCAGAAAAGCTGAGTAAAAGTTACTTGGAGTAATAACATTGTTAGCTTAGTCTGGCACCCTTCAGTGCAGGAAAAAACAGTGAAGGTCAGGACTCCTGAGAAGATGTGCTGATGAAAGCAATAGCTGATAAATCTTGGATAGAAATGAGGAAGAAATACACAGAAGTGCAAGTTCTTGCTAAAATCCCAAATTAAACATGTGCCTGAAGAGACAGGTTTGCTTTGAGCATTTTCTTCAACCACTGTAATTAAATTAAGCCTGTAGGTTACTCTCTTAAAAAAAAAAAAAAACCCAAAGTTAAAAAACCCAACTAATTTTAGTGTTTTCTCTGTACCATACCTATATATGTCAATATGTCTGTGTGAAACTTGTCCTGCAGACAATTTGAATATAAATTTGGAATCCTTAGGACAGAGCACTTGGGTATGACCTCAGGCAAAGGAGGATACAGTAGATGAGATCAGAAGCTCAGATCTCATCAAAGTAAGATCTTTATTCCAGTAAAACCAAGTTACAAATAGCCTGTATAACATGGGAAGCTAGCTATCAGGACCAGGGCAGAACACAAGTGATAACCTACAAAAAAATTCAGCCACAACTTCTGAAAAAAAATATTTGGAGCCTAAATATTTGTCTACACAGAGAATTTTTTTATACTATTTTTCATAGCCACTGCAGTTATTACTTTAACTTTTTCAGTGAGAGTGATATATTGGTATACCACTTACACAGGTAAAAAGTTTTCTAAGGTCAGGGTCACTATAAGAGTACTTTGTGCTGGAATATGACCAGCAAAATACTTCTCTTGAGAAGACAACTTAAATCAGCAAAACTGTACTTCAGCCAGTATACTTTACTCCAGCACACCTTTTCTCTTCCTATGATAAATAAGTTATCTTTAGAGCCTGGCTGCACTTAACAGGTTTGGTGATAAGAGCTACACTGATAGAATTACACTAGCCACTCCTTTGTAGAACAGAAATGGATCATTCTGATAAAATAGCTTTCTTTGCAGGTACAGCTTAAGCCATCTCCTTGAACAGAGTAATATATACTATCAAAATAATTTTTTTCTGGCTTTTGAACTAGCACATCTGCCTTCATTACTGTTTTGCTTAAGGGTGTTATATATCTAGAGTGACCAGAAACATAGCATATTTGAATGTAGACTACTGCTGGAAAAAGCTTAATATTCTTGGCTTAACTGCTTCTTTACATGCTTTTAAGTGCTTTTACTCCTATACTTGTGTCAACCAGAGTGTGCACTGACAGGCTTTTGGGTAATATAGCTATGCTCATAAAACCTGTAATGCAAATTTAGCCTTAGACTGGTGTGACTTATTCCCTTTCCTTTTGGGATTGAACTAATATATGCCCATTTACACTGGGTGACTGTTTAAATCATAGCTTGTACCAATATAGCTTTTGGTGTGTACTAATACACTAATCTTAATGTCCTGTCTGGAGGGCAGAATTGCACTGATTTAACTTAAATTGGATTTCAATATGGCATAAAGCTTTAACACACAAATGCAGTCCTAAGAATCAGCTGCTCCGATGTTTTTACGCATTATCTTACTCTGCAGCATCCTCTGTACATGTCAAGAAGCTTACCTTCCTTACAAAGGGTAACTCATATCAAATACTTCATATTTATCATGAGGAAATGAAGCATGCACAACGCACAGTTATCATGGAGTCGCTGATGCCTGGTAACATATTGTCACTCAGTCACTTTTTAATATGTCAAAGCTGATAGTTATACTATGATAGACACCTGCATGGGCATTAAAAAATAGTATGTCTAAATAGTTCACACAAGTAGGGTAAATTACTCTATCCCAAGTTTTATGTTGCCACTACAAACTCAATTTATAGTAGTCTATACAGTTTAATCCTAGATCTGTGCCTCCATGTTACATTGAAATTGTCTCTGTAGCTGCATTATGGGCATATCCCATAACCTTCAAGCATATGAATATATTAATTTTTGACAAGGGATGACATCTTCACCCTGAAGAGCTTCAAGCTCTTTAGAGTCATGAAGCAGCTTCCCGAATGGGTAGGCATCCATACTGTCCTAAATGAGGGCTAATATGAGAACTTTTTTTTGGTTTGCATGAAGTTACTGTGGAGTGATTTGGTTTCTGCTTTGACCTCTGTGTCTGTGTTCATATGTCCACAGCTTTATATCAGTGAAAGGGTGATTTCATTCATAAATCTGGTCCCAGCTGACCCATAAAATACACTGTTAAAATGAAAACAGTGTCCACACACAGATTTTCAGCTATTTAGCAAGGTCATTTTAATTCATCTTTTTGGTTTATATCTATGTAACTTTCCTGTGTGGCCAAGGTTAGAGAAGGAAATGCAGGTGGTAGAAAGAATTTTTTCCTTCTTTATTGCTATGTTCTCTTATTGAAGAGATAAGTGGGAAGAAGGAATTTGCATTTTTATTTAAAGCAACAAAAGTGAATTTGCATTTTACCAAGAACTGCAGGTTTTTTTCTCAATGCCTAATAAAATATTGATATTAAAATAAACAATGAAGGCACTGAACAAACAAAAATTTTAATTAGTGCTGCTAAATGATGAATTCAATTTTCTTTACATATTTAGAACCCTTTCAGATGCTGCCCACCGCTCATTTTGGATTCAGGAAAATTTAGGGTTTTAACTACTGCATCTAAAACAGAGACATAGCTTAAACAACTGGAAATGAAAAATAAATAAATTAGCTCTCTGCTATCATGAGTTAGAGCTTCAAAGGTCACATCTGAGCTGCAAAGAGTGACTAGAAATAATATCATCATGGAAAAGAAGTCTTAATGGGAGGATGAGCAATAGGCAGGAGTGGCTCTGGGAAGGACTTGGGAAGCTTTGAGGAAAGGTTCTGGCTGACAGAATTGAAGACAACAATGTCATCTTGCTCTCCTTCTCCTGAAGTGAAGGATTGCTCTCGGCTGAAAGTGGATGGTTTTTGCTTGGAATGCCACTATTTATTTAATGACAAAGGGACTAAATGAAGCCTTTCTGCTCCTCCAGTTTTTTGTAGACTGACTTCTACCAACTGATTCACCATAGTTCCTTGGCTTGTGCTAAAAAAGGAATTCCATGTTTCCTTTCTCAATGTTAAATGGGCCAGCCATGCTTTACCTCCAAGAGCAAATAGTGTACAGTCAATCCAGTAAAGCAAAGGACCTTGATTTTAATTTAGCTACTTGACTTTGCACTACTGATTCCTTATTTCCAGATGTGAAGTGCAAATGGACAGCTCTCCTTCAGAAAAAAATGAATACAACAGATGATAGATGGGGAATGAATTCACAGAAGACACCAGGGAGCCCAAAGCAGAAGTAGAGCAGGTTTAAATAATGGAGTGTGCAGCAGCTTCTGTTAGGATTCCAAAAGGACACTTGCGACACATACATGGAAGCACTTTACTTAAAATTAATAAACACCGTTATAAAAATAAGGCATTTGCATCAATAAATAAATGAATAAAGCAAGTATTTTAAAGGCATATTATATGCATTTAATGTCCCCTTGGAGCATGGACTGTAATGCATCGTGTAATTCACTTACTGTACATGTGCAAGACCAAAGACAGTGTCAGCCTTCGTGTTAGTGGTGATCCTCTTTAGAAAACTATTCAAGGTTATAGCATACTTATTATTGCAGAAATGTCTACATGCAGATTTTTAAACCCTAGCAATTTATGTACCTAAATTTTTCTTTTCCCAAACCAACACACATCAAGAAATTGATTCTAAAAGGCCTATGCTCAGGACTTCACAAAAACTGGACTTTTAGAGATACTTCAAGCTGGACATGCAGAAGACATTGGAGTTCTTATTCAGGTGTTGTTTTTCCAGCTATTGTCAACAGTTTTGACATTCTCAATGTGAGAAAAAATTATGGATGTTTGACACATATGTTTGGGACAAATGTTCTTTTGAATATTTAGTGGACTTTCAGTTTGTATTGACCTATGTCACAGTTTGTGGCTTCTTTTTATTGTCTGTACCCTGTGTTCTTAAGGAGAATACCTGTCAACATGCTTAAGAGAAACTAAATAACGTGGAGAGTGTTGCCTCTCTTTTCTATTGCAAATCCTGCATGCTCATCAATAAATACTATTTAACTGCCAATACTACTCTTTCTGAGGACAATATAAGCATAAATATTTTCTCCAGTAAGACTGACACATGACCCCCTGACAGGTAATCACTCCTTTCTCTCTCACTTACTGCTAGATAATGATACAAATATTTCTGAAAATTTACAGATACCCTTGCTTTCCCTGTAATGATATACTCACCTAAAAGCAACATCTGGTAATCTAGTTATCTTTGATAGTGCACAGGCTACCAAGTTGGACAGGCAAATGTGAGAGGATTATGTTACACACAGCTTCAGAAATATGCCCAAAAGCTAAGAAGTAGAAAGATCAAAAATAATGAAGCAAAATAAAAGATGAGTACTGGAGACAAAAAGGCAGTAACAGAAGGTGAGGCTAGGATGAAAAAAGCCTTCCTTGATCCCTGTAAAAGTTATCTTCAAATAAAAGGCATATACATGTTCAGTGATCATATCCAATGTGAAAGTTCTTCAGTTTTTACCTTTCCAATGCCTCTTTTTGTTTTAACTTTCCCTCTCTTCTTTTGTGTTGCTTTTTCTGTGTACCTTACAATTCTTGTAACTTATGTCCTTGATCACTGCATGCAAGGTCAACTATTATCACAGCATCCGCCCAAATCCTGCCACTCTGTACTTCACCAAATTCTGAGAACACTGTATAAATGGGACATACTATCTGAAAATCTTTGCCAAATAGAGCATTATGCAGAGAGCCAAGTAAACTGTATAGAGCTTTCAACTCCAGCAATATGTTGGGAGTGCATGCGCATGATGTTTTTGTATTTAATTTTTCTGTGGACATAGTGTAAGTCAAACTCTAAAGAAAGCCAAAGGAAGGAGCTTCATGAGCAGATTTTTTAAATTTGAGAAGTAATTTAAAGAGTTGCTCATAAACAGGCTGGTAGTCAATTAAAATATAGACACAAAGATGGCACTTCAACTACAAGCAAGACTATGAGGAATTACGGGCAGATCTCAGGGCACATGTGATCATTCATATTATCCTTAATGTTGTCAAACTGAGGAGCTGGAAACAAGGAGACTGAATTCAACTCCCAGAGCTTTATGTATATATGTATGTATTTATTAAGAAGCAACCAGTGTCTGGTGCCTGACCTCTCCTTGTCCCTTTAGATGCTAGTACAACCTCAGAATTGAAGGAAACCCCAAAATTTCAGCTTTTTGGTTTTGCTAAGACTTTTGTGCAGAAAATCACTTCCTACATGCTATTCCCCGAAAATCTCAGAAGAGAGCTGTCTGGGGAGAAATATTCCCCTGAGAAGTATAAAAGCATATGCCTTGAATGCTTATTTCAGGGATGGGAAAATGTACTAAGGATGTAAGAGTACAAGTCAGGTGTGACTAGTAGATCCCTCAGATACTAAAGGGAAAAAAACAAGCTATAAAAATGATTTGATAATTACTTGATTTCTGTTATTTGTTGAGATCTTTAACATACAGGACCCTGCCCAGGATAGCACTCCATAAATTAGCTACTTTTATTGAAAGCTGAACATGCACCTGTTAAAATCTCTAACAGTCAGTTGGAAAAAAAGGGGGACCATTCAGTGCTCAAGACAAGGAGAGGGCCACGGCAAGGTTGTTGTGGTCAGGAAATGCTACTGACCTGATGAAGTGAGGGAGCTTTGTGTTTCACTTGACAAAGCAGAGTTATGTTTTCTTCCATACAGTTTTCCAATTCCCCTCACAAGGAGACTGTAACGAGGCCTAACAGAATAAAATCAAAATTATCTCATGCTGCAGTGAGACAGCACTTCTCCCTATCTCTACCAAAGCTTTCAAGACAACAATGGTTCCTGAAGACCTCTGAAAAAGCCCATGCTTGGCTAGTCAATGCTCTGTATATCCCCATTATCAGGGGAAAGAATTAAGTTTTTGCCACCTTGAGGAATGCACTTTGACATTTACAGGTAAATATATATGGATTATACTATTATTTCTTCTGCAAACAGAAACATGTTTAAGTGTCATTAGAGCCAGGAAAATGCACAAGGACAGAAGATATAATTCTTTCCCCCAAATAGAAGTCATCAATACCCTCTTTTCCTTTAAAACTGTGTAAGCATTTGTATATCATCCATACAAAGGCTCTGGAATGGACAGAAAGAAGATGAAAGCATTGTCTGCACTTGAAGTGACTTCTTTTAACAACTGTGTTGCTAGAACAGATGAAAATACAACAACTTCTGTGTCAGCAGGGCACAACAAACAGGAGTACAAAATCTATTTCTGAAACACTGTTAAGTTATGTTTGAAGTATGGACTGGAACTTGCAGTAGTATCTAGTTAGTTCCCACGCCACGGGCTGGCCTCCCCAGGGTACCCACCTATGAAGCAACACCCATGCAATAAAGACAGACATCCTGGTGAAGTGTATTTTAACATCAAATAATATATTTCTAAGCATTGCAGCTGTGGAAATTTATTAGAGATTAATCTGGGCTCTTTATCAGTTTGTAAATAACCATTAATTTATGAGGACATTTCTGGCTGATTTAAAGCCTGACCTTTTCTTTCTTATCCTCTGAAATACCCATTGACATTAATAGAAATTTTGGGTATGTAACAATACAGGATTGGGTCCATAATACTCAGGCATAATTGAAATATTAAAAGGTTATTTGAGATATGTAGTGCTCTTGACTGCAAAACCCTATAACTAGAAGTACTTGGAAAGCATTTTGATTGTAGCAAATTTACTACTTGCAGCCAGTGATTTATTTCATGCCCTAATGTGCTAAAAGGTCAGTAGCCTAAATTCATCTCAGTGCTTTTCAACAGGTATGGCTTCTACAGTGTGTTCATACATCAGCTACCTTTGGAAGCTAATGTTCAATGTAATCTCCAAATTCTGCAAGTTAATGGGAATTCCTTTGGATCTGAACTTTACCTTTTTTTCCTTCTGTTTCAATCTGCACATAAAATCACCTTGCAGCAAGATGTTATATTCTCACTTTTTGCCTTGTTTTGAGCTGCTGCTAACAGCTTTTAATTTGGAAAGACTATCTCTGAGTTTACTGCGCCTGACTGGTTTCAGCTCAATTGTTTCCCTAGCCAACAGAGCATTTCATTTCTCCTGAAGGTCACCACAAGCTGCCGAGGCATTGAAACACACCAGCTTTTCATTCATGCTGCAATCTAATGCTGCAGTACCATTAAGATAAATGGAAGTAGGCATGTGTGTATGACTTTTTCTATCAACAATTACCAAATTTATTATAATACAAAATAGGCCATCAGTGAATGAGCAACTGGTAATAACCTACCCTCTTTGACTCCAACACTTTCTTCAAGTTACTAGAAATTAATCCTTTCATTACAGTGGTTTGACTGCATGCTGATAATTATTTGTATAAATTACACCATCATGTCATCTGCTTGTGGAAGTGGCTCTTGCAACTGTATCACGACTAGTTGCAATAAACCAGTGATGCAGTAAGCTGCACAGATCGAAACTATCCCATAAAATAAACAAAGTGGCCATCTGTTGGAGGAGAACAACCATTAACTGTTTTAAGGGCCTGGACGTGGTCCAGTATTGTTCATTCTGCCACCAAAATGAAATGACCATTCTAATCAACAATATGCATTTTAAAACTGGGTCATCATGTGTATCCAATGCCCATGTGGTTTGGAATCAGTACATACAGTGCTGACTCACACTGCTAAAAGGCAAACTACTCTAGTCTGGTTTCAAGCTGAACTATTTTCAAGTTGGTGCACTCTCGAGTTTTCAGAATTCCTTTAATCTGTTTCAAATTTTGTTAAGACTCAAATTCAAACTAAAAATGGGAGAATAGAGAGTCTGCCAAAATAGACAGTTTCTTGATAGCTCTATTGGACATTTCGCTGAAGTAGTAAAATACAGTGGTCAATAATGACTATAAGAATCTATAAGAATACACAACAATATTCATATTTTTTAAAAAAAACCTTAGATAAGAGACAAATTCTGGAGTCTGTACAATAGTTACTCTTTTATTTCAAATTATTACTCTTTTATTTAAAAGACAAAACAAATAAGGAGTTTGTTTCCTTGACCTTCCACCTTTCCAGTTGAATATTCTACTTAAAGTTGGACTTTTAAGTGAATTTGGAGATTTTTAAGGAGTTGTATATCTTGTTGCAGTGGTGGAGAACCCATTAACTAGATGTGAGAATAACATAATGTAGGCACAACTCTTCAAGTTTCCTCACAAAAGCCTGCCAAAAGGAATAAAATGGGTCAAGCAACACCTTCGCTGTTTTACAAGTGGTACCTTGGGAAGTGTTGCAAATTATGCCTAGGTCTCTGATAGTCTTGTCATACAGATAAATACTTACTACAATCAAAACCAATTAAGTTAATTTTATTCATGGTTTCAGTCAAAACTAAGTGCAAATCTCAAGCAGTGAATAAGTAGCACATTGCATGCAGTCCAAAATGGAAAACATTGGCTGATAATTACTGATACAAGGTAAAGAAGGGTGGCTTGTTTCATACAAATACTTTCATGTATTCATTCCTTATGTAAAACTCCAGCTAATTAAATGTTAGATAAATATTAGAATAACTAAATATTGTTTGCATTTGAATTTCAGGCACAGAAACCTGGAACAAGCTTCCATGTCTGAACATTGGTACTAATGTATTTATAAAGTAAATATTTAAGAAAAAAATTAGTCTTTTATGAGGTTTTGATCTACTAAAGCAACCATATTACAGATGCATTACTTGTTGTAAAGACCTAATTAAATTATTCACCAGTGGAAATGGTCTGGTCCTTACCCAACAGTAAGGTCAACTTACTTATCTGACTGAAGTTCTGAAACAGAAAATGAAGCCAAATTGTATATAATCATTTTGGATCAAATCATTCTCAAAGCGTGAAGAAAACTTGCTCAAGTACATCAGATGAACCACTCCAGATCATTCATAGAATCACAGAATTATAGAACAGTTTGGGTTGGAAGGGACCTTAAAGATGATCTAGTTCCAAGCCCCTTGCCATGGGCAGGGACATTTTCTACTAGACCAGGTTGCTCAAAGCCCCGTCCAACCTGGCCTTGAACACTTCCAGGGAGGGGGTAGCCACAACTACTCTGGGTAGCCTGTTCCAATGCCTCACCACCCTCACTGTAAAGAATTTCTTTCTTTATCTAACTTAACTCTACCCTCTTTCAGTTTAAGACTGTTATCCCTTGTACTGCCATTATACTCCCTGATAAAGTGTCTGTGGTGGTTTAGGCCCTGCCGGGACCTGAGACCACGTTGCCACTGCTCCTCCCCCACCCTCTTACTGGAACGGGGCAGGGAGCGAAATACAAACCCCGGGGTTGAGATAAGGAGAGGTTTAATACAACAGTGTAACAGCAACAAACTGAACAACAACAAGAACAATAACAATAGCAATAACAGTAATAAAAATAAACAGAACAAGGGATATACCGATACAGCAGTGAGGAGAGCGACCGCACACACCGCGCGTCATGACGTCAGCATGGTATTGAATAACCTGGCTAGAGCTTCCTCCCCACTGGTGGGGAAACTTAACCCTATCCTAGCTGAACCAGGACAGTGTCCTTCCCCATCTTTCCTGTAGGCCCCCTTTAAGTACTGGAAGGCTATAAGGTCTCCCTGAAGCCTTCTCTTCTCTAGGCTGAAAAATCCCAACTTTCTCAGCTTGTCCTCATAAATGAGGTGCTCCAGCCCCCTGATCATCTTTGTGGTCCTCCTCTGGACCCAGTAGAGCAGGTCCATGTCCTTATCTTGGGGGCCCCAGAGCTAGACACAGGACTCCAGGTGAGGTCTCATGAGAGCACAGTAGAGGGCACAATCATCTTCCTTGACCCACTGGCCACACTTCTCTTGATGCAGCCCAGGATACGGTTGACTTTCTGGTCTATGAGTCATAGTCAGTTTTCCATCCACTAATACCCTCAAGTCCTTCTCCACAGGGCTGCTCTCAATTCACTCTTATCCCAGACTGTATTTGTTCTTGGGATTGCCTCAACCTGTGTGCAGGACCTTGCATTTGGCCTTGTTGAACTTCATGAGATTTGCACAGGCCCACCTCTCAAGCCTGTCTGGATGGCATCCTTTCCCTCTAGCATGTTGACTGCACCACACAGCTTGGTGTCATTGTCAAACTCACTGAGGGTGCACTCAATCCCACTGTCCATGTCGCGAACAAAGATGTTAAACAGCACCAGTCCCAATACCAACCCTTGAGCTGTTGACCGCAACAATTTGAGTGTGACCATCCAGCCCACTTCTCATCCACTGAGGGGTCCATCCATCAAATCCATGTCTCTCCAATTTAGAGACAAGGTTGTCATGCAGGACAGTGTCATGTGTTTTGCACAAGCCCAAGTAGGTGACATCACTTGCTCTTCCCTTGTCCACCAGCAATGTAATCCCATCATACAAGACCACCAAATTTGTCAGGCACAATTTGCCCTTAGTGAAGCCCTGTTGGCTGTCACCTCCTTATTTTCCATGTGCCCTAGCGTAACTTCCAGGAGTATCTGCTAGATGATCTTGCCAGGCACAGAGGTGAGACTGACTGGCCTGTACTTTCTCAGGTCTTTTTTTTCCTTTTTAAAATGGGGGGTTATGTTTCCCCTTTTCCAGTCAGCGGGAGCTTCACCGGACCATCACGGCTTCTCAAATATGATGGATAGTGGCTTAGCCACTTCATCTGCCAGTTCCCTCGGGACCCATGGATGCATCCCATCAGGTTCCATGGACTTGTGCACCTCCAAGTTCCTTAGATGGTCTTGAACCTGATCTTCCCCAACAGTGGGCAGCTCATTGTCCCAGTCCTCACCTTTGCCTTCTGTGTCTTTATCTTTTTCCACAGAGGACTTATTTTTTGGTTAAGCATACTGAGGGAATAATGACTTTTTTCTCTTGCCCTTCCAATGGAGTGAGCTAAGGCTGAAGTCCTTGAACTTGCAGAAGAGCACAACTGTTTCTGATCCTCCAAGAGGAAAGCTTCTTGGCCATTGGCACTGAAATTCTATTTTAAAGATGAAAGTTATACAAAGAGGGATTTTGAAGTCATTCTGCCTCAGGCACAGAGATCTTCTGTACAGCTGAGTTGCAGATATGTATTGCAGAAGAAATTATCTGAACAGCACTGTTTTACCTAACCTATATGGCTAGGATGCACACAGAGGATGTGCAGGTAAAGTAGGCTTTTTTTGACTCACTGTTGGTCTCATTATGGTTTCCTTACTCTGTATTTCATGTAATTATTTGTACTGGGGTAGTGGCTGAAAAATATGTCATTATAGTATTTTAAAAGCTTTTTAGATCTTATTTTGTTAGAAATCTAACTCAGAGGAGCTGCTGGAAGATTGCTGTCCCTCTTTCACTGATTGTAGTCTAGCTTGCTGGTGGCTGAAATAAGCCTTTGTTTAATACTTCCCTAAATGACTGGCATGTGGGACTGGTTCTTCTTCTTACCCATATTTTGGATGTTTCACGTCTACTAAGTGCTAACCAAAGGAGACAGAACTAGTCCATAACTCAGCCATAAAGCATACTTGGAGGAAACATTACCTGATGGGCTCTGTAGAACCACCCAAGCACCCTGTTTCTTTTTGTTGCTTTTTCAACTTTGGCCAAAGGTTCTGCTCCCACTGTAGAGCCAACAGCACAATTCATACAGCTGCTTCCTAATCCTCTGCCAATAAAATCAGCTTAGTTGAGACTATCAGTTTAAGCTGTTGAAATAGCCTGTTTCACTCTGCCCTGGAAGCTGGTGAGGGACTTCTCACACACACACTACTCAGTGGGGCAGTCACAAATGTGGAGCAGCGAGCACTGTAAGGTTTTTACCCCTGCACCAGGAAGAACCCAGCTACCATCTCACTGCCCTCTGGTCTAAAGGTTCCAGTGTCATATAGATAACAGAAAAAGAAAGAAAACAAAAAAATTGTTCCTATTATTATGGAAAAATCCCAAGCTCCTACCTGAACTTTTACCTCATACTATCTTTTATTCACCATATTCTTATTGAGCAAGAAGCAAGAAAAATCAGAAAGCTCTCTCCTCTAGTGATTTGTTCTCATTAGAGTCCAGTCTCCTGGCTAATTAAAGAGCCCCAGGTGCCACAGAGAACCTTGTTTGCAATAACTTATGTTGGTTTGGTCAGCTCTTCTAGCCAACAGCAACACAGCAGATATTTCTTTCCATGGCTGTTCTACAGTATAACAAAATTAGAGGTATTTAAACCTTCCAGTTGAATCAGCATAAGTTGCATGGCATATTTCTAGTTCCTGCCGTTTTCATCATCTAAAGAAACCTTCAATATGTGCAGGAACTTGTTCTTCACTCTTTGCACCCTGGTTTATAACAGTAATAGTGTGGATTACACTGTTTAACCTAAATGACACAGCACTTGACAGTTATCAGTAACCTAACATGATAGAGTGTAATAAATTTGTTTCTCCTGATGTGCCTATGAAAGAGTTAACTCAAAGAGAAAACATAAGGTAAAAGAACAGGGGCAACAGGTTATGAGGAATCTCCAGGATAATGCATGTGATGATATGTTGGTTATGTATTAGAGATTCCCCAAAGGAATTTTGCAATATTTAGTAATAAGAGCAAACACCATTAAGGGCTTGGAAGACGATGAGATTTTCTGCACACCTCTCATAAAATCTATTATATACAACTGAATAAGATCTCATTTGTTTTTTACTAGGCTACACTCTCATCACACTGAGTTTGCACTCCACCTCATGCTGTGGTCCACCAAAAGCTTAGCTGAAATGCATGAATCCTAGGGAAATTTCAGGTCATGTTTCTGTCATAGTGTTATGTTTCTGTCCCACAGAACCACATCCCTTGCTCTTACCTTACCCTGGATCATTTTTATAGATTTAATGTAGAGAGCAGTAAAATTGTCATGCTGGAGTAATTGAGGAGACAGTGTAATCTGGTAGAAGAGAGAGTCCAAGCAGCTGGGAGCAGGCTTACTGTTTTGTGATAGACAGCCTGTAAATAAGTTAAAAGTAGGAAGGTTGTTTTCCCAGCAGAGATATTTGTTGGACTGACAGAGTAAAGGCAGTCATTGAGACAACTTCATGCACAGGAAATCCTGGTATAACCACACCTCTAATAGGGCATTATGCTAACACAGGGTACAAATCAGGATCCCCCTGAGCACAGCAGCACAGCCTTGCCACACTCGGAAGAGCAGGGGAGGCTTGATAAGCTATAAAATATTCCTTTCAAAGAGCTTGTCTGAACACAGATGGTTTTACTTACAACATACAAGTTATATAGGTATATCTCCTCATATGAATGCTCTCATGGTGGAATAAGAACAGATGCTTTGGGTTTTTCTCATAGGTTTTTTATTTTCTGTTTAAACTGAAAAAAAACCAAACACAAACCCCCCACCTTAAAGCTATTAAAATGAGGGAATTTATAAATTGGATTTAGACCTGTAGACTTATAACATTTAAAATCCCATCCTTGCTTACATCGGTTTACTTTCTCTGAGCTGACAAGATCATAACGCTCAACAATGCCACTGTGCTCTGACTCTAGTGAAAACTGATGTACTCAAAACAGTGTGAGAAATGTGCTGCTGTGAGGGGTGTTGACCCACGACTTCTCCAGTGCACAGAGCAGCATACACCTTCCTCCCTCAACACTACGTAGAATTTCTGTGAACTTTACAGAAGGTTACAGAAACAGGTATTGCCTGGATAGCATAAAATGAATGTCTTGAACATGCAAATCCTACTATATTCTGGAGCTAAATACCCTCAAAAATTAAACGTGGCAGTTTCCTGGTAAGTAATTGACTTTCCCCCACCCACTGAAAAGGAAGAGATAAAGGCTCTGTATAACATATGTCTGGATACATTCAGGTCATGCATAGTGACAAAACACAATATGCCAGAAATTATTAAGTAGTTTCATACTGTTTGGCAGAAATGAGGAGGGGAAGTCATAACATTTTGGCACACATTCAGCTTGACAGCACATTGTTATTGAATGAATATACATATCTGATAAGTGACCACTTGAGAGACTTGTATAAATTAGCTGTATAGTAGAAAATGTCCTCAACAAAAGGTCAAATGAACTTGTTCTAAAGACGACATGCGGATATTTTGATGTGGTCACTTAAGAAAAAGGTTGTTCATTGGAGGTGATTCATAAGGTTATCAAAAAGCAAGAATATAAAGGCTGAGTCTTCTGAAGGGCAGAAGGCCTTCTCTAGATTTACAAGGGTTTGCTGAAAAAGCTTTATACTACGGTTACACTGATAAATCCTAACCATAGAGATAGAGCAAAAGCAAAGGAGTTTCATTCCAGGAATAGAATAAGATGTACTTGCAAAATTGCTTTTTTTGCCATTTTAGAAACATTTCTACATCCAGGGAGCTGCTATCATACTTATGTCAGTCAGAATGGTGTAAACATCTCACCCCTCCCTAGCCCGGCTATGTCAGCAAATTGTTTTAAGGGCAAACATGTTCTAAGTAAAGAAACTGTTAGAAAACTTTTTTTAAGGTCTGCTTGTTTTAGTAAGACACATTGGAAATTATTTCAGCTTTGTTGTATTAAATTTTGTTTGCAAGATATAATTATAAATTATACTCTGAATTTTAAGCAATTCCTACAACTGTCCTTCTGCTTTGTCCTGTCACTCTTTTTCTATTTTTTCCCACCCCCTCCACCACAATGTATTGTCTCTGAAGGTAGGATTCATTTGTGGGAAAAGGCACGAACAATGTTCAACATTGTACAAGAAAGCCAGTTGTATCTGGGGCTGCATAAAAAGAAGTGTAGCCAGCAGGTTGAGGCGAGGTGATTCTGCCCCTCTACTCCGCTCTGGTGAGACCTCACTTGGAGTCCTGTGTCCAGCCCTGGGGTCCTCAGTACAGGAAAGACATGTACCTGTTATAGTGGGTCCAGAGGAGAACCATGACAATGATCAAGGGGCTGGAACACGTCTCTGATGAAGAAAGACTGAGAAATTTGGGGTTGTTCTGTCTGGAGAAGAGTCCAGGGAGACCGTGTTGTGGCCCTTCAATATTTGAAGGGGGCTTATGAGAAAGACAGAGAAAGACTTCTTACCAGAGCCTGTAGTGACAGGACAAGGCATAACAGTTTTACATTGAAAGAGGGTAGATTTAGATTAGATGTTAGGAAGAAATTCTTTACTGTGAAGGTGGTGAGACACTAGAACAGGTTGCCCAGAGAAGTTGTGGATAACCCATCCCTAGAAGTGTTCAAGGTCAGATTGGATGGAGATTTGAGCAATCTAATCTAGTGAAAGATGTCCCTGCTCTTTGCAGGGGACTAGATAATCTTTAAATGTCCCTTCCAGCCAAAGCCAAGAGAAAAAACATGTTCTCAAGTTAAAGGTTTATGTGATAAAAATTATTTGTATATCAACTCTGTACAGAAGTGGATGTCATTAATTAATTCCAATCACTAAATTGAGATTCTTAATTTGAGTAAATGTAAATACAACAGTAAGAGGTTCACATTTGATCTAGTCCCTCTAGGTTTTCTTTGCAGTTAGTAGAGGTACTTGTATGGTATGTTTCATCTATTCATAAAGTAGACATTTGAAACAGGTCAAATGAATCATACCCTAAAAATGTCTTTCTTTTCTTCAACTATAAAGGCCAACTAACTGAAACACTGTATATGTTGAAAGTTAGGTGAAATGAATTACAGTCCTACTATACATAACCATCACAAGATAAAAACTGACAATAAATGGAAAAAGAGTCTTGCTCATGGAAAGTGAGACAGTAATCTGAGCAAGCTTCATAAATCCATTTGTCAGAATTAATCTTCAGTGTATAAACATAATTACCTATAAGAACTAAGAAGAACAACATCCTATTCCTTTACACACTCACTATGAATGGAGGAAGGCAGACAGGAAGTTTTACCTTTGCTTACTGACCAACCATACTTATAAGACCTCTGGCTGAGCCTGATACATTTCTTTGTCCATAACACTTCTGCATACCACATATGATCAATGTTCCAAATTCTAGAAAATATTAAATGGGCAGAAATGTATTGATTTTTCATAGGAAAAAAAAAAGTGGAAAACATGAAAAGAAAAAAACATATCATATATTAAGCCTTTGCCATCTATTTACCTAAGCAGCTACAAGCACCTTTCCAATTATCTGCAGCTCAAAGAGTAGAGCTGATAACACAAATTAATATCTTGAAGCAAAACAATGCTCCCACCTTGGCTCTAACCATCTTCCCAATCGATTTTTATAGGCTGATGCTCTAGTTGATATATCTTTCAGAAAAGAAAATAAGATTAGAAAGAAGAGGAGAGAGGAAGAAGAAGCTACCAGAGCCATAAGAGAGAGGAGAACATTTAGCACAGGTAGAAATTGCACCTTCCATGGAACCGAGAAAAACAGAGGATCCAGCATGGCTGGCCATGGGGATCCAAAGCTCTAGGTACATGAGAACGGGTATGATGAATCTTGATGTGAGGGAAACAGGAAAACAGAGACACACTGGGAATACTAGTTTAGGGAAAGAGGGTCTGGGAAGAAAAGGGGGGACAGAATGTATAGGAAATCACAAAAAACAATGAGAACTAGAGACCTGGCATGGGAAACAATAAGAAGCAAAGTCCAATCAATGTCTATAGGGAAAAAAAACAACCAAACAAAAAGTGAGGAGTGGACTACAAAAGTACCTGAAATAGAAAGGAGAGGTGGGTCAGTACACAGGACTCACAGGGACAGAACATGAAGTCAATAATGGAACTGCTTTACAAACCAGTGGAGTTTGAGGAAGGCACAGACTTCTTCTGTCTTGGCTCAGAGTTTATATAGGACACATCTACTCTTAAGTCTTTAGAGGGATATCAGGAGGTTAATTTAATTTTGGCATATTTATCTTTATAAATCCTAAGGAACACCATGCATCTAAACAACATATTTCTTCAGAAGACTGGTGACAGTGCAAGCAGTTGGGCATTTTGTTTTCAGGACAGCTGATCAACTTTTTGTTTGCATTTTTTAAGAGGATCTGTGAGGGTCCAATAAAATCACACCTAAGTAACATCAACATCAACTGCAGTGTCCTCCCAGTAGCTAAGGGGTTATTTAAGTGGACATAAAATATGTTGGTCCAACCTCAGTAGAGTAGAACTCCAGCTTTAGTTTAAGGATTACTACTTTTCTTAGAAAAAATCATTCATCTATTGCTAGAAGAAAGCCTGTCACAAACTATTTATTGTGGATCTAATTCTCAGTTGAGATCTTACCACTACATTCAATGAGAAAAATATAATACTTGGCACATGTTGCTTTCTTTAGTATGATCTAGCTCTTTGCAACCATAAACTTTTCTGGCTTACAGCATGTAAATAAGTATTTTATAATAATTTTGCAACACAAACTCTGACACACCTACAAGTTAAACTGAGATCACATTTTAAAGTAGAATAATTTAGATTTTATTGTTTTCTAGGGACTTCCACATCATCTGTGACCAGTTTACAAAAGGCTTTGTTTGTTATTGTTCCTAAGCATCAGCCAAACAAACTCACCCTGGCTTCTGAAAGCCAAGCTGTGCTCTTTCCTTTTCACACATCATCACCAGTAATAAAGATTCTGAAGGTAAAATTAAACCCCAAGATAATGCTGGGCCACCCCACTGTCTTTAGATTAAGCCTGCAATGGAATTACATAGATGTAATTGACTGGAACTTAAGTAAATAATTCTGCTAGAGAAGAAAAAGGATGTAGACTCAGCTCACTCCATATTACCTAAATTGGTCTACAGTACTACCAGAATTAAGCCTAGATTTCAATTCTTCAAGTGCTTTCTTTATTTTTTAAGGCTTCTTTATTGGACTATCACTGTTAAATTTGATTGTATAGAACCACATTGAAATAATTTCTATAAGAATTTTATGTACCAGAAGTAACAAATGCATCCATATATACATATGTCCATGACCTACAATGAGCCTGGAGATTCATTGTGAAGTTTCCACTCTTTTGGGTAATTACTGTGACAAAGAGAAATTAACAATCAGTTTTAAGCACCATGTTAAGATGAGTCTAAATTATCAATTCTTTCAGAAATGCCCTCAAATAAACCAATAAAGGAAAAGAAAAATTCCTTTATTGGAGTTGTTGGTCTTTCCCAACAACTCAGTGCTAGAAAATATGTTAATTTGCCATTTCTTTCACATAGAAAGGGGAGGAAAAAACACAGCTTTCTGAAACTCTACAAAAAATTACACTACCGCACAAGCTATAGTTCACACTTCCAGCCACTCCTCCTCTCGCCCAAAAGAAGTATATGTTTCTGTCTAAATTTAGCCATGTAATCAACACTGTGAGGTGTGTGTGAAGAATCTAGTCCAAGACAATGGGTGAACTCCAGATTTTGAGATAAGAAAGGATGGAAGACACAAAGCGTTAGGAGACAGGAAACCATAATCTCTTTGACACACGCGGCTTCTGCATGGCACTGGGGATGAGGGCATGAAAAAAAGCAAGAATCCCTGCAGAGTTTATATAACCTCATTTTCAAAGTCACTGAACCCATACATCTCCCATTCATCTTAACGGAGCAACACTACTGCAAACAAAGCCATAGGTCCAGGCTGACTCCTGATTCCTCACTTTCAAAAAACTGTCCACGACCCAGTTTCCTTGCCTCTCTCTCTATGAATGTCTAGCCTATTTCCACTGAAATTAGCATCTTTCTGGCCTTCAGGACATCCAAAGGCACAATCACGCTGAAGTATAATTTAAAAAAGAAAAATTTTATAACCTGTTGCTGATGCAGTTGTGGACTTCTGTGCACTTCAACAGTATTTTGTTGCTGAAGATTTCAGCAGGTACACAGGGGTACTAATTAAAGAAGACAAGGAAGAAGAAGGGGGCTTACACAGTGAAGTTAAATTCCAAAGGGCTGTGCAAGGCAGAAGAGATTGAGAGACATTTTTGTTTTTCCCAATTAGGCTCTTCAGTTTTGCATTTCACACCTTATTGCAGCTCCCCTTAATAAAGTATTCTGTTTGTGGGCTCTCCAAAGTAACTAGGAAATATTCAATGAACATATTACAATGTCCACTTTATAAAATGAACCACTGAGCCCAGTACAATTTATTCTATAATGGAGGATGAAACATTCATCTAATCCTTTAATAATCTTCTGATACCTGTGGCTGATAAAACACAGTGAAAACAAGTCAATAGCTCCCATCTATTTTTAATAATGGCCACTAAAAAAAGCTCCAAGAGTTACAGAACTTTGAGAAATTAAGTGAAAATGTAGATGTGTCAAAGACATGTGTTTGGTCATAACACTTCAAGGAATACTCATGCCAGCATAAAGTAGTAGTCACATACATGTGGTCACTGTCTTAGATGTGAGGTAGACATTGAAAAGACATGTCAAAAGTATTGAAAGGCATTTATTTATTATTTATTTAGTGGACAAATTACAGACTTCTTTGGTTGAATAATGGAAGTAATCACTTTTTACTTTTAGGCCGGCACCTTGGTCACAAAAGTGTCTTCTTCCTTAATATTTTGGTTATCTGTTGACAGATTTAGATTAAATTGTCAAAAAACTACTTTATGCATTCAAAAAGAACAGAAAGCACTCTCTCCACTCATAAAATCCATAACTGGTGAAGACATCCAAATAAGCTTCCACAGAAGTTTATTTCCTGTTTCTTTTGGGATTTTTGAGATGCTACCCAGTATTGGGAAAAAAAAAAAAAAAAGAGGGAACTGAGGGATGATATTTCTTTTGGGAGGAGGGTGGATGTTAACGAGTTCCTATAGGCATACAAGCTGTTGCCTCACAGCAGAGTGACCTGAGAGAGGCAGTAGCTCCCAGCCCCTGCTGAGTTCCTCTGGAGCAGGCAGCCTCACACTGTGACAAATTATCACTCTATGAATAACATCATTAAGCAAACTCAGAGGGAAAAAATAAATTGCCAGTCAGAAAGCAGCTATTTGCCTAAAAGAAGTGGTAGCATGGTGTACCACCTCACGACAGTTTCTGAATTCACTGGGAAAAGTTTTCTTGAAAAAACCCCAAGACATATCTACTTAAACTTAGGATGAACTGAGGCAATATATTGAATTTTGTCTAATATTTTAGAACGTTCTATAAGATGCTCTGTCATAGCTAAATCCAAAAGAGTACATAATAAAAGCATATACATTTGTGTTTGCTTCAGATTAAGTACTTTCATAATGCATTTGTGGACTGCATAAATGTCTCTTCCAGCTTGAAGTTATTCAGACTAATACACAATATTCTGCTACTGTTACTGAATACATAATGCAATAAAATGATCACAGTTATCATTAAAGCAACTTGTAAAATTCTTACAGAGTTAGCATCATTCAAAAAGAATGTGAATTTCTTTTATGAAACTTTCAAAACTGTAAACATTTTTTTTTTTTACATCTTCATAAGACATTAGCCTATAGTGCTTTCTTTATGATAACAAAGTAGTTTCATGTAGGAACTTATGGTATGAAAATCTGGTGTTTTTCTAGTTTAAGATCATTTGCCTCATTGTCAATGAATAAATCAATTTTTTCTTAGTGAGAAGTCATACACCTACAGGGACTTTAGAAATTGGGGCACTGGTAATGGATGGCACAAGAACAAAGTTAGCCCATAAAAGTTCTAGAGAGTGATATTCTTCTTCAGTGTTTATTTACAAACATTTTTGTCACTGTAAACTTTTAAAAGGCTATTTGAAATGAATTGTTGTTGCAGTGTTATAAACTGATAATTATGCCACCTAAAATACTGACTGTCTGTCCTTTCCTGTTCTGGTCTCAAAAAGATAGCCTGACCCATAGCACTGTCACTCACTTACCACAACCTCTATATCAAGAGTGAAGAATTAAAAATTAAAGGAAAAATGCTCAAAAGTCTAAATAGGGTCAGATACTGGGTATATAACAGAAAAATCTAACCATCACAGCTCATTTCCTATACATTATGGTAACATATGACCCAGATAATTATATTCTCTCCTAAACAGACGGGAGTAGAGTGAGGTGTATCAGAGCACTGGAACCAGTCCTTTTGAATGTTATAACATGTGACAGGCATCCCTAAATCATGCATCTGACTTTGGACCCACCAGGGACTCTGGCAGAGTTGGATTCCAGTGGCAGAGTCTTGCTCTGGTAGATTATTTCTCGTGTCAGTCATACAGGCTCTGTTACCCGAACGAGAGGCCCCCGTGCAGCCATCACACTTCTGCGTATCTGAGCTTCCCTGTGCACCGTCTTCTGCATCAGGGCTCTGCACAGCCTTCTCTGATCCAGACCAGACCTTTCACAGTAATTACTTCTGCCAAGAGGCTGCAGTTTTCAAGAGACTTGGTAACAATATCAGGGCTTGATGACACAAGTTGGAGGAATATATTGCTCCCTCTGTTGTTATCGTGACAGTGTGAGGCTAGAGCAAGATAAAGATCTGTGACACTTCCATTGCATGAATGATCCTTCCAAAGGACAACATACTGTAGTAAATATTTTTTTCGGCTTTTCTGAGTCTGAGCATTACTTTGGGGACTTTCAGTCAGCAGCTATGACCATGATAATGATTTGTAATGCACCTGAGTGTCTCAAAGCCCTGATATTAAAAAAGGCACAATATCATCAGAGATCATGAAGTTATTAAAACTTTTGCACACAGGTAATTAGAGTTTGGGGAGATTGTGCATAGGAGTAGGGGTCTCTCCTTGTCCCACTAACCCTGCTGATAATCCTGCCTTGCTGTAGGCTAGGACTGGAGTCAACTGCAGCATGATGTGACATCAGGCCCTCTATTTTTCCTCCAACCATCAGGGGTTTACGTCTGCTTACCTTTTGGCCAAAAAACCACTACCAGCCCAGACAAGTGCTATTTTACCTCTCTGAGTGATTTTATTTCCTGCTTGATTTCATTCTCCAAAGAGAGAAGCAATTAGCTCATGGTAAGTTGTGCTGCCCTGGCACATAATGGCCTCCTACCTTTCTTACCTTACCCTTTTTTCTTATAACAAGGCTCTGTCTTCAAACCCTTTCCCCCAGTGAGATTCTGTCCTCAAATCACTGTATCCTCAGAGTGCTCTGTGAAGGGGAGGTGACAGACAAAGACCAAGCTATCTAATTCTCTGTGCTAAAGCAGGTGAGGCACTGAGATTCACCAGGATTATTCAGTGCTGATTTAACACTAGCCCTTGCCATTTGCAGACTGACTCAGATAAAATGAGTGTATCAGTAGTTCTGAAAATTCAGGTGCCAATGGACTGGCAGCTAGAGTCATCAGGAACATTTTTCAGATCTCTCAGTGGTAACTGATCCTTCTGGCTGCAGTATGACCAGAAACGTGGTCTCAATAAAGCACGGCAGCACAGGAGGGTGGAGGAACCAGATCTCCTAACAGAGACCATCTGAAAGCTCCCAAAGTCCTTTCAGAATTCGGAAGAAGCCAAGGCCTCAGCCTCTGCTTTCAAGTTGTCCATAGCTATCTTGATTTGGGTGACTGTGTAATTCAGAAATACACAGTACGCCCACAAGTTGGCCTGGTTAGCATTTTGCAGCCCTGAGACACATCAGAAGCACCTTCTCTCAAAATCATGTCACAAGAACCAAAACCATGTGAATCCCTCACTTCTTTGGTTAAAGACTCTCGGGTCCTTCCACAAATTCCTTCTTCCTACTCATACCACAGGAAAAGACCCAGCAGCTTTGAATATAAAGATATTAATCTTCAGCATCTCTTACAGTCGGATTACTGAGTATTTATATTCTGTAAGATAAAAGAGAGCAGGAGAGAGAGAAACAGTTCATTGAGGGCATACTTATTCTTTGTTGTCTCCTAAAACATGAGATGAAACACATCTGCATTACTGTATTTTTAGTTCCAGCTCTATTTATACAATGATATTGTTGGATTTTAAAACTGTAAATTTGTTGTTATGCATTGCATATGTAGTTTCGGTTTTGCACTGGGATAATTCTCAGTTATATTATCCAAGTGGCAGGTGTGGGAATCGAGCAGAACGCAGAGCTTGGGGTAAGAGGACTGCAGCAGCAGCATTTCAGAGGGAGCAGCAGATGCTCTGATCTGCACAGGCCAGCTGTGCCATTCAGTAAGAAGGAAAATGTGTGCAACACCCCATCTCCCTCCAAGTTAAAAGCACCACTTAGCAACCCTGGGCACACCTATGCTCAGGGACTCTGATTGCTCCTGTCCTCACAGGGGTCAGTAAGGCCACAGGAATCTTCAAATCCATCTTGGTTCATCTTTATGTGATAACATTGCCATGTTACTGTACCATATGTACCACCCATGACTCATTTAAATCTTGGTCTTTTACATGAAGTTGAATTTACCATAAAAGATCTGATACCCTGCAACAGGTAAGCATTGCTCTGAATAGCCAACCTTAGTTTCTTGTGACATACAAATATTTCTACAATTATTCTTCCTCAGAGTTAAAAAGGCTTCATAAAATTGAACTGCAATAAGAAATGCAGTCTTTTCTGGAGAGCAACATACATGCAATACTATATTAGATATGAGTCTAGATAAAGAATGATATTTGCATTTTAAATTTTAGAGAAACTATGCAGAATATTAATTAATCAACCTGGAACAAAGCCAGGACACCAGAGTTAAACATCCTTGCTCTTGTAAAAAGTACCATAGCATCTTTTTCTTATGACATGAGAGGTTGAAGACCTTGCAGAATAATGCCTATATGAATACAAAACAGTGTCATACTAGGAAATTGTTTCACTAGTTCCTTATGAGAGGAAAAAAAGAAATAAAAAGATGCACCACTAGAAATAATTGCTTGAAAGATCTTGGAATTATTTTTCTTTATTCTTTACTTGTATCAAAATTAAGTCATAATTGGAAATTGATAATGTAATTAATAAAACAAAAGACTCCTTTCAAACAAAGAACTTCTGGTGGGGTAAAAGGCTTATACAGTAGCTATTTCTAATATGATGTATGTGGAAAGAAGGGAATTAAAAATAATTATTGAAAACATGTATTATATATATCCAGCATATTGATGAAATATGCCTTTCAAATATGCAGAAAAAAAAAGGCCAGCATTTAAATTCCAAGCATTTTGAAAGGATAATAGACCTTCAATATAGATCTTAGATTGACGCCTAGATCTGTTCTTGGTTAGGACTTTTATGCATTCTAATAAGGCATATAATTAAATAAATGAGTCAATCTTTTTTTTAAAAAATGAGACTACCATTTTAGCAGTATAACATATTGTCCAACCACAGCCCCATCTACTCTCATAGATTTTCTGAGTTGGTTACTACATGATTAGAGGTACCATTGCACTCTCCCAACACATATGTACTACAAGAATTCTTTATTTCAATAAGTAAAGCTCTCATTTTTTTTTGTTTGGAGTTTGGGGTTTTTTGGAAATAAAAATCAATTCTTTGACTTTGGTTTTAAACATGAGAAATTTGCTTCAGTGGGTCATATTCTGGAACTGAACATTTGAACAGCTAGTATGTTCCTTCAGGAGATTTATTTTTTTAATATGAAAGAATCCAGCCATCTTCTTCACCTCCTCCTTTCTTTTTCCCTTTGAGCTCTTCATACCTATATTGCAAAATTTCAACCTGAACAGCAAAAACGAGTTCATATCATAGAATCATAGAATGGTTTAGGTTGGAAGGGACCTTAAAGATCATCTAGTTCCAAGCACCCTGTCATGGGCAGGGACACCTTTCACTAGACCAGGTTGTCCTCCCATTCAGTTGAGCTTCAGTTCTGAACTGCGAAAATGGACTAATGATAACTTGTTTCCTCTTCAGAATTTATGAAATTTAATAATTACATTAGTGACTTTTGCAAATTACAAGAATGAACACTGGAAAAAGCCAATGAGAAAATCAGGATTTCTGTCTTCAAAATAAGGCCTCGACAGCATAAAGTGAATGAGACATAGGTTCACTCAATAAACAATAAAAAAAAATAATTGAAATGTTCCTCATTAGAGAGCCCATTCTAATCATCATACCAAATGAGTCAAGATTCCTTCAGAAAAAGTACTATGCACTCATGTAATTGAAGTCTGAATCATAATGCATCCGTATAAGAGGACTGAAAGCAAAGTGCCTTCGTTGTGATGTTTCCTAACATTTGAGCTCTTGATTTCAAAACCTTCCTAGTATTTGCCATTGCCTAGTGTTTGTCATTTGTTATATGGCTGCTTACTTGCTTACAGCTTGGTTAAAAGGCAAGTTGCTGGTTTGATGTCATGATGCCTGATTTCGGTTTCTTCTGGTTTTGAATAATTAAATAAAGTTTCTCAAACTGCACAACTGAAAGCAGTGGCTATTTTTGAAAGCTGTCCTCTTTTTATACAGACAAGCTGTTATGTTAGTGCAACCAACAATTATATACATTCCCCATCATTGTAAGATTGTGTAAGACTACACAATACAAAAAGGATTATTAAGAGAGCCAAAATTAGTATACTAATGATTCAGTTTGACAGTTTCATAATGTGGATAAAACTGATAGAGAACTCCTTTTAAATTACTCCTGCCATGTTCTGAACAAGACCACTAAACCAACCTAGAATACACCAGCTTATGTTCTTTTGTAATAAATTTATCATAATGGTGCATGTGTAAGCAGCCATGTATTTTTCCTTTTATACCAAATGTTCAGGACAGTACTTTGATCTAATTATGTTTCATCTAATTATAGTTCATCATGGTTAAAATATCAGATTTAATGGTAAGTCATGGATTAAAAGAATAATTTGATTTCTACACTGTTAATTAGAATGTACATTTACATGATTATGGAAAGTTATATATGAATTACAAAATTAATACTTAATGTTTAAAAAACCTCTTCTGCCTGTGTGTAAGGGGATCTGTAGACAAATGAAATTATTAAAACATATGTTTAGATATTTAAAGTCAACTAATGGGTTTCTTGGGGAACTATGCTCTATTATAGACATTATGAAAGTAAAAAACTAGTTTGTAATAAATTAGTCATTCATGTGTAACAAACTCAAACATACACTTGGAACATCCTAGGGACTGTCCGGCTAATTAGCTCCCTTGTCTTTCTCTCCCAGTCCACATCCACTGGCACTGAGTCAGGAACTATGCCCAACCCCTGGGCACACCCACACTGCAGTCCAGACAGAAGGAGAATCAGGAGGGTCTGGATGTGTGGGACAAACCCAGTTCCAAGCTCTTGTGGTGCAAAACTACACGTGTCCCATCACACTGTCATCTTACAGGTGTGGATTAACTGACAAGGACTGCCCAACTAAAGAAAAGAGGTATTTTCAGTAATTCCTAGGACAAACAAGTGAACAAGGCCATTCCAATCCAGAAAGAAGATGTAATAACTATACAGAAATGGACTGTTATGGCCTGCTGCAGACTCATAGCAGATGAGTTGATGGTGTCTAGTCAGCTGAAAACTTTGCGCTACTGGTGGTTGGGTTTATTCTCTGGTGTAGAACTAGGTAACAAGTGCTGCTGTGCATTGACCTCTTGCCCTCAGTATTTGGCCAGAAGAAGATTTTTAACCTCTAAATTCTGAGCTGGGAAAATTACCAGATCCCCTAGTTTAAATGCAGCTAGTATACACTCTCCATGCCAGAAAGAGTGGGTATGTCAACAACATAATGGTGACAGTCACTTTGCAGGTTGCAGTTGGTCATAAGGACTGTGGCATATGACACTATGAACTCTGCAGAAATGTGCAAAATGCTGAAGAGATCCAACATTCATCTGTGGGAACAAGCAGGGATTTCATTCCTTCCCAGTGACATAACCATCAGCGCTGATTGCAGACTCAGTACAGGAAGCAAGAAAGTCCAGCAATTATTACAGTGGGTGAGGAAGTCCAGCAAAGAAAAGGAAGCATATTTTATGCATTTTATTTTAAATGCATGGCAGGTTAAGCTTTTGTGGTAAATGACAGCCCAGTGTCACGTGGGAATGCCACAATGTGTAGCTGACTATGTGAAACACCCCCATTGTGGGGAAGGTTTGATTTTGGATCATTTTAGAGTACATCAACACATCACAAATGCAATTTCCCGTCTTTTCCTCCTTCTTATTTTTTCCTTTACAAACTCAAGTACCAACTGACTATGCAAGCTTATTTACTGTCCGGATTTAGCAGGAATATCAGTTACTTGTATGCAATTGTAGAATAGTTATAAATATGCAAAGGGAATTAAAGCCCAAAATTCTGCAAAACAAGGAAGGACTCAGATGGACCCCTGGCTGTCATGGCCATTTTCTGAGTTCAAGACCTCAGAGTAACAACCTATTATAAATAACATCAAGAGAATGAGAATCATATTAATTTGCCTAGTCCTTTTATTTCCCTCTTTTTTTTTTTTTTTTTTAAACAAAGAACAAGGAAATACAGAATATCTCCTCTTTATATTCAATGTCAATAGAAAGAAAAAGTCACTTCCATCAGGCTGATATGCTTTTATTTCTTCTTCTATTGCACTAGACTACTCTGAATTCCTCCCGGGAAAGAAGACTCAAGGAAAAGCAAGGTGAAAACTTAATAGAGTTAGAAACTAAAAAATTGGGAGGCATCTGATTTGGGTCTTAATAGTATAAAATAGGAGTCATTTAAATAGTACCAGTTGAAACACACTATCACTCTGGGAAAGCTTTGCATTATATTACACTTTCAGAAATGCTAGACTTACAGAAAACCAGGCTACAGGTGGAAAATATGTAAATAAGACTTTTCATCATGTAGTGACTGAAACACATATCAAAGCATGGATAGGGCTAATTAGCTACTAAGGCAACTGTTGAAAATTTGTCCTACCTGGGAATCTCAAAGGAATGTCTACACTGCAGTCATGCTGGGAGTGCAGCTCAAGTCACACCAGTTCAAATACAGGAGAGCTTCCACTGCAGAGAGCCCACTGTCTTCCCATGTTTTCACCCAAGGTGGGACCTATCTCAGATCACAGACACAGGGTGCAGTAGGCAGAGAGGGGCCTGTCATCAAAGGTAGTTGTAATTACTGGTATAGAGCGTATTAGAGTGTCAAGCTGGGTTTACTGTTTGGTTGTATATTAAAAGTCCTTCCCTGTTATGCCACTGGTTCTCTTGAGAAAGTAATGAAAATTATGCAGCTCTCACTAACAGATTGCAAATATGACTTCTGTTCCTATGCCTCTCTTTTAACCCAGCCTCAAACTGTGCTTGGAAAATATGATTAGTCAGTTAGTACCTACAGAACCAGCTAGCCACACAAGCCAATTTTGAACCAAAAGACTCACTGCCTGCTCCTTTGAGTTGACACCCTGCCCTTTTGCTAGCTCCTCCCAACATCCTCAAGAGCATTTCCCCCCTTTTCCTCAACCACAGGTATTCACAGCTATGCCACAGAGAAGGGTGTCCACCACAGATCTTCTCTGCCCCTATCATGATTGTTTCTGTGCAGACACTGGACACCCTCCTCCCTGAGCCGCAGCCAAGGTGGTCATCCTGCTGCTCTGCAGAGCTGGGCAGGGGAAATGGGAGCACGCCCTGGGCACCTGAGCGTTTAGATGCTGTGCAAACACATACGAACTGTTGTTGGAAAATGGCCATCTTCATACGGATACACTTTTTTGCTGTCATTCTTAAGGCCAGTGAGCACAGGCATGGTTTACCGCTTAGTACATGCTTTGTCTCATACACCGTTCATAATTGAGACAACAGGGTTCAGCATGCAGGTACCTGGGGACACACTTCTAATTCTGAATCATGAATATGAACATTATTGTAGTTATACTTCCCCACACATACTTCACATTTTAATGTGGCGAGACTTAAAACCTTAATACGGGATCAGATTCTTCCAAAAAAATGTAAAGAAGCCTATATATCTTGCCCTAGACTTCACCTTTACCTATACATGGAATTACCGTTACTGATGCTGCAGAAGCTGTAATTAACTTTTTATGTGATAGATTAAATCTTTAGATCTCAGTGTCCTCCAAAAGCAAGGCAAAGATTCTACATTTAGCAATAGCAATGTTCTGATCATGGGACCATGCTCCTCTTACCATGCTGGGAATGGGATATGCCACATTCTCTTTTTTACCCACCCTGTAACAAGCAAATACTGTGGAGAACCCAATTTTAATAGAAAAAGTAAACAGTTCTCTTATGTTAGATGCCGGAAAGACCTGAAGAGTCCTTAGGTTGGATATGGTATTTTTTTTCCCCTATGTTTTTCTTTAAAATATTATTTAAAGTTTATGTTGCAAAAGAATATGCTGAAAAGCAGGTTCTTTATTTTAGAAATCACTATAATTTGGTCTAATTATGGCATAATGTCCAATAAAATTAATTTGTTCCAGTCATTGGTCACATATTCAACTGGTAGGTGTGTGAGTTTTATGAAATAGTGTCTGATTTATCAGAGAGAAACCTGTGGTTTCAATCATATTAAAAAATGACAGCAGCTGTTGACCACTTCTAGTACTCACATCTCCCTCCTACTCCTATTAGTGGAGTAGTGTACCTTTTTGCTGAGTATTTGAACACTTTCAGTTGCATTAGGTGTCTTACTTCTCCTTATAAATTATTGGGAATAGCACATTTTGAAAAACGAAAATGCACAGATATATAAGAGGGAGGAAAGTAAATTCAATAACTCAGCTAGATGAAAACCTAATTTGCTCAAATGTACATTCTACAGGAAAGTACAAAGTAATGAGTTTTAATGATAGAAAAGTCTAAAAAATTTTATTCCAATTTATACACTGGAAATACTTAAAGATATCATTTTTAAAACTAGTATTAAATATTAAAGTAGCAGTAGTTGAACATCTTTCCAAAACTCAATCCATGTTTAAATATAATATATGCCTGTGCATGAATCGGTTTATATATGTAAAGAAAGGAAAAGACTGAAATATGTGACTAAGCATTTAATCTCATGTAAGGCAGAGCTCATGGACATGCTCCTATGAAAAACACAGATGTGATAATTTTCTGAATACATGATCTATTAAAAATGAAGAGCAGCTATTTTTATAAATTCACAGTAAAGACCACCTTGTGCAGGCGCAGTTTGGAGAGAGCTTCACCTTTTCCCCTGTTCTGATACTGCGCTGAACATTGCAATAGGATTTGGTAATCTATAGAATAATTAAACTAAAATACAAAGCCTATGAAAAAAAAAAGAAAAAAAAAAAGAAGAGGTCCTGGAATATGGCAGAGAAAACTATAATGGTTTCTGTGATCATTTTTTGAATGTGTTTTATTAATTAGTTCTGTACTTATTTCTCTGAAATGAATGCAATGAAGAATATTAATTTTTTAGGAATAATTCCTTAGATCATATACTATTTAGCCATAGATCTAGTTTTGGAAAATTCAGTGAGTATACGAGGGAAATATTCTGGGTATGAAAACAATTCAGAGATGATACTGAAAGTCATGCCATCATATTATTAATTTCTACAACCAGGAAAATTATTTGAAAGGTGGGATACTGATTATTTTTGGAATCTCTCTTATTTAAATTATCTTTATGTCATATTTCTTCAGAAAGCCTCCTATAGCAGAGAAATTCTTTCTCAATTAACTGGAAAAAAATAGGGGATGGCTTAGTGTTGTAGCAGGGTTCAGGCAGTTAGAAATGGAGCCAGAATTCTTACACATCACAAAGGCAAATTCAAGCCCAGTGCAGATACAAAGAGCTTTGCAATATGACTATTCACACCTAAAATTAGACTATGTCAAGTAGTAAAATCCAAGTGCCAATCACTCTCTCTGCAAAAAAGACAAAATCTTAACTCTTTTCTTTTTTTTTTTTTTTTTTAAGGTTTTCTTTGTCATGGTCACAGCTAGAGACTTACGCTTTTTTTTCCCCCCCAGATTTTCTGCTTTTATTTAAAAATAAAAGATAGCACCTTCAGAGAAGCACCAGAGAAATGCCAGTGCCAGGTTCAAATAAAAAATAAAACGTGCTGACACAGATTCTAAGGTCAGGGGAAAACAATACGATAATTTAGTCTGACCTTTTTCAAAACACAGAAACGGAAAATTGGGAGATAATACTTGCAATAAAAGTTATTTTTATGAAGTTTACATTTTTGCACAGTGACAGCTTTAATTTTCTCTCACTAGATGAACTTTTATTAGGATTCCAAGGTTATCTGGTGATGTTGTTTTAAAAGAAAACATGAGAGGAAGGTAGCAAAAAAAAGATTTCTCAGTTTGAAATATGCTGACTGTGTATTACACAATGTCATTTGACTGCCTGTCTCAGATATAAACTCCCACTTTTTGTAAGCAATCCACAGGATAGCATTCGTCTTCAATCAAAAGCTGAAAATGCACATTAGAACACCCTTCATGCCAAATACAGAGGACAAGAGATCTCTCTCATTCCTTTGAATGTTCAGTATATTTCAAATAATTACAAAAATATATAGAGAACTACATTTATTTATAAGTTTAGGAAAAAATCTTTTACTATATGCTTTTTGAAAAGCTGGACCTCAGTCACTGGAATGACCAAATACATTCTAGGAAAGATATATTTGTGTGATAGTTTTGGATTTAACTTTTTCAGTTTTCCAGCCCTGGAAGTTTCAGTTTCCACAGGCATTAAAAATATTCAGATCTTTTGCTTTTTAATGATTAACGTGATTGTGGAGTTTTTTGTAAAGGTAAAAGGAGAAACCATTTTCCTTGAACTTTCCAGGTACCTGCAGCAATAGGCCGATCTTGGAAATTTCAGTTCAGGGACATTTTAAGAAACTTATAACCCCTTCAAAACCAAGTATTGACTCCTCACAGTTATTAAACATAACTAAGCTAATTAGAACAACACCAAAGATGATATTTTCATGGTAGGTGTCACCAAGTAGTGCTATTACATACAGTGTTCTCTGTGTGCATGCAAGCGTTCAGCTTTGGCTATGCCAGGCTCTATGTAAAGGGAGTCAACTTTTTCCAGCAGCTTTGCATGAGTAACTAAGGAGTTTGTTAACTGCAGGGTCACTTTTTATTGCAAAGCTGCCACATAATAACTAGGTAGGAGCTTTGGGCTGTGTCTCCCAGAGACAGTACTGGATGTTTTTTGCCCAGGAGAGACATATATTCATTGAGGAAAAAGTTACACATGAAATTGATCTAGATTATCTGTCATTCACTTATTTTCAGCTAGGGAAGCAACCACAAGGCTCTCCATAAACAACAGTCACACCAACATGCATTCTCCCTCTCTGCTTACATGGGAAAGAGCTGTGTACTTTACACCCGGTGACATGTTATATAAAGTTTGAGAGGACTTGAGTTAATTAAAAAAGGTAGTCAGGATCTGTTAGATTTATAATGAAATCTTTATAGAGTGGCAATGCAAAATCATTCTGCAGAAATCCCAAGACCTCCACATAAACGAACTCAGTTGATAATATTTATTGACAGAACAGTGATATAATCTCTTTAATATTTGCAAATTTCAATTACAGGGAGGGCATGAGCATGTTAAGTAATCACAGTTTTCCATTATGATTGAACCAAACACCAATTTATTAATTTGTCATCTGATTTTGAAAAAGGTGAAAGTGTGATGCTACAGAGAGTGATATATAATAAAGCAGATTATTTTTACATAAATGTAATGTTATTTTCTTCCTGTGACATTGAAATTCTGTGTCAAGCTCTGGGAGAGAGGAAAGGATAAGAAAGCATAGGTTATTCTTCATATAAGAAGTGGAGAATTGAGATGGATCACTTAGGATGATGAAAGCAAGTAATACAGCATTTCATTATTCAAGACCTGAACCTGTTGGATAACAATCACAATTGCAGTTCACAAAAAGAGGGGCAACTCTATGTGCATCTCCCAAGAGGAAGAAAAAGGCAACAAAATGCCAACATTTTGATCCTTTTTTTTTTTTTTTCTTTTTCAGCAAAGATATCCCACATGAAAAATGGACTACTCATCAAGCAGAATATTTTGACAGGACTCTGTCCTCATAAGGACCTCAACCAGAACTCTCAAAAGAGGTGACTCAACATCAAAAGACATAGTGATTTCTTGATAGACCTCCTTGATACATCTTGTATACAACTGCATGCTTACAGATATTAAGAGAACAATTTGTATACTGATGTAATAGACTATTTGTGGAGTTGTATAATCTCATTTTTCCTTCTGCTTTGTTTTGTAAATAATATAAAGCATTATCATTACTTTTTAATTTGCATTATTTGGAGCATGTTTGTACCAAAGGCTCCTGTGGAGAATCAGAACCATTATCTACCTCAACTAACAACCAAGAAAAGTCACCCAGTTCCTAAGGACCCAATGATTTTAGACCAGGACAAGGAAAAAATAAACCCTCTGAAGAAAACTCTGCCCTCCTTCTACTCAAAGAGCAGAACTGGTGTATTATCCATCACACATCTAACACAAAAGCAACCATTCAGCCCCAGAAAGAATAGCTTGCAGATGTCACTGCCAGGCACGGTTTGCTGTCAGTCTAAAAATAAGACACACGGTCTTAGAAGGAGCTGAAGAAACATTCTAGAAACTCTTTGCTAACTAGCAAAGGGCTGGACACATGCTGAAGTTAATAAGCCTTTTCCAACACAGGGTATATGAGCAGTCGTTAAACCTTCTTCCTATAGCCTGTTAGAGCACTCAGAAAAGACTGTGACTTATCTGTGAAGCCAAAGAATCTCTTCGTCTCACAGTCCAGGTACACGGCATGCTGTAAGATTTCACTGTAGTTGCCATCCTAGACTTTTTTACTTCATTCTGCTCCTGAAAGCACAACAGTGAAACACATCTGTTTTGGCATTCTTCATTAGATGTGATAAAAAAAGAAGAGGTTGGAGCCACAGCCCCATCACCTATCATGGAATATGTCACTCTCTCTCATCATGGTGCACAGTGTGAATGGATCTGGACTTACAGTTTCTTGGAGAGAAGATGAATACATTTGGTGGCAGCTAGTAGAACAAGGAATATATTGAGCTCACCCTTCCTTTCCCTCTGGCTCAAAAAGATCTCCTCCCAAAGGAGAACAGCTCCAGTCAAGCTGAGTAAGAAAATGTTCTGTGAGCTAGGAACAGTTTTCAGCCTTTCAAAATCTGATTTCTTTACAGGGAAGGTTAGATCTAGCATGCCTCTAAGGCTGTAAGCAAAAAAGAGTTCAGATAAACCAGAAAGGTACACTTGCTCAAGGCCTTGCTAAAAACTACCTCTGGGTAGCCTTTATCCCTAACGATCTGGCAGAACAGATGGTTAACGGGTTTCAGTCCCTGTCTGGAAGCAGTGGGGTTTATTTTGTGCCCAAAAGCTGGTCCCATTCCATGGCTGGATGCCCACTGCAATCTGTGGTTTGGAAAGAGGCTGGGGGCAAGGGCAGGGTCAGACCAGAGGAAGTAGATGGTAGAGGACCAGAGGAGGAGCCCAATGGGTTAGGCTGGACAAGCAAGGATTATCGGATTCAATTTTGCAATAGAAGAGGTCACAGCAGCAGAAGAAGCTGTAAAACACAGGCTAGAGGGTGTGAAGATTGCTGTGTGATAAGAATCAGTAACATTATAATACAAGCAGAGTGTTGGGAGAAGCAACAAATACTGGATAAGCTACATATGAAATACACAAATCTTTCTCAAGACAAAGAGGTGGTATGCTTGTTTTTTATTTATATACATGTAAGGGAATGGATTAAGGAATGCCATTGTTTGGAAAAATAAACCTTTATCTTTCACCTTGCTTAATTCGAGATTATAAAAGGATCATTTCCTATATAGGTTTCAAAATAATCCCACATATTTGAAAAGGCAGTCAACTACAAAACCAACAATGCAGAACAGTTAATTCAGATGCAAATGTTAACAATTACAGTAACACAGAACTCATACAGTTATCAATCTACAGGCCAGATACTTGGATAATGAAATCTAAAATAACTGCTGGTATCTATACATTCAGAGATTCTTACCCTGCATTTTTATAAATTTCAGCCTGCATATCAGTGCTATTAACTGAGCTGAGCTTAAAATTCTGTGTGCACTCTTAAAGATAATTTTTGAAAAGGGTGGCCTTCTGAGGATAGCTATTTAAAATTCAGAAGGCTGCCCAGAATATCAGAGTAAGTTCAGCATTAGTGTAATTTTTCAACCTGACACCAGAGGCCTATGAACTAAAATGCCAGCAGATTAAAATGCCTTTTAAGAACCATACTGCACTAAGCGTATGTATGACAGAGTTACACTTTGAGTTATAAGCACAGAGTATCACTTTTGAGGCAGCAGCTGACACAGTTGGGCTAGAATAATTTTGCTATAGTGTGTGCCAAACAGTTACAGGACCAGGCTAATAGAGAGGTCTCCATTACCGTAACAGCAGCTTCATGGTTAGTCTGGGGGGGCCTGTCGCCTGCTGAAAGCAGTCAAGAGGAAAGCACAATTTGGGCCAGAGTAACATCTGCTTTTTCATAGTTTATTGGAAACTATTGGCATCGGTACTACATTGTCACCAAACGTGTCACGATCTTTCTCCCTGGATGTCTCAACCTAACATCTGTTCAAAGTACCTTTATAACATAGGCTGAAACATTTAATAGACACTTACTCTTATTGCCACAAATGATGATGTTTTGATATCAAGGCAGTCTGCAGAGAGATTTGCAGAGCTAGGTCATAATTTTGGAGGTTCTTCCAAGAAATAGGCTGGATGAAAAAGTTTCATCTTCAAAAGAAAGACACCTAGCAAAATCTCAAACTTGTGGTAAATTCTGTGTCTGCTCCAGATTTGAGACTAGCTACTAGTTCACTATCCCTTAGCAGCTGTTTGTTAAGAGTTCCTCTTCTTCTGGACTGCATGACTTGTATTCATCAGCTGAGAGATACCATTCCTACAGACAAAACTGATGTGAGAGAAGAGATAAAGGCAGAGGCACCAGAGGTGTTATAGCAGGATGCAAGGAGCAGGATGCTCTTTAGAACATAAATTACGGTTGTAGTTAGCAGATACGCTTCAGTCACACACCAAAGAAGCTCCAGGCCAGCTGTGGATCTACTTATTTAATTATTCCTTTTTAAGTATCACTGATAAAGTTAAACTTTTTGGTACACACTCAGTTCTCCTTAATCAGTACATCCCATACCTAGTGATAAAATGCATTTATATTTTGGCACAAGTGTGTACAATATATATTTAAGAATAAATTAAAAATAAGTATCTACAGGTATATCATAAATAAGCATACAGTACCTTTCTCAGATTTTTACCAGAGGTCTTTAAATATCTGTTACTATCTTATTGTTTTTAAATATATTTATGGAGCTCATATTACATGTAATTTTCCAAACATGAAGAATTTTAAGGAACTCAGTGATTTCAATAGGAGGGCAAAATAAGTGACTTATATATGAACCCAACTTCCAAACCAAAGCAAAGCTCAAAATCCAGGTACGCTTCATTAAGTTTCAGTTTTCCACAAAAAACTTCACTTCTTCGTTGGTCAAGCCAAATAGCTCCTGCTGATTAATGAAACTGATATTTGACTATTTTCTGTTTATTGGATTCAGATCCATTTTTTTTGTAGATTGGGTCCATCAGGTTTGTTATATATGTACTTGTGCGATAGTTAAATCAGACTCCTTGCAACTCCCCTGAGAGATATCCTAAAAACGTCATTTAGAGGAAGAAATGGCTAAAAGATTTAGTTTTGTTCTTTCTCCCAATCTGAGACCACTAAAAGTATTAAATCAGTGCAGCTGGAACCCTAACCGAAAGCGTTGTCCAGAGAAGACACTGGGACCTCCATGACCTTCCCCTGAAGATTCAGTCTTGCCACTCACCTGGGACCACAGCATTTGCAGGCAATTACTTTACCATTTGTAGGAAAGTATTATCTCTCTGCTAGGCAAATTTCTCCCAAGAGCACTGTAATTTATGAATGCAACCCATGAACAACAAAACTGGTACTGAAGGATTACAGTGAGAAGTAGAATATCTCCTAGGCAACATCTTTATTTAACCACACCCAGATTAATTTTCACTATTTTTGAAGTTGCACTATCTTGCATCGGCGAAAGAATCATAAAACCTTGCAAAAGCTCACCAGTAAAAGGTGAAGAAAGAGTAGAGAAGATGATTTGTAGGTGTCACAAAAGATGCAACAGTGATGCTAAATACCAAGAAATAAAAACATTTGATAAGAACCACTATAAATGAATGTATTTTTCCTCCACAACTACCTGAAATATTATTTTTTTATGAAATTAATCCACTGTCATAAAATTATTTATTAAAACTTTATCCAACTATCCTATGTCAACATAATTTTCAGTTAGCTGAGAATGTCTGCATTTTAAAGCTTAAAGGAGTTTGATTTCTGAGACCATACCCTAAAAAGTTTGTCATGATTTTTTTCTGACACACAGAATACTGAATATTCTACCAAATAAGGATTTTTGTCTCCATTTGCATTCTCTGGCAAAAGTTAGTAATGTATCTTTGAGAAGTGTATGTACCCTCACTTTTCTAAACCAGATTTTTCAATACTTTACAAATTCCTGACAACAAATGCACAGTAAATAGATAATAGCTTTCCTATAACAGCAATTTCTGGATAACCTGATTCCAGCAGTCAAAGAGAAACATAACTATAAATAATGAAATGTATGCAGAAAAGTAGCTACCATTTCCTAAAACATTTTACCATGTTTAAATCTTCCACTACTTTCAGAACATTATTGCATATACCACAGCTAATGACTGCTTAAAAACAAATATTAAGCCCCTTTTACACTATTTGCAAAAATGTCATGCTATGTTGTAGTAACACCACTTAAATCAGTGAAGCTCATTCCTAATGAGAAAAGTGAATAAACAATGTGTAAGTATTAGGAGTCATACTGACCTAAATAATACGAAGACTACATCTATGCAAGTGAATTAAATAGTGCTAGGGCATGAAACCATGTCCTGGAACTATTTTTTTTCTAAAACATAAAATCTCAGGGCAGTCCCTGACACGCTTTTGATCTTGGCTACTTGACCAGCCATCTCCCAAGGGTTTTCTGGGCACAGCTAGGGCACTAGCTCAGCCTGGGGATGGTTCCCAAGAGGCAGGCTAGCTGCAGCCTGTGCTCAGGAGGCTAAGGGAGCTTAACCATATGGAAGTGGCCATGCTTAGCTGGCCTCCAGGCTAGAGAGAGGCCTTGCATTATTCAGTTTATTCATAAAAAATATAGGCAAGGAGCAGAAATGCAGCTGTATTAGAAAAAAAAAAAAAAATCTAAACGAGCATTTCCAATCAGTCTCCCAACAGTAAACATTCCCAATTAATCCCTCATTATTACTGGAATAAAAGAGACAAACCCTGACAAATCTGGTTTTGTGTCCCTGGGGGATAAACAGAAGTGAGTGACCAGCTTCTGTCTACCACCGTGCTGGGGATTTATACTGTATCTCCATGCTGTGCTTTCCATATTGATCCAGTGCACTGGTGCTGATATACAATCCAAGTCCAGAGGCAAGCTGTCTCATCCATAAGCACTACTTACTGATACATGTCAAGTCACATAATGCATACTTAAGTTCCTGAAACTGTAGACTAAGTAAATTAGATTTCCTTCCACCTGGGCTCTAGATGTCTTTTAAACCTACATCCTGAGTCTAAATACAGTTTGGTCAGAGGACATTTTCCTCTTAAAGTTGTTAAAAAGACATAACTCATTTCCCACACATTATTTTCTTTAGTTATGGAAGAGAGACATTTCCTTCCCTCTTTCTGTTATCACCTTAAGTCTGCCTCAATACATGAGCTGTATTCAGGAATAAAATAATAAGCAACGCTCCACTAATAAATGCCTTTCCAAGAAAGTGCCTGGTTACCTTTCCAATACTTCCAATTTATCCACTAGACTAAAACCATGATCTACTCAAAGGTGTGGTGCTCTAGAACTGGACAAGAATTATTCTACCCATCAGGAAAAATTTTTGAAGTGGTTGAAATTCTTTTTGAAAGTTGCAAAAAGAGGTTAAAAATTTTAAATTTTAGAAAGAAAAACATTTTGATTAGGGACAAGACAAGAGACAATCAAGAGTCTTCTGTCAATATTTTGGGGACTTTTTTTCTGGTTTTGTGGTTTTTCTTATTTTTACCAAAAAATCACCTTATGGATAAAAAAAGAAAAAATATATCTTTTAATTGATATATGATCACATCACACACAAAATGTATGAAAATATGTCTTTTCTACAGACAGCTTTGGTTTCATGGAGCATAAGTCTGAAAAACATAAATTTCAAAGTCATTTCAACCAGCTTCAAATTTTTCATGAGAGCTGACTGAAATATCTTCAAATACAAGATTTTTGTAATAAAAAGTTTTGATCCATTCTGAAGTGATATTAAAAAAACTTTTTTAATTTAATGTAGAATATTGTCAAGGTGATGCATAATGAAGCATTAATCAGATATATGTACTTCATATAAAAAAGAAAATTGTTTGAAAGTTTAAAAATATTTTTATCCCTTTTTCTTTATTTTCCCCCCTCTTTTTCTCACTGAATTCTTTCCCACTTTCCCAATAAGAAAAGCAGAAAAGAAAAGAAAAAATGACATAACTTTAAGAAACTTATATGATATTTGGTTCTGAAACAAACAAAGCAAAAATTTCTGGTTTGCTTTGTTACAGAAGAAGAAAGCTGACAAATCTGAATGACAGATAAATCTTTTTAAATCCATTTTTGTTAAAGAAAATAATTCCTGTTCAGGGATAATGCTGGTAAGTAAAGCTTCTGTCATGAAATTCATCCTTTGTTGTTTCTTGCTATTAAGTTGTGTAAGGCGGAGGTATACCAAAATGTCTCTGAAGCATCTGCACCATAAATAGTCTCTTTGCTAGCCTCCAAGAGAGAGGCAAAGGCAGTTACAACACTGTAGGCCCGATATATAAGGGAGGAAAGAGCTGTTGATTCATGTTCACCCAGGTCTACCTCACTAGCAGCCAGGCAGCAGTCATGAGAGAACTGCTGGGAAAGCAACCACAGAAATGAAACATGGTTTTACACAGATCTGAGTGAAGGTCTGGGTTGCCATTTTCTGCAGTTGCACAATTCAAATTTTGAAGCCCAGGTTTTTTGGCTATACCTGAAGGAAGTGAATTTAATTCTTAGGTCAGAAACCATCGAATACATGTTACTGAGGGGGGGCTAGAAATGCCAGTTGTAACCAGAATTGTTTGGTATATGCAAAAGGAGAACTTTTAATCCTAGAACAAATTTTCACTAATTTTCCTCAAATCTTTTCTACCTCTGAGTGAAAACTCTATGGTTGGTAAAAAGCTTATCAGTCATATTTTCTTTTTTGGAATTATTTACCAAAAAGATTATAATAGATTATTTTAGCCAGATTGTGCATCACCGTTCAGGAATGTAATTTTCCACCAGATGACAAATAAAGGCATCTCGTTTGACTATACTGATAGATTCTACACTGATAGACTTTTTTCCTACTATAAATCTCTTTTACTTTCATTGAAGATTAATCATTTTACAAGAGGCAGGAATTTGAAATTGTAAATAGGAAGCATTTGCTGCCACCTCTGACTTTATTTATACTTATACAGCAGTTACAAAGGTGAGAACATGCAGCAGCAAATTATCTAAAATAATTTTCCCCAAATCTTACTTCTGACATCATGCCAAAGTTAGATCCACTCAGTACAGTCAACTGTCTTTTCAGCATCAAAAATTGATACTAAAAAATATTATATCTATTTACTGTATTAAATATAGTGCCGTATTAAATACTTCTCTGCTCTACTGTCATCTTCTGTTTTCCCTTAAGCTCCACATTACATTCAGTGATAATCTTTCCTGGTTCTTCAATATAAGACCGTAGTTGCTTTTTCAAGTCTTAACAGGAAGATCTTGACTGTGATTGTAGATGACAGTAGCCTGTAGCTGGCAAAATATCTTTCAGATTCATGTTTTTCAGGACATAATGTAACATTGGCTTCAGACGCTGAAGTGAAGATTCATTTTGTTTTCTCCTTTTTCAGGATTCAGTTACTTTTTTTTTTTTTTTTTTTTTTTTGGCAGCACTGGCTATTATTTATAGCCTTGGGTTTAAAACATTCTGCAGGAGAACCATTGGACCCTGCTGTTTTACCTTCAGGAAAGAGTTTAACCACTCTCAGCTATTTATTGTGCTGTCATATCTTCCTCTGTATCTTCATGGTCAGAAAGGAAGAACAACCAGCAAATCCCTGCTCGGGTGAGGAAACCAGACAGTAGCAAAGTAGGGCATTATACAGATTTTGATATTAAAATAAAAAAATTATATATGTATGCACATGTATACACACAGAAAAATGTGTATACAAATACACACAAAATCTGCCAGGGCCATCTGGATTTCCAGCATGGGGAATGGTTATTTTCTGGCTTTTCTCTTCTTTTGAAGCTCCCATCCTCTTGGTATGTCAGCTTTAGTTACTTGTCCCGTGGCCAGAACATGTTAGGTAACTCAACTTTCGTAATTTTATTTTTAACCTTAGTTGCATTTATTTTTATGTGTTACTTCTGTCTTAAGGATCTTTCATAAAAGAGTACTTTTTTTCTCCCTTTAAAAAACAAAAAACAAAAAACCACATCCTTACATATTTTTACTTCATTTTGCCACGTCTCCAACATTTCAAACTTTGTTTCTAGATTCACTTAGGGTTTTGCCAAACTCATTTGTGTCTGCATATTGGCAAAAGTCGTACCTTCTGTAATAATATCTGGTAAGAGAAAAAAAACAACAACAAACCTGTCTGCACAGAATCCATGATGCAGTGTAAATCCATTTCCATTGATGTAAACTGACTTGTCTCCCATGAGATGCCAGTTTTCTAATGCTGTCATCGTAGTAGCAATGCCCAGTTGCAAAGGGAGGTTTTGATGTAGGTTGAAAGTCCATCAGCTAGTGCAGAAAGTTTACATGCTGCTGAGCAAGCTTAAGCACCTGTTGTAGAGGACTAACCTCTTATTCGTTGCCTCAGTTTCCACTTAATTCTACATAGGATTAATCCATTAATATTAATATTTCCTTTATATACTTTTAAAGAAAAATAGCATATATGTATATATATTGATCATAAATTGGTTCATGAAATCCTTCTACCAATCATTTTTGGAATTTGCAGACATTTTTAGTGATTTGTTCTGTAATTTAAAATCCTGTCATTTCTTCTTAGACTCTGAGTATGTGTCTGCTATAATACAGTCTAATAGTTTTATTTATGACAGTCCTTTGGAGACTCCAGCAACTGTGTGAAGTCAAGATTGTTCAAGCCATTATAATACAAGATAGTATTACAGAGATTTGAATGGATAAAAGTTCTCTGATCTCCAAAAGAGAAGTGGATTGATAGACACTGTTCTGTAACACATCAGGACAAATGTGTTACTTTAATCCCCCAGACAGAAAGCTGTATTTTCTGAAGCAACGCTGTTGCAAGCAACAAGATGCATAAGGACTAAGAGTGCTAGTGAATGAAAAGTACAGGAATTACCATTTTTTTGTAGTGTGAAACATTCTATATCAACTCAGGTACCTTAAAAAGCCTTAAAAATGTCTGAGGATATTCAACAGTTGAAACGTGGGGGCATTCCTTCAATCTGCCTCCTTAAAAAATGGCTGGATCTTACAAAATTGGCTATTAAAGTCTACCTTATGTAGTATTGCTTCCTGATATTATATTTAGAATTCATTTTGTGGTAGTCCTTTATTATAAACTTAATCCTTCACATTTTGTCTACAAAAGTTCATTTTGAGTAGAAATATCAAAGAGTACACCTGTGCAACTCTTTTTAAAACAGTTAATAGCTTGCGGTACTTCTAAAGTATACAAAACATAAAAAAAACCTCCTGTAGAAATATTTAAAGCTTTTCCCCTGGAAGTTAAAAATTAAAGTTGTCTGATGCTGACAATATTTTATAACTACAGATGTAAACACTTGAATAAACTTAGGAAAATTATTACTTTTCATGGTCATTGATCATGAAAGCATCTTTGTTCAACAAAACATGTGATTAGGTCCCTTTGAGGTCAGCACATACTTAAAGACTTATATTTATTTAAGGGTTTTGCTGATGTGAATCTTTCTGCAACTACCATTTCATCTGATTGTGTTAACAATGCACAGTAATGCTTGTTTGTTCAGGAAGAAATTTTGTCCTTACAGACTTGTAACACTTGAGAGAGAGAGTGTGTGGAGCTAACATAGTATGCAACAGGAGAGAAGTACTATTAAGAGCTATTGCTGGATTAGGCAAACCAAGTGCATAAATAATACAGAAAAACTCAGTCTTGGTAGCAAATGGTGTCTGGCCACTTTCCTTAGAAGATTAAAAGTTCTGTTCTTGATTATTTTTTTAATTTACATGCATTTGTACTCTGAAAGCAAACTAAACTAGCTTTTCTTGTATACCCATCTTTATTTCTTTTAGCCAGTAGCATATCATTTCAATCTGCATGCTTTTTTAGGGAAGATCATATTATCAAGGAAATGTCGTGATTGAAGAAAGAGAAAATTGAACACACACACACACACACACACACACACACACACGTGCATGCGCACACAAAAACAAAGCACAGTTGAGACTAGACGTAGGACAGTAATTGATATTTTAAGTTGCATGTGACACTCTTTCCTTGTTCTGCTGCATTGCATTTAGATATTGTATGGCTCTCCAGACATGCTATGCATAATTTTACATACCATCTGCTTTACATGCCAGGTTCCATATGTACAGTATATAACCTAAACCCAATATTTTGATTGATTTGAGCTACAGTGGAGGCTTTTGTTCTTAAATTGCTGGATAGAAGAATATAGTCCTAAATAAATTATCTGACAAATGTGTTCTAGGATTAAGAAACAATCAATCAAATTTATTTTGGAAAAGTTTTTAAATGTGTAATAATTACAAAATTCAGGTGACTTTCAACAGTCCCGCTAATATTGCTTCCTAGATTCAAGTACTAAGAGACCTGCAAACACTTGCTACCATTCACTTAACAACCATAGCAATACAATGGCATACTCATGTTTCAGAGTCAGGCAAGGGACAGCAAAAATAGTCTAGAAAAAGATGTATCTGAATAAAGATGAACAGCACTTATTCCTCAACACAGGATGAGGTTTATAAAGATGCTAAAAATGAATAATGGGTATTCAAAATCATGTCCTGGAGATTCCCAGTACTTCATTACCTGGCTTCTTTCAACCCTGTTTTAAATACTCAGGTCTTATATACTCTGCAGTTACAGGTAAGCCTAAAAAAACTTAACTTTCTATTTTGGAGATGCTGTCCACAAGAACATCTGGCTGCATTTCCACATGCACATATGAAGAATAAGTATTCAAACACCAAAATGAAAAGAATACAGAATTTCAGATGATGGCTCTCAGGACAAAACTGAAGATTTATGCAAATATATATCCTCATTTTTAGAACTGCTGACTCTCTTCATCCAAGCAAGCAAAGAGGATTAAGCATTACTTTGGATCTTAAAAAAACTACCACTACTACTCCCCCCCTCCAAAAAAAAAAATCAGTCCAAAACTCTTAATAAGGAAATAATCACATTTTTCACATTTGACTCAAAATGGAAGTATTATCAACAAAAATACGTTGTGGCATTATGTGTTAGCAAACAGCAGATAGAGTAGTAAATACACGAAGCAACAATGCAGCTCAAAGAAATTCTTTTCCATGCAATGTCCTATAAAATATGTACCCTTCACCTCCGTATGTGGCACATGGCAAAAGAAACATTTGAATTCACAGGGAAATTAGAAAGAAACCTGTAATAGGACTTTTTAAGAAGGAGGCTTCTGTCTTCCCTATGCAATTGCAAGGAGAGAAGAGACAATCAGGGAAGCATTTGTCTATTTTACAGGGTTTTTTTTCCATTGTAACATGAACATCTTAATCTGTTCACAGTTAAGTATCAGTGGCACATTCAGTTCAATTCAATGACAATTCTACAACATGCCTACAAATAAAGCTGAACAAGACAGGCAGCACCTCAAACTTTTTTTATACTTGCCTATTAACACAAAGAGAAACATCATTATTGGACCGAAACTGAGAAAGGTTATTTTTCTTATTTTATTGGGTTTGTGTGGCAAGGTTTTGGTAGCGGGGCAGGCTACAGGGATGGCTTTTGTGAGAAGCTGCTGGAAGCTTCCCCTATGTCCGATGGAGCTAACACCAGCTGGCTCCAAGACAGACCCGCTGCTGGCCAAGGTCGAGCCCATCGGTGACAGTGGTAGCGCCTCTGTGATAACATATTTAAGGGGAGAAAATGCACAACAGCAACTGCAGCCAGAGAGAGGAGTGAGAATATGTGAGAGAAACAACTCTGCAGACACCAAGGTCAGTGAAGAGGAGGGGCAGGAGGTGCTCCAGGAGCCAAAGCAGAGATTCCCCTGCAGCCCGTGGTGCAGACCATGGTGAGGCAGGCTGTGCCCCTGCAGCCCATGGAGGTCCACGGTGGAGCAGATCTCCACCTGCAGCCTGTGGAGGACCCCATGCCAGAGCAGGGGGATGTGCCTGAAGGAGGCTGTGATCCTGTGGGAAGCCCACGCTGGAGCAGGTTCCTGGCAGGACCTGTGGCTCCATGGAGAGAGGACCCCATGCTGGAGAAGGTTTGCTGGCAGGACTTGTGGCCCCGTGGGGGACCCACGCTGGAGCAGACTGTTCCTGAAGGACTGCACCCCATGGGAGGGACCCACACTGGAGCAGTTCGTGAAGAACTGCAGCCCGTGGGAAGGACTCATGTTGGAGAATTTCATGGAGGACTGTCTCCCGTGGAAGAGACCCCACACTGGAGCAGGGGAAGAGTGTGAGGAGTCCTCCCCCTGAGGAGGAAGGAGAAGCAGAAACAACATGTGATGAACTGACCACAGCCCCCATTCTCCATCCCCCTGCGCTGTTCCAGGGGAGAAGGTAGAGAAATTGGGAGCAAAGATGAGCCTGGGAAGAAGGGAAGGGGGGGGGGGGGGGGGGGAAGGTGTTTTAAGGTTTAGTTTTTATTTCTTGTTTTCCTACTCTGATTGGACTGGTAATAAATTAATTTCCCCAAGTCAAGTCTGTTTTGCCCGTGACAGTAATTGGTGAGTGATCTCTCCCTGTCCTTATCTTGACCAATGAGCCTTTCGTTATATTTTCTCTCCCTTGTCCAGCTGAGAAGGGAGTGATGGAGTGGCTTTGATGGGCACCTGATGTCCAGCCAGGGTCAACTGACCACGTTTATCAATGTAATAGTCACATTCTTCATGGTGTATGGGCCTAAATCTGATACTTGACAAATTGTTGACCCCATGCAGAATTTTTGGGGTTCTTTCAACACTCAGATTTGAAAAAAAAGTTAAAAACATATCTTCACACTTTCCTTTTTAAGGCATTCCAAGCAATTGAAAGTGGTTAGTCAGATTACAGGAATAAGTCTAGCTTTTGCCATTTGAATATCAATATTTTTATTTGGTGTTTCATGATATATCTGACTGCTCCCAATCTAAATACTGCACTGAACAGAGGACGTTCTGTGAACTAGAACTTCCATTTGCTAATGGATTTTTTTTTTTGCATAAAATCTTCTTTGTAGTCCATATGAATATGGACATTTTAATTATTAATCAGAAGCATTATTTCTTATTTGTATCTGTGTTGCAAAAGAGTTCTTAAAAACGGGATAAAAAATTAATGTACATTTAGATTTTTCTCCTCCCTAGAGGGAGGCTGTTCATGAGTTAAATGCTTATGCAACACCTTTCCTTACTAACTGTACTACATTTCTCTTGTTACTTCTCTATTGAGCCTTTCTGGGCCTGATCCACAGGCCACTGAAGTCAATGGGAGCCCATCCAATTGTCTTAGTGGTCTCCCTCTGCTTGAACTTTCTAGTGAGAAAAAAAAGAGATACAGCACCAGAAAAGTATGAGGTACTAATCTGGTAATACTTTATAACATCTGTGGGTAAAACAGTAGGCTTCAGTCCATCTTGATATCAGACACGTCAAGAAATCATTCCGATATTTCTCCACTGCAAAGTGGGAATGAAAATCTAGAAGACATTTCTGACACATTGTAGCTAAATCTCTTTGGGTAAAAAGATAGCTTTTAAAAATGAAGTTTCTTTTATACATCTCTTTCATTTTGCCATCTCTGTCTTCTTCCCAGTCCCTTTCATTGGAAAAGTATTTGGTATTTGTCAGAGCCTTCTTCCTTTCAAGTCAATTCGGAGTTTTGCCATTGACTTCCATGGGAGAGTTATCATACCCAGGATGCAAAACATCGTGAGAAAAGATATCATTGTCAAAGTAGACATTGTAAAAGTAAGAAAAAATATTTAAACGCTTTAACAAAATCCGCTTAAAACTCTCCAGCAATAGGCGGCTTTTATGCATGTTTCCCACAAATCGCACCAGGCGGTCTAGGAGAAGAGAAAGCCCCTTGCCCGGTGTCCCTGGCATTTGGGAGCCGGAGTTGCGCCCCAGCCTGAGAGGAGTCAGCCGTGCGCGAACCCGAGCTCGGCACAGCCACGCGCTAATTGATCGCAAACATTTTGCAAACATTAAACCTTCCCTGAGGGACGAGCGTTTTGCCACCCACCGCAGCCCACAGCAGCGCACCGGAGGGAGCCACCGGGACGGGGAACGGGCAGGGGGGCTGCGGGCACCCTCCCGCCGCGGTGCCGGGGCTCCGGCCGGGGCTCCGCTCTCCGCCCCGCGCAGCGGCGCGCCCCGCCGCGCAGCACCTGGGTGCTCCCCTCCGCAGGTGAGGCGCCCGGCGGAGCTCCCTCTCCGCCCGGACGGCGGCACGGCGGCTCCCGAAACACGGGACCGCGCTGGCAGCCCCCGGGGACGTCGCCAAAATCGAGGGCAAGGGAGAAGCCGGACACGGTCCCCGGGGCGCGCCGAGGGGCACCGTGCCCTTCGCGCCCCGGCGAGGCGCGGAGCGGAGCCCCCGAGGAGGGAGCCCCCCGCGCGGCAGGGCACCCTCCGCACCTCCCGCGTCCCCGGGGGACCCCGGCGGGGCGCGGAGCCCCGTACTCACCGCGGTGCCGCAGGCAGCCACCCGCAGCGCAGGCGAAGCGCCCCCGCCCCGGCCGGTGCCCGCTGCGGCGCACAGACCCCGTCCCTCGGCGCCCACATCCAAGCCCCGGCCGCGCAGCTAAAAGTCCTTCTGAGGAGCACCCGGCGAGCCCCGCCGCCTCCCGCTTCGGATCGCTGTCATCTCCCCTCCCCTCGCCCCCCCCGCCCCGCGCCCCCCCCCGGCGGGCGGCAGCAGTATAAAGCGGTCTCTAACCCGTCAGATCACGCACCAGCAGAGGTGCCGGTCCTCGCCGCTACTTACCGGGCATCCTTCAGAGCGGCGGGCGGGCGGGAGCGAGGGAGGAGAAGGAGGAGGGAGGGATGGAGGGGGGGCCTGCGCGGCGCTGCGCGGCGCTGCTCGGCAGCCTGGGCAGCTCGGCAGAGTGCTGCGAGTCAGTGAGTGAGTGTCTCCGTGCGTGTGTGCCCGCGCGTGTGTGCGCGGTGCTGGACACAAGCAAGCGGAGGCTCAGGCACCGCGGGGCAGCGGGAAGCGGCGGGGGAGTTCAAGGGGCGCAGCCCGCGCAACGCGGCGCGGACGGCTGCGGCCCAGCGCGCCCCCGGCCCCGCGGCCCCCCGCGCCCCGCCGCCGCGGCGGGAGATGCCGGGGAAGGGGCTGAGGGAGGCGCGCATCCTCCCCGGTGGCACACGCACCGCGGGCGGGGAGGAGGGGGGGGAGGGATTAAAAATAATGATTACAAAAAAGCCCAATCACCAGGAAAGAAAATAAAAAAATAGCAGAACTCTGTCTCTACTTCCCGGCCGAGGTTTGAGCCCCTCGCCCCAAAGCTGCGCTCCCGCGGCGCGCTCCCGCCGCTTCGGGAGCCGCCACCGCCCGCGGTGCAGCGCGGCAGCAGCTGCTGCTGCCGGTAGCGCCCAGCTGAGAGCCGGAGCCTCTCCCCGCGCACGGAGGAGCCTCCCTCCTTCCCTCCTTCCCTCCCTCCCTCCTTCCTTCCCTCCCTCCCTCCCTCCCAGCCCGCTGAGGCGGGCAGCGCAGGCAGGTGCTGCCGGCTCGCCCGGCGGCGCAGGGAAGGGCAGGGCCCTCCGCCGGCGCTGCGCGGGGGACAGCGGCCTCTCCGCGGGCAGCGGCCGGGCTCCCCCAGGCACTGGGGCGGTGCTGGGAGGCTGCCCCCGCCGGGACGCGGCTGGAGGAGAGGAGGGGGGGGGGCATGCGAGGGGCGGAGAGGAGGGAGCCGGCTGCCCCCGAGAGCTGCCGGCGGGCCCGAGGAGCAACGGCGGCGGAAGGAGGAAGCGGCGGGGGCCGCCCGAGCCGGTCAGCGGCGCGGGGCCCTTCGCCCGCCTGCGACTGCCGCTCCCCCCGCTCGGCTCACCTGCTGCCCGGGCGGTGGGACCCGCTGGGGAGGACCGAGGACGGTGCATCGTTACTGCCTGGTTTCGTGGGGGAGGGGGGGGGGGGCGGGGGGCAAGCGGAGAAGGGAGGGAGGGCATAATTATAACAATCACACGGAAAGGGGGAAAAAAAAAAGCAACACGCACACCAAAAAAGCCCGTTCTCGGGAGAGAAATCAAAAATAGCCGCAGCAGCATTGAAAGTTGCTCGCTTTGTGATTTGCATTATAACGCTGCCGCTGCTGCCTGTCTCCTCCAACAGCGTACCCAAGAAACACGCGAGATGGGAGGGAGGGAGCTATATACTTTTTGTGTGCTTTCTCTTCATGACTGTAGTTCTCTCAAAAAAAAACCAACCCGAAACGCAATCCCCAAACCCAAGCACACACACAACCCACTTGCTGGAGAGGTGGCTCCAGGTGGTGGTTTCTGAGTTGCAAGCGGAGTTTGTCGGGGGGGTGGGGGGTGTAGAAGACCCCAGGGAGCGCTCCCCGCCGGGTTTTGGGCGCTCGGGTTTGCCCCCACCGAGAGGGAGGAGGGAGCGGGCGCTGATGCTCCCCCGGGGCCGGGCAGGCAGTGCCCGCCGGCGGAGGACATGGGCCTCCGTCCCTTGGGGGTACCCGCGGTGCGCCGCGCCCGCTGCTCGCCCCCGCCAAGCGGGCGCGCCCTGACCCCGCGCAGGTTGCGCAGGGCGGCGCGGGGCGGGCCGGCGGCCGCGGAGCGTGGAGCCCGAGCCCGGGGGCGCAGGTTGCGCCCGGGGTCGGGGGAGGCCATCGCCTGCTTTCCCTCTCTCCTCCGGCCGTGGAAACCGAGATCGGTGATAAGTGGTGCTGTTTTCGGGAAAAAAGATTGGGTAAAATCAAACGTTTATTTACCAACAATTCATGCCCTGATGAAAAAAAATAGCACCGAACCTTAACCCAGATTACGCGGTTAAATGTATCGAGCTGGAGGTAGCATGGCTGTTTGCCAGACCCATGATCCATTAACCTCTTTAGCTCATTGTTGGCAGGCAACAATAGCACACGATCACATTCTTATATTTTAAAGACAAGCCATTTTCGTTTCATAGTAAACTCCACTCTCCTATGCTGCGATTGAAAAGGGTCTCTTCAGCAATAGAAGTAATTAGAAAGAAGTATACTGTGTCGGTTTTGCTACGTTGTGTTCATTTTATGAGTAAAAACATTGCGCTATGCCTAAAGTAATCTGTACAAAGGTGGACAGCAGCATATGAAATATTCTTACTTTACAACAAGGATTTGGATAATTTTACCTTCAGCATTTAATTATGTATTATTTAGACTGTGTGCCAATTAAAGTTTTAGTTCTGATCCTTTTACAGAAAGAAACCAAGCAAAACCCAGCATAATCAAAATTAGAGCATGAAAATAGGATATATAGGGCCCTTTATTTCCTTCCATATATGTTATAGATGTATATACACATATATGCCCTTTAATCCAAATACATCCTGTCTGAAGTTATATATTTATACATGAATGTGTGTGCACATGTACATGCTATATATATCTCCCCATTATATAAATAACGTACTTTAAAATCATTAAAAAAATAGTATAGAAAAGAAGCAAAGCTAAAAACACAGCTCTCAATCCCCTGCCGGGTGCTATAAAAAAATGCTACCACTTGGAGGAGAAGTCATAGAATCACTGATACAGAAAGGATATGAAAGTTATATTTTGCACCTTATTCTTTACACAAGCAACTTAATAGAAATACATCTGTGAAAAATGGAAGTACAATGTTTTCTGGGTTTTTTTGGTGTAGGACATTTTGACATTAGGCTGCGGTCCTAATTGGCATGTGCTGAAATATTTGTTCTGGAAAGTATGCATTCAGAGAAGTTGAATCTGTCACTGCTAAATCAAGCTGTCTGGTCTGGGAGTGGAAGATAATATGTACAAAAAAGACAGCTGATCCCATGAGGATCTGGGGAAAAGGAATGGGAAAGGTGATAGGGATGGGGAGTAGGTCTAGATGGGTGACAACAGTGAATACATGAAGCTGGTGTGTTACAGGGGAAATGGCCTGGAAACAAAATGCCATCTTGTGTGGAGGAGGCAGCATGGAAGAAGACCTTCATCTTCTTTCTCATGGTCAGGCTGTGCTGTAAAACACATCCCGTTGCTCATTAGGGGTCGAGGAGCGTAGGATAACACCTACATCCTCTCAATATCTCCACACATTGCTTCCAAATCCTCTGTGGTTTAGGAAAAGTCCTTCCAAAAAAACCAAACATGAAGCTCCAGAAAACGCTAAAAAACCTAAGTTCACAGTACTCACCCACTTCCTAGAGAATCTTTGTTTATTTGTTTACCCCAAGGAGAAAGGTTTTAGGGGTGGTTTTTGTCACCCTAACCAACTCCTCAGACATAGCTGTCACTATGCTGTGTTAGCCAGAAGAGACTCTTTGCTGGCTATTTTATGGTTTTTATCTGAGAAAATGAAGTCTTGATCCCATTTTCATTAAGATCAGTAACAAAATCAAGAAGTGACTGATACATTAGCAGAATGTTTTGAGTGCGTGAGACTGCCTGGCTTCAAGAGCAGACGTTTGGGATGGGAAAGAGATGTAAATCTACACTGTATACTGTTAAATTTAGGCTATATTTCAACCTGCTGTGGCAAGAGTAGTCATTAATAGCTCAAAAATGAATGAGTGCTTATTGCTACTGTAGATAGCCTGTTAAATATTAAAAGTAGGTATATTTTAGCTGCTTGCTTTTTCACTGTGTTTTCTTCACTAAGTCTGAAGTGTTTTATCCTTACTCGAGAGTTGCCAACTCTAGTATGGGACAGATATAAGGCATCACACACTGGTCCCTCTTTGCATACATTGTGTAGGATAATCACATTGATATTAGCTGATGCAAAACTGTGAAGTTCCTGGCTATCCAAGCTTCCCGTCTTTCACATGATGCAATAATAGCAAATATCATTTGGTAGCCATTATTTTCAGGAAGTACAAAGTTGATCCCTCTGTTCTTTAATAAAATTCTTTTAAGTTCTTTTTTTAAAAAAATTATTTATTTTTCTACTACAAAGAATATTATCTAACAGCTTTATTGTAATCATTTTCAGTACTGTAACTTGAAGAAGTGTGTATCATTTATTTAAAACAGGCTTGGATAATAAAATAATGATAAGTAAAACCTGCCATTCTCTGCAAAAAAACAAAGACAGCAACAATAGATAAGAATGGTAAGATTTAAATGCCCAGCCTTTATTACACTTGCTATATGGCTGCATTGGTTTGTAATCTCATTGGCCCCTTTAAATCAAGTGAGTTTTTTGATACTCCAGAGGGTTTTCTAAGAAAGTCAAAATGATGGAGAAAATGACACTGATTGGTACAGGGGTACAGGATGGCTACCCTTCCTTATACAATGGTAAGGAACTGAGATGGTAGCTTGAAATGGTGGTGTTTTGACAAACTATGAAATTCAGTCTTCAAGCCAATATCTGACCATTAAACACCATGCTGTTTCGTCACAAATAGATACATGGCCTCAGTTGTTAAAAAGTGATGTAGCTAATGGTAACAGGAATATATTCTGCCTGTATTTTCAGTTTAAAATTCATGTTGCAGAAATAGTTCTGGCAATTAGAATAGAGAGTTGCATCTGGTCTGTCATAAAGGTATGCTTTATGTAATTATATCCCAATTTTTCAAACTTGCATTCTGTTCCATGCAAAGTGTCTTATACCCCAACTTTTTATTAATTTGCCTTATTTTTTGGAAAAAATTGTGCCCTTGAAGAACTTCATAAAAAGTTTAAGTGTTTAAGGATTTTATAGGATTATGTAAACTCATGTATTACAAGAATAAATATACATTTTTAAGAAATCCAACCAGTATAATTCTGTTAGGTTGGAACTTGCCTTCATAACCCACTAAAAACATGCTTCACTGAATCAGTAAATACTATATTTTTGAGCTGTCTGCATATTATTGACTTTTCTGGCTTCTGCAAAACATTACATCAAAAGTCCCTTCCCCCCATTGTTTTCACAGCAGAAAAATCAATTCAAATCTTAAATATACAAAGCAACAATGGTAATCTAACCTTGATATATTTCAGAATTTATATAATCTCCTTTATTTTGTTGAAGCTCTGCTTTGCAGGCTTATCTGCAGCACCTGAGAGTTTTGACAACTCTTTCTAAATATACAGGAAAACATACTAAACCACAATAGGTTGAGAGGCAGCTTACTTAAAATTGTAGTGAAATGTGACTAGTGTGTTAAAAAGAGAACTTAATGTGCAGAAAAAGATATCCAAAGATACTAGGCTTAGAATCAAATTCTGTCTTCAAATGTCCATGCATGACTCACTTTAGGAAGAAAAAAATTATATGCAAAGACATAACATTAATTTTAATAGAAGATCAGTGGATATATGCAGAGTTATTTGGTCATACTAGTCATCATTTTCACAGGTTTATGATGTTTTTACTGCTCTGTTCAGTTCCAAACTAACATATGAGGCCTACTGACTCTTGTTTTCCATTCAGATAAACATTGACAAAATAGCTGAGGTTTGCATATAAGAGGAATAACTCTCAGCTATTTTACTGCCCCTTCTATGTTTATTCCTGACACTGACGTTATCTTACACTGCTTTTAGCTTCTTACAAGTTTGCTAAATGATAGTGATTCAATCTGAAATTCTGTACACTGGAGCTCTGTCTCAGGCTGCATGTTTTTAGCATAACCAACAAAAATGCCTCAGCTATACCCGAGAACGAGATTGAGGGTCATTATTTTGGTTTGTTTCTTGCTAATATATTCCTTGTAAGACTTACTATTTTAAGAAATCTAGAACCTGCAGATAATGGGGACGAGCCTTGTAAGTTGGCAGGGTGATAAGTATTAGTTTAGTTGAAGATCACTTGGAATCGTCCTAAGAATTCATTTCAGTTTTTCCAGTTCATGAACATTTGGAAGTTCAGTTCACACATGCTAAACAGCAGTTTGTTAGGGTTATGCAGCTAAATGCATATGTTTAGCTGTTCTCCAGCTAGGTATATTCAGATGTTGCCTAGTTTTGTTTCTCCTGATGCTGTTGTTAAGCAAGACCCTCTGACTTTCCTCTGTTCTTCATTTGGTTAGAACCAAAGCTGCACTGAGAAGGAGGCTGGTTCATCTGAGCACAGGAATACAAGAAGTCTTCCCTGGATTTCTTGGGACTGGGAAGCTGGCAAAGATGAAGTGACAGGGATTTCAATGGTAAAAAGTATGGGAGAAAGATCTGAGACCTGGGAGGAACTGGTAAGGAAGAGACTGAACTCAGATGACTAACTGCTAGGTGCAAGAAAGGAGCATGGGAAGAGACAACGGATCTGTCTGTGTGGCAGTCAGATGGGAAAACTATGTGAGAAGTTTATAATTTTGGATATGCTGATAAGGAAAAAGAAGAAATCTAAATACTGAAGACCGTAGCTGGCTAAGAGAAAAAAGTCAGGTGGAAACAAGCCAGTGAAGATGTGAAGATGAGAATGAAGTCCCAGAAGTGGGGGAGAGAGCGAGAGAACTGGAATGAGACATGAAGGCAGAAAAAGAAACAGAAAAGTGTGTAATACTAGAGCATACTGCCATGCAGATCTTGGAAATGAACCAACCATCCCAAACCTCAGCATTTCGCTGTTATCAGTAAATATCTGTGAAACCTGTTGGCAAAGCGTGCTCCTCACTCTCCTCTGCTGCTGCTCCACTCAAGGGGTGACCATCTGTTACCATTGTCAAGCCCAACATTATCTCTACTGTCAGAAACATATCCTGTAGGTCTATCTTCCTGACCTCAATGACGAATCTTGTTGGTATCAGGCCATTTTTTGAAATATTTATGTTCATTCTTCTTTGAAGAATAGAAAAGGCATGGAAAATTTAAAGGAAGAGAAAGAGAGAGAGGAAGGAAAAGCAAAGGGAAGAAGGGGACCCTCTAATTCTTATTACAATAAAGTGTTGCTGTCATGTATTAGGCAACATTAGAACTGAAGTCGCCTTTACTAACTCTGTTCATCTTCTCCTTCTGTACTTGTGGACATACATTATAACACAGTTTAAAATTATAAAACCATGTACTATATTTTCTTCCATCAGCATAGGACTTCTATCACTGCAGAAGATGAGTCCTGCTCAATGACTAAGCAACTGTGTAATGTTTTGTTTTATTTTCATTGTGCTTTGGGCAGATCAGACACTTTCTACCAATTTATTCAAACTCTACTAAGAAAAAATATTAATTGCATCTTCAGAGGATTTTCTCTGATAACAGTCAATATGGCGTCTGCATACCTCACAAATGAATATTAATTTACCTTCGCAGTGCTTCCACCATTACCATTGTAGAGATGAGAACTGAGACATAACAAATTAAAGCAAGAGTATCCACCAACTTTGAGTGTAAATGTAAATTATCTAGCAATTAACATTTTACTTTTTGAAAGACTACTGTGTGCTCACTTCAGCTGAGAGGTGAGTGCATCTACAAATGAGACCCAGGCTTTTAAGTAGGGCATCCAAATCCAAAATACTCATAACTTTTGAGAAATATGTGAACAGTTCAATTTTGGTGGCTTTTCCAGCTTACCACTGGAATTTCCCTGCAATAGATGGGGATGGTATACTGCTCTTCATGTCACCTTTCAAATGGTTTAAGAATGAAACATTCATTGAAATGCATGCTGAAACTTCTTTCACTGTATATGTTCTAAAAATTAAAAAAAAAAAAATAAGGCAGAGAGAGAACAGATGACAGCTTTGGTATAAGACACATCCCACTTTATCCCCAGAGATAAGTCATCCTGTGCGCTGATGAGGAGAGGTCCTGCAGAAACAAAAAATATCTTCACGATCCCTGTATGAGCTAAACTGGAACACACCTATGCTTTAGATTTAGGTCATAACTGAGTATTAGTTCTTCAAGCATGGTGAAACTCTAAATCCCAGAATAATCTGCTACTTAAAAGTTTGCTGAACATTTATTTTGGAGCCAAACTGGAAAAGTTCGTCTACTGTCTAGAAGCGCCTGGAAAATTTCCAGCTTTGAAGTTGACAGCTCACTTCACTTTTGGTGCTGTCATCTCATTATTTTGAGCACTTAAAATATTGCACTTATAGGGGGAGAAAGGATCCAAGCAGAGCTAGAGGAGAGGGAAATCGCTTGGAATTGCTGGGGGCTGGAAGATTTTGCTTTTCTCTCCAAGTTTTCTAAGAATGGCAATGCTAGGATAACCTTTCCTATTTTCTGATTTGGAACAAACATTGAAGAAAAAGTGAAATATGACCATTTCATCATTTACAGTCTACAACAAGAAACTTCTTTTGCTAAATTATGTCTTCAGAGAATTTCAATGGGACATAAAATGTTACAGTTATTTCCATATTCATTTTCGAATCTGAAAACCGAAAACCTTTAGTTTAACAAGGACTGATTGATATACAATAGGGGGCTCCTTTTTCTCTGCTAAAACCCACAGACGGGGACTTTTATCTGTGGGAAGTTTTGTAAGAATCACCAAGTGCATATTTCCTCTGAATTGATCTCTTGTTGGCTAGGATCTTGTTGGCCAGGAGTTGCTTTGCTAGACCAAGACAGACAATCACCTGATTCATCTTAATACAAAAACAGCCTAGTTAAGGTCAGGCCTGCGGGGAATAAAGCTAAGGACCCTGTTTTTTTTCATAATTTCTGTAACCACCAGCAGTTTTCCAAGTTTACTGGTTCTGTTGGAGTCACCCTGTGGACTGCTGCTCTGAATTTTGACTGAGCCATGTGCCTGTTTGAATCCACAGATCTCAGTCACAGTGGAGAGGTGTTGCAGAGCTGGGCCCTCTGCTCTTCTCTACAGAATGCAGAAAATTCATCGTGCACATATTGGCACCGTTTCCTTGCTGATGCATTTTCCTCCTTGAACTGTTGATCCACAACAAGCTCTGGACAGTGGAAACAGCTGAATTTCTTTAACTCAGACTCTAGGTTTATGGAAAAAAACAGTAAATATATACAAGTATGTGTTGAATAATGTATTTCAGGAGCTGCCTGTGAGTATGACTGTTTACATTAACTTCCATATTTAACAGATTTTTTTTGTAACAAATCCAAACACTCAGCATCACATGCTTAGTAAATTTGCATTTCATGATACATGTAGCTGGCAGAAATAGAGAGAGATAAGTGGCACCTGCATTGCAGGTGACGTTCTATAAAGTGTACATAGTCCTTCTAGGTGCCATATTTAGAAGCTGGTGTACAAATTAATCTTTCAAGTCCAATTCTGGTAATCTGATCTTTGGTATTGTTCATTTTTCCCTTAAGAGACACACTTCTCTAAACACATGGGTTTGGTCTCTATACATTTAGGTATTACAGAACAAAATATTACCCTTTCAGAGTAATTTAGAAGCACTGATGCCCTTGGAGTCAGGTGAGAATGGAAGGGAAGTGTCATATATCCCATTTCCCTCCTGCCTCAGGCATATGCCAAATAATCCCACTCATAATGGGATTTAATCTACCAAGATCTCTTTTAAAAGCTTTCTTCCTATTTAATCTAACTGGAAAGCCACTGTAAAATTTTCTTGGTGTAATGACTACAAGCCTTTTTCATTTCCACCTCAGTATGTTTATGTCCCTCTAGAATGCTTTTTGTTTCAGTATTACAATTTAATAAGATCTTTCTTTCTTTTATTTCTCCACTGATGTATTTAGAAACCTCAATCACCTCCTTATCTGCTTCATTTTTCTATATATTTTCCTATGAGCAAACCAGGTTCAGGCTCATCCTGAAAATCCGGCCTTTCCTCCCGTTTTCTTCTGTAGCCTTCTCTGCACCCATTCTCTGTCAAGGTTACCTTTGCCGACCGGAAAACTCAACACTATATTGCAGCCGAGGTTTAACCAGGGCCTAGTGTAATGGTACCAATGCTTGCTTGTCTCTCATGGATTCACCTTCTGCAATACATTTTCAGTTTGCATTTAGCATTTTTATGCTGCATCATACTGGCAGATTCACTGGGAGATTGACTATCACATCCCATTCCTACAAAACATTTCCAGCTGATTAGCCTCCAGCATACCGGAGGACTTTTTATTATTAGCTCTGCGTGCATGACCTTGCATTTCAATCTAGTCCTATTTCTGTTCATCCAGATCTTTTGGTATTCAGTTCTGATCACCTCCGTTCTACCTTCCACATTCATGGCATCCGTGAACTTTATCATTACGGATCTAAAACTGTGCCACTTTGAAAACAATAAACCAAATGAGTTCCAAGATCATGTTCTGAGGAACTTGACTAGGAACCATCTTGATACTACTGTCTGAAACATCTCTGTGCTGCTGTCTCTAAAAATACATCTTTGTCAATTTTATAGTTTCTTTATTAATTCTAATCTTTTTTTCCAGATTTACTAATAGTATCCCAAGTGCTACTATATCAAATATACCTATCTGATGACTAGATACAAAAATGCACTAGGTTGTCTGCGAAAAAGTTAGATTGTCAAAGAAATATAAATTTCATAATAGTCCTCAAAGAGAGAAGGGACAGTTTTCACATTATTTTTATTGCAATGAAAATGCTTTTTCAGCTGTATTAAAAAAAAACATACAACACCAAACCTATTTGTGGCTGCTTAGATATTCAAGCACAACAAAGCTTATGATTTTGATGTTAGAAGAATTAAATTCTATACGATATGTGGGGGTTCTATGAAAACAAGGCAATCCTTTCTAGCTCTCTACCTGTGGACGACTGTAGTTTTCTGAAAAACTTACCTTTTGAGCTGAAATTTTCAATTCTTTCGGTGAACCCTTGGTCTTTCACTAAAATCCAAGGGTGCTTTCCTCAGTGATTTCAGTGATTTCAGTGGAGTCAAAATTAACCACTAGTAATAAGTAAGTAACTTTCTGAAAAAGTGACCAAATCAAACCAGGTCTCATCATAACAGGAAAGAGAGGAGTCAGGGAAAATGTTAATTTCCCCAGGCATTTAACAAGAAGACCAATTGAATTTTGTTTTGTTTTGAAGAGCTCTAAGGCAACTGTGATACAAAGAATGAAAAAGACATAGAAGTAGGTCATGGCCTAACCAAGAATTAACTACAACATGCAGTAATTTCATAAATATTCTCTGAAGTCCTGTAGGCAGGATTACTATGGTGGGCAGTGATTATAGAATGTTCCCATAATATTTTTTTACCAATTAATTACGCATCTTGGAACACACTTCTTATATAATGTAGGCTCTATGTTGTTTCCTACCCATTTCCATTACATTTTCTGTCAAAATAATTCATATATCTATATTTCTTTTTTGACTGATCATGTATATTACATAGAGTTTGAAATGGATTATTAAAACGTTCATGTATGTTGTATAATTTCTTTGGTACACAGCTGCATGAACTGCCAGCATTACCAATTACTGAAGAGATTTTTTTTTTCCATAGCTCAGTCTCTCTTTTGTATCTTTGTATGTATATTTCCCACAGAGAAACAAATGTTCTTATATTCAGCCTAAAGAAGCATTTTAGAAGGCATAAGTTTTGCTTTTTCTTGTCAGAGCAAAATTAGATATTAATCCAATGCCAAACAGAGTTTACAAGAATATAATTCAGACACCAGATTGCAAAATGCTTTTAAGTACTCCTGCACTATTTCCCTAAAGAGATTGGTCTCTTAACACGCTGAAGGGGAAGAGCTATAGAATGCACAGTGGAAATATGGAGAATATTTCTTCTCTGTTAATTTATTATGGTGAATTGACATAATGAAGGATGACAAATAGGTCTTTTTTTTCATCCACACAGAACTTTCCCATTAAAATGTGAATGTTTTCTGTATGAGTGTCAGGAGTAACACATTTAATTACACAAAAGCCATGCATCATAAGTTGTGAATGTAATATGGAGCACAAGAGAAAATGTAATGTGTATTGCTGAGTGAAGTGTTAAAGGGGTACCAGAGGCCTACACTTTAAAAACAAGCCTCTGCAGTGTTTGAACTCATTGAAAAAATAATATTTTTTTTTTCTTCTTAAAGGTAACAGTGGAAAAATTATATAAAGACTTTGTCAAGCTTTTCTTCTATCCTGTGGGATTGAACTTGTTGCTATCATTACAAATTAGAGATTGATACAATGAAATATCCATACTTAATATATAACAATAGCATATTCTGTGCAATATAATAGTAAATAATGATATATACTCTGTTGATAATATATATAGGCTATTCATTGTTCTCTATATATACATATAAAATATGCACACATATTAATAAACACATAATAAAATATATCAATTCAAATCTTCACCAAATTCAACGAAAGTAAAGTGAACATGAATTCAACATCATTCATTTAAATTTCTTGTCTGGAAGCTCATTATGAAACTTCATCATTTACCATGTAACTTGTCTAAAAGAGAAGTGATAGTCATTAGCATTGCTCATTCGGTAAAAACATATCTATAAACAGCTTTGAATTAATAAATTATAGCACAAAAAGAAGCATATTTTTTTCATGCTATATGCAGTTACAGGTATTTGATATCTATCTTTTATCAACATGCTTAATAGAAACAGAGTCAAAATATAGGCAAGATTTCAACAGCTAAAACATGGTTAGTATTGTTAATTAAAACATTTTCTTATTTGATATTGTTGAGCATTTTATTGTGGTTAAGTCCAAGAGTAAGTGAAAATTACCATACATAATGCAACAAAGCTAGATCTCTGTCAACTTTAAAATAAATGCAGTCTTGAAAAAAAAATAAATACAAAATACATTAAAAATACTCATCTGCAGTTTGTACACTTCTGCATGACAACATTTCCATATGCTTCCGTTTTTTGTTTGCTTTTCTTTATGTATCAAAGAATAAGAAAATCGAGTTGGCTGGTTGGTTGGTTTCTTCTTTGTCTAAGCAAAGATTTTTGTTGTAAAGGGTACTGGGACTTCAAAAAACATACCTGATTGTGGGTTAGTGAGCTCACTGAAGATCCACTGAGTTTAAGATCATCTTAGGCAGCTGTTTGTAGAGAGAAATTTTGGTAGGATGTAGGGTGCATTACTGATCTATTTTTACTGGAGAATTTTTGCCCCAGATTCAGAAGTTTTTACTCTTTCGGATTATTTCTAGCTATTTCTTATGTTTTGTTTCCCTGACAAGGGAGAAGAAGCTGTATTGCAGTGACAACATCACAAACAGATGAGCCTTAATCTAAATAGGATGTGTTCACAGGTCTTGCTAACCATCTAATTTGTATCTGAAGTCTGCTACTGGAGCATTTTGCTTTACCATCACGCTCCTTCCCTCTCTTTTGTCATCTTTAGATTAAAGAATCCTAACAATTTTAATGTTTATAGGATGCTGCTACTTTGTAAACTAGTTAGCTTAAATGAAACTGAAGCTAACATCACAGCACTCGCAAACCAAGTGTTGAAAAACTTTTTGTGTTTTTAGCCCCTGCATGCACAAGATTACACACAGTTTAAAGAACTACCTGGATGCCTGTCTTCCAAGTACACAAACATCAGAAATGTTTTATTTTAAAGAATAAAATTACCTTATCTCAAAGAATGAAGCTGTTAAACAGCTTTACTATCCACCAAGATCCACTGACACAGAAGTTTATCAGAGTGTGGAAGGTTTGGCTTAAAAAATAGGCAGACCTAATGGGTATAAAGTCACTGTTTTCCTTCAGCAGTTATTTCTGTTTCTTCGCAGAAACTAACCTTTTTGTATTTTACTCTTAAGGATCTTTTATTTAAAGTGCTTCGTCATGCATGTCTGCTATAAGACCCTCTGTTTTGAGTGCTGACCCTTCGTAGTTCATAAACCTTTTGGACTTATAATTTTCTATGAAGTCATCACACAAATTGATATCTTTTGGTTTAATGCAATGTAATAACACAAATCCTTTAGATCACTAGTTCTTATTCACTTCTTTTGTGTATCCAGGTCATCTTTTACTGCCTACATTTAGTGGTTTTCACTGGATTTGAGTATATTAACTGGAAGTATTACTACATAACAGGAGGAGTCTATCTGAATGGCTTTAGCAATCTTTCTCTAAAATGCAGGGATCTGGTTCATGCCATGAAACCACAGACAGCCTTTGAGGCCATGCCAATATTTGAAGGTCAGAAAACTTGGAGTTACAAACCCAAGAAGAATGGGGTAACCCAGCCTGCCTACCCATGTGGAGCCACACAACCAGGGAGAGACACATCAGCTACAAAGGAAATAGTTAAGGATGACTGTGAATGACGTCTGCTCATTAAAAGGGTTGCTGATGACATCTCACGAGCAGGGTCCCCTTCAGCAAATGAAATAACGTTGTTGTTATGAGAGTGTTGTGTGTGTTGCCCACCACTTGCGAGGCTGAGGGGAAACCTTGCCCACAGGGTGAGAGGCTGTGTGAGTGAGCTGAAGCACTCGAACAGCCAGACGTGAGGATGGTTGTACAGCCCGTCAAGTCATTGTTCAGCTGAGAGAGGCTGTCAGAGAGCACCTGAGAGAGAAAGTGCATTTACGATCCATATAACAGGAGGGTGGTTTTGTCCTCACCGTTTCTTGACAAGTTAACAACTAATCTTGCATGGTTTTATTCTGTGTAATTAACACGAAGAATGAAGGGTATTATTTCAGTGGCGTGTACTGCTACAGTAAGATATATTAGGCTTAGGCAGAAATGGCAGTGTGGAAAGTCACTGATACCCTTGAACACACAGCAGTGATCCAACCCCACATATTGATAAGCCCACGTAGCTGTTGCTGCTAAATCAGACAAATCAGAGAGCTTTCTCTCACAGCCTGAATGAAGAGCAGCAATGGTCTCTGTAAAATGTCAGGGGTGCTTCCTTTTTTTTCTAAATAGGAATATTTCTTCATGACTGTCAGAATTGCTCAATCTATTATGTTTATTTTGTGTCATATAGTGCCCTTTTATGTGTCTCTCACTTTGTATCTGTTCACTCCTTCAATATTTAGTACTATCATATGAAAGTATTATAGTAACAACAATCAAGGCAGAAAGCAAGCTTTTGAAACATAGTGGCAGGCGTAATAAATACTTATTTTTCATATTAAGGCACATATGTCTTCTTGAAATAATTATATACAGTTTTCACCCAAGGATGTGATATGCTGCTGAAAAAGCCCCACTAGGGCTTATTGTAAGTGGTATTTTTGCAGCTTGTTTCCTTACACTTTTGTCATTCTGCTCTTGATTTAGAAAGAGATTCATGGAAAGTCATAATTATTTTAAGAAGGCAGCAGGGAAAGTGTTCTTTCACCATGTCTATAAATCTTTACTTATGCTCTACAGAGAACTCTGCTCCCTATGTCTGCTTTAACAGTGTAAGAGGAGTATATCATAATACCTTGAGTTGTCAGAGCTTCAAGAATCTTTATAATATGAGATCACAAGTGGAGACAATTTCATTGTAATAGTCATGGCAACAAAGAAAAAAGGATACCAATTCAGCTGGCACACTGACACGATAGCAAGGATATGTTCTTTTGTGGAGTTAAAATATGTGTGGGTTTGGAATGTGTGTGTATATATATATGTATGTATAGACACACACTTACATATGATAGCTAGGAAGCTAGTAAATCTGAGACTCTGGAAAGGAGATGACTACTGAAAATATGGACTATTTTTTTGGATAATATTTCTGGAAGAAAGCAGAATATAAAAATTGGCCCCTCAGAATGGTAAATAACTGCCTTTCAGAAGAAGAAAACACTCTTTCTCCTAATGAAGTCCACAGCAGATAGCAGCTTGGGCTATTGCTTTTCATTCTCCTAAACACACCTTTTCAAAAGATAATTTTCCTTTTCATTTTTCTCTTCTGCAAGGAACTGTCCGTTTGTAAGGCTTACAGCCCATCAGAGAAAAATTGTAGTTCTGGTGGCTAAATATGGACACAGATTTCTTGTGGAGGTTAGAGAATCTTTTTTGCTGGAAATCAGAGAGCAGTGTAGATAAATTGTCGGGAATTTTTTAGGCACAGGTAATTCTGCTTTGGGTAGCAGTTAAGCTAAATGATTTTTTATGGTCCTTCCACATATTTTTTTTAAACTCCCTATGAGATCATGCTGGTAAGCAAAAACATCCAAAAGCTATTCATCAAAACCACTTTGTTTTAAGAGCATCACAATATTTACTGCCTCTGTTTATGTAATGTCACCTTATGGTCATTTGTAAAGAATTAGTTGTCCAAGAATGGATGTCTCAAGGACTTGTCTATAGTCTTAGTGGCTGCTCTGCAAGATAGGTCTGTTGCACAATAAATGAGTGCATATTAATGATATGAGGTGAGAATGAAATAAAAAGAATATGAAATATTCAAATTGCTGGATTCTGACATTCAGATATTTCATTTTCATACATCATTTTAAAAAATGGGAGGTCTAAGTAATAAAAAAAAAATCTAGAGAATACTGAGAAAGATAAAAATTAGGTCAGGCAGAAAAAACAGCTGGAGTGCCAACATATTTTTGATGGGTTCCAGGCAACAATTTTCAGACACGTAAAAAAATTTGAATACGTTTTAGTGGTTATGTAAAGAAAGCTTTATCCATTGTTATAGTAGATATTTAATATATACCTCTCTCTCCTTTCTTTTCCTTTTTTAAATTAGCAGTATGACTAAGAAAAAGTAAGTTCTGTCACTTTTCTCATAATTTTTTTTTTATTCTTTAAGTATGCAAAACATATATAGTGTAAGTGCGTATCCTTCCTGAGTGAACCGTTTGCAATAAAAACTGTTTTATTCACACTGGGGTAAAATCTAGGAGTATTCTTTAATGGCAGTCTTTCATAATGGTCTTGCAACTGAAAAAAAAGGACATTTATTCTGCAGATACAATCACTATTTTTGTTACCTCAAGAAAATATAAACAAGTAATAATTTTGCTGAAGCACAGTACACTTAACTTGACAGTTTAGGAAAATTTGTAATCTGGTTATTACAATACTATGTATTTAGAGTATTCAGTGTTACAGCATGAAAATATCTTCTTTGTAAACTGAATAATAGCCTTTCTTTACAAGAGGTCCTCACAACAAAACAAATTTTTCCAACAAATTTTATATAAAAAAATTGAAGTATCTCTTCAATTATACCTGGTGCCAGGTATAAATATGCTATATATAGTTTATGTATACTTAAACTGAGTGAAAAGAATTAATTTTGTTATTTATCCTCTTCTAAATTTCAGAAGATTTCCAAAATCTCAGTAGAAAAAGAAACAGCTGTTATAGTCCTCCTTTATGATTTTGCAACTTTGATGCATCAAAGCCCAAATGAGTTCTATCACATAAAATAACTTTGCCCAATTAATACTTAACCCAACTACTGACAAGACAGGGAATTTGTCTCCAAAGACACTGATTGACTGACAGAAAAAATTAGAGAAAGAAAGAAGCACTTGACATCAGAATAGAGCAGAAATTTATTTTTGTGAGGGCCCTTTCTTATGTAATAGGACTTTACTAAATGTTCTTATTAACATTTTTTTGTTTCCAGCAGTATTCAAGGACAGGTGTTGGTGCCACTGGCTAGACGTACTAGAATTTCTAAGATCTAGCAAGACATATGATTGACACAAATTTGGGAGAACCTGCTTTTGTAAGACTGTGACTACTCCTTACCAGCTTGATTTGTATTACTGGTTCTGTAATCCTTCTCCTTCTCCTTCCTTGAGAAGGCTGAGGTCCTTAATGCCTTCTTTGCCTCAGTCTTTAATGGCAAGACTAGTTGTACTGAGGGAATCCAGCCTCCTCAGCCAGAGGACAGAGACTGGGAGAACGACCCCCCCGCAATCCAGGAGACAGTGACCTACTGCATCACACAGACACACACAAGTCTATGGGACCAGACGGGATATACCCGAGGGTGCTGAAGGAGCTGGCTGGGGTGCTCGCCAAGCCACTTTCCATCATTTACCAGCAGTCCTGGCTGACCAGGGAGGTCCCGACAGATTGGAAAATAGCCAATGTGATGCCCATCTATAAGAAGGGTCGGAAGGATGATCCAGGAAGTTACAGGCTTGTCAGCTTGGCGTCGGTGCCCGGGAAGCTGATGGAGCAGCTCATCCAGAGTACCATCACACAGCACATGTGGGACAACCAGATGATCAGGCCCAGTCAGCATGGGTTTATGAAAGGCAGGTCCTGCTTGACAAACCTGATCTCCTTCTACGACAGAGCGACCTGCTTATTGGATGAGGGAAAGGCTGTGGATGTTGTTTACCTTGACTTTAGTAAGGCCTTTGACACTGTTTCCCACAGCATTCTCCTGGCAAAACTGGCTGCTTGTGGCTTGGATGATCGCACGCTTTGCTGGGTAAAAAACTGGCTGGATGGCCGGGCCCAAAGAGTTGTGGTGAATGGAGTTAAATCCAGTTGGCGGCCGGTCACGAGTGGTGTCCCCCAGGGCTCGGTTTTGGGGCCACTCCTGTTTAACATCTTTATTGATGATCTAGACGAGGGGATCAAGTGCATCCTCAGTAAGTTCACAGACGACACCAAGTTGGGTGGGAGTGTTGATCTGCTTGAGGGTAGGGAGGCTCTGCAGGGAGATCTGGACAGGCTGGAGCGATGGGCTAAGGCCAACTGTAGGAGTTTCAATAAGGCCAAATGCTGGATGCTGCACTTTGGCCACAACAACCCCCAGCAGCGCTACAGGCTTGGGGAGCAGTGGCTGGAGAGCTGCCAGTCAGAGAGGGACCTGGGGGTGTTGATTGACAGCTGGCTGAACATGAGCCAGCAGTGTGCCCAGGTGGCCAAGAAGGCCAATGGTATCCTGGCCTGTATCAGAAATAGCGTGGCCAGCAGGGACAGGGAAGTGATCTTGCTCCTGTACTTGGCACTGGTGAGGCCGCACCTCGATGACTGTGTTCATTTTTGGGCCCCTCACTACAAAAACGACATTGAATTACTCGAGCGTGTCCAGAGAAGGGCAGTGAAGCTGGTGAAGGGTCTGGAGCACATGTCGTACGAGGAGCAGTTGAGGGAACTGGGGTTGTTTAGTCTGGAGAAGAGGAGGCTGAGGGGAGACCTCATTGCCCTCTACAACTACCTGAAAGGAGGTTGCAGAGAGCTGGGGATGAGTCTCTTTAGTAAGTAACAAGTGATAGGACAAGAGGTAATGGCCTCAAGTTGTGCCAGGGAAGGTTTAGACTAGATATTAGGAAGTATTTCTTTACAGAACGGGTAGTTAGGCATTGGAATGGGCTGCCCGGGGAGGTGGTGGAGTCCCCAGCCCTGGAGGTGTTTAAGAGTCGGGTTGACATAGTGCTTAGGGATATGGTGTAGTTGGGATCTGTCAGCGCTAGGTTAACAGTTGGACTAGATGATCTTCAAGGTCCTTTCCAACCTAGATGATTATGTGATTCTATTATTGTCAATGACTTAATCAGACCTGGTCAATTTGGAGATTATGAAAATGTTCTGAAGTGTTAAGTAATGGTTGTTGGCATTGTGGTTGGTGAATCTGGTTATTTTTCCATGTTCCTTAAAGAAAGATCATCATGAGATTCATTGTGTCTTATTTAAAACATTTTTTATATCAAACTTCAGTAGGTTCAGACATAAATTTTTCTTTTTTCACAGATGCCAGCCTCGCACAGAACAGAGGCAATTGGAAATCTCATAGATTTAAGTCTGTGTAGTGGTCCCCAATTTTAAGACTGAAATAACAACTTCTGTCAGTTTTAACCCTGATGAAGACAACAGGTAGAGTCAAATCAATCCACCTGAGGATCTTGGTGTAGCTGCCATTCAGGTTAGGACACAGTCCTTCTCATACTCCGGATAGATGTGCCAAAGAAGTATTTGTTCATTATGGTTCAAAATCATTACTGAAACAGATCACTTGCTGAAGTTAATGGGAATTGCATTTGTCTAAGGTCTATATACATGTCACATGTGCAGGACTGAGATATTTCCATCTGCTCTCAATTCTTAGTACTCAGCTTCCAAAAAGAATCAAACTTTGCAATATATTTTCCTTAATATCTATCTATGTGATGTTTTTCTTAATTAAAAAAGTACAACCTGATTATATTTTGTATGTGTGGGTAGTTGAATACATAAACAGAAGAGAAAAAGCTTGTATTCAACCATAACAGGCTTTCAAAGCAAATTCAGAGAAACAAACATCATATGTCATGCTTTTTTTTTTTTTTTTTTTTTTTTTAAGTGACACGCCAAGCTGTTCAAGCTTGGCTTTTCATTCCTCTGGTAGTAAGATAGCTGCTGCATTAGCTAGCTTTCCCATACAGGTGATTTGGGCAAGATTATTCAAAATAGAATTGACAACCAGTTCAGAGAGAGGAAGAGTGGGTTTCTAATATGAAAAATTGTGTGCTTCCTTGAATTTTACCAGTCATGTCATGTTACATTAGACAGAGTAATAGAACATTAGCTGTGTAATGAGACATGACTGCTAAAATGTAAAGGAGACACACTTTCAGATTGGCTAGTCCTGTTGAAAGTGATAGCTTGCATCTAATCTGCAACGCTTGTAGATATTATGCAAACCAGTTGTTTGTGAATTCTAGATCATTTGAAAACTGGAAGAAGTGTCAGATACACTATCAACTTCTCAAAACATTTCTGTATCTTACTTTTGGTTTCTAGGTAAAAGAAGGTTTTTGAGAAGAACAATTATAAGTTACTTTCATTTAACACTTGTCAGTTTTTCTTCGATCCTTTGGGCCAGAACTTCAATTGAATTAAAATGGGTTTTGTTTACTGAAGTCAACAGAGATTCAGACATTTAAACAATTTTAAATCCAGTTTGGTTTATAGAAGTGCAGCTGCAAAAATTTTTATAGCACCTAACAATGTAGTAGTTAACAAAGTTAGTCCAAAATTATTTTTTTTTGTCATGAGATTATGTTTCATTGCAACTAAAATATTTCATAGAAAGTCTTCACAGAATTTTTTTCAGGAAAGAGAGATACAGAGATTTTAATTTCAGATTATTCTGAGCAAAGATCAGACCCTTGAACTTCAAGGTGTGAGGTGTGTCTTCTAACGACTGAGTTGCCAGATATTTTGAGGCATGTTAGATGGTCTCCTCTGTTCCATGACAAATTTCAAATGGTTTTCTTTCCTTTCCTTTTTCAACCACTAGTAAACAAGAACAAATTTCAGACCCCTGATATCTTCTGTGTGCTATATCTGTGATTTTCACCATACTTCACAGCAAATCAAATCAGCTGTTTCAAAATCTGAACACTTTTGATATTTTGTCTTCACAGTACTAGTACTTGTCACAGCAGTGTTCTGCATCACACAAGAAGCCTCTAGAACCTGATCACATTCATAAATCTTGTTTTGTGTCTGGAAAAGAGGAACAAAATTGTTGGCATCTTATAATGGACCCTTAAGAACTAGGCACTAGGTTTATGTTTTGATTGTGTTGAATAACACTGACACAATAAATGATGAAATAACCCCAGCAGTGGGAATGTGATATTAATTTGCTCAGTAGAAAGAACATTACAAAACCAAAAGATTACATATATGGAAATGCACATCTAGAGAAAGCCAGGACATGCAAGCTTATAATGCTATCAAATCAATCTGTTCATTATATCCCTTACATTTAATATTTAGAAAAGTGATTCTACTTTCAATCAGTCCAGTTTATTCAGAGTAATGCTGTTTTATTAAGATATGTGTTCTAGGCAAACATACCTTCCGCTGAAATCACTAGGAATAGTCAATCTCATAAACAGCAACACAGAACAGGAAAAAAAAAAAAAAAAAGAGAGATTGATTATTGCAATGCTGACTGAAGATGAACATTTAGAAGGAAAATGGAATAGACTGAGTCTATGAACTGTTATGTATGTAGTTTTTTGTGAAAGTTTCTCATTTATTATTACTGTGCAATTACAGTCTTACATATCTATACCAACCATAATTTAGCATCAGTGTAGATGAATTGCCAATACTTGGCTTCCTCTGAGCAGAAAATGCCAAACTGCATAGTTGAATTATATTATCAAGCAATGTACAAGTTTTTAGCTCTTCTGCCTTTATTTGCATCTTGGGAATCACAGCGCTAAATCCTCACATGGTATCTTGAAAGAGCACCCCTTTAGGACTATGTTTTTCCTACATATAGTTTTTATTTAAATTGAAGATGTCTCTGCTTAACTTACATTTTTAATAGCAGTGAAATCCTCTGGGTTCTTATTAGATGGAATCTAAGCACAAAATTCTCTCATCTGCTCTACTGTGCAGGTCTTTTATTTGAAGGGTAAAAAATCTCTTTTATATTTGCAATTGTGGTTACAGACTGATATGCTGATGTCTTCACATTGCCAAAATGACCAAGTTTTATACATGCAGTTGATGTCACCGTCAAACAAGCAAAATATGAGAGGAGAAATTAATGTATGGTTTCTATGGATTCTGGTATAAAGTTCTGCACTTACAGACCTCTTGGAATTTGCATTCATAGAACAGATCTTTCTCCAAGTTCTGGTACCAATTTTTTTCTTTTTGCAAAGGTTTTGCATTGATCTTAGTAGAAGCCTTGCACTGGAAACAGACCCAGAAGCTGGACTAGCCATCAGAAAATATTTAGGACATAGATACTGTAGTTGTAAAGAGAATTTTAATGTAAAAAGATATCTCCAAAAACCATCTTTTGCAGTCTACTAACTTATGATGTTGACCAGAAATTGACTAACTATAATGTCTAGACTAAATGAGAGCTAGATGTCATTGATAAAAAGGAAAAAAAGAAGAAAAAAAAGAAGGAAAAGAGTGATACTGGAAAAAAAAAAGAGTAAGAATCATTAAGATATTAAGCTATGTAATTGCAGGATCTCTTTTCAATCCAAAATATTATTATTATTATTATTATTATTATTATTATTATTTACACAGGTAGATGCACACACATTTTAGTTGCAGGAGATTCCTTTGTAGGATTACTAATAAAATATGCAGTGATTTTTGTGGGAGTGCAACATTTTACAAATCACTATGTAATATACAGAGTCTTTCTCACTGCAGGCAATAAAATAAAACAAAAACAAATATAAAAAAATCTAGGCTACATAATTGAAGTTGCTCTTCATTATTCTGACATTAGCTAGCCTCAGGCTTTAGATCTGCTCAATTGTAATGAATCGTTAAGATTTTAGTTGGACCAAGAAGATAACACCTTATTGTACTTTGTTGTTTGAAAGATTTTAACAAAATAACATCTGCTATCTTAGATTGTGGATGATTTAATTTTTAAACACTTGTTCCCAACCTTTAATTTTCTGCAAAACAACCACATAAATTATTAATTCATCTATATTTCCTCAAGGCAAGCTAGACTTAAGGTCCTTCATAAATATTTAAGAATTCTACTGCAAAATAAACAAAAACTTTCACTTAACTTTTAATTGCAAGTCCCAACAACCAGCAATAGCATCATCAGTAATAGTAAAGAGAAAGATTTCAGGTAAAAGCACATTTTTGTGGAAGGTTCTGGCCTTTTTAGCTTGCAGAAATTCAATGTGCTTTGCACAAGGTTTGCAAAACGTGCATCTCATTAGCAATAAACACCAGAAAAAAAGGGCCTGTGTTCAAAACTAATCCAGTCTTGACTTGAAAGGATATCTACTGGTTCCCAGGAGCATGAAGTGCAACACATATGTACACCTGTGTATATGCTTTTTCCAGGAAGACATCTGTCAGTATTAATATGGTGTAATCTCCAGGCCCAAATCTGAGTTGCTGTTTAATTCTGGCACTGGATCTGAGAAGTGAAGGCTGTCTCAAGCTTCAGGGCTATAGCCTAACGTAATCCCAGCTGTCAACTTCTCCCCTTTCCCCAAAGGAATTGTTCCAATAACTGTGGATCACTGCATTTGCTATAACACACGCCCTCACCAGAACAGTCTTCACCTGCTGGATAAAACAGCTCTCTCAACCCTTTGGAGTGGTGCAGAAATCACAGCATCCTGTGAATGAAAACAATTTAATTATATCATTTTTTATATAGTATTTTCTTTTTATAAAAAATGTGCTTTTCCATAAAATTTGTCAGAACTTTTGTACGTATTGCACATGAGAAAAATACTTCAGAAACATACTTCAATGTTTTCATGCTTCAGTATTCTTTGAGATAATCTAATATTTTGAAAATAATTATTAGTTAAATTTATATATTTAGGCATAAAAAGAATCTTTAGAAACTTTTTTTTTTACCCCATAAAATAAAATCAATTAATTGATTTTGAAGGTTCAAGTCATACCTCACTTCATTTAAGAAATAATTTTATGGAGAAAGTAACTAAATAAAGGTTTCAATCATTATTCCAAAGGAAGGAAAAAAAAAGATTCTGCCATAAAATGCAAAAACTCAGTGTCAGCATTTTCAGTTTTCCCCTAGAAATATAATAAAATTTCCCTAAAAGGTAAAACGATAAAAATCCAAGCCTATGTAAAAATGGAGAAATCAAAATACTCTAAACAGTATGGAAGAGCTTCAGTGGTAACTACTTTGCTCTTTGCTTTCCCTTCCAGTCCCACACAGACCATTTTGTCCATTGTTCTTCACAGGTATGGACTCATTGTGTCTGACCGTGCTCTCATCTTTCCAGTGCTGTCAGAACTAATTCCAAGGAAGAACACAAAATACAGGGATGTGAGAATGGAGTAAGGGAGATTTGAAACAGGCCCATGAAAGTATTCCTCCTGCCTTGCCATATGGATATTGATTTCTCTCCCTCAGGCTGAATATAATTGCCTGCTCTAATTTAGCATTGATCTACCCACCCAAGTTTCTTAAAGCACTGCACAGGCATCAATTAAATTGTTCCTAATACCACCTTTGTGAAGTAGGATAGCTATAATTATTCACACTTAGAAGATGGTGAGGGGTGAAAAGTGATTCGTCCTGAGCTATGCAGTGAAGGAAGCCAGGATTAAAGCATGAGACAATTATACCGTGCCATGTGCCTCTTATCAGATCATTCAGAGTTTTTCTAAAGGCAAAATATTTGTTCATTTAATGATTTGGGATTCCAGTGAAGCATACGTGGCTAATGAGTGTACTACGGCTGATGATGATCATATCAGGTGTGCCTAGTGTCTTGACTTCTCTCCTTTCTGGGATTTTTCCACTGTCTTTTTTTTTTTTTTGGTCTTTATCTTCTATCCACTCTGCTTAAAATGTAAGAGGCTTTTATTTCATATACTTCAGCTCTTGGCACTTGATTGTTGGTTTATTCCCTGATAAGAACTTTTATGCATTATTGCATGCAAGAAATAACACCTGTTGCTGCTGCGGATGACAAACATGGTTTTGTGGCCCTGCTTTTTAGTGTCATTTTATCCAGTAGTTAAAGAGAAATCAGGTAGGGTGCAAATGAGGATAAACAAGTACAAAATATTTCATATACACATCCAAGAGTTCAGAAAAATTACAAGTTCTGGCATATTTACTGGGAAAGCCCAATGGTGAAGAAACACAAGGTTTAGATATTTCTTTGAATCAGATAGTAGCAATAAACCAAAGTTGGACTGGATTTCAGAATGAATTTAACCAGCTTCTTTACGCAATATATGACTTGTAGTCAATGAAGAGAAAAACACAAAGAAAAAACCCCACCTAACACACTATTACAAGGCTTGTAACCTGTGCAAGGTCAAACATTTACAGATATGTTCAAATATGAAGTGGACATGACCTTTAGCATGCTGATTCTAGCTTTATCTGAGAGAAAAAGAAAATTATATTGATATTGGAAAGCTGTACAATATGTACAAACTTTAATTATCAGCTATGCTACACTACGCAATGCTTACACAGAGAAACCACAGGAAGGTCAATAACACAGTACTTACTATTTGACCCCATTTTGCTACACTGCTTGACTTGAACAATATAAGTATTTGCATTTTTGGCCAAGAATTTCCTATTTCAAAGTATCCCCTCTGGGCTGCATTTAGGGCTCTGGATTAGCTTTAAACATGTTTACAATATGGTCCAAGTTGCTTTAGGCTTCACTGTTAACATTCTAGGAAATTAGGGATGTAGAGCAGAAAATCCTTAGGTTGTTTCTTCTGAAGCATATATTTTTCAGCATAGGAGATACAGGAGAGGTTAATGAATTCACTCTTACCTCCTGATGAAGCCAGATGATGGAAATCAAGCTGTGTTTCCTTGCTCTGCCCTTACAAATATCCAACGCATGAAAAAAAATAGGTGTGGTTTTTGATTTTGGGGTGGATTTTGTGGGGGTTTTTGTTTTGTTTTGTTTTGTTTTAAACAGAACCTAGCCACATAGTTTTCTTCCAAGAGACTTTAGTTTGAGGAGATGTTTGTGCCTGGCTGAGGCCTTCCTGTGAAGGTATGATATACAAAGGATCAAAGAGATTCAGGTCAAAAGTTTTTACTTCCTTCACTATATTAAAAAATATATGCTCCTTGTACATCTCTTATCTATATGATAATATATTCTACTGTAGAAAGTTTGGACTCTCTAATCCTTCCAAGTGATGGGCCTTGAGGCAAACTGTCCCACTTTCCTACCATTAGTCTACACATGCAGCTTGACAAAACTGCGTTATACCAGAAATATCATTTTTATACACTTACTCACATTACAACACAGGAAATCATGTCTGATGCTAAAAAGAGAAAATATAAGCCTATCACAATGTGTCAGCATTTCCTGCGTTTTAAGGTCTCCTGGAAACATACCTGAGATGCACAATTACCATGAAGTTCCAGCATGAAGTACTTCTTAGTGAAGCCATTTCTAGGAGCAGGTGCTGCTTCTTCATGGCTCCAGCATCGCCCCAGAAAGAGAAGAAAGCTTTTCCACCACATGCTGACTTCCTTGTCTGTGTTGACACTGCCTGTTCCCTTCTCCAGGCATGTGAAGCTAGTACTGCCCTTACACAGATGCTGCTGTCCCATCTGACACCTGTGGTGCAGGTAGCATCTAAAGGAAGCTGAGTAGAATAGTCAATATTCCACATGAATTTTCATATGGAAATGTTACTTCCACTGACATTTTTTTCCCCTCAAGTAACAGTGAGGTTTGGGGACATATATTATCAGTGCTCAAAGAACACATTTTGTTTATATGCTATTTAAAAAGGGCTCTGTGACTGCAAGTGTAATTAAGTAAGAAATGGAGATAATTGTTATTGTTAATTTTCCATTTGCAGAATTAAATGGGGAACATTCATTTATATATGTATATCTATCCATACACACAAAGGGAATAATGAGTAACTAAAATGTAACACGTACTCTGTAGAAATAGTAGCAAAGAATCTTCAGCTTTATGGTGTTGTCCAGGAGGTAAGGCATATAATAGCTTTCTCTGATAAAAATTTCCCAGTCAAAGAAAAGCATTTAATAGCAGCAATACCTGAAGCTCATACTGTGCAACTCTAAGCATTACCTGAGCTGGGTAACAGTTGGACATATTCATAGGGGCTTTTTGATAACCCCAGGACATAATGTGTGCTCTGATCATTTACAAGAAATAGGAATGCTTTTCATATGCATGACCTACTATGCATTTTAACTGGGAAAGGCAAGGTACTTATCAAGATAACACTGACAGGTGGCAGAGCAACTTGAGCAGTACAAGATAGAAATTCTCAGCCAGTGGGTGGCAAGAGAAAATGGAATAACGCTGACTGGTATAAGCTGATATGTCTTCAATTACAGCCTCATGATTGTATGAAATAGGACTTTGGGAGAGACCTGGACCACTAATGCTGCTAATTCTTGTTTTCCCCCATTGCAGTTCCTTGATTTTCCTTACACTATCCTTTCACACTGAATATATAACCATGCTTTGTGCAGCAACATTCAGGATTACTTTGAGATGAAACAACTGAGAATAACAAGTCTTTTCCTTGTCTGCTTACAAAAGAACAGTCATTAGATTGTGAATCATATGGCCCCAACTAATGTGTTTAAATGAAGACAGGTATTTTTCAGGCATCCTGAGTCATGGTTTCCTTTTATATGATTTTCCCTTTGTCACATTTTGTTTTACTTTCTCCATGACCTGAATAAGCTAAAAATAACTCAAGGGTGATGTATTATCCTTAGTTTGTTAGCTGTTAAGTTTAAAGTGAGTTCTCTTTCTTATACCTTTTCACCACCAAATAAAACAGGAACCCCAGTTAGACTTAGATCTGAATTTTTTATATGAACTCAGGGTTTTTTTGGAGAGGAGGCAAATATTTGATGGATATAAAGAGATGGGTTTTCCTAAATTTTCTTTCCTTCAATCTTACTACTGTGTAATGAAAATGTTTCACTAAGATTTCTTGCAAACATCACCAGCACATTCTAGCTACTTTGGACTGTATTTCTAAATCAAAATAGTCAGGAATTCACACACCCCCAATTGCCAGTTATTTCAGATTTATTGTTCTTTTGTTTTGGCGTGAACTACAGCAGCTCATAGCCACCTGAGAAAACAGGTAAATTTGATCCTTCACGTTTTCTTATGTATCCCTAAATTAATCAACTGTACCTCAGTACTACGCCAGCATCAGTGGCAATAAAATAGTGGAGGTCAGATTTAAAGTTGCTTTTAACTTCATACACACAAGTGCACATGCACATGTGAACTATAAATACACAGACATCTCTTGACAGATATATATGATTGCTAGCTTTAATCGCCTCTCCATAAGCTAAAATTGTTTTAAAACACCTCTGCATTATCTGATAATGTATGGGGTTTGCTGCAGTTTGTATTAAGTATGAGTTAATCTCTCACAAAACAATGTTTTACCAAGTCTCAAGGTTGGCTGTAGGACACACCATTTTAGCTAATATCACACAGGAGATCAGTTATTTCCCATTGTGATTCCCAATTGGCATCTTGCAGTGAGCTTGTTTACTGCTCCGAAGCAGAATGGATTGTCTGTCGTTAAGTACAAAAAAGCTGCATAAAAATAGTGTTAAGTCTCTGGCTTAAGCTGACAAATTCTAGGGAAGTCTAAATTAAAGATGAAGTATCAGAAAAGCACTTGTTAGGTGCAGTAATATTACCTTGGAATGGGAAAGGAAGACAGGGCAGGCAATACCTTTTGTCTAGCCTTTACCATGACAGTCTTTTACTTGGATTCAGAATAGAAAGAGCTTTTAAAAGGTCCTTGTTTTTCCTTTTCATATTTTAACAAAACAATGTAAGCAGGCCAGTACTTGTAGGCCAGCTTTTGGTCCAATTACAATTTGAAATGGTTGAGTTATAAGAATAGTATTTCTAATGACTATGTTGACTGAGCAACCAGGCAGTGCATTTATAATATTGACAAGATGATAAAATCAATTCTTCAGGAGAACAGCAAACCTTCTTGATTTGAGGGGTATTGGATTAAGTAGTTTAAGAGGCACTGGTCTGATATAAATAATCCACAAGTAGTATTCAAAATCCAGTAAAATGAAACTTTTGCTTTATCCGTGTCAACTGAATCCTTAAAGACATCCAGTGAGATAATTAACATTTAGACATAAAATTAAAAAGCAAGCATGCCAAAGCAAACACGAAAGAAGGGATATATGCTGGTTGATGAGACAAGATGGAAATATAAGAATAGATGGATGAATGACAGGAGAAAAAATGCTCTTTCAGAAGGGTGGCCATAGGGATAAAGATGTCAAAGGAAGGTGGACATGGCTGTAAAACAAAATAGGAAAAAAAGGCTCAAAAAGGTCTAAGTAATTAAGAGAGAGAACAAAGAAGAGTAATGTTTATTGAATAAAATACACACCTAGGAGAATTAAAAAATAAAATTTTATTTCAGGGCAATATTATGCATTTTGGTACTCTCTTGCAGAGAGAACATAAAATGAAGAATAAATCTGAGATAATTCAGATCCCTCCAAACTCTTGGATTCACAGCAGGACTCGGCTGTCTAAACTATGCCTATCCCACCAGCCACACCTCCTCCCAGTACTGTTTCCAGGCATACAGAAACCTCTGATGATCAGAAGACAAACTCCTGAGCAACCTACTTGAGGGAAACAATAATCTTTTTACTCTCATCCAATTGAAAAAAAATGGATGCTCTTTATTCTAAACTCAAGCAGACATGGGTGGAAAAGAAGAAAGATTTGCAGAAGTTATATTTCTAACAGTTTCTATTCTAGGCTCAGATGAAATCACCTAGCATGGACCACTTAAATCAGGAGAGTCACTTAGACTTTGTGTATGGACAGTAGAATAAAAATAGCACCTTCAGGCCACTAGTGTTCTAATTTATTTGTGGAAATGTCTTTCTCTGGTGGCAACTATGCTCCTAAAATAGACATAATCGGCAGTGTAAGGTGAAGGGATTTGAATCTGTGCTCTAAATTTAGCTAATTGTCCTTGCTCTGTGTCACCATGTTTATTCAGTACCTCAGTAATAGTAAGGTTTTCTCTATGCAGGGACTCTTCTCGGTAAAAAACTATCCTTGTGAAGCCGTACAACTTCTGCACAGGCTCTGCATGTAGTTGCTATTTTTCAGCAAGGAAGTGGGTTGCAGCTATAGAGAACAAAGTTTGGCTTCTATTTTCAAAGCCTGAGGCTCTGGTCTGCAGTCAAAGCCAAGCTCTTGCTGCTTGAGTTGTGCAGTGTTTAAATAAAAGTAATCTCAGTGTTAAATTCAAGCTCTCCATGCCATAGCAATGAAAATAACATACTGTGCCTGGGAAGTGCCTGTAGGGCTGGAGCCATGCTGCTGGAAGCAGGTGTGTGCATACAAATGGCAAGCAGGGAGAGAGGAGCCCTCAGAGAGCACTGGACTTTTTGTGGTTCCTGGAGATTGTGTGGCTCAGTGGCTCAGTTCTTGTAGGAGTGGGTGGCTGGACAAATCCACCTCTTTCCATACATAGATCCTAGGACACCACTAAGAGAATTTTTCTTCATATTTTCTGGCTAATTTTGCATAGGAAACTTTAAGGCACAAATAAACCACTGTCACTGAACTAATATCACCAATTTCATATTTATTTATGAATAGCTATTGCATATTGCTCTTACTGAAATGAATAAAACCATGTTAATAAGAATTTTAAATACTGGAAGAGCACAGCTGTACATGTCTGTCAAAATATAAGAAAAGTAATTACATTATAAGTACATCCCAGAAGCACTGTACTTAGCATTAAAAAAAAATAAGAGGTCTCTGTGTCAAGGCCTTGAGGGCACCAATCAGCCTTAGTGGCTCTGACCAGGCTCACCTGGGACTCTTCTCCCACACTCTACACGTGGGTCTGAGTGCCCCATTTCAGCTCAGCCTGCAGTTGTTGCTGAGCTGTGTTTTAGATGTATCTTGATTTGTTTCCAGCTGATGTTGGCTGAATTTCCTGGGTTGATTTGACCTGGGACCTGACTCATCATCTCATGTTCATCTCATTTTCACTGGACTGTTGATAGGATCCACTGCTGTGACTATCCTACCTTGCTTGCCTGCTCAGGTAGTCCAGGGGAGTGCCTGTTGGTGAGGACACAGTCTGTCCTGAAGTCACCCTCAACTCCTGCTCATCCTCCTTTGCAGAACAGCTCCTGTTGCTGCCTGACATCCTCACTCTGTAAAAAAATCTTTATTGATACAAATGGTGTACATGGTAAATCATTCATGGGGATGAATATATGGACTGTTCTCTTACTAGAAGAGGAATGTGGAAGTAAAGCTGTTCTGAAGCACTGTAATTGCTGAAGTAGTTGTTTATAGTGCTCATTATTTATCTGCATTTCTTTTATTTTGAAAAATGCTTCTATGCAGCACCATGGAGTTTACCATAATATTTATCTAAGGAGTTCCATTAAAAATATTTTAAAAGCTTTATTTGCCATTTTAAAATTTTGTAGGTTCATGATTCTCTTTATTTTTAATAAACAAGAAAAATTATTAAGAAAGGTATTATTTTCTGCTTGTAGATCTCTACTCTCTGAGGAATTATTAGGAATATCAAACTTAATATTTTCAGATCCTCTTTTGTTCCTTTCCATCAAACAGGAGAAAAGGGATTATTCTGGCTTTTTCGTCCTTGCATTTTGTTTATCTTCTAGCATCAACTGAACTGACAATCCAAACAATGTTAGACAAGCAAATGGTGCTGTTGTTAGTCTTACACTAGATCTTCTCTTGGCGCAGGAGAGGGAGGATTTGTTGGTGTCTGGTTATAGCTGTCTGACTCTGAAGGCCAGTTTTAGTGCCAGGCAGTCCTAACTTTCACATGTATCAGTGAGTCCTTTACAGCAGAGGAATGCTGGTGTAGTGTAGCAGTGTGTCCCACTATGAGAGAATGGTCATGGAAGATGATGGTGATGCCTGGAGATCAGCTGAAGCTCAGATATGTTTGCTCTAATGATCTTCTGATGTAAGGATCCCTCAGGTTTGCCAACTATTTGAAGCAGAAGCCTGGCTTAGGTATCTAGTCTTCTACCTCTAAATAATTCCCTTGCCACCTGCTTAGACTTTCAAACACCTGGAGACTTATGTGTTTTGGTGTAGACTTTTAAACAATGGAGGGGAGGGCAAGGGCACCAGTATACCTGATTTCAGGTACAGATGATGCAGAGGAAATCTATCTAACACCTATTACTGATTTTTATACACCCTTTAAAGGAGTTTTCAATAAGTTCTTTGTTGTTGAATAAAATTCCTTATAAAGCAGGAAATATACTTTTTTTTTTTTTTTTTTTTTTTTTTAAGCCAGCAGCAGTGATAAAGTCAGAGTTATAGGAATAAAAAGCAAACAAAATGGAGATGTGGTTGAACCAAACTCTTGGACTATAATGTGTGTGTTTTGAGGTCAGATTTATTTAATACAATTTCATTAACCTCTCAGAACTACAATTGCATTGTTAGTAACATGGATTTCCTAACTGAGTGGACTGGAACAGTGCTATCTTAATTTGGGGTCTCTGGGACTTAATGTTGTGATGGGAGAAATAATATAACAAGATGCTTACCTCTCTATCAACTGGTAAACTTTGACTTTTAATATTGTAGTTTTGCTATTTTTGTTCGTATTCAACATTCATTGTCTCATTCTTGTGTGGAAACCCCCAATATTTCTTTTAAGATGTTTCTAGCTAGTTTATAATCTTACTTAACATGCACAGTGAACATTCTTCCAATCACTGATTCTGTATCCCAAAATAAAGATAAGAATCCTTACACTTACAGTTAGGTTAATAAAGACTTAATTTAGAAGTTCAAAGTTTTAGTGCACTGAAATATATATCATTAGAGCTCTTACATACAACATCTGCTTACATCCTATAGTGTCATCCTATTGTAAGTGAACATTTAATCCTAAGTCATTATGCCTCTCCAAGCAAGCTGCAACTCTGAAACCGAGGAATGAGATTTGCTTCTGTTCACAGAGATTGATGCAATCTGTAATTAGAACCCCATACTCTTCCCAGCTGCTGTTGCTGGCACAGTTGCATTTGAAAATGATGTAATATATCTTCTATTGCAGCTCTTCCTACTCTTTTCAGTCAAATGTACAAGCTTGCTATCTTGAAACTCACCCGTGCCAGTCACTAGACCTTATTTTCTATTTAATTTTGATTAGAGTTAAAAGGAGCTAGCATTAGTTATCAGTGCTATGCTAGCATCCAGTATAGAAGTTCTTTATTAAATGAAGGAGAGAGACAGTTGGAGATCAGTAAAAAATGCCTGAAATGCATAGTAGTAGCATAATTTAGGCTCATGTTTGCATAGGTCTAAGTTATACATCTAAAACTGAAGTATATAATTGTTATTACAGAATGAGGGGCTGCAACTCTGGAAAGCAATACATCCAAGAAGTGGTTATAGCAGACAAGAAACTGTTCAGTGTTGATGTTATAGTAATAGGGAAAACAAATTTTAGAATTATAGATAAGGAAACAGTGACTCATATTTAGGATACATTTAGGTAATTCTATATCTGAATGTGGCTTAAATCAGACTGTTAGCTGCAAACCACTCTTACTGTTGTTTCTAAATCTATGTTAAAAACTGTGGAAGAAAAAGAATGAGGTATTTTGTGTCTCATAGAGACAGATGATTTTAAACTAGAGAAACTAGTGCAAGGTAACTTCTAACTAACTAGAAGTAGATCAAGATTTATGAAGACAGACAAATATGTTTTGTTTGTTAAAAGGGGGACTGAGAAATTACTTATTTTTGGAATAAGTTTTTGAGGAAAATGGTGGTAAAAGGCTAAAACTTATCAATGATAGGAAGGACAACAGCCAATTTCTAGGAACATAAATCGAGAAAATTCAAATACTTGAAAAGCACAAGTTTCCAACTGTTATTTTCTCACAGATTTTAATCTCTGGAACAATATATGTACTGATGTTACCAGTCTTTCAACTGCTAAGGTCCTAAAATCAAGGTTGGATGGCTTTTGGAAAGATATGCTTGTTTTGCTGACTAGGGATACCAATTAAACTCAGACACCAGAGTGAAAAGAGCAGGCGTATTTTACTAGAAATAACTAAATAATGTAACAGCATAACACAGAAAACATACAGTAAGAAAAGACAGAATAGTGCACTTAAACAAATAGGAAAATACAGGGTAATGCATCAAATCATTACTACCTGAGAGAGAGAATAGTGATTAAGAAAGATCCATCACCACTTGCATACTTTACCATCATCCAGATCCGCAGTCGCTGGGGAACCCCGGTTACAACGAGGATTTGGAGACCCTGTCCTGGCAAGTGGGAAATCCTATGCGGTGCGTCCACCCATAGGTGAGGCACCCAAAGTCGCTGTGAGCGGGTCCAGCCTTATATACCAAAAATCACCAAGCCAGAATAGCTGGCACCTTTGTTTTGAGCGGAACATCGGCTTTCAATCTCACATTAGGTTCCCCCAGAGTCTGGACAGGGCTCACGGGAGAAGCTAAGGGAGTTTCCCTGCCTATCTAATTTATTTATGTTCTTTTTAGAACAAGGCCACACGTCTGGTCCCAAGGCTGGACAGCTGGCTCCATGGCCTTGTTAACTTGCCCCTACGCAAACAAGAAGAAAGATACATTGAGGATAGACATGTTTTCATTACATTCATCATCAGTAATGAGGATATGATATCTAAGCTACATCTTTCATTAATGAGCATACATATTTCATTAATGACTACGTACTAAGCAGCTTCGGCCTGGGGCCTGTTGTTCAGGCTTCAATACTTCAACACTTTAGCACTTTTTACACCCGTATAGGTGGATTGTTATAACCTAGTACAATACCTACTAGCACAATGGTTATCAGTTACAAAATATACAGGATTCATCTATAGGTCAACTCTGGCTTGGGCCTATTGTCTAAGCCTTAGCACTTCAATGCTTTAGCCAAAAACAAGTTAGTGAACACACTGAAAGGCTAATTGGAGGAAATTTAATATGAAGGAGTTTAGAAGATGTAATGATTATTTGTAGCCATAAAAGTCTTTGAAGCCAACTAAAAGAGTCCAGCTGACCTCAGTAGATATTTTTCTGCAAAGATAACTAAGAGCATTAGCATTCTTATGCCACACACCAATTATTTAATTACTTTCTATTCTCAGTTAACTTTCCAGAAGAATCACATTCTACCAGGATTAAACACATCTATTTTTTAGTGAAGAGATAACAGGCTTCACACAGAGGAATACAAGAGATATTGAACTGTATATATGCAAGTGAATTACAGTGCCTGGTATCAAATCAATGGACCATCTCTTGTATATCTAGGTAGAAATGACCTGATGGCCTTCAAGTATATGCAGCAAGTTAGAAACACATCTGTATTCTACTGGCAAAAGAAAACATTGTTGTTCAGGATGTTGTTCAGCTAAACAGAGTGATTGAATTTAATTGCCAGTCCAGCATTTCTTGTTTAAACTGTTTTGAAAGCAGCCCTGCATGATGGCACATCTGTGAGGGAGGTATAATATTTTGCCCATCAAAAGAGCTGAGAAGGCAAAATCTTGAATACTTTCCTTGTCAGCTGATATGAGAAACATGAGTTAATGAAATAGGTTTTGAGATTGTTTCAGTAAATGGCTTGCTAAGATAGGTTTTCTCCCTTCTACAATGTGGAAATTTGGAAGTAAGATTCTGTAATTGTCTGAGAGATTTTTTTACCGGAGCCCATATCTGCATATTAATGTTTCCATTTTTTGTTATTGTTACTGCAGAATATAGACCTATAAACAATCTGTGGATCATTAGTCATAAAGACATTTAAGAAAACACAGAGACAAAACCAGTTTCCAATTCCTCTTCTTTTCCTTTTCCCTCTTTCCAAAAATACTCCTGTATGGTGTTGCGTTAAGGAGCATAAATTGGATGGACTCTCTTCCCTGTTACATCTGTATAGCCCCCTTGCCATCTGTGAGATGGTCCACATGGGTATCGCAGAATTTATTTTCACATATCTTGCAATTAATGTCAAGTGATTCTTTAAACATGTGGTTCAAATTCTGTGGGGAATTTTATAACAAGATTTTAGTTTCCTGACAGCACTTCAAACTAAAATAGTTTCAAATATGCAGTAAAAGGGAAAATAGTTGCTGTGGGATAAACTTAAGGGTCATTTTTTAAAAGGACACATTCAGATACAAAAGTAATGCTCTCTTCTGAGCTAAGGGACCTATTCTCCAGTCTGTGAGCCTGTATTTCCCGATACCTTTAATCAGAGTTATGTATGCGTACTGAGTGGAGGCCACATCCCTTATTGTCCTAATTATATTGTTTGGAATGAGGTGGTGGTGTGTTGGATTTTTTTTTTTTTTTCTTTGAAAGCCTAAGTGGTTTTTCCATTCTTACTGAGTTTAGACAAATACATAAAAATGAAGGGCAGAGATGCCCTATGGAACTTTCATTTACTGAAAAAGGTGCTGACTGCAAGAATCAAAAGAACAAGAATACAACCCTGACTCTTACTGTTAATCAACAGAATTTAATAGAAATAAAAAAGAAGTTGTGCGTTCCTTATAATAACATAGTAAACTCTGTGGAAATCTGGAGAAAGTAAAGACAAATGTTTTCTTATATAAATAATGCTGTGATTTCATTTCTTAGATAAATGCTAAGCACATCATGATTCCAAGATTCCTCCCACAATCCATAGAAAATTATCTAAATTAAAATAAAACCATGCTATAACTAACACATTCTTTACATTGGCCCATGAGCAACCTGAATAAGAACATACCACCTTTTTCTTCTTACTGGTCTTGATGCATGGAAGGTATTTTCCCTATAGAAACAACCCATAAACACCTATGATCTTATTGCCCTAATCACCCCATCTGCACTACTAACGGCAGGGGAAATTGAAGCCAGTGCAGGTATGTGCACATGGAGCAATCATACCCTGGGATCCTGTCTAGGTCTATGTGCAAGCAAGGCATGAAAGGACTGTGAAGCTGGGGTTGGTTTCTGACCAAAGGACATTCCCAGCAGCTGCTTCCTAGCAAAGAAATGGAACTTGGAGTACAGAATATCTACTGTGAGATGCAGACATGACTGATTTACTATGATGTTATTTCAGTTTTATGGTGATATGACACAACTGAATCGCTGCTTCTATCTCAGCAGTCTTTTGTTTTCTTTTGGTTGACAAAAGACAGATTACACAATGGTATCTTTATCTATATACAATACAAAATATTTTCTTCCTCCTTTACAGTTTTTTTAAAAACAATTAAAATTTATTTAAAAACTGGTTGAACCATGTGCTCAAGACATCCAGGTTTGTGAAATGTCAATGCACTAGAGAAAGTGCTGTGTTTGACCCAACAGCTATGTCACTCTTGGTAATTTTTTGTTAGATTGTACAATTCTTTAAGAAAATGCAATTATAGCATGTGTGTTACTCAAAACCACCACCAGACAGGATGCAGTGCATATATACAAAGGGGTCATGGCTGCTCTTTTCACCTCCTTTTTCCCTGATAGGTTCTTTAGTTGGGGGGCAGATCATAACCAAGATTTATTAGAACAATTATTGTTTATTGAGTTTTTGGTGTTAAAAGAATCCAGCTATTGTTATTAATACCAGATAACTGTACATACATACCCGGTACATTTACTTGTTTCCTCACACAGTTCACACACAGTTACACACACGTAGTTACCTGGTGGGAGCAACAACGAAGACATCAACTGAGAAGTTCACTTAGAAGTGGAAGGTCATACTGATGCACCAGTGGCCTCTAGGTACAAGTTCAGAAAGTCCTTCGAGAGTTGGTGAACATGTAATCCTGTTGTCTTTGCCCATACCAGCTACCACATTCTTTCATGTGGACTGTCATCACACAACCTGTTGTTGATGTGTGTGTTAGTGGCCTTGCACAAATTTGTCCTGAGTTTATCAGGTCTCAAATTCATCAGGATCACTAGTATCCAGAGCTTATCTCTGTCCTCTTAAACATCTCCTTCCCCTCCCCACCCTAATATCTTTTTATTTCTAGATTAGTGGGAAATAAAAGCAAAGTCATAACATTGTGGGATTTTTTTCCTCCTTGCAGAAAATGTCTTTTCCTTTCTGCTGGGAGCTATTTGTATTATGTCACTTCAGAATTTGTTACTTTTCAGAAATTCCAATATAGCAGACGTATATGGAGCTAATATAATGTGGCCTGGTAATGTGCAAGTATCAGTTTGTCACTATTAAAAAAACGTCAAATAGTCCCCCAACATTTTCTGCAATCAGGAATCATGGTGAAGTTTTTCCAGCTAGGGAGCTATGAATGTCTCCTGCTTTGCTATTCCGCAAATTACTGAACACCACTTTTCTGCTTATAAATGTGAAAGAAAACGGAAACAGCCAAAAAAATTACACAACTAAAAAAGGCCCATTGTTCTGAATCGTAAAACTGCCAAAAAGGTAAATTGCAGGTCTGAAAATGAATTTATTAAAAGAAGATGGAAGACCTGTTTTTTTCAAACCTTCCAATAGAGGCACTAAATCAAATCCCAAATCTTCAGTAGCAGATATTAGACGTCAAGCTTACAGCTCCCACATTCATCTCTCCATGCTCTTGGTGTATCTTGGTTCAGTGCTGGAAAGAAGAGGGCTGCTATAATTAAGATGCAAAGACACTATGTCTGTGTTCTTTCTCATACTATCTATATCCTTGGTCCTTGAAACACAGGCATCTGAGACTTAAAAAAAAACTTCATGTGGGGAAAAATAATATTTATTAAGGGAAAAGCTGTTGATAATTTACAACTTATTCAGGAAATCAGAGCACTATGTTTTCACTGTTACACAAATAATCTTTACTAAGTTATTATTTTTAAAAAAATAATTTGAAGTGATTCATCATTTCTTCTACTAGCTCCTGTAGGATCCTTCTGAAAATGTTTCTTTTTAAGATTCAAACACAAACCTCACTACTCTTCTGTCAGATACAGCTGTGAATATTTCTGAAGAGTGATTTATAGGCTGTAGAGTCCCTTACAAGTAAAGGGTTTTAAAATGAAAAAAGATCACAGCAAATTACAAAGACGACCTAAAAAGGTAAATTTCAGGCCTAAAACTTTGATTTGGTAGGTTGCCCCTCATATAGCTTACAAATTGTTAAAACACAATTTGGTTTCTCTTCAAAGAGAAAGAAATAATCTCCATTGAAAAGTCTGGAGACAGGATAGGGCTGGTACTTTACTGGGATGAGTCAGCAAAAATTAGACCTCCACCTATGGTATCCTGGCAAAACCAAGCAAAGAAAGAAAGAAGTGTCACAGTGATGACAGCCTTGTAAATTCATGGACAAATGACATTGACTTTAATACCAAATGAATTACATCTCTATAAAAAGAGTCAAAGATTTACAGAATGACCATTAGTAGTAATGTGAAGAAGCTATCTGGAGAGAGTAGCAGGAGATTTTGAGTAACCTAAATACTGCTGCAGAATAAATAAATATTTTATAAATATATGGGTTGTCTGAAAGTGCAACAGGTTTGTGAAAATCCTCAGTATTTGCTCTGGGCATATACTATAAGAATTAAAGATGGATTGCTCTAAATTTTGTCTTACTATTCTGTCCTGATTTTACCTCACTACTGGTGCATTTAGAATTACCTAATTTTTAGGTAGCAGACCTAAGGAGCTCCTCACTATGTGGATGCATGGGTTTAAGGGAGACTGGATAAATTCTTGGAAGAGATTTCCATGGGAGGTTAACAAACAGACAAACCCTATCTGTTTCAGGAAATGGCTTGAGCGGAAAACTGTTGAAGTCAAGAGGATTAGTTGGGAGAAACAATGGTTACTAGTTCTTACTCCCCCTCTGCCATCTGGTTTGGGGCGCTGCTGGAGACAGCATGCTGGACTGGAGGCACCTCTGATGTTCTATTTTTCTTTTGGGCGTTACCAATGCGAGACACTCTTCAGAATATACTTTTATCCCAGCATGAATTCATGTTTGATTTTGATTCTCCTCAAATGTTTTTTCTAGGTATATCAACTACTTGCAGTTGTTGATATCTATTTATCTTCTGAGCTACCATTGTTATGTAAAAAAGTATCTTTCAGAGTAATTTTGATAGAAATTACTGGATGGCATTTATAAATGAATATCCTTTCCCTAGCAGAATTTAGTACCCTTAGACTTGTGCTCTTATTTTTCTGATTTTTTTTTCTTCTTTTTATATATATATACACAGAGGAATACATATTGAAACAGATTGAAGGAACGACTCCTTTAGGAGACTACGCTGCTGCACACATTGTGTTTTAATGAACAGCTGTGCTCTTCCCTCTCAATTAGTGTCCACAGCACAGGTGTAACTGAAAACAGGAGAGAAGACAGAGGGCTGCATCAGCGGTATCAGGAAGTTCCTACATTTGAGTCAAAGAAAAAGGTCAGTTTATCATTTTTATCCGTTTCTGAGATGAATGAGAGAGGAAGAGAATTGAGTGAAGTATGTGAAAAATAATTAAAACAAAGGGCCAAGGAGTATCAGCTTGAACACAGATTTCAAAGAAGAATATGAGAAATGTAGTAAATGGTTATAGAGAAATGTTGAGGAGTTAAAGCTCACTGCACCCTTAGAAGGATTGTACAGGTCAGCCTTGTGATGACTTCTGCTCAGAGTACAAAGGAGAAGGACTGTGGTTTATAACAATCATCAAAATTTTTTATAGCTTTTCACAAAATTATTTATAGTTTTTCACCTACAACATAATTTCCTGTTATTTGATATGGACCTAGCTGAAGTGTTTTTTCAGCTTTGTATTTTGGGCATACTTAATTCTTTTTGCTGAATTCCCCTCTCTGTTTTTCCTTGTGACCTTAACTTGTCATTGCTCCTATACTCAAAAGAATATACTATTATCCAGTCACTCAGTACTCCTCCCGTATGGACTTGTTGAGTCTTATAGGATTTACCTGACAATACAGGCTAGGACAGCACTAGTACCCAGTTCAGACTGGTCATCACTGAGTGTTTTTTGTGCACAGCTGCCCAAGGAGATACAGCTGGATGACTATCGGGGTAAAAGTGAATTGTAAAGACCTGCAAATGTAGTTAGCCACTAATGCTGATGTGGTAGTTATGGTGGGATTCTTGTCACCTAAAGGTCAGAAAGTACAAGGACATCTACATATAAGCTGGTCACTTTTAGCTCTGAGAGAGAGCAGCACAGTGGAGAGAGAGAGGCCATTTTATTGCATGATTCATCTGACCAAATGTAGATATTTAGTTCACAATGAGAGAAATTTCAGCACAGAAATGTCTATTTCTCTGTGGCGACTAAAAAGGAAGCCCACTCAGATGTAGAAATTTACATTTGTTCAGATGAGTCCCATGCAGAGTGCCTGCTATGGCAGAGCACTCAAGGGTATTTTCACCCTGGTTTGCTGCAGAACTTCCTCTGAGCAGTAGCTGATGCTTGGATTTTCTGCAGAAGAAAGAAATAATCTCCAAGGGTTTCACTTGCTGATTTTTTTCCCCTAATATTAATTAGTTTTTATTTTATATTCCTGTTGTGAATGTATATTGTATGTCAGTCATACTGAATTAAAACATAGCTTAACCATGAGGAGATTTTAGCAAACACTCATTGAGTTTTTTTGCCATCAAAAACTTCTTTAAAGCAAGCTACTCTATTTCATTAGTGTAACCAAGTCTGGGTTTTTTTTTCTGTGTTCTGAAGCCAAAGACAAGCTGCAAAGCTATGTATATCTGCTCAAACATGTCTGCTGGTGGAAAGATCCTTATATACATTACTACACTGAAAATGGATCAGCCTCTAGAGAGTTTGATTTTTTTCAAAATACAGGCAAAGTGTTAAACATATAATTCTACTCCTGTGTGATTAATTATATCTCAAGTTGCATGAGACAGGCACTCTGAACTTGCAGAAACATGAAAACCAGCCCTCAGAATGAATACACCCAAAAATACGTATGAAAAATAAATTGGCATCTCTTGAAATTTCATACGTTGGAGAGATAAATGAAACTGTATAAATTTACTTCTAAGAACTAACATCATATTTGAAACAACAAGATAGATGGAAACAATGTCTCCTTTTTCCCTCTTGCATTTCAGATGAGATGTTTCCTCACTGTGTGACCTGAAGGAGTTGTTGCAGTATAGAAATATCACCAATACAGCAAACTATGCTTCATTTCTTATGTAGGCACAAAAGACTCTTTAAATGTTAATATACATGCTAATTGCTATTGCTATATTCTACAGTTCCCCCCTCCTCAATCTCTAATTCCTTTGTGTCAATAAGCATGACAGGCCAGGTTCTAGCATAAAAATAGAAGACTTATTTGACCTGTTAAGTTAGCAGAAAATATTACTCCAAAGGGAGAACTGAAATATACATTTGCTTCAAATAACCCTACACTGGTTGCCATTAAATAGTAAAGACTTTTAAAAACTAGTCATTCATTGTTTCATGCTTTTAGTATATGGGAAATCTGATATTTTGGATGCTTATACTGGTGTCAGCAGATAATTCATTCTTTCAAAGTGCCTGCAGAAATGTCTAGGGAGGGTGTGCCTCTCAGCCATTTCCCTATGCTTTTACAATTCCTGTCTAGTCAAGAAAATCTGCTCGATAATTTAAGATTATCTTTAGGATACTCTAACTTACAATACTGCACACAATACTCATGGCCAAGGATCCAACAGGGCACTGCACACACCATTCTACCTTTTCCCATCCCCATTTCGCCCCTATGCTTCTTTCCTCAGTAACACTTTGAGAAAGGCTGAGGACTAGGAACAGAAGCAAGTGGGTCAGCTTTGCACCACATCAGCAACATAAAGACTCTGGAACAAAAGCCAAGAGTTCTGCCCCAACTATTTAACCGTGACCGTGGCATTCTCCATCAGGAAGATACTCATAATTTCAGGTAATTAAATGACTAGAAAGCTCATTCTGTGCTTGGCAGCCAAAATTAAACACGTCAAATGAACAAAACCTGTTTAAATGAGTGAAATACTGAGGCTGCTATTGATTACAACTGGTTAATTAGTTTTAAGGAATATTTTGATCAATGTTTTTGACTGATGAAAATGGTATAAATGCAAAGCCAACATTCTCTCATTTTTTTTTCTTGTTAGGATTGCTGGGATGGGGGGAGGGGTTAGTTTATTTTTCTTGCTGCAAGAACAAAGCTACTGCATTGTGATTTGGGTTATTTTTGCTTCTGATAAAAATATCTATGAAAAATTTTGAAAAAAACATATAGAAAAAAATAAGAATCATTATTTGGTAAGCAGTTCTCAGAAAATGTGTAAGTTCTTCAGTTACCCTGCTACTTCAAAATGAAGCTATATAATTTTTTTAGTAATTCTTAGAACACATTTTAGACAGTTATATCTGACTTAACATGCTCTTTGGACTACTGTGTTATTCAATGGAAGAAAAGATTCTTCTGTTCTGTAAAAAGATTCTTCTATTCTGTAAGTTCATGAAATAAAGCTCTTCAGAAACTCAGTATGTGCAGTTACCAGATCTGTTTTTAGAATGGTAAATGCTACATTCAAAAGAAGTGTTACAGACTCCGTTATGTCTAAATAACACATTTTCATAGAATCATAGAATCATTTAGATTGGAAAAGACCTTTAAGATCATCAAGTCCAACCATAAACCTAGCACTGACAATTCCACAACGAAACCATGTCCCTAAACACCACATCTACATGTCTTTTAAATACCCCCAGGGATGGTGACTCAACCAGTTCCCTGGGAAGCCTGTTCTAATGCTTGACAAACCTTTCAGTGAAGAAATTTTTCCTAGTATCCAATCTAAACCTCCCCTGGTGCAACTTGAGGCCATTTCCTCTTGTCCTATCTCTTGTTACTTGGTAAAAGGGGCCGACACCCACCTTTGCTACAACCTCCTTTCAGGTAGCTGTAGAGGGCGATGAGGTCTCCCCTGAGCCTCCTCTTCTCCAGGCTAAACAACCCCAGTTCCCTTAGCCATTCCTCATAAGACATGTGCTCTAGACCTTTTATCATCTTCGTTGCTCTTCTTTGGACACACTCCAGCACCTCCATGTCTGTCTTGTAGTGAGGGGACCAAAACTGAACACAGTATTTAAGGTGTGGCCTCACCAGTGCTGAGTACAGGGGGACGGTCACTTTCCTAGTCCTGCTGGCCACACTCTTTCTGATACAAGCCAGGATACCACTGGCCTTCTTGGCCCCAGCTGGGCACGCTACTGCCTCATATTCAGCCAGCTGTCAACCAACACCCCCAGGTCTTTTTCTGTCAGGCAGATTTCCAGTCACTCTTCCCCAAGCCTGTAGTGTTGCATGGTGGTGTTGTGACCCAAGTACAGGACCCAGCACTGAGGCTTGCTGAACCTCATACAATTGGCCTCGGCTCTCAATCCAGCCTGTCCAGATCCCTCTGTAGAGCCTCAATCAGCCCTCAAGCAACACTCCCACACAACTTGGTGTCGTCTGCAAACTTACTGAGGGTGAACTTTATCCCCTTGTCCAGATCATTGATAAAGATATTAACTAGAACTGGCCCCAGTACTGAACCCTGGAGAATACCACTTGTGATCATCCACCAACTGGATTTAACTCCATTCACCATTACTCTTTGGGCTCAGCCATCCAGCCATTATTTTGCTCGATGAAGAGTTGATAGAAACAGGTCTTTTAAGAGGCTTTTGAAGGTTAATATACATATAATGGTGTGCATACATGTTAATATGTCTATATGTAATAACATGTATTGGTCAGAAATAAATTAATTCATATTTAGCACAGTATTCATGACCTTGGTTGTTTTATTTCTCAGAAAATCCAAAGGGTTTGGACTCTAAGCATCCACTAAGTTTTTGTTATAATGAAAACTGTGATGGAAGTAAACACACACAAAATGGATTGTCAGAACTCATTTTCATTCTTTGCATTTTTATTATTTGAAGTCTTCTTATATGTAGAACTTAACAATAGGGAAATGAAGACTATTACTACAGTTGCTACTGTTGTAACTTCAAGTAAAGCAGTGTATTGCAGTAAAATCGGGACTCTGGTTTTAAAGTATTTCTGAGATCAGGTGGCCCAGAGGTGCCTAGTCTGCTAGGAATTTTTGGAGACTTGGTTTCTAAAGGTACAGTGGAATGATGACCAAAGAATAATGAAGGCAGTGTCTGTTTGCTTTTGAGTGCTACATCTGTTCTCCCAAACCTTTCGTGTCAGTTGGCCTTTCATTACCATCCAGCAAGTCTGATGGCAGCAGCCTACTTTTCAAGCTGTATTTCTTCGAAGCGGTAGAGACAATTTTTGCACAGAACATGTAAGCAGACAGAAAATTTCTTGTGTCCGGCTATTCCCACAATTGCAGAAGAGCCTAGGGAAAGCTTGACCCCTAATGTTTACATCCTCTGATCTGCCAGGCTCTTAAGTGTATGTAACAAATAACTCCCACCATTGTTTGCACTGAACCCAGTGAGCTACAAGCACTTGTAAGAGCTTGAGGGTTTTGGAACAGAGGGCTTTTAAATACACTTGCCATCTGATTTCACACCTTTGCAAATGTGCTTTGCTGAAAGTGTGATGAAGTTCAGATGAATCCCTTTGACACAATGATGGAGACAAGTTGAGCTTCACCCTGATGTGGATGTGCACAGACAAGAGATTTTTTAAATCAACTCAGCTAAATGAAAATACAGTGTGTCCCCTGCAGAGCTACCAAGGTCAGTGAGACTACTGGTAATCTGCTGTATAAATGCCAGATGCACAAGGTACAGTGCCTCCAGGCATTTTTAGTTCACATTGTTTATAATAGAAGTCAAACGCCAAGCTTCATTATAGCAAAAAGTTCAGTGTTTCTTCTTGTCTTGTTTTGACATAAATCTGAGTACAAAGAAATAAATAATGGTCTAAAGATTTAGGCAATATCCTTTTCCAGACTGGTACAACTCTCCATTAAATTTTAAAGGAGGCATGTGGGAACTTTACATCATTAGATTTTTTTTTTTTTCAGGTTAGGTCACAGGATTTGCCCTTCCATGCAATCTCTCTTATTAAGAAGCAGTTTGATAAAGCAATTTGCACTTAGGCATCTTTATTTTTTACAAAACATTAGTTTTCCATTTATTCTTCCACCACACAGTTTGACCCATTAACTGTCAAAGACAGATTCAACTTTTTTTTGTTTTGCAGCGCGACATGTTATGAGCAGCAGATTTTATTTAGTAAGCTAGGAATGGGCATTTAACCTAGACTGGAAGCTCCTGGATCTTTGGGTCTAAATCTCAGCTGCTGCGAGCAGTCATTCTTCACAATCCCTTTCATAAACTTATTGAATAGGGGAGGCAAGAAGTCTACTGGGAAGATATTACACAGAGTATCTTTCTCTTAATGACTAGAAACCTCCTTCTGATTTCCAGACTACAATTATTTATGGCCATTTTCTATTCATTTGTTCTTGTGCCAATACCATACTGTAGTTTAAATAGAGCCTCTTTTGCCCTGATGTTTTTCTGTCTGTGTATTTATAGATAGTAATTCAATACCATTTAGTCTCTGTTTCATTAGATTACCCAAAACTAACCCAGTTTCACTCTTCTAGGATTCATGATTCTCTGTTCACTCCAAGAACTTTTTTTTTTCACCTGTTCTTTGCTGCATAGTTCTCCAAAAGTGGTCAGCAGTACCTCATGTAAAGCCATTCAAACGTCATGGCTCCTTCTGGAAATACCTCATCTGATACAAGTAGGAATTACATTAGTCTTTTAACATATATCGTTATGGTTCACAGGCATCACTGGTACACACAGATCCCCTCCTTTTCTAATATTTTGAGTTCATAACATAAGTTCTTAATATTAGCCCTTAAGTGTATGACATTGCCCTTTGCATGATTGGATTTTTATCTCATTACTATTATGCAAATCCCCAAAGTCACCAGGTCTTTCAAACTGCTCTTGCATTGGGGATGTTTCCCAAATTCATGGCATCGTAAATTCCATTAAAACAAGCTTACTTTTTTGCACCAACATCATTAAAAAAATGTTAGATACCTCCCAGTACTGATTCTTTACTGGTAAGCTTCCTTCAGCATGTTCAGCTGTTTTCTCCCTTTCTTTTAGTTTTTGTCTAACTTCTGTACTAGTCCTAAACTTCTCCATGTTAACCAACTTGTTCTCCCAAGGCACCATACAAAATGCTTAAAAAAGCATCTCAGAGAAATCCCTTGTACTTTCAAAGCAAATTACCAGATAAATTTAACATAATCTGTTTGGTAAAGTTCTGTCAAGTTTTATGATGTTTTATGCCTTTAATTCTTTCTCCCTCCCCTTAGATTTATTTTAAAGCTTTTCATTCCGTTCTGAAGGCTTGCATGTTGTTGAGATCTGATGAGTAGGTCAGTATTTGCCTGAAGAAAATCTCCTCTCTGCTACACTTCATTATTTTAGAGTTACTTTATACCCTGAAATGACAAATAAGTGAAACAGGAAGTCTGGGAGTATGTGTCTGTTGAGGTTTGAACTCAGCTGGCATCCAGTCACCACGTGGCTAGCTGTTCACCTCCCCCCTCCCTGGTGAAATAAGGGAGGGACAAAAAGAAGAAAATTTGTCGTTTGAATAAAAAGAAAGAATGTACTAAATATAACAAGAAAACAACAGTAACAATAGTGAGTCCAAAAAAAAAAAAAAGGGTAAAATACAGCAGTGGCTTACCGAGCGCAGCGACCGCCCCCCACAGCAGCAATTCAACTGCACAAGGAAAGTCCCATCACGCCGACCCGGGAAAACCGAAAACCACACACGCCATAGAGATCCCGCGGTCCGCCTATATACACCGAGCATGATGTCACATGGTATGAAATACTCCAATGAATGGGGACCCAGCCCTCCAGATGTGCTCCCTCTTGGCCCAAGGAAAGTTAACTCTATCCTGTCTGAAACCAGGACAGTGTCTAAATTAAGTTCTCAGTTTGTGGCTTAGTGTCATACCTTCAGAGCATGCAGCTGGAGTAACTCACAATAACTGCTAGGAAAGGAACACACTGTAGGACAAGCAAGGTTCTTGTTTAAATTGCAGTTTAAATTAAAATAATTAATATTCACTTTATAAATAAAGATTTTTTGTAGATTCAAATTCCTAAAATTGGTGGTTTTACTTTAACTGGTTTGATAGTTATTAGCAGCTTCAGATTTTAATGTAACCTTTTTTCTTATACCAGAGTTTCATATGTAAAAGGCTTGCTGGAAAGTTCAACGTCTCATTACCATTCTTAGCACAAAGCAACACAAAATCAGTAAGTTCTCTTCTTTATAGTTAAAACAAGTGGCGCCTACTGCTAGCCAAATCATAGAATCATAGAATCATTCAGGTTGGAAAAGACCCTTGGGATCACCGTGTCCAACCATCAGCCCTACTCTACAAAGTTCTCCCCTACACCATATCCCCCAGCATCTCATCTAAATGACCCTTAAACACATCCAGGGATGGTGACTCCACCACCTCCCTGGGCAGCCTATTCCACTGTCTGACCACTCTTTCTGTGAAATTTTTTTTCCTAATGTCCAGTCTAAACCTCCCCTGTTGGAGTTTCAAACCATTCGCTCTTTTTCTGATACTAATCACCTGTGAGAAGAGACCAGCACCAACCTCTCTACAATGTCCTTTCAGGTAGCTGTAGAGAGTGATGAGGTCTCCCCTCAGCCTTCTCTTCTTCAAACTAAACAGTCCCAGCTCCTTCAATCCCTCCTCATAGGATCTCTTCTCCAGGCCCTTCACCAGCTTCATTGCCCTCCTCTGCACTCGCTCCAGCACCTCGATATATCTCTCTCGTATTGAGGTGCCCAAAACTGGACACAGTACTCAAGGTGTGGCCTCACCAGTGCAGAGTACAGGGGGACTATCACCTCCCTACTTCTGCTGGTCACACTATTTCTAATACAAGCCAGGATGCCTTTGGCTTTGTTGGCCACCTGGGCACACTGCCGGCTCATGTTGAGCTGCTTGTCAATTAGAACCCCCAGATCCTTCTCTTCCACACAGCTCTCCAGCCACACCTCCCCAAGCCTGTAGCGATGCATGGGGTTGTTGTGGCCCAAGTGCAGGACCTGGCACTTGGCCTTGTTGAAGCTCATCCCGTTAACGTTGGCCCACCGATCCAATGTATCCAAGTCTCTCTGTAGAGCCTCCCTATCTTCATGCAGATCGACACTCCCGCTTAACTTGGTGTCATCTGTGAATTTACTGATAATACACTCTATGTCCTTATCAAGAACATCAATAAAGATGTTGAACAGAAATGGTCCCAACACCGAGCCCTGAGGAACACCACTTGTGACTGGCCGCCAGCTGGATTTAGTCCATTGACCACCACTCTGGGACCGTCCATCCAGCCAGTGCTTGACCCAGCAGACCGTTCACTTATCCAGGCCATGGGCAGCCAGTTTTTCTATGAGAATTCTATGGGGAACTGTGTCGAACGCTTTTTGAAAATCCAGGTAGATAATATCCACAGCCTTTCCCTCATCCAATAGTTGGGTCATCTTGTCATAGAAGAAGATCAGGTTTGTCAGGCAGGACCTGCCTTTCATAAACCCATGCTGACTAGGCCTGATCCCCTGGTTGTCCATTATATGACTCGAGATGACCTGCTCTATGACCTTCGCTGGTACTGAAATCAGACTGACAGGTCTATAGTTTCCTGGATCCTCCTTTCTGCCTCTCTTGTAGATGGGTGTCACATGCTTTAGCTTAGTCTGTGTTCTTTCAGGGTGTTTGAAGTCATCTGATTTGAGCTTCTCTGTAATTTGTTTAGTTACAAATAATAGTATTTTTTTAAATGTTTATGAATTTTCTTGTCTCAGACTCACCCTCTCCAAACTGTTCACTTTATACAAGCCTTTGTAAGAGGCAGGTACTAAGCAGAAATCAGCCTTTTCTTTCCATTTTTATCTCACCAATTTTGGGACCGCCTGGAGACCAGTTTCTCTCATATGGTATGGAAAACAGTAGACCTACCTTAACTTTTACCTACTTGTATACAGCATATTGTAATTGTAATAATAATGATATTATTTTAGTTGATTTGCATTTTTGACATCTTACTGCAATTTCCTAATTATTTTGGCATGGCTCTCCCAAATGCTAACCAACTGCACATCAGGGAAATGCACATGCTGATAAGAGTGAGAGAAAGGGTTAGGGCATGGGGGTGGAAGTCCTGAACCATGGAAATGCTCCTGACAGTCTCCACGGTTGCAGTGGGAAGTAATATAGACAATTCAGAGACCGCCCACCTCTTCCTGGAACCTTTCCCCTGTTGGTGCCTCAGAATTCACCTAAAAAACTACAGGGCAGCACAGAATTAGGCTCCAGATTAGCTTTCATTGTGATTCCAATAAAACAGACAAGCAAATCATGGGGATAAGTTGAATTTGTGAAATATATTTGACAACATCAAAGTTTTTCATAAAATGTTGCCCATAAAAATTTCCTTATGTCATTTGAGTAAGATGATATACATGGCCTCTCTTGACATGGTAGACCCTCGACAAGGAGAGGGACACAATACCATAGTTTACAGAGGAGACCTTACATAATTTAAATAAGGAAATGAATTGACTTCTTGAATGGAAATATCAGAGACTGGTAGGCTAGGGGAAAAAAATACTGCAAAGGCACTAATAATTTCAGCCTTAATGTTTCACTGTAACAATAATTCAGGCATAGACTTTGATTGCCATCCTAAACAATGTGAACTCTACCCTCGGAGTTTATGAATTCCTCATTTATTTAATCAACCAGTATATATAATTTTATATGATCTATAAATGATCAGTACTTGATAGTCCCAGAGCTGAACAATTTCAGAAACATTTAAGATTTGCATCCCTTCCTTATAAAATACTGTTATTTCTTTGGCTTAAGAACTTCCTTGCTCATATTGCAAGAGGGAAAAAACCAAACCACTTTACCGCAGTATTTTCTGCATGGTTGAGTTACAAGTCTGTTGTTTACCAAGTGTTGAATGGTCTTGTGGCAAAACATAGGGTGGGAGTGAAGAAGTTTTGTATTCTAATCCTGACCGTGCCCCAGGCTTTGTATGAATCCATGGGCAAGTAGTTTAACCTCTTTGATCTTCAATTTATTTTGCAGCAAATTGGGGGGAAAATGATACAGTCTGTCTTGTGAAGGTGTCATGAGGGTACCTTCTGGCACTTTTAGCTGGAATTGAGTGCTCCAGAAAAACAAATCTTATTACCTTTTAACTTACTCCTGTCTATTAGCCATCAGTAAATATGGGATCAGGGGCCTTACCATTTGTCAAGGGAGGTGTGTACAAAACTCAGTTTGAAAATTTACCTAAATGTTTGACATTAAACTGTTCAACTATTAAAGCCTTCATTAACGAATGCCAAATAGGCAAAGACTCCTTAGTCCCATAATTCACTTGCCTTTTTAATTATGATACCTGCAATCACTCAAAATAAATTTCAAATGGGAGGCTAATTATTCCTGCTAAGCATCTCCCCTCTCTGAAAACTGTCACTTGGAATGTTTTTCCTAGGAAAAATCCCCACTTCAAATAAAGCTAAATTCATAAATGAATGCCAATACTGGAAAGATAAGCTTGGCATCTGGACATTTCAGGCTGCCAGGTGTATCATATATGTGACCACAGCTGTTCCCTGTGGTAACTGAAGGGAAAAAAATGAGCAAAAGAGAAATAGGCATTAGGAACTAACAAAAGGCAGTGCTATGTTATTATTTTAATTACAAGGGGATGCTGATTTGCTTTGTAATTGCAGTGCAAAGTTGCTGTTGAATGTCCAATATGTGCCTGGAATGATGTTTTGATGTAAGTTTTCAATAAAAATAGAGGCTGCTAGCAAGAGGGCTGTTTAAACACACTAACCAAAAAAGGAGAAAAGTAGAATGATGACTTTTTAGTATAATTTTGGAAAACCCAGAAAAGGAGAAGAAATCTGTAAAATTACTTTCATAGTCTGTGATGTAATAGAAATGTTTCACAGTCATAAGTCACTGTCATAAATGTAATTTGTTAATGTAGGGGTTTTTAAGAGTAGTTATAGAGCAATATCTCATGCTGTATATGTATGCATTGGCCCAGCTTAACACCTCTCACCCCTCAAAAGAAAGAGGACCCCCTAAAATGTAATGCATCAGTGACCAATGTGCATGATATTATTTTAGTTGATTTGCATTTTTGACATCTTACTGCAATTTCCTAATTATTTTGGCATGGCTCTCCCAAATGCTAACCAACTGCACATCAGGGAAATGCACATGCTGATGAGTGAGAGAAAGGGTTAGGGCATGGGGGTGGAAACCCTGAACCCTCCACAGCAAAGGGTTCCTGGAGGATACAGGCACAAGCAAGCCTTACTCCCTACTGCTTCTGTTGTTCAGGAGGATGGCTCAGAGGCCAAAGTAGCACAGGCTGCTGACATGGGAGCAGAGACGAAGGAGAGAAGGGCATGCCTCATGAGATCTTGTGAATAACCTGCTATAGCTCTAGGGTGAGTCTGCAGGTGTAGCACCTGGGTGACCAGCTTTTTTCCTCAGTGTACCGTTTGTTTCAGGGTCACATCAAAAAAGCACACCTTCCTGTTTAACTGTTTCCGCATTTACCACAACGGTAGGCAGCTGAGAAAGTGAGAGTTATCATTTTAAACAAATATGAGTAGCCCAAACATTTCCCATTCCCAAGCAGTCCCTCAGTTAAGTTATCCTTTTGGGACCTGGCCAAGAAGCTGCCTGGATCTCCTCAGGCAGCAGGACAAGATAACTTCCCACAAGTGTGCTACAGTGACCCTACTGAACAAGTTGTTATCCAACATTTCTTTTTTCAGATTTAGGTAAGGATGTGACTTCAGTGAATTATGGCAATGCCGAAGTGAAAGAACATAGGTAAATTTTAAATGCACACTTTGTTTTCAGAAGAGGATTTGTACTACTGAGGTAAGGAAGGATGGTCTTATGACTGGAATTTCAAAGATAAATATTCAAGTCCCAGGTCTGTGACTTCACATCTTTATATATGTCCTTGAGCAAGTCATCTGATTTGTACGATTTAGATCATCATTTCTTAACTCATCCTTTGTTTTCTTTGTTCTTTCTGACAAAGAAAATTTATCCCTGTGTGTTTGTACAGTGCTTATCATACAGGACTCCCAGTCTTTGAACAGGTTAATGAGGTGTAAGTTATAGTTTGAATTTATGATATCAGCTGCTCTGTAGTAACTGCCTGTTTTTATGCCATGGTAAATATAGGTAGTTTTCTTCTTCAGTGAGGGATAAGCTGTCTCACTTTTACTGCAGAGTGAGAGCAAGCACTCAGACTGTTGTTAAGAGAGTAGCAAAAATGTTATAAATCTGCATCCCAGCTTACCTCGTGACAACTTATGCACGTAGATGTCTTCCTATTCAGGGATTTTTTGAACTCAGGTATAATCAGCACATCTAGATAAACCAACACAACACTGAAATTATCAAATCTTTAACAACAGGCTGTAAAACATAAAATGTAAAATGTTAAGAATTTTTTTTGAGAAACACAACATGTTAAGCTTCTCATACTGTGTCATCATATCTGCCTAGGAAATTTGTAACCAGCTTTTCCTCTTACTTTGGTTGCTCTCAGAAGACTTCTGTTGCTTTTTTCTTCATTATCATCCTCCTTCTCTTCCTCCAAACTTCTGAATGGCAAACACACCACAAGGTGAAGCCTGTAGTAACTTGTATTTGCTCATCAGTTAAAGTTAGGCTATTGATAGTAGAATCCTTTAATCAAGTGGCACAACACTTACAATAAATAATTGTGGGTGAACTGTTCAGAATTCCATGTATACCTTTTTGACCTTTCTAATACAGCTTTAACCACTCAGGAATCAATGTTTCTTCTTTGCAAATAGAAGTATTTCCTGTTTCAAATGCATCCTCCCAAGTTTTAACACCTTTTTTTTTTTTTTTTTACGAGTTCCTTTTTAAAAACACTTATTTTTTGTCACAAGAAAGAGTTTTTGAATAACATTTTTTCCTAAAATCTTACATTCTGAGAAATATAAACACACAAAAATGGTGTAATTACTAGAAGTGGTGGAAAACTTATCATCATAGTTGTGCTTTCTCCCAGGAAAGCTTAGTGTGAAAAAAATTGAAATAGTTCATACAACATATGGATTTTTGCCTTTTTTAATATCAATATTTATCATTTCAGCAAAGTCAATTTTATTGTGACATCTAAAATACATCATATTGAGTTTATCACTAAAATCACCCTTTATTAAATTAATTTAATGTTTTCATTATGTACTATTTCATGCAAAGGTGTGAGGACTTTCTAGACTGATTGGCAAAGGCAGAGATCAAAATTCCAGAATTTTATTGGGGAGAGAAGTTCCTGCTGTTTATGTATTAACTATGTACTGAATTCTGAGCCACATGATAAAATCCTTGTAGGTTTGCATTACATCTTATTTTCCAGGCACCAGACCTGATATACACAAAGGTTGAACCAAGGATTCCCAAGAATGTTATCTCACTTTACAGAAACTTCTATCCTTTAATTCTCTGCAACCTTTCCATTTTCTTCTTCAGCTGTATTTGGTCCAAGAATTAGTGTTGGTTTATAGGCTGAGTTACAAAATAATCTTCCTTCCCATCATAAAAGTATAAAATGTTGGAAAAAGATTTACTGTCCTCATATCATGTCCTGATTGTAGGCAACATCCTTATTCATTTTTCATCACCCTTCCTTTTCATTTAAGCTAATTCATCTCTGTTTTCTGCCAACTTATTTTTTTTTCATTTTCTGAAACTATTTTCCTACTGTTTGACATTTAAAATCCAAAATAAATAAACACTGGCTGCTATTATCAACTAGGTGCCCTTCTGCTGTGTCTGGCTTGTCACTTTCCTGCCGGGACTATTTCTTTTTAATCTCCATATTGGTTGTTAATCAGGGCTGTCACTCTTCTGTTTCTATCCCTTTTCTCTCTGAATCTGCAATGAAACAAATTTTCATCAACTTGCATTTCTTTGCAACTTTACCTAGGGAGATTTCACCTTGATTGCTGTGTTGGGCAAAGTTCCCGAGATCGTGTTCCTTCTTGCACAATCTCTCTTTCCGTTTAAAAAGGAAATGAAAATTGAAGAATGCACCCATGTAAATTGCTGGATTACAGCTCATATAATTTGTTTTTCTAATAGGATCATTATTAAGATTTTTCCTTCCCAATGTTTATTGCCCTTTAATACTTCCTGTTATCCCAAATTAAAAGAGACAAGGGAAATTTGTTCCAAATGTGTTAGAAATCAGAAAACCATGAAACATTTTGAGCACTTCAAAGTCAGGAAAGGAAATTGTATTTCCATGTAATTTTTAAATATTACAGATGTGTTATATACAGTGGCATCTTCCAAAGGTCATTTAGTTGAGTCTTTGTAAACAAGTTATGGCGGATCCCATTTCGTTGATGGCTGAGATCTGCTTCACCATTACCCCACAACAGTGGAAGCTGCTGGAGCTAATCAAGGGTGTTATCAGCTCTGACTTTTATTGCTGCTGCATAGCAAACCAGGCAATAAAGAAAACTGTAAATGCAGGATTTATTCTTTGCAGGGGTATGCCTCATGCTTGGAAGATTAATGAAGAATTCCTGGTTCACTGTTTACTAAAGACACCTCTGTTCTATAGTATTTTAATTGTAAATCCCTTATTTGACATCCTAACTAATGGTTCCTGCTGAATTAATAAAAGCGACATATTAACTTTAAATCCCAGATAAAGGAAAGATTGCTGTTTTAATATCCCATCCATATCCTTTATCTTTCTACAGGGGCTTTCAGGCCAGTAGTTTTAATAACATGCATGAATGAAGATGCTCTTTTTTAACACAAATGGTGGCAAAGAGTTTTTCCTTTATATTAGCAGGCAATCAATTCCAATAGCTTTTTAATGCTTTCTTAAAGAATCAATTTTAAAGCAGAAGCACTTCAGGGGACCCTCTTAAACTTCTTCACAGCCAGTTTCCTAATTTTCTATTACAATGCAATCTAAAGCAGCTACAAAAATAATGCAGATAATGTTTGCTGGGTAATGATTTCCAATTTCCCCATTCCATGTACCCTGTTATTAGGAGGATCATCTTAGCTGTGTAAATTAATTTTCAATTCACTTCAGGGGAACATTACAATGATTTATTCAACACTGGTGCTGAAGAAAGTGTTGGGAGGATTTTAGCAATCTGAGAAACAAAATCAATTTGTTCTGATTATCACCATGTTAAGAAATGGGAAGACAAAAGGTTCACAGAAATATGTTAGAGGTTAGCATACACCCTACAGAAGCAGTCAGTGTGATCCTGAGTGTAGTTACCTGACCAGTAAGGGCAAGCAAAATGTCTGAGACTTTCTGGTTTCTCCCCATGTTTCAACATTTTGAAAGGACTGAGCAGATTCTAGGATTCTTTGGGCATTATACAAAACTAAACAATAGATGAACTTTTCAGTCACTAAAACTGTCTCTGGTTAGTGAAGAACAAGACTGCTATAAGTTAGACAAGGAGGAGATTGTTTCAAAACCAGCTGTATTTTTGGTAATGATACCCAGGATTTGGGAGAGTTCCAGACTAGGAGGAAGGACGAGAGGAATGTTCAGCTTCACAAATAAAGGATTTGTTCTATGGTAAGCATCTGGGAACTAGTGCTCAGGGGGACACATACCAAAGTACTCATACACTGTAGTGCTCATAGTAAATAAACTAGCACCTGTAAGTACACATAGCAGCTGAGATCTTAATGTTCAGTTATTTTGATTTAGTTGTTGCATTTTTAAAAGTGAGATTCATGTCACCTGACTTTGAATGACCACAAAGAAATATCTGATACAGATGAGAGTCTCTCTGGAGAAAGAGAGAGAAGTAGAGAAACTCTGGAGTCAATAGCTCTGCATCTGCTTGTGAGTCAAACTCTGGCATGACTACTTCTCTCCAATCACAATAAAGAAAATCTGGAGTGATTATTTCAGACAAAATTGCAGATATTGACATAGAAGATATTTACATTTGATTTACTAATATGTTTTGTGGTGATATCTATGATATTACAGCAATTGCCAGTAGTTAAAGCAAGAGATCAAAGTGAAATCCCCCAAGTCCATCAGCATCAACTTGGAAGAAATTACAGTTTTGTTTAGTACATTTTTTAAATTAAAACAAGTTTATTAAAAAATTCAAGTCTGTATCCACATAAAATAGCAGCTTGTGAAACTGGTTAGAAGTTTTAGAGATGACCACATCCATTTACGGGAGAAAAACAAATGATCAGTTCTGAACTGCCAAATTGAAAATTGCTACTTTCTGTGATTACAGTGGTAGGAAGGATACCCCAAAAATCATAAATGCATAAAAACAATTGCTTATGTCCCCAAAGGAATTTTTGAATGATAACTGTGATCTCTCACTACTGCTAATGTTCCTGCACATCATGCAATATAAAAATATTTAGTATTAAACTATATACAAATGCATAATTTGAATCTGAAGGAAGCTTAATTTCCATGAGTGCTGTGAAAGATCAAGACAAAAGCTTTGTAAGTCCATTGCAATAATGCCTTCCAGGATTTTTCTTCTACATTGAGGGTATATTGGAAACCTGAGAAAGAGTTGTCCTTTCTGTCATGGGGCCATAGTCAGGCATTAAGCATATCACAGTTATCATGCTTCCAGCATGCCAGTAGCATAACTGTCAAATTAAGTTCTTAACAACATGTTGGCAGGGCGCTGAACTGACATTATTTATTAAAAATAAAACAGTAAGGAAGAATAAACACTCATGACAAAACAGCAAGTGAAGATACTGTCTTGTAGGGTATGTATCTAGGCTGCCTGATTTCAAAGAAACTGAAGACTCTTCTGAGTATAGAATTTTGAAAATAAACAAAAATAAAGAGAAAACTATATTATTTCACTGCAATCCATAGACAATTGCCTGATACAAGTGGAACGTGACTTGTCTTTAAAATGTTTTCTCAGCTTCAGTGAATAAACATAATAGTCTAAGTTTGTAATTGTGATGTACTCAAATTGTTATGGACCTTTACATTTGAGGATCTAGAATGCTCTATGGATATTTGAACAATTATTCTGGATCAAACCAAGTAAAGCTCTAATTGGCTGAGGAACTTTTCTCTGTAAAGGGTCTTAGGAAAGTACACATCAATAGGACAGCCATACTGTGATACATTGCCTGAAATATCATGAAAGGTTTTGACAATGGGCCATTCAGGGACTTCTTGTGAAGAAAGTATATTTGATAGACTTGATAGATCTAAATATTTTCTGAGTCCATATTAACTTCTGTCACCCGTAACACCCTGTTGCAGAGAGGTCTGCTGTTTCAAACAAGATAGAATTAAGCTGTATTCCCTGTATTTTTCTGTCTCAATTTTTTTCCCTATATTCCTTATATTTTTCCCTATATTTTTTCCCCATATTTTTCCCTATATTCCCCATTTCTCCAAGACATTTAATCACAGGAAACAATGTGTAATTGTTCACTTCTACTCTTCCATGTTTGTCATTATTTTATTCTCCTTCATATTTGTCCCTCACTTTGGAGAGTAGTGGTCATTTTAATCTCTTCTTGTTCATGAATTATTCCAAACCTTCGATCATCCCTATTGCTCTTTTTGATACCATTTCTGTTTGTAGATAGCTAAGAACTTATTGTTAAGTAAAGGGAAGCTGAGACAAAAAGAAGTAAACCAACTTTAGCTCTCATGAATCCCAGATCAATGTACAAGCTTCTGTTGTACTTAAAATTGTTATTCTTACCTTAGTAACTATTAGCATTGTACTTTATAGACAAATTAAGTTCTACAGCACATATTCTCACCTTTAAGAGTATTGGAGACAACATTTCTTCTTTACCTGTAAATTAAAGTAATAGATTAATTCTGTGTCATTACCCTGACTTTATTTGACAGTGTCAATAATATGAGAAATTCAGAAGGGAATTAATTTTATCTAAATCTGTCTAGGCATCCAGTGTCTCTCTCTCATCAGTGCTAGGTGTCTACTGCTTCCTTTACAGTCAGTGGAGAGAAAGAGGGGCATCTCTGGAGAGCTATTCATCCCATTTTAAGAGCAATGTTTGTGTTATGTGGTCTGAATTGGTCCCTAGAGGATGGGAAAATGGGCTGTGGAGGTGTCTCTCATTCCTCTAGGCTCTCTCAATCATTGGTAGTAAGTAATAACTTACTTTGATTAAAATGGGAACTTTCAGACAACTAATTAGATGAAATTACTCCTATTCTCAGTGTCTAGGTTTGTAGGGGAGAGACAATACAACAAATACTGTGATTTGGTGTCTTCATTGACACCAAGATGCAGTTAAAGTATAGGGGGATTAGGGAGGGTCCACTTCTCCCTGAGTTCCCAGACCCTTCTCATAGGAGAAGGGAAGCCTTTCCTCTCTGTGCAGTGTGCTCCTCTTGCAGTGTGCAGTCTTTGTTTCCAGGTTGCTTTAACCATGTATTTTAGCAATAAATCCAGATTAGATTGCTCCCTACCTCCTTCCAGTACACACATTGCAGTGGCAAAGGAGATCCCCTTAAACTGGTAAAGAGATTATTGAAACACGCCTTCCCTCATCAGACTCCACCACTCCTTCCACAGCCTCTTGCAATTTCTTCTCTTTTTCTTTCATGTCAGCAAAACAAAGAAATCATTTTTAGCAAGGCACATCCACAAGTTGGCAAGGATAACATTCTTAAATATCACAGTGCTATTATGATAAGCACAGCACATTCCAGGCAGAAAAACTGCAGATTATGGCAACCTTCAGTAAGTACGGATGATATTAAAAGTTAGACTTTTCTTTTTTTTTTTTTTTTTAGCACCCAGAAAGCCATTAGCAAGCCTGTCAAAAAAAGAAGAGCCTATCAGGATTTCAAATAAAAGAAATGAAAAATCCATTTATGAGTACTTATCTCCCAGATCCTCTGTGCATCTTAAGCAGAAAACCATATATACTGTTAAATACACTTACCATATTTGAACATCTAAGCTACACGAAAATACCAGAAATATATATTTTTAAATTTTCTTCTACTTCTATTTGAGAATATGAAGGTGAAAAAAGAAAAAAGTATATTAAAAATCTGTATCATGATCTGTCCCCCTTTCAGAAAAAGAAATATGACCTCTTCATTACTCCAGCAAAGTCCGAACTTGTCATAAGCAAAAAACATTCATTCCATAGTAGGTGCAAATGAGGAGATTTGTATAAAAGAGTCTAGCACAGTATTTATCAAATGATATTGAGGAAGAAGAATCGTCACTGTGTGATCCTTTCTGAAGCTAACTGAAATCCTGTTACTACTTAAATTCTTGAATCTCCTAAATTTTGTTAGTTCTTTATTGGTTGCGCCCAAAAAGAGCAGGTTACACAAAAAATTACTAACAAAAAAATAGTAAAGAAAGGTGAGCTAATAATAGTAATGACTTTATGGCTTTATAGTACCTTGTAAGTTAGTAGATACTGAAGCTTTCATCAACTGTAGACTATGCATGGTGTACAAGGGAATGCCAGATAAATCAGGACTGGCCCCTTCTATACAATTCCCCTCATGTACTCATCTAAGATTTCTCTGAAGCTCAAGGGTTTACAAGACCCAATTCCTAGCACTGTGTAGGTTTGGATGAACCCTAGGAGATCACTGAGTCTGATTCCCTGCTCAGTGCAGGGCCAGCTTTGAAACTACATGAGGTTGTTCAGGGCCCTGTCCAAGCTTTATTAAGTGTTTCCAAGGGTGGAGATTTCACTGCCTCTCTGCGCAGTCTCTCCAGATTTTGACCACTATTGCCATGAAGAATTTTTTACTTGAATGCAGTAAATCTGAGCTCAGCTAAAGCTCAAAACCCCCTCAAAAAATTGCGTGATACTAGGGGATCTCCAGGACAAGACCTTCAGGAAGCTGCCTTGTCTTCCCTTTGCTGCTTACATGGCATCCAGCAACCAGTCCAGGAACAAAACACCAAAGGTCACTGAAATGCCACAGTTAGTGAAGCACAAAGTCCAGACTATTTCAAGGTGTCTCCTCTATCCCCATAGCAGAACCTGGTTTATATTCCAGAACATAGTATAGCAGATGGACATTTCAGGACTTTAGAAAGAAGGATTGGTAGTGTGTTCCTACGCTTCCACTTTTCTAAAGATTTCTAAGGATGTCCTTGAAAACCTTCACCTCTGCAAATTACTTGAGGGATCTTGTTGCAGAGAGACCCATCCAGCTGGGTAACATTAGGATTATTAATGTTACAAGATAAGGATTCCTGCAGTGTGAGGATGTGTTAAGGCTTTAGAGAAACATGTCTCCTGGACAAGTCTAGAGGAACAAGGGGAAATGCCATTGTCTTAAAACTTCTCACTGATTTAATGATTCATCCTATTTTTTTCTAAATATTATTCCATTTAAGCAAATGTTATTCAATTAATGAAAAATTAATCTATATATAAAGATACTGCAGATTCTAAAATGATACTTATGTTGTTTTTTGGTTGCTAACCAGCCAAATGGGGTCTGCTTTCAGAAGCCCTGATCCTGCATCTGTGAGGTAAAAATTACATCTGTTAACCAACAAAAAGATGTCAAGTTGTCCCCAGAGCAAGGTACATTCCAGCCAGAGGAAGGAGAAAAGAACATAGGAATAATGAAGCACAGAACTAAACACTGTCTCTAAAATTATCTTTTCTTTTATGTCTGACTGGTAGAGCAATCTGCTGTTGAATTGGATTTAGGCTTTCTTTTGTGTTTATTTGCTCACCCATAACCATTACCTATTTTGACAACACTTCTTTAGAGTAAAGTTATCTAGACAACACAAGATATATTTTATTTATAGCAAAACAAAATACAACAAAATAAAATCTATTTTAACAATGCTGCAACACTTTTAATTCTTTCATTCAAATTTTGACATAACTCAATAAAATAAACCCTTATAAAGATGGACTTTGAAAAAAAGCTGTAACTGAACCTGCATGATTTCAAAATAGTCAAAAAAGAATCCAAAATAAATATGCCATTTTATAACTACAAATCCCACCAAAATTCAACTACTTACTATATCCTCATTAACATTTTGCTAAATAAAAGGATAATTATAGTATGCAATTATATTTCTTTTTTCCAATAAAAATAAGTAGGTTTTAGTTCTGGATTAAAAAAAACCCCAGACAACCGTTTAAAACTATTTGTAAGCACAGCTCAGAATAGTACTATTTTTCTTAAGACTCCCTTCAAACCTAGCTATTTTTCTTTAAGAACATCAGTTCGGCACAGATATTTTACTGTAGAAAAGGTCTGGCAAGCTAATTGTAAAAGATGGATAAGTTGACTTTATTTTCTTATTTTCTGTGCAATCTGACACAGATGTCACAGCAGGCTACACTGGAGATGATGGCCATGAATTCCTGTTCAAGAAAATTTCAAAGGAGCAGCATCAGTGACGTGTCCTGTCTACACTGGGCTTTTTATTTTGCAATGAAATGCTTTTACTTAAGGGCTTTGTCCAGTCCTATGTGATGATTAATTATTTCCTTTTCTAACAGAATCTGTCCCACATAATTCTAGGCCTATATTTTTGCAATTCTCAGTGAACTAACAGAAGTGCAACTGATGTACAAATAGGCTAGATTTAACAATAGAAACATATGTCCAGGGTCGGGTAACAGTTTTCTCCACTTTGATGAGATCAAAACATTAGATGTAATCATGTTTTTGTGCAAGCTTTACACAACAGAAGCATTTTGTCATTAAAATTACAGTTTGTATTTGGCTCAAATTACAGCAATATCACAGCTGTGTTTTATGAGAACATGCATAAATTCTTTGCAACCATTTTGGGCCAGATTGACAAATGTCATATTTCCATTTCTCTTTAGAATGATGCTGTTAGTGTTAATTTTCCATTTTTATATGTATGAGATTAAAAAAAAGAAAAAAGCCACACAATATTAAAACGAAGCACTACAAAAAAGAGTTTTGTTTTATTAGTCTTGGGTCTTATAGCTTTGGATGCTTTTGTTTTGCATGGACATTATTCAGTTATGTTCTCTTTCTGAAAGTCATTTCAGATGCAAAGAAAATGGAAGCTATTTTGTAGCACAAAGACCATTCAATTAGTATCTGTGCATTGTAAAGAAAGTGGTTTATTTTTCATCTGTTTGTTACTACTGCCATTATATTTTTTGAAAAAACAAAACCAAAACCCACACCCATCCCAAAAACCTGTGTGCTCTTGCCTTGTTTTTACTGCAGACTTTGTGATGGTGTTTAGTGACTAGAATACGGCACAGTGAGAATGGTAGTGGTAAATTACCTTGACCTTTATAATGTTCTTAATTTTGGTTGGCTATTCATTCCACTCATCAACATTTACAGCCATACTCATTTCTAGGGAAGGCAGAGCTAGGTACTAAAATGGAAAATGTCAAATGCTTCTGTACTCCAAGGACATGCTAGACATTCAAATTCTCATACTTTATTATCATAGCAAAAGACTGCAACAAGAGTAGGGAATAACCTTACATTAATCTACACACATGACAGACGGTAACAAAGAGGACAAATGGCACAAGCCAGCCTGTTATGACTTTAAGGTGTTCATTTTGTTGTTACCTTCAGATGCTGCTCATCCGTTCTCAGACGAGTCATAAACAATGGAATCACTGAAAGTGATTGCTGGTCTGTACGTGCTCTGCTGGTACTCCTGCAGCCAAACCTAGAAGCCACAGTGCAGAGTCTCCAAACAAGACTGTACCTGCTGCACTTCTGGTTACTCTGGCACTTCTGGATCTGCTTGCCACTACGCTCCACTTCCAATGCAAGTGCTATTTCACTTGCACTTTCCTGTCCACTTGTCTCTCCAATTCTGAGTTCATAACTTGTTTTCTTACCTTCAGCCCTATCTTTTAAAGTTCACCTTGTTTTTTCTCCCCCTCTCCTCATTTATTTGTGTTAAAATACTGTTGTCAATTTCTAGCAAAAATGAAGTAGCTTCAGTGACATTATGCATGTCTCACAAATTAAAGTGGGGAAAAGTGACGTAGGAAGAATCAATGGCAGAAGTTTTTATGCTAAAAAATTAAAATTATGAATATGATTTTATTAAACTGATTAGCCAAACACTTAGGAAGATAACAACATTGAGATAAGCAACACACATAGGAACATAGATAGCCGAGGCTATTCCTACCTGAAAGAAGATACAGGCAGAATTATGTTGGGTTTAAAAATTTTGTATAGATTGCAAGTAAGCAAAGCATTTTTGTGCACCTCCCTCCTCCTCCCAAAATGTAAAATATATATGCACTGAACTTTAATGACGTAGTCAACGTAAAAAGGCAAGGGACCGACAGTATATCAAATTCAGCTAGGAGGGAATGCAGTTGGTAAT